>NC_091474.1:116175478-116820932 GCF_036971445.1 Narcine bancroftii
CAGAGGCGGAAATCAGATATGGGGAAATAGAGGCGGGGAATCAGATATGGGGAATCAGAGGTGTGGAATCAGAGGTTGGGAATCAGAGGCAGGGAATCAGAGTCGGGGAAACAGAGGCGGGTAATCAGATATGGGGAATCAGAGGTGGCGAATCAAAGGCGGTGAAACAGAGATGGGGAATCAGGGCAGGGAATCAGAGGCAGGGAATCAAACACGGGGAATCAGAGCTGGGGAATCAGAGGCGGGAATCAGAGTTGGGAATCAGAGGCGGGGAATCAGAGGCGGGGAAACAGAGGCGGGGAATCAGATATGGGGAATCAGAGGTGGGGAATCCGAGGTTGGGAATCAGAGGCAGGGAATCAGAGGCGGGGAATCAGAGGCGGGGAATCAGAGGAAGGGAATCAGATGTGCGGAATCGGAGATGGGGAATCAGAGGCAGGGAATCAGAGGCGGGGAATCAGAGGCGGGGAATCAGAGGCCGGGAATCAGATATGGGGAAACAGAGGCGGGGAATCCGAGGCGGGGAAACAGAGGCGGGGAATCAGATATGGGGAGTCAGAGGTGGGGAATCAGAGGTTGGGAATCAGAGGCAGGGAATCAGAGGCTTGGAATCAGATGCAGGGAATCAGATGCGGGGAATCAGAGGCGGGGAATCAGAATCAGAAGCAGGGAATCAGAGGCCGGGAATTAGAGGCCGGAATCAGATGCTGGGAATCAGAGGCCTGGAATCAGAGGCGGGGAATAGGAGGCAGGGAATCAGATGCGGGGAATCAGAGGCGGGGAATCAGAGCTGGGGAATCAGAGGCGGGGTATTAGAGTTGGGGAATCAGAGGCGGGGAATCAGATATGGGGAAACAGAGGTGGGGAATCAGAGGCGGGGAAACAGAGGCAGGGAATCAGATATGGGGAATCAGAGGCGGGGAATCAGAGGTGGGGAATCATAGGCAGGGAATCGGATGTGTGGAATCAGAGATGGGGAATCAGAGGCTGGGAATCAGAGGTGGTGAATCAGAGATGGGGAATCAGAGGCGGGGAATAAGAGGCGGGGAATCAGACGCGGGGAATCAGAGGTGGGCAATCAGAGGCGGGGAATCAGATATGGGGAATCAGAGGCGGGGAATCAGAGGCGGGGAAACAGAGGCGGGGAATCAGATATGGGGTATCAGAGGTGGGGCATCAGAGGTTGTGAATCACAGATGGGGAATCAGAGGCGGGGAATCAGAGGCAGGGAATCAGACGCGGGGAATAAGAGAGGCGGGGATTCAGAGCTGGGGAATCAGAGGCGGGGAATCAGAGTTGGGGAATCAGAGGCGGGGAATCAGATATGGGGAATCAGAGGCAGGGAATCAGAGGCGGGAAAACAGAGGCGGTGAATCAGATATGGGGAATCAGAGGCGTGGAATCAGAGGCAGGGAATCAGACACGGGGAGTCAGAGGCGGGGAATCAGAGATGGGGAATCAGAGGCGGGGAGTCAGAGGCAGGGAATCGGATGCCGGGAATCAGAGGCGGTAAATCAGAGGCAGGAAATCAGACAGGGATTCAGAGGCTGGGAATCAGACGGGGGGAATCAAAGGCGGGGAATCATAGCTGGTGAATCAGAGGCAGGGAATCAGAGTTGGGGATTCAGAGGCGGGGAATCAGATATGGGAAAACAGAGGCGGGGAATGAGAGGCGGGCAAGCAGAGGCGGGGAATTAGATATGGGAAATCAGAGGTGGGAAATCAGAGGTGGTGAATCAGAGATGGGGAATCACAGGCGGGGAATCAGAGGCAGCGAATAGAACGCGGGGAATCAGAGGCAGGGAATCAGAGCTGGGGAATCAGAGGCGGGGAATCGGATGTGCGGAATCAGAGATGGTGAATCAGAGGCCGGGAATGAGAGGTGGTGAATCAGATATGGGGAATCAGAGGCGGGGAATCAGAGGCAGTGAATCAGATGCGGGGAATCAGAGGTGGGCAATCAGAGGCGGGGAATCAGATATGGGGAATCAGAGGCGGGGAATCAGAGGCGGGGAAACAGAGGCGGGGAATCAGATATGGGGAATCAGAGGTGGGGCATCAGAGGTTGTGAATCACAGATGGGGAATTAGAGGCGGGGAATCAGAGGCAGGGAATCAGACTCGGGGAATCAGAGTCGGGGATTCAGAGCTGGGGAATCAGAAGCGGGGAATCAGAGTTGGGGAATCAGAGGTGGGGAATCAGATATGGGGAATCAGAGGCAGGGAATCAGAGGCGGGGAATCAGAGGCAGGGAATCAGACGCGGGGAATCTGAGGCGGGGAATCAGAGCTGGGGAATCAGAGGTGGGGAATCAGAGTTGGGGAATCAGAGGCAGGGAATTGGATGTGCGGAATCAGAGATGGGAAATCAGAGGTGGGGAATCAGAGGCGTTGAGTCAGAGATGGGGAATCAGAGGCGGGGAATCAGAGGCAGGAAATCAGACACGGGGATTCAGAGGCTGGGAATCAGACGGGGGGAATCAAAGGCGGGGAATCAGAGCTTGGGAATCTGAGGCAGGGAATCAGAGTTGGGGATTCAGAGGCGGGGAATCAGATATGGGGAAACAGAGGCGGGGAATAAGAGGCGGGAAAACAGGGGCGGGGAATTAGATATGGGGAATCAGAGGTGGGGAATCAGAGGTGGTGAATCAGAGATGGGGAATCAGAGGCGGGGATTCAGAGGCAGGGAATCGGACGCCGGGAATCAGAGGCGGGGAATCAGAGCTGGGGAATCAGAGGCGGGGAATCAGAGTTGGTGAATCAGAGGCGGGGAATCAGATATGGGGAAATAGAAGCGTGGAATCAGATATGGGGAATCAGAGGTGTGGAATCAGAGGTTGGGAATCAGAGGCAGGGAATAAGAGGCGGGGAAACAGAGGCGGGGAATCAGATATGGGGAATCAGAGGTGGCGAATCAAATGCGTTGAAACAGAGATGGGGAATCAGGGCAGGGAATCAGAGGCAGGGAATCAGAGCTGGGGAAACAGAGGCGGGGAATCAGATATGGGGAATCAGAGGTGGGGAATCAGGGGCGGGGAATCAGTGGCAGGGAATCAGAGCTGGGGAATCAGAGGTGGGGAATCAGAGCTGGGGAAACAGAGGCGGGGAATCAGATATGGGGAATCAGAGGCGGGGAATCAGAGGCAGGGAATCAGACACGGGGAATCAGAGGCGGGGAATCAGTGATGGGGAATCAGAGGCGGGGAATCAGAGGCAGGGAATCGGATGCCGGGAATCAGAGGCGGGAAATCAGAGCTTGGGAATCAGAGGCGGGGAATCAGAGTTGGGGAATCAGAGGCGGCGAAGCAGATATGGGGAAATAGAGGCGGGGAATCAGATATGGGGAATCAGAGGCGGGGAATCAGATATGGGGAATCAGAGGCTGGGAATCAGAGGGGGGGAAACGGAGGCGGGGAATAAGATATGGGGAATCAGAGGTGGGGAATCAGGGGCGGGGAATCAGTGGCAGGGAATCAGAGGCGGGGAATCAGAGGCGGGGAATCAAAGGAAGGGAATCAGACACGGGGAATCAGAGGTGGGGAATCAGAGATGGGGAATCAGAGGCGGGGAATCACAGGCAGGGAATCAGACGCGGGGAATCAGAGGCGGGGAATCAGAGCTGGGGAATCAGAGGTGGGGAATCAGAGTCGGGGAATCATAGGCAGGGAATCGGTTGTGCGGAATCAGAGATGGGGAATCAGATGTGGGGAATCAGAGGCAGTGAATCAGAGGCGGGGAAACAGAGGCAGGTAATCAAATATAGGGAATCAGAGGTGGGAATCAGAGGTTGTGAATCAGAGATGGGGAATCAAGGCGGGGAATCAGAGGCAGGGAATCAGACGCGGGGAATCAGAGGCGGGGATTCAGAGCTGGGGAATCAGAGGCAGTGAATCAGAGTTGGGGAATCAGAGGCAGGGAATAAGATATGGGGAATCAGAGTTGGCGAATCAGAGGCGGGGAAACAGAGGCGGGGAATCAGATATGGGGAATCAGAATTGGGGAATCAGGGGCAGGGAATCAGTGGCAGGGAAACAGAGGCGGGGAATCTGAGGCGGGGAATCAGAGGCAGGGAATCAGACACGGGGAATCAGAGGCGGGGAATCAGAGATGGGGAATCAGAGGCGGGGAATCAGCGGCAGGGAATCGGACTCCGGGAATCAGAGTCGGGGAATCAGAGCTGGGGAATCAGAGGCGGGGAATCAGAGTTGGGGAATCAGAGGCGGAAATCAGATATGGGGAAATAGAGGCGGGGAATCAGATATGGGGAATCAGAGGTGTGGAATCAGAGGTTGGGAATCAGAGGCAGGGAATCAGAGTCGGGGAAACAGAGGCGGGTAATCAGATATGGGGAATCAGAGGTGGCGAATCAAAGGCGGTGAAACAGAGATGGGGAATCAGGGCAGGGAATCAGAGGCAGGGAATCAAACACGGGGAATCAGAGCTGGGGAATCAGAGGCGGGGAATCAGAGTTGGGAATCAGAGGCGGGGAATCAGAGGCGGGGAAACAGAGGCGGGGAATCAGATATGGGGAATCAGAGGTGGGGAATCCGAGGTTGGGAATCAGAGGCAGGGAATCAGAGGCGGGGAATCAGAGGCGGGGAATCAGAGGAAGGGAATCAGATGTGCGGAATCGGAGATGGGGAATCAGAGGCAGGGAATCAGAGGCGGGGAATCAGAGGCGGGGAATCAGAGGCCGGGAATCAGATATGGGGAAACAGAGGCGGGGAATCCGAGGCGGGGAAACAGAGGCGGGGAATCAGATATGGGGAATCAGAGGTGGGGAATCAGAGGTTGGGAATCAGAGGCAGGGAATCAGAGGCTTGGAATCAGATGCAGGGAATCAGATGCGGGGAATCAGAGGCGGGGAATCAGAGCTGGGGAATCAGAGGTGGAGAATCAGATTTGGGGAATCAGAGGCGGGGACTTAGATATTGGGAAACAGAGGCGGGGAATCAGAGGCGGGGAAACCCAGGCGGGGAATCAGATATGGGGAATCAGAGGTGGGGAATCAGAGGCAAGGAATCAGATGTGCGGAATCAGAGATGGGGAATCAGAGGCAGGGAATCAGAATCAGAAGCAGGGAATCAGAGGCCGGGAATTAGAGGCCGGAATCAGATGCTGGGAATCAGAGGCCTGGAATCAGAGGCGGGGAATCGGAGGCAGGGAATCAGATGCGGGGAATCAGAGGCGGGGAATCAGAGCTGGGGAATCAGAGGCGGGGTATTAGAGTTGGGGAATCAGAGGCGGGGAATCAGATATGGGGAAACAGAGGTGGGGAATCAGAGGCGGGGAAACAGAGGCAGGGAATCAGATATGGGGAATCAGAGGCGGGGAATCAGAGGTGGGGAATCATAGGCAGGGAATCGGATGTGTGGAATCAGAGATGGGGAATCAGAGGCTGGGAATCAGAGGTGGTGAATCAGAGATGGGGAATCAGAGGCGGGGAATAAGAGGCGGGGAATCAGACGCGGGGAATCAGAGGTGGGCAATCAGAGGCGGTGAATCAGATATGGGGAATCAGAGGCGGGGAATCAGAGGCGGGGAAACAGAGGCGGGGAATCAGATATGGGGTATCAGAGGTGGGGCATCAGAGGTTGTGAATCACAGATGGGGAATCAGAGGCGGGGAATCAGAGGCAGGGAATCAGACGCGGGGAATAAGAGAGGCGGGGATTCAGAGCTGGGGAATCAGAGGCGGGGAATCAGAGTTGGGGAATCAGAGGCGGGGAATCAGATATGGGGAATCAGAGGCAGGGAATCAGAGGCGGGAAAACAGAGGCGGGGAATCAGATATGGGGAATCAGAGGCGGGGAATCAGAGGCAGGGAATCAGACACGGGGAGTCAGAGGCGGGGAATCAGAGATGGGGAATCAGAGGCGGGGAATCAGAGGCAGGGAATCGGATGCCGGGAATCAGAGGCGGTATATCAGAGGCAGGAAATCAGACAGGGATTCAGAGGCTGGGAATCAGACGGGGGGAATCAAAGGCGGGGAATCAGAGCTGGTGAATCAGAGGCAGGGAATCAGAGTTGGGGATTCAGAGGCGGGGAATCAGATATGGGGAAACAGAGGCGGGGAATGAGAGGCGGGCAAGCAGAGGCGGGGAATTAGATATGGGAAATCAGAGGTGGGAAATCAGAGGTGGTGAATCAGAGATGGGGAATCACAGGCGGGGAATCAGAGGCAGCGAATAGAACGCGGGGAATCAGAGGCAGGGAATCAGAGCTGGGGAATCAGAGGCGGGGAATCAGATATGGGGAAACAGAGGCGGGGAATCAGAGGCGGGGAAACAGAGGCGGGGAATCAGACATGGGGAATCGGATGCGGGGAATCAGAGTCGGGGAATCAGAGCTGGGGAATCAGAGGTGGGGCATCAGAGTTGGGGCATCAGAGGTGGGGAATTAGATATGGGGAAACAGAGGCGGGGAATCAGAGGCGGGGAAACAGAGGCGGGGAATCAGATATGGGGAATCAGAGGTGGGGAATCAGAGGCAGGGAATCAGATGTGCGGAATCAGAGATGGGGAATCAGAGGCAGGGAATCAGAATCAGAAGCGGGGAATCAGAGGCCGGGAATCAGAGGCCGGGAATCAGATGCTGGGAATAAGAGGCCGGGAATCAGAGGTGGGGAATCAGAGTCTGGGAATCAGAGATGGGGATTCAGAGGTGGGGAATGAGATATGGAGAATCAGAGGCGGGGAATCAGAGGCGGGGAAACAGAGGTGGGGAATCAGATATGGGGAAATAGAGGCGGGGAATCAGATATGGGGAATCAGAGGTGTGGAATCAGAGGTTGGGAATCAGAGGCAGGGAATCAGAGTCGGGGAAACAGAGGCGGGTAATCAGATATGGGGAATCAGAGGTGGCGAATCAAGGGCGGTGAAACAGAGATGGGGAATCAGGGCAGGGAATCAGAGGCAGGGAATCAAACACGGGGAATCAGAGCTGGGGAATCAGAGGCGGGGAATCAGAGTTGGGAATCAGAGGCGGGGAATCAGAGGCGGGGAAACAGAGGCGGGGAATCAGATATGGGGAATCAGAGGTGGGGAATCCGAGGTTGGGAATCAGAGGCAGGGAATCAGAGGCGGGGAATCAGAGGCGGGGAATCAGAGGAAGGGAATCAGATGTGCGGAATCGGAGATGGGGAATCAGAGGCAGGGAATCAGAGGCGGGGAATCAGAGGCGGGGAATCAGAGGCCGGGAATCAGATATGGGGAAACAGAGGCGGGGAATCCGAGGCGGGGAAACAGAGGCGGGGAATCAGATATGGGGAATCAGAGGTGGGGAATCAGAGGTTGGGAATCAGAGGCAGGGAATCAGAGGCTTGGAATCAGATGCAGGGAATCAGATGCGGGGAATCAGAGGCGGGGAATCAGAGCTGGGGAATCAGAGATAGGGAATCAGATTTGGGGAATCAGAGGCGGGGACTTAGATATTGGGAAACAGAGGCGGGGAATCAGAGGCGGGGAAACCCAGGCGGGGAATCAGATATGGGGAATCAGAGGTGGGGAATCAGAGGCAAGGAATCAGATGTGCGGAATCAGAGATGGGGAATCAGAGGCAGGGAATCAGAATCAGAAGCAGGGAATCAGAGGCTGGGAATTAGAGGCCGGAATCAGATGCTGGGAATCAGAGGCCTGGAATCAGAGGCGGGGAATCAGAGGCAGGGAATCAGATGCGGGGAATCAGAGGCGGGGAATCAGAGCTGGGGAATCAGAGGCAGGGTATTAGAGTTGGGGAATCAGAGGCGGGGAATCAGATATGGGGAAACAGAGGTGGGGAATCAGAGGCGGGGAAACAGAGGCAGGGAATCAGATATGGGGAATCAGAGGCGGGGAATCAGAGGTGGGGAATCAAACACGGGGAATCAGAGCTGGGGAATCAGAGGCGGGGAATCAGAGTTGGGAATCAGAGGCGGGGAATCAGAGGCGGGGAAACAGAGGCTGGGAATCAGATATGGGGAATCAGAGGTGGGGAATCCGAGGTTGGGAATCAGAGGCAGGGAATCAGAGGCGGAAAATCAGAGGCGGGGAATCAGAGGAAGGGAATCAGATATGCGGAATCGGAGATGGGGAATCAGAGGCAGGGAATCAGAGGCGGGGAATCAGAGGCGGGGAATCAGAGGCCGGGAATCAGATATGGGGAAACAGAGGCGGGGAATCCGAGGCGGGGAAACAGAGGCGGGGAATCAGATATGGGGAATCAGAGGTGGGGAATCAGAGGTTGGGAATCAGAGGCAGGGAATCAGAGGCTTGGAATCAGATGCAGGGAATCAGATGCGGGGAATCAGAGGCGGGGAATCAGAGCTGGGGAATCAGAGGTGGGGAATCAGATTTGGGGAATCAGAGGCGGGGACTTAGATATTGGGAAACAGAGGCGGGGAATCAGAGGCGGGGAAACCCAGGCGGGGAATCAGATATGGGGAATCAGAGGTGGGGAATCAGAGGCAAGGAATCAGATGTGCGGAATCATAGATGGGGAAACAGAGGCAGGGAATCAGAATCAGAAGCAGGGAATCAGAGGCCGGGAATCAGAGGCCGGAATCAGATGCTGGGAATCAGAGGCCTGGAATCAGAGGCGGTAAATCAGAGGCAGGGAATCAGATGCGGGGAATCAGAGGCGGGGAATCAGAGCTGGGGAATCAGAGGCGGGGTATTAGAGTTGGGGAATCAGAGGCGGGGAATCAGATATGGGGAAACAGAGGTGGGGAATCAGACGCGGGGAAACAGAGGCAGGGAATCAGATATGGGGAATCAGAGGCGGGGAATCAGAGGTGGGGAATCATAGGCAGGGAATCGGATGTGCGGAATCAGAGATGGGGAATCAGAGGCTGGGAATCAGAGGTGGTGAATCAGAGATGGGGAATCAGAGGCGGGGAATCAGAGGCAGGGAATCAGACGCGGGGAATCAGAGGTGGGCAATCAGAGGCGGGGAATCAGATATGGGGAATCAGAGGCGGGGAATCAGAGGCGGGGAAACAGAGGCGGGGAATCAGATATGGGGAATCAGAGGTGGGGCATCAGAGGTTGTGAATCACAGATGGGGAATCAGAGGCGGGGAATCAGAGGCAGGGAATCAGACGCGGGGAATCAGAGGCGGGGATTCAGAGCTGGGGAATCAGAGGCTGGGAATCAGAGTTGGGGAATCAGAGGCGGGGAATCAGATATGGGGAATCAGAGGCAAGGAATCAGAGGCGGGAAAACAGAGGCGGGGAATCAGATATGGGGAATCAGAGGCGGGGAATCAGAGGCAGGGAATCAGACACGGGGAATCAGAGGCGGGGAATCAGAGATGGGGAATCAGAGACGGGGAATCAGAGGCAGGGAATCGGATGCCGGGAATCAGAGGCGGGAAATCAGAGCTGGGGAATCAGAGGCGGGGAATCAGAGTTGGGGAATCAGAGGCGGCGAAGCAGATATGGGGAAATAGAGGCGGGGAATCAGATATGGGGAATCAGAGGCGGGGAATCAGATATGGGGAATCAGAGGCTGGGAATCAGAGGGGGGGAAACGGAGGCGGGGAATAAGATATGGGGAATCAGAAGTGGGGAATCAGGGGCGGAGAATCAGTGGCAGGGAATCAGAGGCGGGGAATCAGAGGCGGGGAATCAAAGGAAGGGAATCAGACACGGGGAATCAGAGGTGGGGAATCAGAGATGGGGAATCAGAGGCGGGGAATCACAGGCAGGGAATCAGACGCGGGGAATCAGAGGCGGGGAATCAGAGCTGGGGAATCAGAGGTGGGGAATCAGAGTCGGGGAATCATAGGCAGGGAATCGGTTGTGCGGAATCAGAGATGGGGAATCAGATGTGGGGAATCAGAGGCAGTGAATCAGAGGCGGGGAAACAGAGGCGGGTAATCAAATATAGGGAATCAGAGGTGGGAATCAGAGGTTGTGAATCAGAGATGGGGAATCAAGGCGGGGAATCAGAGGCAGGGAATCAGACGCGGGGAATCAGAGGCGGGGATTCAGAGCTGGGGAATCAGAGGCGGTGAATCAGAGTTGGGGAATCAGAGGCAGGGAATCAGATATGGGGAATCAGAGGTGGCGAATCAGAGGCGGGGAAACAGAGGCGGGGAATCAGATATGGGGAATATGAATTGGGGAATCAGGGGCAGGGAATCAGTGGCAGGGAAACAGAGGCGGGGAATCAGAGTTGGGAAATCAGAGGCGGAAATCAGATATGGGGAAATAGAGGCGGGGAATCAGATATGGGGAATCAGAGGTGTGGAATCAGAGGTTGGGAATCAGAGGCAGGGAATCAGAGTCGGGGAAACAGAGGCGGGTAATCAGATATGGGGAATCAGAGGTGGCGAATCAAAGGCGGTGAAACAGAGATGGGGAATCAGGGCAGGGAATCAGAGGCAGGGAATCAAACACGGGGAATCAGAGCTGGGGAATCAGAGGCGGGGAATCAGAGTTGGGAATCAGAGGCGGGGAATCAGAGGCGGGGAAACAGAGGCGGGGAATCAGATATGGGGAATCAGAGGTGGGGAATCCGAGGTTGGGAATCAGAGGCAGGGAATCAGAGGCGGGGAATCAGAGGCGGGGAATCAGAGGAAGGGAATCAGATGTGCGGAATCGGAGATGGGGAATCAGAGGCAGGGAATCAGAGGCGGGGAATCAGAGGCGGGGAATCAGAGGCCGGGAATCAGATATGGGGAAACAGAGGCGGGGAATCCGAGGCGGGGAAACAGAGGCGGGGAATCAGATATGGGGAATTAGAGGTGGGGAATCAGAGGTTGGTAATCAGAGGCAGGGAATCAGAGGCTTGGAATCAGATGCAGGGAATCAGATGCGGGGAATCAGAGGCGGGGAATCAGAGCTGGGGAATCAGAGGTGGAGAATCAGATTTGGGGAATCAGAGGCGGGGACTTAGATATTGGGAAACAGAGGCGGGGAATCAGAGACGGGGAAACCCAGGCGGGGAATCAGATATGGGGAATCAGAGGTGGGGAATCAGAGGCAAGGAATCAGATGTGCGGAATCAGAGATGGGGAATCAGAGGCAGGGAATCAGAATCAGAAGCAGGGAATCAGAGGCCGGGAATTAGAGGCCGGAATCAGATGCTGGGAATCAGAGGCCTGGAATCAGAGGCGGGGAATCAGAGGCAGGGAATCAGATGCGGGGAATCAGAGGCGGGGAATCAGAGCTGGGGAATCAGAGGCGGGGTATTAGAGTTGGGGAATCAGAGGCGGGGAATCAGATATGGGGAAACAGAGGTGGGGAATCAGAGGCGGGGAAACAGAGGCAGGGAATCAGATATGGGGAATCAGAGGCGGGGAATCAGAGGTGGGGAATCATAGGCAGGGAATCGGATGTGCGGAATCAGAGATGGGGAATCAGAGGCTGGGAATCAGAGGTGGTGAATCAGAGATGGGGAATCAGAGGCGGGGAATCAGAGGCGGGGAATCAGACGCGGGGAATCAGAGGTGGGCAATCAGAGGCGGGGAATCAGATATGGGGAATCAGAGGCGGGGAATCAGAGGCGGGGAAACAGAGGCGGGGAATCATATATGGGGTATCAGAGGTGGGGCATCAGAGGTTGTGAATCACAGATGAGGAATCAGAGGCGGGGAATCAGAGGCAGGGAATCAGACGCGGGGAATCAGAGGCGGGGATTCAGAGCTGGGGAATCAGAGGCGGGGAATCAGAGTTGGGGAATCAGAGGCGGGGAATCAGATATGGGGAATCAGAGGCAGGGAATCAGAGGCGGGAAAACAGAGGCGGGGAATAAGATATGGGGAATCAGAGGCGGGGAATCAGAGGCAGGGAATCAGACACGGGGAATCAGAGGCTAGGAATCAGAGATGGGGAATCAGAGGCGGGGAATCAGAGGCAGGGAATCGGATGCCGGGAATCAGAGGCGGGAAATCAGAGGCAGGAAATCAGACAGGGATTCAGAGGCTGGGAATCAGACGGGGGGAATCAAAGGCGGGGAATCAGAGCTGGTGAATCAGAGGCAGGGAATCAGAGTTGGGGATTCAGAGGCGGGGAATCAGATATGGGGAAACAGAGGCGGGGAATGAGAGGCGGGCAAGCAGAGGTGGGGAATTAGGTATGGGGAATCAGAGGTGGGAAATCAGAGGTGGTGAATCAGAGATGGGGAATCACAGGCGGGGAATCAGAGGCAGCGAATAGAACGCGGGGAATCAGAGGCAGGGAATCAGAGCTGGGGAATCAGAGGCGGGGAATCAGATATGGGGAAACAGAGGCGGGGAATCAGAGGCGGGGAAACAGAGGCGGGGAATCAGACATGGGGAATCGGATGCGGGGAATCAGAGTCGGGGAATCAGAGCTGGGGAATCAGAGGTGGGGCATCAGAGTTGGGGCATCAGAGGTGGGGAATTAGATATGGGGAAACAGAGGCGGGGAATCAGAGGCGGGGAAACAGAGGCGGGGAATCAGATATGGGGAATCAGAGGTGGGGAATCGGAGGCAGGGAATCAGATGTGCGGAATCAGAGATGGGGAATCAGAGGCAGGGAATCAGAATCAGAAGCGGGGAATCAGAGGCCGGGAATCAGAGGCCGGGAATCAGATGCTGGGAATAAGAGGCCGGGAATCAGAGGTGGGGAATCAGAGTCTGGGAATCAGAGATGGGGATTCAGAGGTGGGGAATGAGATATGGAGAATCAGAGGCGGGGAATCAGAGGCGGGGAAACAGAGGTGGGGAATCAGATATGGGGAAATAGAGGCGGGGAATCAGATATGGGGAATAAGAGGTGTGGAATCAGAGGTTGGGAATCAGAGGCAGGGAATCAGAGTCGGGGAAACAGAGGCGGGTAATCAGATATGTGGAATCAGAGGTGGCGAATCAAGGGCGGTGAAACAGAGATGGGGAATCAGGGCAGGGAATCAGAGGCAGGGAATCAAACACGGGGAATCAGAGCTGGGGAATCAGAGGCGGGGAATCAGAGTTGGGAATCAGAGGCGGGGAATCAGAGGCGGGGAAACAGAGGCGGGGAATCAGATATGGGGAATCAGAGGTGGGGAATCCGAGGTTGGGAATCAGAGGCAGGGAATCAGAGGCGGGGAATCAGAGGCGGGGAATCAGAGGAAGGGAATCAGATGTGCGGAATCGGAGATGGGGAATCAGAGGCAGGGAATCAGAGGCGGGGAATCAGAGGCGGGGAATCAGAGGCCGGGAATCAGATATGGGGAAACAGAGGCGGGGAATCCGAGGCGGGGAAACAGAGGCGGGGAATCAGATATGGGGAATCAGAGGTGGGGAATCAGAGGTTGGGAATCAGAGGCAAGGAATCAGAGGCGGGAAAACAGAGGCGGGGAATCAGATATGGGGAATCAGAGGCGGGGAATCAGAGGCAGGGAATCAGACACGGGGAATCAGAGGCGGGGAATCAGATATGGGGAATCAGAGGCGGGGAATTAGATATGGGGAATCAGAGGCTGGGAATCAGAGGGGGGAAACAGAGGCGGGGAATAAGATATGGGGAATCAGAGGTGGGGAATCAGGGGCGGGGAATCAGTGGCAGGGAATCAGAGGCGGGGAATCAGAGGCGGGGAATCAAAGGAAGGGAATCAGACACGGGGAATCAGAGGTGGGGAATCAGAGATGGGGAATCAGAGGCGGGGAATCACAGGCAGGGAATCAGACGCGGGGAATCAGAGGCGGGGAATCAGAGCTGGGGAATCAGAGGTGGGGAATCAGAGTCGGGGAATCAGAGGAAGGGAATCGGTTGTGCGGAATCAGAGATTGGGAATCAGATGTGGGGAATCAGAGGCAGTGAATCAGAGATGGGGAATCAGAGGCGGGGAATCAGAGGCAGGAAATAAGACAGGGATTCAGAGGCTGGGAATCAGACGGGGGGAATCAAAGGCGGGGAATCAGAGCTGGTGAATCAGAGCTGGGGAATCAGAGGCGGGGAATCAGATATGGGGAAACAGAGGCGGGGAATCAGAGGCGGGGAAACAGAGGCGGGGAATCAGACATGGGGAATCGGATGTGGGGAATCAGAGGCGGGGAATCAGAGCTGGGGAATCAGAGGTGGGGAATCAGAGTTGGGGCATCAGAGGTGGGGAATTAGATATGGGGAAACAGGCGGGGAATCAGAGGCGGGGAAACAGAGGCGGGGAATCAGATATGGGGAATCAGAGGTGGGGAATCAGAGGCAGGGAATCAGACGTGCGGAATCAGAGATGGGGAATCAGAGGCAGGGAATCAGAATCAGAAGCGGGGAATCAGAGGCCGGGAATCAGATATGGGGAATCAGAGGCGGGGAATCAGAGGCGGGGAAACAGAGGCGGGGAATCAGATATGGGGAATCAGAGGTGGGGAATCAGGGGCAGGGAATCAGTGGCAGGGAATCAGAGGCGGGGAATCTGAGCCGGGGAATCAGAGGCAGGGAATCAGACACGGGGAATCAGAGGCGGGGAATCAGAGATGGTGAATCAGAGGCGGGGAATCTGAGGCAGGGAATCGGACGCCGGGAATCAGAGGCGGGGAATCAGAGCTGGGGAATCAGAGGCGGGGAATCAGAGTTGGGGAATCAGAGGCGGGGAATCAGATATGGGGAAATAGAGGCGGGGAATCAGATATGGGGAATCAGAGGTGTGGAATCAGAGGTTGGGAATCAGAGGCAGGGAATCAGAGGCGGGGAAACAGAGGCGGGGAATCAGATATGGGGAATCAGAGGTGGCGAATCAAAGGCGGTGAAACAGAGATGGGGAATCAGGGCAGGGAATCAGAGGCAGGGAATCAGAGCTGGGGAAAAAGAGGCGGGGAATCAGATATGGGGAATCAGAGGTGGGGAATCAGGGGCGGGGAATCAGTGGCAGGGAATCAGAGCTGGGGAATCAGAGGTGGGGAATCAGAGCTGGGGAAACAGAGGCGGGGAATCAGATATGGGGAATCAGAGGTGGGGAATCAGGGGCGGTGAATCAGTGGCAGGGAATCAGAGGCCGGGAATAAAAGGCGGGGAATCAGAGGTGGGGAATCAGAGGCGGGGAATCAGAGTTGGGGAATCAGAGGAGGGGAATCAGATATGGGGAAAGAGAGGCCGGGAATCAGAGGCAGGGAATCGGACGCCGGGAATCAGAGGCGGGGAATCAGAGCTGGGGAATCAGAGGCGGGGAATCAGAGGAAGGGAATCAGATGTGCGGAATCGGAGATGGGGAATCAGAGGCAGGGAATCAGAGGCGGGGAATCAGAGGCGGGGAATCAGAGGCCGGGAATCAGATATGGGGAAACAGAGGCGGGGAATCCGAGGCGGGGAAACAGAGGCGGGGAATCAGATATGGGGAATCAGAGGTGGGGAATCAGAGGTTGGGAATCAGAGGCAGGGAATCAGAGGCTTGGAATCAGATGCAGGGAATCAGATGCGGGGAATCAGAGGCGGGGAATCAGAGCTGGGGAATCAGAGATAGGGAATCAGATTTGGGGAATCAGAGGCGGGGACTTAGATATTGGGAAACAGAGGCGGGGAATCAGAGGCGGGGAAACCCAGGCGGGGAATCAGATATGGGGAATCAGAGGTGGGGAATCAGAGGCAAGGAATCAGATGTGCGGAATCAGAGATGGGGAATCAGAGGCAGGGAATCAGAATCAGAAGCAGGGAATCAGAGGCTGGGAATTAGAGGCCGGAATCAGATGCTGGGAATCAGAGGCCTGGAATCAGAGGCGGGGAATCAGAGGCAGGGAATCAGATGCGGGGAATCAGAGGCGGGGAATCAGAGCTGGGGAATCAGAGGCAGGGTATTAGAGTTGGGGAATCAGAGGCGGGGAATCAGATATGGGGAAACAGAGGTGGGGAATCAGAGGCGGGGAAACAGAGGCAGGGAATCAGATATGGGGAATCAGAGGCGGGGAATCAGAGGTGGGGAATCAAACACGGGGAATCAGAGCTGGGGAATCAGAGGCGGGGAATCAGAGTTGGGAATCAGAGGCGGGGAATCAGAGGCGGGGAAACAGAGGCGGGGAATCAGATATGGGGAATCAGAGGTGGGGAATCCGAGGTTGGGAATCAGAGGCAGGGAATCAGAGGCGGAAAAACAGAGGCGGGGAATCAGAGGAAGGGAATCAGATGTGCGGAATCGGAGATGGGGAATCAGAGGCAGGGAATCAGAGGCGGGGAATCAGAGGCGGGGAATCAGAGGCCGGGAATCAGATATGGGGAAACAGAGGCGGGGAATCCGAGGCGGGGAAACAGAGGCGGGGAATCAGATATGGGGAATCAGAGGTGGGGAATAAGAGGTTGGGAATCAGAGGCAGGGAATCAGAGGCTTGGAATCAGATGCAGTGAATCAGATGCGGGGAATCAGAGGCGGGGAATCAGAGCTGGGGAATCAGAGGTGGGGAATCAGATTTGGGGAATCAGAGGCGGGGACTTAGATATTGGGAAACAGAGGCGGGGAATCAGAGGCGGGGAAACCCAGGCGGGGAATCAGATATGGGGAATCAGAGGTGGGGAATCAGAGGCAAGGAATCAGATGTGCGGAATCATAGATGGGGAAACAGAGGCAGGGAATCAGAATCAGAAGCAGGGAATCAGAGGCCGGGAATCAGAGGCCGGAATCAGATGCTGGGAATCAGAGGCCTGGAATCAGAGGCGGTAAATCAGAGGCAGGGAATCAGATGCGGGGAATCAGAGGCGGGGAATCAGAGCTGGGGAATCAGAGGCGGGGTATTAGAGTTGGGGAATCAGAGGCGGGGAATCAGATATGGGGAAACAGAGGTGGGGAATCAGAGGCGGGGAAACAGAGGCAGGGAATCAGATATGGGGAATCAGAGGCGGGGAATCAGAGGTGGGGAATCATAGGCAGGGAATCGGATGTGCGGAATCAGAGATGGGGAATCAGAGGCTGGGAATCAGAGGTGGTGAATCAGAGATGGGGAATCAGAGGCGGGGAATCAGAGGCAGGGAATCAGACGCGGGGAATCAGAGGTGGGCAATCAGAGGCGGGGAATCAGATATGGGGAATCAGAGGCGGGGAATCAGAGGCGGGGAAACAGAGGCGGGGAATCAGATATGGGGAATCAGAGGTGGGGCATCAGAGGTTGTGAATCACAGATGGGGAATCAGAGGCGGGGAATCAGAGGCAGGGAATCAGACGCGGGGAATCAGAGGCGGGGATTCAGAGCTGGGGAATCAGAGGCTGGGAATCAGAGTTGGGGAATCAGAGGCGGGGAATCAGATATGGGGAATCAGAGGCAAGGAATCAGAGGCGGGAAAACAGAGGCGGGGAATCAGATATGGGGAATCAGAGGCGGGGAATCAGAGGCAGGGAATCAGACACGGGGAATCAGAGGCGGGGAATCAGAGATGGGGAATCAGAGACGGGGAATCAGAGGCAGGGAATCGGATGCCGGGAATCAGAGGCGGGAAATCAGAGCTGGGGAATCAGAGGCGGGGAATCAGAGTTGGGGAATCAGAGGCGGCGAAGCAGATATGGGGAAATAGAGGCGGGGAATCAGATATGGGGAATCAGAGGCGGGGAATCAGATATGGGGAATCAGAGGCTGGGAATCAGAGGGGGGGAAACGGAGGCGGGGAATAAGATATGGGGAATCAGAGGTGGGGAATCAGGGGCGGGGAATCAGTGGCAGGGAATCAGAGGCGGGGAATCAGAGGCGGGGAATCAAAGGAAGGGAATCAGACACGGGGAATCAGAGGTGGGGAATCAGAGATGGGGAATCAGAGGCGGGGAATCACAGGCAGGGAATCAGACGCGGAGAATCAGAGGCGGGGAATCAGAGCTGGGGAATCAGAGGTGGGGAATCAGAGTCGGGGAATCATACGCAGGGAATCGGTTGTGCGGAATCAGAGATGGGGAATCAGATGTGGGGAATCAGAGGCAGTGAATCAGAGGCGGGGAAACAGAGGCGGGTAATCAAATATAGGGAATCAGAGGTGGGAATCAGAGGTTGTGAATCAGAGATGGGGAATCAAGGCGGGGAATCAGAGGCAGGGAATCAGACGCGGGGAATCAGAGGCGGGGATTCAGAGCTGGGGAATCAGAGGCGGTGAATCAGAGTTGGGGAATCAGAGGCAGGGAATCAGATATGGGGAATCAGAGGTGGCGAATCAGAGGCGGGGAAACAGAGGCGGGGAATCAGATATGGGGAATCTGAATTGGGGAATCAGGGGCAGGGAATCAGTGGCAGAAAAACAGAGGCGGGGAATCAGAGGCGGGGAATCAGAGGCAGGGAATCAGACACGGGGAATCAGAGGCGGGGAATCAGAGATGGGGAATCAGAGGCGGGGAATCAGCGGCAGGGAATCGGACTCCGGGAATCAGAGTCGGGGAATCAGAGCTGGGGAATCAGAGGCGGGGAATCAGAGTTGGGAAATCAGAGGCGGAAATCAGATATGGGGAAATAGAGGCGGGGAATCAGATATGGGGAATCAGAGGTGTGGAATCAGAGGTTGGGAATCAGAGGCAGGGAATCAGAGTCAGGGAAACAGAGGCGGGTAATCAGATATGGGGAATCAGAGGTGGTGAATCAAAGGCGGTGAAACAGAGATGGGGAATCAGGGCAGGGAATCAGAGGCAGGGAATCAAACACGGGGAATCAGAGCTGGGGAATCAGAGGCGGGGAATCAGAGTTGGGAATCAGAGGCGGGGAATCAGAGGCGGGGAAACAGAGGCGGGGAATCAGATATGGGGAATCAGAGGTGGGGAATCCGAGGTTGGGAATCAGAGGCAGGGAATCAGAGGCGGGGAATCAGAGGCGGGGAATCAGAGGAAGGGAATCAGATGTGCGGAATCGGAGATGGGGAATCAGAGGCATGGAATCAGAGGCGGGGAATCAGAGGCGGGGAATCAGAGGCCGGGAATCAGATATGGGGAAACAGAGGCGGGGAATCCGAGGCGGGGAAACAGAGGCGGGGAATCAGATATGGGGAATCAGAGGTGGGGAATCAGAGGTTGGTAATCAGAGGCAGGGAATCAGAGGCTTGGAATCAGATGCAGGGAATCAGATGCGGGGAATCAGAGGCGGGGAATCAGAGCTGGGGAATCAGAGGTGGAGAATCAGATTTGGGGAATCAGAGGCGGGGACTTAGATATTGGGAAACAGAGGCGGGGAATCAGAGGCGGGGAAACCCAGGCGGGGAATCAGATATGGGGAATCAGAGGTGGGGAATCAGAGGCAAGGAATCAGATGTGCGGAATCAGAGATGGGGAATCAGAGGCAGGGAATCAGAATCAGAAGCAGGGAATCAGAGGCCGGGAATTAGAGGCCGGAATCAGATGCTGGGAATCAGAGGCCTGGAATCAGAGGCGGGGAATCAGAGGCAGGGAATCAGATGCGGGGAATCAGAGGCGGGGAATCAGAGCTGGGGAATCAGAGGCGGGGTATTAGAGTTGGGGAATCAGAGGCGGGGAATCAGATATGGGGAAACAGAGGTGGGGAATCAGAGGCGGGGAAACAGAGGCAGGGAATCAGATATGGGGAATCAGAGGCGGGGAATCAGAGGTGGGGAATCATAGGCAGGGAATCGGATGTGCGGAATCAGAGATGGGGAATCAGAGGCTGGGAATCAGAGGTGGTGAATCAGAGATGGGGAATCAGAGGCGGGGAATCAGAGGCGGGGAATCAGACGCGGGGAATCAGAGGTGGGCAATCAGAGGCGGGGAATCAGATATGGGGAATCAGAGGCGGGGAATCAGAGGCGGGGAAACAGAGGCGGGGAATCATATATGGGGTATCAGAGGTGGGACATCAGAGGTTGTGAATCACAGATGAGGAATCAGAGGCGGGGAATCAGAGGCAGGGAATCAGACGCGGGGAATCAGAGGCGGGGATTCAGAGCTGGGGAATCAGAGGCGGGGAATCAGAGTTGGGGAATCAGAGGCGGGGAATCAGATATGGGGAATCAGAGGCAGGGAATCAGAGGCGGGAAAACAGAGGCGGGGAATAAGATATGGGGAATCAGAGGCGGGGAATCAGAGGCAGGGAATCAGACACGGGGAATCAGAGGCGGGGAATCAGAGATGGGGAATCAGAGGCGGGGAATCAGAGGCAGGGAATCGGATGCCGGGAATCAGAGGCGGGAAATCAGAGGCAGGAAATCAGACAGGGATTCAGAGGCTGGGAATCAGACGGGGGGAATCAAAGGCGGGGAATCAGAGCTGGTGAATCAGAGGCAGGGAATCAGAGTTGGGGATTCAGAGGCGGGGAATCAGATATGGGGAAACAGAGGCGGGGAATGAGAGGCGGGCAAGCAGAGGCGGGGAATTAGATATGGGGAATCAGAGGTGGGAAATCAGAGGTGGTGAATCAGAGATGGGGAATCACAGGCGGGGAATCAGAGGCAGCGAATAGAACGCGGGGAATCAGAGGCAGGGAATCAGAGCTGGGGAATCAGAGGCGGGGAATCAGATATGGGGAAACAGAGGCGGGGAATCAGAGGCGGGGAAACAGAGGCGGGGAATCAGACATGGGGAATCGGATGCGGGGAATCAGAGTCGGGGAATCAGAGCTGGGGAATCAGAGGTGGGGCATCAGAGTTGGGGCATCAGAGGTGGGGAATTAGATATGGGGAAACAGAGGCGGGGAATCAGAGGCGGGGAAACAGAGGCGGGGAATCAGATATGGGGAATCAGAGGTGGGGAATCAGAGGCAGGGAATCAGATGTGCGGAATAAGAGATGGGGAATCAGAGGCAGGGAATCAGAATCAGAAACGGGGAATCAGAGGCCGGGAATCAGAGGCCGGGAATCAGATGCTGGGAATAAGAGGCCGGGAATCAGAGGTGGGGAATCAGAGTCTGGGAATCAGAGATGGGGATTCAGAGGTGGGGAATGAGATATGGAGAATCAGAGGCGGGGAATCAGAGGCGGGGAAACAGAGGTGGGGAATCAGATATGGGGAAATAGAGGCGGGGAATCAGATATGGGGAATCAGAGGTGTGGAATCAGAGGTTGGGAATCAGAGGCAGGGAATCAGTGTCGGGGAAACAGAGGCGGGTAATCAGATATGTGGAATCAGAGGTGGCGAATCAAGGGCGGTGAAACAGAGATGGGGAATCAGGGCAGGGAATCAGAGGCAGGGAATCAAACACGGGGAATCAGAGCTGGGGAATCAGAGGCGGGGAATCAGAGTTGGGAATCAGAGGCGGGGAATCAGAGGCGGGGAAACAGAGGCGGGGAATCAGATATGGGGATTCAGAGGTGGGGAATCCGAGGTTGGGAGTCAGAGGCAGGGAATCAGAGGCGGGGAATCAGAGGCGGGGAATCAGAGGAAGGGAATCAGATGTGCGGAATCGGAGATGGGGAATCAGAGGCAGGGAATCAGAGGCGGGGAATCAGAGGCGGGGAATCAGAGGCCGGGAATCAGATATGGGGAAACAGAGGCGGGGAATCCGAGGCGGGGAAACAGAGGCGGGGAATCAGATATGGGGAATCAGAGGTGGGGAATCAGAGTTTGGGAATCAGAGGCAGGGAATCAGAGGCTTGGAATCAGATGCAGGGAATCAGATGCGGGGAATCAGAGGCGGGGAATCAGAGCTGGGGAATCAGAGGTAGGGAATCAGATTTGGGGAATCAGAGGCGGGGACTTAGATATTGGGAAACAGAGGCGGGGAATCAGAGGCGGGGAAACCCAGGCGGGGAATCAGATATGGGGAATCAGAGGTGGGGAATCAGAGGCAAGGAATCAGATGTGCGGAATCAGAGATGGGGAATCAGAGGCAGGGAATCAGAATCAGAAGCAGGGAATCAGAGGCCGGGAATTAGAGGCCGGAATCTGATGCTGGGAATCAGAGGCCTGGAATCAGAGGCGGGGAATCAGAGGCAGGGAATCAGATGCGGGGAATCAGAGGCGGGGAATCAGAGCTGGGGAATCAGAGGCAGGGTATTAGAGTTGTGGAATCAGAGGCGGGGAATCAGATATGGGGAAACAGAGGTGGGGAATCAGAGGCGGGGAAACAGAGGCAGGGAATCAGATATGGGGAATCAGAGGCGGGGAATCAGAGGTGGGGAATCATAGGCAGGGAATCGGATGTGCGGAATCAGAGATGGGGAATCAGAGGCTGGGAATCAGAGGTGGTGAATCAGAGATGGGGATTCAGAGGCGGGGAATCAGAGGCGGGGAATCAGACGCGGGGAATCAGAGGTGGGCAATCAGAGGCGGGGAATCAGATATGGGGAATCAGAGGTGGGGAATCAGAGGCGGGGAAACAGAGGCGGGGAATCAGATATGGGGAATCAGAGGTGGGGCATCAGAGGTTGTGAATCACAGATGGGGAATCAGAGGCGGGGAATCAGAGGCAGGGAATCAGACGTGGGGAATCAGAGGCGGGGATTCAGAGCTGGGGAATCAGAGGCGGGGAATCAGAGTTGGGGAATCAGAGGCGGGGAATCAGATATGGGGAATCAGAGGCAGGGAATCTGAGGCGGGAAAACAGAGGCGGGGAATCAGATATGGGGAATCAGAGGCGGGGAATCAGAGGCAGGGAATCAGACACGGGGAATCAGAGGCGGGGAATCAGATATGGGGAATCAGAGGCGGGGAATTAGATATGGGGAATCAGAGGCTGGGAATCAGAGGGGGGGAAACAGAGGCGGGGAATAAGATATGGGGAATCAGAGGTGGGGAATCAGGGGCGGGGAATCAGTGGCAGGGAATCAGAGGCGGGGAATCAGAGGCGGGGAATCAAAGGAAGGGAATCAGACACGGGGAATCAGAGGTGGGGAATCAGAGATGGGGAATCAGAGGCGGGGAATCACAGGCAGGGAATCAGACGCGGGGAATCAGATGCGGGGAATCAGAGCTGGGGAATCAGAGGTGGGGAATCAGAGTCGGGGAATCAGAGGAAGGGAATCGGTTGTGCGGAATCAGAGATTGGGAATCAGATGTGGGGAATCAGAGGCAGTGAATCAGAGATGGGGAATCAGAGGCGGGGAATCAGAGGCAGGAAATAAGACAGGGATTCAGAGGCTGGGAATCAGACGGGGGGAATCAAAGGCGGGGAATCAGAGCTGGTGAATCAGAGGAAGGGAATCAGAGTTGGGGATTCAGAGGCGGGGAATCAGATATGGGGAAACAGAGGCGGGGAATGAGAGGCGGGCAAGCAGAGGCGGGGAATTAGATATGGGGAATCAGAGGTGGGAAATCAGAGGTGGTGAATCAGAGATGGGGAATCACAGGTGGGGAATCAGAGGCAGCGAATAGAACGCGGGGAATCAGAGGCAGGGAATCAGAGCTGGGGAATCAGAGGCGGGGAATCAGATATGGGGAAACAGAGGCGGGGAATCAGAGGCGGGGAAACAGAGGCGGGGAATCAGACATGGGGAATCGGATGTGGGGAATCAGAGGCGGGGAATCAGAGATGGGGAATCAGAGGTGGGGAATCAGAGTTGGGGCATCAGAGGTGGGGAATTAGATATGGGGAAACAGGCGGGGAATCAGAGGCGGGGAAACAGAGGCGGGGAATCAGATATGGGGAATCAGAGGTGGGGAATCAGAGGCAGGGAATCAGATGTGCGGAATCAGAGATGGGGAATCAGAGGCAGGGAATCAGAATCAGAAGCGGGGAATCAGAGGCCGGGAATCAGATATGGGGAATCAGAGGCGGGGAATCAGAGGCGGGGAAACAGAGGCGGGGAATCAGATATGGGGAATCAGAGGTGGGGAATCAGGGGCAGGGAATCAGTGGCAGGGAATCAGAGGCGGGGAATCTGAGCCGGGGAATCAGAGGCAGGGAATCAGACACGGGGAATCAGAGGCGGGGAATCAGAGATGGTGAATCAGAGGCGGGGAATCAGAGGCAGGGAATCGGACGCCGGGAATCAGAGGCGGGGAATCAGAGCTGGGGAATCAGAGGCGGGGTATCAGAGTTGGGGAATCAGAGGCGGGGAATCAGATATGGGGAAATAGAGGCGGGGAATCAGATATGGGGAATCAGAGGTGTGGAATCAGAGGTTGGGAATCAGAGGCAGGGAATCAGAGGCGGGGAAACAGAGGCGGGGAATCAGATATGGGGAATCAGAGGTGGCGAATCAAAGGCGGTGAAACAGAGATGTGGAATCAGGGCAGGGAATCAGAGGCAGGGAATCAGAGCTGGGGAAACAGAGGCGGGGAATCAGATATGGGGAATCAGAGGTGGGGAATCAGGGGCGGGGAATCAGTGGCAGGGAATCAGAGCTGGGGAATCAGAGGTGGGGAATCAGAGCTGGGGAAACAGAGGCGGGGAATCAGATATGGGGAATCAGAGGTGGGGAATCAGGGGCGGGGAATCAGTGGCAGGGAATCAGAGGCCGGGAATAAAAGGCGGGGAATCAGAGCTGGGGAATCAGAGGCGGGGAATCAGAGTTGGGGAATCAGAGGAGGGGAATCAGATATGGGGAAACAGAGGCCGGGAATCAGAGGCAGGGAAACAGAGGCGGGGAATCAGATATGGGGAATCAGAGGTGCGGAATTTGAGGTTGCGAATCAGAGGCGGGGAATCAGAGGCGGGGAATCAGAGGCAGGGAATCGGATGTGCGGAATCAGAGATGGGGAATCAGAGGTGGGGATTCAGAGGTGGTGAATCAGAAAAGGGGAATCAGAGGCTGGGAATCAGAGGCAGGGAATCAGACGCAGGGAATCAGAGGCGGGGAATCATAGCTGGCGAATTAGTGGAGGGGAATAAGAGTTGGGGAATCAGAGGCGGGGAATCAGATATGGGGAAACAGAGGCGGGGAATCAGAGGCGGGGAAACAGAGGTAGGGAATCAGATATGGGGAATCAGAGGTGGGGAATCAGAGGCAGGGAATCAGATGTGCGGAATCAGAGATGGGGAATCAGAGGCAGGGAATCAGAATCTGAAGCAGGGAATCAGAGGCCGGGAATCAGTGGCCGGAATCAGATGCTGGGAATCAGAGGCCTGGAATCAGAGGCGGGGAATCAGAGGCAGGGAATCTGATGCGGGGAATCAGAGGCGGGGAATCAGAGGCGGGGAATCAGAGCTGGGGAATCAGAGGCAGGGTATTAGAGTTGGGGAATCAGAGGCGGGGAATCAGATATGGGGAAACAGAGGTGGGGAATCAGAGGCGGGGAAACAGAGGCAGGGAATCAGATATGGGGAATCAGAGGCGGGAATCAGAGGTGGGGAATCATAGGCAGGGAATCGGATGTGCGGAATCAGAGATGGGGAATCAGAGGCCGGGAATGAGAGGTGGTGAATCAGATATGGGGAATCAGAGGCGGGGAATCAAAGGCAGTGAATCAGATGCGGGGAATCAGAGGTGGGCAATCAGAGGCGGGGAATCAGATATGGGGAATCAGAGGCGGGGAATCAGAGGCGGGGAAACAGAGGTGGGGAATCAGATATGGGGAATCAGAGGTGGGGCATCAGAGGTTGTGAATCACAGATGGGGAATTAGAGGCGGGGAATCAGAGGCAGGGAATCAGACTCGGGGAATCAGAGTCGGGGATTCAGAGCTGGGGAATCAGAAGCGGGGAATGAGAGTTGGGGAATCAGAGGTGGGGAATCAGATATGGGGAATCAGAGGCAGGGAATCAGAGGCGGGGAATCAGAGGCAGGGAATCAGACGCAGGGAATCTGAGGCGGGGAATCAGAGCTGGGGAATCAGAGGTGGGGAATCAGAGTTGGGGAATCAGAGGCAGGGAATTGGATGTGCGGAATCAGAGATGGGGAATCAGAGGTGGGGAATCAGAGGCGGTGAATCAGAGATGGGGAATCAGAGGCGGGGAATCAGAGGCAGGAAATCAGACACGGGGATTCAGAGGCTGGGAATCAGACGGGGGGAATCAAAGGCGGGGAATCAGAGCTGGGGAATCTGAGGCAGGGAATCAGAGTTGGGGATTCAGAGGCGGGGAATCAGATATGGGGAAACAGAGGCGGGGAATCAGAGGCGGGAAAACAGAGGCGGGGAATTAGATATGGGGAATCAGAGGTGGGGAATCAGAGGTGTTGAATCAGAGATGGGGAATCAGAGGCGGGGAATCAGAGGCAGGGAATCGGACGCCGGGAATCAGAGGCGGGGAATCAGAGCTGGGGAATCAGAGGCGGGGAATCAGAGTTGGTGAATCAGAGGCGGGGAATCAGATATGGGGAAATAGAAGCGTGGAATCAGATATGGGGAATCAGAGGTGTGGAATCAGAGGTTGGGAATCAGAGGCAGGGAATAAGAGGCGGGGAAACAGAGGCGGGGAATCAGATATGGGGAATCAGAGGTGGCGAATCAAATGCGTTGAAACAGAGATGGGGAATCAGGGCAGGGAATCAGAGGCAGGGAATCAGAGCTGGGGAAACAGAGGCGGGGAATCAGATATGGGGAATCAGAGGTGGGGAATCAGGGGCGGGGAATCAGTGGCAGGGAATCAGAGCTGGGGAATCAGAGGTGGGGAATCAGAGCTGTGGAAACAGAGGCGGGGAATCAGATATGGGGAATCAGAGGTGGGGAATCCGGGGCGGGGAATCAGTGGCAGGGAATCAGAGGCCGGGAATAAAAGGCGGGGAATCAGAGCTGGGGAATCAGAGGCGGGGAATCAGAGTTGGGGAATCAGAGGAGGGGAATCAGATATGGGGAAACAGAGGCCGGAATCAGAGGCAGGGAAACAGAGGCGGGGAATCAGATATGGGGAATCAGATGCTGGGAATAAGAGGCCGGGAATCAGAGGTGGGGAATCAGAGTCTGGGAATCAGAGATGGGGATTCAGAGGCGGGGAATGAGATATGGAGAATCAGAGGCGGGGAATCAGGGGCGGGGAAACAGAGGTGGAGAATCAGATATGGGGAATCAGAGGTGGCGAATCAAAGGCGGTGAATCAGAGATGGGGAATCAGAGGCAGGGAATCAGATGCGGGGATTCAGAGGCGGGGAATCAGAGCTGGCGAATCAGAGGCGGGGAATCAGAGGTGGGCAATCAGAGCCGGGGAATCAGATATGGGGAATCAGAGGCGGGGAATCAGAGGCGGGGAAACAGAGGCGGGGAATCAGATATGGGGAATCAGAGGTGGGGAATCAGAGATGGGGAATCAAGGCGGGGAATCAGAGGGAGGGAATCAGACGCGGGGAATCAGAGGCGGGGATTCAGAGCTGGGGAATCAGAGGCGGGGAATCAGAGTTCGGGAATCAGAGGCAGGGAATCAGATATGGGGAATCAGAGGCGGGGAATCAGAGGCGGGGAAACAGAGGCGGGGAATCAGATATGGGGAATCAGAGGTGGGGAATCAGGGGCAGGGAATCAGTGGCAGGGAATCAGAGGCGGGGAATCTGAGGCGGGGAATCAGAGGCTGGGAATCAGACACGGGGAATCAGAGGCGGGGAATCATAGATGGGGAATCAGAGGCGGGGAATCAGAGGCAGGGAATCGGATGCCGGGAATCAGAGGCGGGGAATCAGAGCTGGGGAATCAGAGGCGGGGAATCAGAGTTGGGGAATCAGAGGCGGGGAATCAGATATGGGGAAATAGAGGCGGGGAATCAGATATGGGGAATCAGAGGTGTGGAATCAGAGGTTGGGAATCAGAGGCAGGGAATCAGAGGCGGGGAAACAGAGGCGGGGAATCAGATATGGGGAATCAGAGGTGGCGAATCAAAGGCGGTGAAACAGAGATGGGGAATCAGAGGCGGGGAATCAGAGGCAGGGAATCAGAGCTGGGGAAACAGAGGCGGGGAATCAGATATGGGGAATCAGTGGTGGGGAATCAGGGGCGGGGAATCAGTGGCAGGGAATCAGAGGCCGGGAATAAAAGGCGGGGAATCAGAGCTGGGGAATCAGAGGCGGGGAATCAGAGTTGGGGAATCAGAGGAGGGGAATCAGATATGGGGAAACAGAGGCCGGGAATCAGAGGCAGGGAAACAGAGGCGGGGAATCAGATATGGGGAATCAGAGGTGGGGAATTAGAGGTTGCGAATCAGAGGCGGGGAATCAGAGGCAGGGAATCAGAGGCAGGGAATCGGATGTGCGGAATCAGAGATGGGGAATCAGAGGTGGGGATTCAGAGGTTGTGAATCAGAGAAGGGGAATCAGAGGCTGGGAATCAGAGGCAGGGAATCAGACGCAGGGAATCAGAGGCGGGGAATCATAGCTGGCGAATTAGAGGAGGGGAATCAGAGTTGGGGAATCAGAGTCGGGGAATCAGATATGGGGAAACAGAGGCGGGGAATCAGAGGCGGGGAATCAGAGGCGGGTAATCAGATATGGGGAATCAGAGGTGGGGAATCAGAGGCAGGGAATCAGAATCAGAAGCAGGGAATCAGAGGCCGGGAATCAGAGGCCGGAATCAGATGCTGGGAATCAGAGGCCTGGAATCAGAGGCGGGGAATCAGAGGCAGGGAATCAGATGCGGGGAATCAGAGGCGGGGAATCAGAGCTGGGGAATCAGAGGCAGGGTATTAGAGTTGGTGAATCAGAGGCGGGGAATCAGATATGGGGAAGCAGAGGTGGGGAATCAGAGGCGGGGAAACAGAGGCAGGGAATCAGATATGGGGAATCAGAGGCGGGGAATCAGAGGTGGGGAATCATAGGCAGGGAATCGGATGTGCGGAATCAGAGATGGGGAATCAGAAGCCGGGAATGAGAGGTGGTGAATCAGATATGGGGAATCAGAGGCGGGGAATCAGAGGCAGGGAATCAGACGCGGGGAATCAGAGGTGGGCAATCAGAGGCGGGGAATCAGATATGGGGAATCAGAGGCGGGGAATCAGAGGCGGGGAAACAGAGGCGGGGAATCAGATATGGGGAATCAGAGGTGGGGCATCAGAAGTTGTTAATCACAGATGGGGAATTAGAGGCGGGGAATCAGAGGCAGGGAATCAGACGCTGGGAATCAGAGGCGGGGATTCAGAGCTGGGGTATCAGAAGCGGGGAATCAGAGTTGGGGAATCAGAGGCGGGGATTCAGATATGGGGAATCAGAGGCAGGGAATCAGAGGCGGGGAATCAGAGGCAGGGAATCAGACGCGGGTAATCTGAGGCGGGGAATCAGAGCTGGGGAATCAGAGGTGGGGAATCAGAGTTGGGGAATCAGAGGCAGGGAATTGGATGTGCGGAATCAGAGATGGGGAATCAGAGGTGGGGAATCAGAGGCGGTGAATCAGAGATGGGGAATCAGAGGCGGGGAATCAGAGGCAGGAAATCAGACACGGGGATTCAGAGGCTGGGAATCAGACGGGGGGAATCAAAGGCGGGGAAACAGAGCTGGGGAATATGAGGCAGGGAATCAGAGTTGGGGAATCAGAGGCGGGGAATCAGATATGGGGAATCAGAGGCAGGGAATCAGAGGCGGGGAATCAGATATGGGGAAACAGAGGCGGGGAATCAGAGGCGGGAAAACAGAGGCGGGGAATTAGATATGGGGAATCAGAGGTGGGGAATCAGAGGTGGTGAATCAGAGATGGGGAATCAGAGGCGGGGAATCAGAGGCGGGGAATCAGAGCTGGGGAATCAGAGGCGGGGAATCAGAGTTGGGGAATCAGAGGCGGGGAATCAGATATGGGGAAATAGAGGCGGGGAATCACATATGGGGAATCAGAGGTGTGGAATCAGAGGTTGGGAATCAGAGGCAGGGAATCAGAGGCTTGGAATCAGATGCAGGGTATCAGATGCGGGGAATCAGAGGCGGGGAATCAGAGCTGGGGAATCAGAGGTGGGGAATCAGATTTGGGGAATCAGAGGTGGGGACTTAGATATTGGGAAACAGAGGCGGGGAATCAGAGGCGGGGAAACAGAGGCGTGGAATCAGATATGGGGAATCAGAGGTGGGGAATCAGAGGCAGGGAATGAGATGTGCGGAATCAGAGATGGGGAATCAGAGGCAGGGAATCAGAATCAGAAGAAGGGAATCAGAGGCCGGGAATCAGAGGCCGGAATCAGATGCTGGGAATCAGAGGCCTGGAATCAGAGGCGGGGAATCAGAGGCAGGGAATCAGATGCGGGGAATCAGAGGTGGGGTATCAGAGCTGGGTAATCAGAGGCGGGGTATTAGAGTTGGGGAATCAGAGGCGGGGAATCAGATATGGGGAAACAGAGGTGGGGAATCAGAGGCGGGGAAAGAGAGGCAGGGAATCAGATATGGGGAATCAGAGGTGGGGCATCAGAGGTTGTGAATCACAGATGGGGAATCAGAGGCGGGGAATCAGAGGCAGGGAATCAGATGCGGGGAATCAGAGGCGGGGATTCAGAGCTGGGGAATCAGAAGCGGGGAATCAGAGTTGGGGAATCAGAGGCGGGGAATCAGATATGGGGAATCAGAGGCAGGGAATCAGAGGCGGGGAATCAGAGGCAGGGAATCAGACGCGGGGAATCTGAGGCGGGGAATCAGAGCTGGGGAATCAGAGGTGGGGAATCAGAGTTGGGGAATCAGAGGCAGGGAATTGGATGTGCGGAATCAGAGAGGGGGAATCAGAGGTGGGGAATCAGAGGCGGTGAATCAGAGATGGGGAATCAGAGGCGGGGAATCAGAGGCAGGAAATCAGACACGGGGATTCAGAGGCTGGGAATCAGACGGGGGGAATCAAAGGCGGGGAATCAGAGCTGGGGAATCTGAGGCAGGGAATCAGAGTTGGGGATTCAGAGGCGGGGAATCAGATATGGGGAAACAGAGGCGGGGAATCAGAGGCGGGCAAACAGAGGCGGGGAATTAGATATGGGGAATCAGAGGTGGGGAATCAGAGGTGGTGAATCAGTGATGGGGAATCACAGTCGGGGAATCAGAGGCAGGGAATAGGATGCGGGGAATCAGAGGCAGGGAATCAGAGCTGGGGAATCAGAGGAGGGGATTCATAGTTGGGAATCAGAGGCGGGAATCAGATATGGGGAAACAGAGGCGGGGAATCAGAGGCGGTGAAACAGAGGCGGGGAATCAGATATGGGGAATCGGATGCAGGGAATCAGAGGCGGGGAATCAGAGCTGGGGAATCAGAGGCGGGGAATCAGAGTTGGGGCATCAGAGGTGGGGAATTAGATATAGGGAAACAGAGGCGGGGAATCAGAGGCGGGGAAACAGAGGCGGGGAATCAGATATGGGGAATCAGAGGTGGGGAATCAGAGGCAGGGAATCAGATGTGCGGAATCAGAGATGGGGAATAAGAGGCAGGGAATCAGAATCAGAATCGGGGAATCAGAGGCCGGGAATCAGAGGCCGGGAATCAGATGCTGGGAATATGAGGCCGGGAATCAGAGGTGGGGAATCAGATATGGGGAATCAGAGGTGGCGAATCAAAGGCGGTGAATCAGAGATGGGGAATCAGAGGCGGGGAATCAGAGGCAGGGAATCAGATGCGGGGAATCAGAGGCGGGGAATCAGAGCTGGCGAATCAGAGGCTGGGAATCAGAGGTGGGCAATCAGAGGCGGGGAATCAGATATGGGAAATCAGAGGCGGGGAATCAGAGGCGGGGAAACAGAGGCGGGGAATCAAATATAGGGAATCAGAGGTGGGGAATCAGAGGTTGTGAATCAGAGATGGGGAATCAAGGCGGGGAATCAGAGGCAGGGAATCAGACGCGGGGAATCAGAGGCGGGGATTCAGAGCTGGGGAATCAGAGGCGGGGAATCAGAGTTGGGGAATCAGAGGCAGGGAATCAGATATGGGGAATCAGAGGCGGGGAATCAGAGGCGGGGAAACAGAGGCGGGGAATCAGATGTGGGGAATCAGAGGTGGGGAATCAGGGGCAGGAAATCAGTGGCAGGGAATCAGAGGCGGGGAATCAGAGGCGGGGAATCAAAGGCAGGGAATCAGACACGGGGAATCAGAGGCGGGGAATCAGAGATGGGGAATCAGAGGCGGGGAATCAGAGGCAGGGAATCGGATGCCGGGAATCAGAGTCGGGGAATCAGAGCTGGGGAATCAGAGGCGGGGAATCAGAGTTGGGGAATCAGAGGCGGGGAATCAGATATGGGGAAATAGAGGCGGGGAATCAGATATGGGGAATCAGAGGTGTGGAATCAGAGGCAGGGAATCAGAGTCGGGGAAACAGAGGCGGGGAATCAGATATGGGGAATCAGAGGTGGCGAATCAAAGGCGGTGAAACAGAGATGGGGAATCAGGGCAGGGAATCAGAGGCAGGGAATCAAACACGGGGAATCAGAGCTGGGGAATCAGAGGCGGGGAATCAGAGTTGGGAATCAGAGGCGGGGATACAGAGGCAGGGAATCAGAAGATATGGGGAATCAGAGGCAGGGAATCAGAATCAGAAGAAGGGAATCAGAGGCCGGGAATCAGAGGCCGGAATCAGATGCTGGGAATCAGAGGCCTGGAATCAGAGGCGGGGAATCAGAGGCAGGGAATCAGATGCGGGGAATCAGAGGCGGGGAATCAGAGCTGGGGAATCAGAGGCGGGGTATTAGAGTTGGGGAATCAGAGGCGGGGAATCAGATATGGGGAAACAGAGGTGGGGAATCAGAGGCGGGGAAACAGAAGCAGGGAATCAGATATGGGGAATCAGAGGTGGGGCATCAGAGGTTGTGAATCACAGATGGGGAATCAGAGGCGGGGAATCAGAGGCAGGGAATCAGACGCGGGGAATCAGAGGCGGGGATTCAGAGCTGGGGAATCAGAAGCGGGGAATCAGAGTTGGGGAATCAGAGGCGGGGAATCAGATATGGGGAATCAGAGGCAGGGAATCAGAGGCGGGGAATCAGAGGCAGGGAATCAGACGCGGGGAATCTGAGGCGGGGAATCAGAGCTGGGGAATCAGAGGTGGGGAATCAGAGTTGGGGAATCAGAGGCAGGGAATTGGATGTGCGGAATCAGAGAGGGGGAATCAGAGGTGGGGAATCAGAGGCGGTGAATCAGAGATGGGGAATCAGAGGCGGGGAATCAGAGGCAGGAAATCAGACACGGGGATTCAGAGGCTGGGAATCAGACGGGGGGAATCAAAGGCGGGGAATCAGAGCTGGGGAATCTGAGGCAGGGAATCAGAGTTGGGGATTCAGAGGCGGGGAATCAGATATGGGGAAACAGAGGCGGGGAATCAGAGGCGGGCAAACAGAGGCGGGGAATTAGATATGGGGAATCAGAGGTAGGGAATCAGAGGTGGTGAATCAGTGATGGGGAATCACAGGCGGGGAATCAGAGGCAGGGAATAGGACGCGGGGAATCAGAGGCAGGGAATCAGAGCTGGGGAATCAGAGGAGGGGATTCATAGTTGGGAATCAGAGGCGGGAATCAGATATGGGGAAACAGAGGCGGGGAATCAGAGGCGGTGAAACAGAGGCGGGGAATCAGATATGGGGAATCGGATGCAGGGAATCAGAGGCGGGGAATCAGAGCTGGGGAATCAGAGGCGGGGAATCAGAGTTGGGGCATCAGAGGTGGGGAATTAGATATAGGGAAACAGAGGCGGGGAATCAGAGGCGGGGAAACAGAGGCGGGGAATCAGATATGGGGAATCAGAGGTGGGGAATCAAAGGCAGGGAATCAGATGTGCGGAATCAGAGATGGGGAATAAGAGGCAGGGAATCAGAATCAGAAGCGGGGAATCAGAGGCCGGGAATCAGAGGCCGGGAATCAGATGCTGGGAATAAGAGGCCGGGAATCAGAGGTGGGGAATCAGATATGGGGAATCAGAGGTGGCGAATCAAAGGCGGTGAATCAGAGATGGGGAATCAGAGGCGGGGAATCAGAGGCAGGGAATCAGATGCGGGGAATCAGAGGCGGGGAATCAGAGCTGGCGAATCAGAGGCTGGGAATCAGAGGTGGGCAATCAGAGGCGGGGAATCAGATATGGGGAATCAGAGGCGGGGAATCAGAGGCGGGGAAACAGAGGCGGGGAATCAAATATAGGGAATCAGAGGTGGGGAATCAGAGGTTGTGAATCAGAGATGGGGAATCAAGGCGGGGAATCAGAGGCAGGGAATCAGACGCGGGGAATCAGAGGCGGGGATTCAGAGCTGGGGAATCAGAGGCGGGGAATCAGAGTTGGGGAATCAGAGGCAGGGAATCAGATATGGGGAATCAGAGGCGGGGAATCAGAGGCGGGGAAACAGAGGCGGGGAATCAGATGTGGGGAATCAGAGGTGGGGAATCAGGGGCAGGGAATCAGTGGCAGGGAATCAGAGGCGGGGAATCAGAGGCGGGGAATCAAAGGCAGGGAATCAGACACGGGGAATCAGAGGCGGGGAATCAGAGATGGGGAATCAGAGGCGGGGAATCAGAGGCAGGGAATCGGATGCCGGGAATCAGAGTCGGGGAATCAGAGCTGGGGAATCAGAGGCGGGGAATCAGAGTTGGGGAATCAGAGGCGGGGAATCAGATATGGGGAAATAGAGGCGGGGAATCAGATATGGGGAATCAGAGGTGTGGAATCATAGGTTGGGCATCAGAGGCAGGGAATCAGAGTCGGGGAAACAGAGGCGGGGAATCAGATATGGGGAATCAGAGGTGGCGAATCAAAGGCGGTGAAACAGAGATGGGGAATCAGGGCAGGGAATCAGAGGCAGGGAATCAAACACGGGGAATCAGAGCTGGGGAATCAGAGGCGGGGAATCAGAGTTGGGAATCAGAGGCGGGGAATCTGAGGCGGGGAAACAGAGGCGGGGAATCAGATATGGGGAATCAGAGGTGGGGAATCCGAGGTTGGGAATCAGAGGCAGGGAATCAGAGGCGGAAAATCAGAGGCGGGGAATCAGAGGAAGGGAATCAGATGTGCGGAATCGGAGATGGGGAATCTGAGGCAGGGAATCAGAGGCGGGGAATCAGTGGCGGGGAATCAGAGGCCGGGAATCAGATATGGGGAAACAGAGGCGGGGAATCCGAGGCGGGGAAACAGAGGCGGGGAATCAGATATGGGGAATCAGAGGTGGGGAATCAGAGGTTGGGAATCAGAGGCAGGGAATCAGAGGCTTGGAATCAGATGCAGGGAATCAGATGCGGGGAATCAGAGGCGGGGAATCAGAGCTGGTGAATCAGAGGTGGGGAATCAGATTTGGGGAATCAGAGGCGGGGACTTAGATATTGGGATACAGAGGCGGGGAATCAGAGGCGGGGAAACCCAGGCGGGGATTCAGATATGGGGAATCAGAGGTGGGGAATCAGAGGCAAGGAATCAGATGTGCGGAATCAGAGATGGGGAATCAGAGGCAGGGAATCAGAATCAGAAGCAGGGAATCAGAGGCCGGGAATCAGAGGCCGGAATCAGATGCTGGGAATCAGAGGCCTGGAATCAGAGGCGGGGAATCAGAGGCAGGGAATCAGATGCGGGGAATCAGAGGCGGGGAATCAGAGCTGGGGAATCAGAGGCGGGGTATTAGAGTTGGGGAATCAGAGGCGGGGAATCAGATATGGGGAAACAGAGGTGGGGAATCAGAGGCGGGGAAACAGAGGGAGGGAATCAAATATGGGGAATCAGAGGCGGGGAATCAGAAGTGGGGAATCATAGGCAGGGAATCGGATGTGCGGAATCAGAGATGGGGAATCAGAGGCTGGGAATCAGAGGTGGTGAATCAGAGATGGGGAATCAGAGGCGGGGAATCAGAGGCAGGGAATCAGACGTGGGGAAACAGAGGTGGGCAATCAGAGGCGGGGAATCAGATATGGGGAATCAGAGGCGGGGAATCAGAGGCGGGGAAACAGAGGCGGGGAATCAGATATGGGGAATCAGAGGTGGGGCATCAGAGGTTGTGAATCACAGATGGGGAATCAGAGGCGGGGAATCAGAGGCAGGGAATCAGACGCGGGGAATCAGAGGCGGGGATTCAGAGCTGGGGAATCAGAGGCTGGGAATCAGAGTTGGGGAATCAGAGGTGGGGAATCAGATATGGGGAATCAGAGGCGGGGAGTCAGAGTTGGGGAATCAGAGGCAGGGAATCAGATATGGGGAATCAGAGGCGGGGAATCAGAGGCGGGGAAACAGAGGCGGGGAATCAGATGTGGGGAATCAGAGGTGGGGAATCAGGGGCAGGAAATCAGTGGCAGGGAATCAGAGGCGGGGAATCAGAGGCGGGGAATCAAAGGCAGGGAATCAGACACGGGGAATCAGAGGCGGGGAATCAGAGATGGGGAATCAGAGGCGGGGAATCAGAGGCAGGGAATCGGATGCCGGGAATCAGAGTCGGGGAATCAGAGCTGGGGAATCAGAGGCGGGGAATCAGAGTTGGGGAATCAGAGGTGGGGAATCAGAGGTTGGGAATCAGAGGCAGGGAATCAGAGGCTTGGAATCAGATGCAGGGAATCAGATGCGGGGAATCAGAGGCGGGGAATCAAAGGAAGGGAATCAGACACGGGGAATCAGAGGTGGGGAATCAGAGATGGGGAATCAGAGGCGGGGAATCACAGGCAGGGAATCAGACGCGGGGAATCAGAGGCGGGGAATCAGAGCTGGGGAATCAGAGGTGGGGAATCAGAGTCGGGGAATCATAGGCAGGGAATCGGTTGTGCGGAATCAGAGATGGGGAATCAGATGTGGGGAATCAGAGGCAGTGAATCAGAGGCGGGGAAACAGAGGCGGGGAATCAAATATAGGGAATCAGAAGTGGGGAATCAGAGGTTGTGAATCAGAGATGGGGAATCAAGGCGGGGAATCAGAGGCAGGGAATCAGACGCGGGGAATCAGAGGCGGGGATTCAGAGCTGGGGAATCAGAGGCGGTGAATCAGAGTTGGGGAATCAGAGGCAGGGAATCAGATATGGGGAATCAGAGGTGGGGAATCAGAGGCGGGGAAACAGAGGCGGGGAATCAGATATGGGGAATCAGAATTGGGGAATCAGGGGCAGGGAATCAGTGGCAGGGAATCAGAGGCGGGGAATCAGAGGCGGGGAATCAGAGGCAGGGAATCATACACGGGGAATCAGAGGCGGGGAATCAGAGATGGGGAATCAGAGGCGGGGAATCAGAGGCAGGGAATCGGACTCCGGGGAATCAGAGTCGGGGAATCAGAGCTGGGGAATCAGAGGCGGGGAATCAGAGTTGGGGAATCAGATGCGGGGAATCAGATATGGGGAAATAGAGGCGGGGAATCAGATATGGGGAATCAGAGGTGTGGAATCAGAGGTTGGGAATCAGAGGCAGGGAATCAGAGTCGGGGAAACAGAGGTGGGGAATCAGATATGGGGAATCAGAGGTGGGGAATCAGAGGCGGGGAATCAGAGGCAGGGAATCAGATGCGGGGAATCAGAGGCGGGGAATCAGAGCTGGCGAATCAGAGGCGGGGAATCAGAGGTGGGCAATCAGAGGCGGGGAATCAGATATGGGGAATCAGAGGCGGGGAATCAGAGGCGGGGAAACAGAGGCGGGGAATCAAATATAGGTAATCAGAGGCGGGGAATCAGATATGGGGAATCAGAGGCGGGGAATCAGAGGCGGGGAAACAGAGGCGGGGAATCAAATATAGGGAATCAGAGGTGGGGAATCAGAGGTTGTGAATCAGAGATGGGGAATCAAGGCGGGGAATCAGAGGCAGGGAATCAGACGCGGGGAATCAGAGGCGGGGATTCAGAGCTGGGGAATCAGAGGCAGGGAATCAGATATGGGGAATCAGAGGCGGGGAATCAGAGGCGGGGAAACAGAGGCGGGGAATCAGATGTGGGGAATCAGAGGTGGGGAATCAGGGGCAGGGAATCAGTGGCAGGGAATCAGAGGCGGGGAATCAGAGGCGGGGAATCAAAGGCAGGGAATCAGACACGGGGAATCAGAGGCGGGGAATCAGAGATGGGGAATCAGAGGCGGGGAATCAGAGGCAGGGAATCGGATGCCGGGAATCAGAGTCGGGGAATCAGAGCTGGGGAATCAGAGGCGGGGAATCAGAGTTGGGGAATCAGAGGCGGGGAATCAGATATGGGGAAATAGAGGCGGGGAATCAGATATGGGGAATCAGAGGTGTGGAATCATAGGTTGGGCATCAGAGGCAGGGAATCAGAGTCGGGGAAACAGAGGCGGGGAATCAGATATGGGGAATCAGAGGTGGCGAATCAAAGGCGGTGAAACAGAGATGGGGAATCAGGGCAGGGAATCAGAGGCAGGGAATCAAACACGGGGAATCAGAGCTGGGGAATCAGAGGCGGGGAATCAGAGTTGGGAATCAGAGGCGGGGAATCTGAGGCGGGGAAACAGAGGCGGGGAATCAGATATGGGGAATCAGAGGTGGGGAATCCGAGGTTGGGAATCAGAGGCAGGGAATCAGAGGCGGAAAATCAGAGGCGGGGAATCAGAGGAAGGGAATCAGATGTGCGGAATCGGAGATGGGGAATCTGAGGCAGGGAATCAGAGGCGGGGAATCAGTGGCGGGGAATCAGAGGCCGGGAATCAGATATGGGGAAACAGAGGCGGGGAATCCGAGGCGGGGAAACAGAGGCGGGGAATCAGATATGGGGAATCAGAGGTGGGGAATCAGAGGTTGGGAATCAGAGGCAGGGAATCAGAGGCTTGGAATCAGATGCAGGGAATCAGATGCGGGGAATCAGAGGCGGGGAATCAGAGCTGGTGAATCAGAGGTGGGGAATCAGATTTGGGGAATCAGAGGCGGGGACTTAGATATTGGGATACAGAGGCGGGGAATCAGAGGCGGGGAAACCCAGGCGGGGATTCAGATATGGGGAATCAGAGGTGGGGAATCAGAGGCAAGGAATCAGATGTGCGGAATCAGAGATGGGGAATCAGAGGCAGGGAATCAGAATCAGAAGCAGGGAATCAGAGGCCGGGAATCAGAGGCCGGAATCAGATGCTGGGAATCAGAGGCCTGGAATCAGAGGCGGGGAATCAGAGGCAGGGAATCAGATGCGGGGAATCAGAGGCGGGGAATCAGAGCTGGGGAATCAGAGGCGGGGTATTAGAGTTGGGGAATCAGAGGCGGGGAATCAGATATGGGGAAACAGAGGTGGGGAATCAGAGGCGGGGAAACAGAGGGAGGGAATCAAATATGGGGAATCAGAGGCGGGGAATCAGAGGTGGGGAATCATAGGCAGGGAATCGGATGTGCGGAATCAGAGATGGGGAATCAGAGGCTGGGAATCAGAGGTGGTGAATCAGAGATGGGGAATCAGAGGCGGGGAATCAGAGGCAGGGAATCAGACGCGGGGAAACAGAGGTGGGCAATCAGAGGCGGGGAATCAGATATGGGGAATCAGAGGCGGGGAATCAGAGGCGGGGAAACAGAGGCGGGGAATCAGATATGGGGAATCAGAGGTGGGGCATCAGAGGTTGTGAATCACAGATGGGGAATCAGAGGCGGGGAATCAGAGGCAGGGAATCAGACGCGGGGAATCAGAGGCGGGGATTCAGAGCTGGGGAATCAGAGGCTGGGAATCAGAGTTGGGGAATCAGAGGTGGGGAATCAGATATGGGGAATCAGAGGCGGGGAGTCAGAGTTGGGGAATCAGAGGCAGGGAATCAGATATGGGGAATCAGAGGCGGGGAATCAGAGGCGGGGAAACAGAGGCGGGGAATCAGATGTGGGGAATCAGAGGTGGGGAATCAGGGGCAGGAAATCAGTGGCAGGGAATCAGAGGCGGGGAATCAGAGGCGGGGAATCAAAGGCAGGGAATCAGACACGGGGAATCAGAGGCGGGGAATCAGAGATGGGGAATCAGAGGCGGGGAATCAGAGGCAGGGAATCGGATGCCGGGAATCAGAGTCGGGGAATCAGAGCTGGGGAATCAGAGGCGGGGAATCAGAGTTGGGGAATCAGAGGTGGGGAATCAGAGGTTGGGAATCAGAGGCAGGGAATCAGAGGCTTGGAATCAGATGCAGGGAATCAGATGCGGGGAATCAGAGGCGGGGAATCAAAGGAAGGGAATCAGACACGGGGAATCAGAGGTGGGGAATCAGAGATGGGGAATCAGAGGTGGGGAATCACAGGCAGGGAATCAGACGCGGGGAATCAGAGGCGGGGAATCAGAGCTGGGGAATCAGAGGTGGGGAATCAGAGTCGGGGAATCATAGGCAGGGAATCGGTTGTGCGGAATCAGAGATGGGGAATCAGATGTGGGGAATCAGAGGCAGTGAATCAGAGGCGGGGAAACAGAGGCGGGGAATCAAATATAGGGAATCAGAAGTGGGGAATCAGAGGTTGTGAATCAGAGATGGGGAATCAAGGCGGGGAATCAGAGGCAGGGAATCAGACGCGGGGAATCAGAGGCGGGGATTCAGAGCTGGGGAATCAGAGGCGGTGAATCAGAGTTGGGGAATCAGAGGCAGGGAATCAGATATGGGGAATCAGAGGTGGGGAATCAGAGGCGGGGAAACAGAGGCGGGGAATCAGATATGGGGAATCAGAATTGGGGAATCAGGGGCAGGGAATCAGTGGCAGGGAATCAGAGGCGGGGAATCAGAGGCGGGGAATCAGAGGCGGGGAATCATACACGGGGAATCAGAGGCGGGGAATCAGAGATGGGGAATCAGAGGCGGGGAATCAGAGGCAGGGAATCGGACTCCGGGGAATCAGAGTCGGGGAATCAGAGCTGGGGAATCAGAGGCGGGGAATCAGAGTTGGGGAATCAGAGGCGGGGAATCAGATATGGGGAAATAGAGGCGGGGAATCAGATATGGGGAATCAGAGGTGTGGAATCAGAGGTTGGGAATCAGAGGCAGGGAATCAGAGTCGGGGAAACAGAGGTGGGGAATCAGATATGGGGAATCAGAGGTGGGGAATCAGAGGCGGGGAATCAGAGGCAGGGAATCAGATGCGGGGAATCAGAGGCGGGGAATCAGAGCTGGCGAATCAGAGGCGGGGAATCAGAGGTGGGCAATCAGAGGCGGGGAATCAGATATGGGGAATCAGAGGCGGGGAATCAGAGGCGGGGAAACAGAGGCGGGGAATCAAATATAGGTAATCAGAGGTGGGGAATCAGAGGTTGTGAATCAGAGATGGGGAATCAAGGCGGGGAATCAGAGGCAGGGAATCAGACACGGGGAATCAGAGGCGGGGATTCAGAGCTGGGGAATCAGAGGCGGGGAATCAGAGTTGGGGAATCAGAGGCAGGGAATCAGATATGGGGAATCAGAGGCGGGGAATCAGAGGCGGAGAAACAGAGGCGGGGAATCAGATATGGGGAATCAGAGGTGGGGAATCAAGGGCAGGGAATCAGTGGCAGGGAATCAGAGGCGGGGAATCAGAGGCGGGGAATCAGAGGCAGGGAATCAGACACGGGGAATCAGAGGCGGGGAATCAGAGATGGGGTATCAGAGGCGGGGAATCAGAGGCAGGGAATCGGACGCCGGGAATCAGAGTCGGGGAATCAGAGCTGGGGAATCAGAGGCGGGGAATCAGAGTTGGGGAATCAGAGGCGGGGATTCAGATATGGGGAAATAGAGGCGGGGAATCAGATATGGGGAATCAGAGGTGTGGAATCAGAGGTTGGGAATCAGAGGAAGGGAATCAGAGTCGGGGAAACAGAGGCGGGGAATCAGATATGTGGAATCAGAGGTGGCGAATCAAAGGCGGTGAAACAGAGATGGGGAATCAGGGCAGGGAATCAGAGGCAGGGAATCAAACACGGGGAATCAGAGCTGGGGAATCAGAGGCGGGGAATCAGAGTTGGGAATCAGAGGCGGGGAATCAGAGGCGGGGAAACAGAGGCGGGGAATCAGATATGGGGAATCAGAGGTGGGGAATCAGAGGTTGGGAATCAGAGGCAGGGAATCAGAGGCGGGGAATCAGAGGCGGGGAATCAGAGGAAGGGAATCAGATGTGCGGAATCGGAGATGGGGAATCAGAGGCAGGGAATCAGAGGCGGGGAATCAGAGGCGGGGAATCAGAGGCCGGGAATCAGATATGGGGAAACTGAGGCGGGGAATCCGAGGCGGGGAAACAGAGGCGGGGAATCAGATATGGGGAATCAGAGGTGGGGAAACAGAGGTTGGGAATCAGAGGCAGGGATTCAGAGGCTTTGAATCAGATGCAGGGAATCAGATGCGGGGCATCAGAGGCGGGGAATCAGAGCTGGGGAATCAGAGGTGGGGAATCAGATTTGGGGAATCAGAGGTGGGGACTTAGATATTGGGAAACAGAGGCGGGGAATCAGAGGCGGGGAAACAGAGGCGGGGAATCAGATATGGGGAATCAGAGGTGGGGAATCAGAGGCAGGGAATCAGATGTGCGGAATCAGAGATGGGGAATCAGAGGCAGGGAATCAGAATCAGAAGCAGGGAATCAGAGGCCGGGAATCAGAGGCCGGAATCAGATGATGGGAATCAGAGGCCTGGAATCAGAGGCGGGGAATCAGAGGCAGGGAATCAGATGCGGGGAATCAGAGGCGGGGAATCAGAGCTGGGGAATCAGAGGCGGGGTATTTGAGTTGGGGAATCAGAGGCGGGGAATCAGATATGGGGAAACAGCGGTAGGGAATCAGAGGCGGGGAAACAGAGGCAGGGAATCAGATATGGGGAATCAGAGGCGGGGAATCAGGTGGGGAAACATAGGCAGGGAATCGGATGTGCGGAATCAGAGATGGGGAATCAGAGGCCGGGAATCAGAGGTGGTGAATCAGAGATGGGGAATCAGAGGCGGGGAATCAGAAGCAGGGTATCAGACGCGGGGAATCAGAGGTGGGCAATCAGAGGCGGGGAATCAGATATGGGGAATCAGAGGCGGGGAATCAGAGGCGGGGAAACAGAGGCGGGGAATCAGATATGGGGAATCAGAGGTGGGGCATCAGAGGTTGTGAATCACAGATGGGGAATCAGAGGCGGGGAATCAGAGGCAGGGAATCAGACGCGGGGAATCAGAGGCGGGGATTCAGAGCTGGGGAATCAGAAGCGGGGAATCAGAGTTGGGGAATCAGAGGCGGGGAATCAGATATGGGGAATCAGAGGCAGGGAATCAGAGGCGGGGAATCAGAGGCAGGGAATCAAACGCGGGGAATCTGAGGCGGGGAATCAGAGCTGGGGAATCAGAGGTGGGGAATCAGAGTTGGGGAATCAGAGGCAGGGAATTGGATGTGCGGAATCAGAGATGGGGAATCAGAGGTGGGGAATCAGAGGCTGTGAATCAGAGATGGGGAATCAGAGGCGGGGAATCAGAGGCAGGAAATCAGACACGGGGATTCAGAGGCTGGGAATCAGAGGCAGGGAATCAGACGCGGGGAATCTGAGGCGGGGAATCAGAGCTGGGGAATCTGAGGCAGGGAATCAGAGTTGGGGATTCAGAGGCGGGGAATCAGATATGGGGAAACAGAGGCGGGGAATCAGAGGCGGGCAAACAGAGGCGGGAAATTAGATATGGGGAATCAGAGGTAGGGAATCAGAGGTGGTGAATCAGTGATGGGGAATCACAGGCGGGGAATCAGAGGCAGGGAATAGAACGCGGGGAATCAGAGGCAGGGAATCAGAGCTGGGGAATCAGAGGCGGGGAATCATAGTTGGGAATCAGAGGCGGGAATCAGATATGGGGAAACAGAGGCGGGGAATCAGAGGCGGGGAAACAGAGGCGGGGAATCAGATATGGGGAATCGGATGCAGGGAATCAGAGGCGGGGAATCAGAGCTGGGGAATCAGAGGCGGGGAATCAGAGTTGGAGCATCAGAGGTGGGGAATTAGATATAGGGAAACAGAGGCGGGGAATCAGAGGCGGGGAAACAGAGGCGGGGAATCAGATATGGGGAATCAGAGGTGGGGAATCAGAGGCAGGGAATCAGATGTGCGGAATCAGAGATGGGGAATCAGAGGCAGGGAATCAGAAGCGGGGAATCAGAGGCCGGGAATCAGAGGCCGGGAATCAGATGCTGGGAATAAGAGGCCGGGAATCAGAGGAGGGGGATCAGAGTCCGGGAATCAGAGATGGGGATTGAGAGGCGGGGAATGAGATATGGAGAATCAGAGGCGGGGAATAAGAGGCGGGGAAACAGAGGTGGGGAATCAGATATGGGGAATCAGAGGTGGGGAATCAGGGGCGGGGAATCAGTGGCAGGGAATCAGAGCTGGGGAATCAGAGGTGGGGAATCAGAGCTGTGGAAACAGAGGCGGGGAATCAGATATGGGGAATCAGAGGTGGGGAATCCGGGGCGGGGAATCAGTGGCAGGGAATCAGAGGCCGGGAATAAAAGGCGGGGAATCAGAGCTGGGGAAACAGAAGCAGGGAATCAGATATGGGGAATCAGAGGTGGGGCATCAGAGGTTGTGAATCACAGATGGGGAATCAGAGGCGGGGAATCAGAGGCAGGGAATCAGACGCGGGGAATCAGAGGCGGGGATTCAGAGCTGGGGAATCAGAAGCGGGGAATCAGAGTTGGGGAATCAGAGGCGGGGAATCAGATATGGGGAATCAGAGGCAGGGAATCAGAGGCGGGGAATCAGAGGCAGGGAATCAGACGCGGGGAATCTGAGGCGGGGAATCAGAGCTGGGGAATCAGAGGTGGGGAATCAGAGTTGGGGAATCAGAGGCAGGGAATTGGATGTGCGGAATCAGAGAGGGGGAATCAGAGGTGGGGAATCAGAGGCGGTGAATCAGAGATGGGGAATCAGAGGCGGGGAATCAGAGGCAGGAAATCAGACACGGGGATTCAGAGGCTGGGAATCAGACGGGGGGAATCAAAGGCGGGGAATCAGAGCTGGGGAATCTGAGGCAGGGAATCAGAGTTGGGGATTCAGAGGCGGGGAATCAGATATGGGGAAACAGAGGCGGGGAATCAGAGGCGGGCAAACAGAGGCGGGGAATTAGATATGGGGAATCAGAGGTAGGGAATCAGAGGTGGTGAATCAGTGATGGGGAATCACAGGCGGGGAATCAGAGGCAGGGAATAGGACGCGGGGAATCAGAGGCAGGGAATCAGAGCTGGGGAATCAGAGGAGGGGATTCATAGTTGGGAATCAGAGGCGGGAATCAGATATGGGGAAACAGAGGCGGGGAATCAGAGGCGGTGAAACAGAGGCGGGGAATCAGATATGGGGAATCGGATGCAGGGAATCAGAGGCGGGGAATCAGAGCTGGGGAATCAGAGGCGGGGAATCAGAGTTGGGGCATCAGAGGTGGGGAATTAGATATAGGGAAACAGAGGCGGGGAATCAGAGGCGGGGAAACAGAGGCGGGGAATCAGATATGGGGAATCAGAGGTGGGGAATCAGAGGCAGGGAATCAGATGTGCGGAATCAGAGATGGGGAATAAGAGGCAGGGAATCAGAATCAGAAGCGGGGAATCAGAGGCCGGGAATCAGAGGCCGGGAATCAGATGCTGGGAATAAGAGGCCGGGAATCAGAGGTGGGGAATCAGATATGGGGAATCAGAGGTGGCGAATCAAAGGCGGTGAATCAGAGATGGGGAATCAGAGGCGGGGAATCAGAGGCAGGGAATCAGATGCGGGGAATCAGAGGCGGGGAATCAGAGCTGGCGAATCAGAGGCTGGGAATCAGAGGTGGGCAATCAGAGGCGGGGAATCAGATATGGGGAATCAGAGGCGGGGAATCAGAGGCGGGGAAACAGAGGCGGGGAATCAAATATAGGGAATCAGAGGTGGGGAATCAGAGGTTGTGAATCAGAGATGGGGAATCAAGGCGGGGAATCAGAGGCAGGGAATCAGACGCGGGGAATCAGAGGCGGGGATTCAGAGCTGGGGAATCAGAGGCGGGGAATCAGAGTTGGGGAATCAGAGGCAGGGAATCAGATATGGGGAATCAGAGGCGGGGAATCAGAGGCGGGGAAACAGAGGCGGGGAATCAGATGTGGGGAATCAGAGGTGGGGAATCAGGGGCAGGGAATCAGTGGCAGGGAATCAGAGGCGGGGAATCAGAGGCGGGGAATCAAAGGCAGGGAATCAGACACGGGGAATCAGAGGCGGGGAATCAGAGATGGGGAATCAGAGGCGGGGAATCAGAGGCAGGGAATCGGATGCCGGGAATCAGAGTCGGGGAATCAGAGCTGGGGAATCAGAGGCGGGGAATCAGAGTTGGGGAATCAGAGGCGGGGAATCAGATATGGGGAAATAGAGGCGGGGAATCAGATATGGGGAATCAAAGGTGTGGAATCATAGGTTGGGCATCAGAGGCAGGGAATCAGAGTCGGGGAAACAGAGGCGGGGAATCAGATATGGGGAATCAGAGGTGGCGAATCAAAGGCGGTGAAACAGAGATGGGGAATCAGGGCAGGGAATCAGAGGCAGGGAATCAAACACGGGGAATCAGAGCTGGGGAATCAGAGGCGGGGAATCAGAGTTGGGAATCAGAGGCGGGGAATCTGAGGCGGGGAAACAGAGGCGGGGAATCAGATATGGGGAATCAGAGGTGGGGAATCCGAGGTTGGGAATCAGAGGCAGGGAATCAGAGGCGGAAAATCAGAGGTGGGGAATCAGAGGAAGGGAATCAGATGTGCGGATTCGGAGATGGGGAATCAGAGGCAGGGAATCAGAGGCGGGGAATCAGTGGCGGGGAATCAGAGGCCGGGAATCAGATATGGGGAAACAGAGGCGGGGAATCCGAGGCGGGGAAACAGAGGCGGGGAATCAGATATGGGGAATCAGAGGTGGGGAATCAGAGGTTGGGAATCAGAGGCAGGGAATCAGAGGCTTGGAATCAGATGCAGGGAATCAGATGCGGGGAATCAGAGGCGGGGAATCAGAGCTGGTGAATCAGAGGTGGGGAATCAGATTTGGGGAATCAGAGGCGGGGACTTAGATATTGGGAAACAGAGGCGGGGAATCAGAGGCGGGGAAACCCAGGCGGGGATTCAGATATGGGGAATCAGAGGTGGGGAATCAGAGGCAAGGAATCAGATGTGCGGAATCAGAGATGGGGAATCAGAGGCAGGGAATCAGAATCAGAAGCAGGGAATCAGAGGCCGGGAATCAGAGGCCGGAATCAGATGCTGGGAATCAGAGGCCTGGAATCAGAGGCGGGGAATCAGAGGCAGGGAATCAGATGCGGGGAATCAGAGGCGGGGAATCAGAGCTGGGGAATCAGAGGCGGGGTATTAGAGTTGGGGAATCAGAGGCGGGGAATCAGATATGGGGAAACAGAGGTGGGGAATCAGAGGCGGGGAAACAGAGGGAGGGAATCAAATATGGGGAATCAGAGGCGGGGAATCAGAGGTGGGGAATCATAGGCAGGGAATCGGATGTGCGGAATCAGAGATGGGGAATCAGAGGCTGGGAATCAGAGGTGGTGAATCAGAGATGGGGAATCAGAGGCGGGGAATCAGAGGCAGGGAATCAGACGCGGGGAAACAGAGGTGGGCAATCAGAGGCGGGGAATCAGATATGGGGAATCAGAGGCGGGGAATCAGAGGCGGGGAAACAGAGGCGGGGAATCAGATATGGGTAATCAGAGGTGGGGCATCAGAGGTTGTGAATCACAGATGGGGAATCAGAGGCGGGGAATCAGAGGCAGGGAATCAGACGCGGGGAATCAGAGGCGGGGATTCAGAGCTGGGGAATCAGAGGCTGGGAATCAGAGTTGGGGAATCAGAGGTGGGGAATCAGATATGGGGAATCAGAGGCGGGGAGTCAGAGTTGGGGAATCAGAGGCAGGGAATCAGATATGGGGAATCAGAGGCGGGGAATCAGAGGCGGGGAAACAGAGGCGGGGAATCAGATGTGGGGAATCAGAGGTGGGGAATCAGGGGCAGGAAATCAGTGGCAGGGAATCAGAGGCGGGGAATCAGAGGCGGGGAATCAAAGGCAGGGAATCAGACACGGGGAATCAGAGGCGGGGAATCAGAGATGGGGAATCAGAGGCGGGGAATCAGAGGCAGGGAATCGGATGCCGGGAATCAGAGTCGGGGAATCAGAGCTGGGGAATCAGAGGCGGGGAATCAGAGTTGGGGAATCAGAGGTGGGGAATCAGAGGTTGGGAATCAGAGGCAGGGAATCAGAGGCTTGGAATCAGATGCAGGGAATCAGATGCGGGGAATCAGAGGCGGGGAATCAAAGGAAGGGAATCAGACACGGGGAATCAGAGGTGGGGAATCAGAGATGGGGAATCAGAGGCGGGGAATCACAGGCAGGGAATCAGACGCGGGGAATCAGAGGCGGGGAATCAGAGCTGGGGAATCAGAGGTGGGGAATCAGAGTCGGGGAATCATAGGCAGGGAATCGGTTGTGCGGAATCAGAGATGGGGAATCAGATGTGGGGAATCAGAGGCAGTGAATCAGAGGCGGGGAAACAGAGGCGGGGAATCAAATATAGGGAATCAGAGGTGGGGAATCAGAGGTTGTGAATCAGAGATGGGGAATCAAGGCGGGGAATCAGAGGCAGGGAATCAGACGCGGGGAATCAGAGGCGGGGATTCAGAGCTGGGGAATCAGAGGCGTTGAATCAGAGTTGGGGAATCAGAGGCAGGGAATCAGATATGGGGAATCAGAGGTGGGGAATCAGAGGCGGGGAAACAGAGGCGGGGAATCAGATATGGGGAATCAGAATTGGGGAATCAGGGGCAGGGAATCAGTGGCAGGGAATCAGAGGCGGGGAATCAGAGGCGGAAAATCAGAGGCAGGGAATCATACACGGGGAATCAGAGGCGGGGAATCAGAGATGGGGAATCAGAGGCGGGGAATCAGAGGCAGGGAATCGGACTCCGGGGAATCAGAGTCGGGGAATCAGAGCTGGGGAATCAGAGGCGGGGAATCAGAGTTGGGGAATCAGAGGCGGGGAATCAGATATGGGGAAATAGAGGCGGGGAATCAGATATGGGGAATCAGAGGTGTGGAATCAGAGGTTGGGAATCAGAGGCAGGGAATCAGAGTCGGGGAAACAGAGGTGGGGAATCAGATATGGGGAATCAGAGGTGGGGAATCAGAGGCGGGGAATCAGAGGCAGGGAATCAGATGCGGGGAATCAGAGGCGGGGAATCAGAGCTGGCGAATCAGAGGCGGGGAATCAGAGGTGGGCAATCAGAGGCGGGGAATCAGATATGGGGAATCAGAGGCGGGGAATCAGAGGCGGGGAAACAGAGGCGGGGAATCAAATATAGGTAATCAGAGGTGGGGAATCAGAGGTTGTGAATCAGAGATGGGGAATCAAGGCGGGGAATCAGAGGCAGGGAATCAGACACGGGGAATCAGAGGCGGGGATTCAGAGCTGGGGAATCAGAGGCGGGGAATCAGAGTTGGGGAATCAGAGGCAGGGAATCAGATATGGGGAATCAGAGGCGGGGAATCAGAGGCGGAGAAACAGAGGCGGGGAATCAGATATGGGGAATCAGAGGTGGGGAATCAAGGGCAAGGAATCAGTGGCAGGGAATCAGAGGCGGGGAATCAGAGGCGGGGAATCAGAGGCAGGGAATCAGACACGGGGAATCAGAGGCGGGGAATCAGAGATGGGGTATCAGAGGCGGGGAATCAGAGGCAGGGAATCGGACGCCGGGAATCAGAGTCGGGGAATCAGAGCTGGGGAATCAGAGGCGGGGAATCAGAGTTGGGGAATCAGAGGCGGGGATTCAGATATGGGGAAATAGAGGCGGGGAATCAGATATGGGGAATCAGAGGTGTGGAATCAGAGGTTGGGAATCAGAGGAAGGGAATCAGAGTCGGGGAAACAGAGGCGGGGAATCAGATATGTGGAATCAGAGGTGGCGAATCAAAGGCGGTGAAACAGAGATGGGGAATCAGGGCAGGGAATCAGAGGCAGGGAATCAAACACGGGGAATCAGAGCTGGGGAATCAGAGGCGGGGAATCAGAGTTGGGAATCAGAGGCGGGGAATCAGAGGCGGGGAAACAGAGGCGGGGAATCAGATATGGGGAATCAGAGGTGGGGAATCAGAGGTTGGGAATCAGAGGCAGGGAATCAGAGGCGGGGAATCAGAGGCGGGGAATCAGAGGAAGGGAATCAGATGTGCGGAATCGGAGATGGGGAATCAGAGGCAGGGAATCAGAGGCGGGGAATCAGAGGCGGGGAATCAGAGGCCGGGAATCAGATATGGGGAAACTGAGGCGGGGAATCCGAGGCGGGGAAACAGAGGCGGGGAATCAGATATGGGGAATCAGAGGTGGGGAAACAGAGGTTGGGAATCAGAGGCAGGGATTCAGAGGCTTGGAATCAGATGCAGGGAATCAGATGCGGGGCATCAGAGGCGGGGAATCAGAGCTGGGGAATCAGAGGTGGGGAATCAGATTTGGGGAATCAGAGGTGGGGACTTAGATATTGGGAAACAGAGGCGGGGAATCAGAGGCGGGGAAACAGAGGCGGGGAATCAGATATGGGGAATCAGAGGTGGGGAATCAGAGGCAGGGAATCAGATGTGCGGAATCAGAGATGGGGAATCAGAGGCAGGGAATCAGAATCAGAAGCAGGGAATCAGAGGCCGGGAATCAGAGGCCGGAATCAGATGATGGGAATCAGAGGCCTGGAATCAGAGGCGGGGAATCAGAGGCAGGGAATCAGATGCGGGGAATCAGAGGCGGGGAATCAGAGCTGGGGAATCAGAGGCGGGGTATTTGAGTTGGGGAATCAGAGGCGGGGAATCAGATATGGGGAAACAGCGGTAGGGAATCAGAGGCGGGGAAACAGAGGCAGGGAATCAGATATGGGGAATCAGAGGCGGGGAATCAGGTGGGGAAACATAGGCAGGGAATCGGATGTGCGGAATCAGAGATGGGGAATCAGAGGCCGGGAATCAGAGGTGGTGAATCAGAGATGGGGAATCAGAGGCGGGGAATCAGAGGCAGGGTATCAGACGCGGGGAATCAGAGGTGGGCAATCAGAGGCGGGGAATCAGATATGGGGAATCAGAGGCGGGGAATCAGAGGCGGGGAAACAGAGGCGGGGAATCAGATATGGGGAATCAGAGGTGGGGCATCAGAGGTTGTGAATCACAGATGGGGAATCAGAGGCGGGGAATCAGAGGCAGGGAATCAGACGCGGGGAATCAGAGGCGGGGATTCAGAGCTGGGGAATCAGAAGCGGGGAATCAGAGTTGGGGAATCAGAGGCGGGGAATCAGATATGGGGAATCAGAGGCAGGGAATCAGAGGCGGGGAATCAGAGGCAGGGAATCAAACGCGGGGAATCTGAGGCGGGGAATCAGAGCTGGGGAATCAGAGGTGGGGAATCAGAGTTGGGGAATCAGAGGCAGGGAATTGGATGTGCGGAATCAGAGATGGGGAATCAGAGGTGGGGAATCAGAGGCGGTGAATCAGAGATGGGGAATCAGAGGCGGGGAATCAGAGGCAGGAAATCAGACACGGGGATTCAGAGGCTGGGAATCAGAGGCAGGGAATCAGACGCGGGGAATCTGAGGCGGGGAATCAGAGCTGGGGAATCTGAGGCAGGGAATCAGAGTTGGGGATTCAGAGGCGGGGAATCAGATATGGGGAAACAGAGGCGGGGAATCAGAGGCGGGCAAACAGAGGCGGGAAATTAGATATGGGGAATCAGAGGTAGGGAATCAGAGGTGGTGAATCAGTGATGGGGAATCACAGGCGGGGAATCAGAGGCAGGGAATAGAACGCGGGGAATCAGAGGCAGGGAATCAGAGCTGGGGAATCAGAGGCGGGGAATCATAGTTGGGAATCAGAGGCGGGAATCAGATATGGGGAAACAGAGGCGGGGAATCAGAGGCGGGGAAACAGAGGCGGGGAATCAGATATGGGGAATCGGATGCAGGGAATCAGAGGCGGGGAATCAGAGCTGGGGAATCAGAGGCGGGGAATCAGAGTTGGGGCATCAGAGGTGGGGAATTAGATATAGGGAAACAGAGGCGGGGAATCAGAGGCGGGGAAACAGAGGCGGGGAATCAGATATGGGGAATCAGAGGTGGGGAATCAGAGGCAGGGAATCAGATGTGCGGAATCAGAGATGGGGAATCAGAGGCAGGGAATCAGAAGCGGGGAATCAGAGGCCGGGAATCAGAGGCCGGGAATCAGATGCTGGGAATAAGAGGCCGGGAATCAGAGGAGGGGGATCAGAGTCCGGGAATCAGAGATGGGGATTGAGAGGCGGGGAATGAGATATGGAGAATCAGAGGCGGGGAATAAGAGGCGGGGAAACAGAGGTGGGGAATCAGATATGGGGAATCAGAGGTGGGGAATCAGGGGCGGGGAATCAGTGGCAGGGAATCAGAGCTGGGGAATCAGAGGTGGGGAATCAGAGCTGTGGAAACAGAGGCGGGGAATCAGATATGGGGAATCAGAGGTGGGGAATCCGGGGCGGGGAATCAGTGGCAGGGAATCAGAGGCCGGGAATAAAAGGCGGGGAATCAGAGCTGGGGAATCAGAGGCGGGGAATCAGAGTTGGGGAATCAGAGGAGGGGAATCAGATATGGGGAAACAGAGGCCGGAATCAGAGGCAGGGAAACAGAGGCGGGGAATCAGATATGGGGAATCAGATGCTGGGAATAAGAGGCCGGGAACCAGAGGTGGGGAATCAGAGTCTGGGAATCAGAGATGGGGATTCAGAGGCGGGGAATGAGATATGTAGAATCAGAGGCGGGGAATCAGGGGCGGGGAAACAGAGGTGGAGAATCAGATATGGGGAATCAGAGGTGGCGAATCAAAGGCGGTGAATCAGAGATGGGGAATCAGAGGCAGGGAATCAGATGCGGGGATTCAGAGGCGGGGAATCAGAGCTGGCGAATCAGAGGCGGGGAATCAGAGGTGGGCAATCAGAGCCGGGGAATCAGATATGGGGAATCAGAGGCGGGGAATCAGAGGCGGGGAAACAGAGGCGGGGAATCAGATATGGGGAATCAGAGGTGGGGAATCAGAGATGGGGAATCAAGGCGGGGAATCAGAGGGAGGGAATCAGACGCGGGGAATCAGAGGCGGGGATTCAGAGCTGGGGAATCAGAGGCGGGGAATCAGAGTTCGGGAATCAGAGGCAGGGAATCAGATATGGGGAATCAGAGGCGGGGAATCAGAGGCGGGGAAACAGAGGTGGGGAATCAGATATGGGGAATCAGAGGTGGGGAATCAGGGGCAGGGAATCAGTGGCAGGGAATCAGAGGCGGGGAATCTGAGGCGGGGAATCAGAGGCTGGGAATCAGACACGGGGAATCAGAGGCGGGGAATCAGAGATGGGGAATCAGAGGCGGGGAATCAGAGGCAGGGAATCGGATGCCGGGAATCAGAGGCGGGGAATCAGAGCTGGGGAATCAGAGGCGGGAAATCAGAGTTGGGGAATCAGAGGCGGGGAATCAGATATGGGGAAATAGAGGCGGGGAATCAGATATGGGGAATCAGAGGTGTGGAATCAGAGGTTGGGAATCAGAGGCAGGGAATCAGAGGCGGGGAAACAGAGGCGGGGAATCAGATATGGGGAATCAGAGGTGGCGAATCAAAGGCGGTGAAACAGAGATGGGGAATCAGAGGCGGGGAATCAGAGGCAGGGAATCAGAGCTGGGGAAACAGAGGCGGGGAATCAGATATGGGGAATCAGAGGTGGGGAATCAGGGGCGGGGAATCAGTGGCAGGGAATCAGAGGCCGGGAATAAAAGGCGGGGAATCAGAGCTGGGGAATCAGAGGAGGGGAATCAGATATGGGGAAACAGAGGCCGGGAATCAGAGGCAGGGAAACAGAGGCGGGGAATCAGATATGGGGAATCAGAGGCCGGGAATCAGAGGCAGGGAAACAGAGGCGGGGAATCAGATATGGGGAATCAGAGGTGGGGAATTAGAGGTTGCGAATCAGAGGCGGGGAATCAGAGGCAGGGAATCAGAGGCAGGGAATCGGATGTGCGGAATCAGAGAAGGGGAATCAGAGGCTGGGAATCAGAGGCAGGGAATCAGACGCAGGGAATCAGAGGCGGGGAATCATAGCTGGCGAATTAGAGGAGGGGAATCAGAGTTGGGGAATCAGAGTCGGGGAATCAGATATGGGGAAACAGAGGCGGGAAATCAGAGGTGGCGAATCAAAGGCGGTGAACAGAGATGGGGAATCAGGGCAGGGAATCAGAGGCAGGGAATCAGATATGGGGAATCAGAGGCAGGGAATCAGAATCAGAAGAAGGGAATCAGAGGCCGGGAATCAGAGGCCGGAATCAGATGCTGGGAATCAGAGGCCTGGAATCAGAGGCGGGGAATCAGAGGCAGGGAATCAGATGCGGGGAATCAGAGGCGGGGAATCAGAGCTGGGGAATCAGAGGCGGGGTATTAGAGTTGGGGAATCAGAGGCGGGGAATCAGATATGGGGAAACAGAGGTGGGGAATCAGAGGCGGGGAAACAGAGGCAGGGAATCAGATATGGGGAATCAGAGGCAGGGAATCAGAATCAGAAGAAGGGAATCAGAGGCCGGGAATCAGAGGCCGGAATCAGATGCTGGGATTCAGAGGCCTGGAATCAGAGGCGGGGAATCAGAGGCAGGGAATCAGATGCGGGGAATCAGAGGCGGGGAATCAGAGCTGGGGAATCAGAGGCGGGGTATTAGAGTTGGGGAATCAGAGGCGGGGAATCAGATATGGGGAAACAGAGGTGGGGAATCAGAGGCGGGGAAACAGAGGCAGGGAATCAGATATGGGGAATCAGAGGTGGGGCATCAGAGGTTGTGAATCACAGATGGGGAATCAGAGGCGGGGAATCAGAGGCAGGGAATCAGACGCGGGGAATCAGAGGCGGGGATTCAGAGCTGGGGAATCAGAAGCGGGGAATCAGAGTTGGGGAATCAGAGGCGGGGAATCAGATATGGGGAATCAGAGGCAGGGAATCAGAGGCGGGGAATCAGAGGCAGGGAATCAGACGCGGGGAATCTGAGGCGGGGAATCAGAGCTGGGGAATCAGAGGTGGGGAATCAGAGTTGGGGAATCAGAGGCAGGGAATTGGATGTGCGGAATCAGAGAGGGGGAATCAGAGGTGGGGAATCAGAGGCGGTGAATCAGAGATGGGGAATCAGAGGCGGGGAATCAGAGGCAGGAAATCAGACACGGGGATTCAGAGGCTGGGAATCAGACGGGGGGAATCAAAGGCGGGGAATCAGAGCTGGGGAATCTGAGGCAGGGAATCAGAGTTGGGGATTCAGAGGCGGGGAATCAGATATGGGGAAACAGAGGCGGGGAATCAGAGGCGGGCAAACAGAGGCGGGGAATTAGATATGGGGAATGAGAGGTAGGGAATCAGAGGTGGTGAATCAGTGATGGGGAATCACAGGCGGGGAATCAGAGGCAGGGAATAGGACGCGGGGAATCAGAGGCAGGGAATCAGAGCTGGGGAATCAGAGGAGGGGATTCATAGTTGGGAATCAGAGGCGGGAATCAGATATGGGGAAACAGAGGCGGGGAATCAGAGGCGGTGAAACAGAGGCGGGGAATCAGATATGGGGAATCGGATGCAGGGAATCAGAGGCGGGGAATCAGAGCTGGGGAATCAGAGACGGGGAATCAGAGTTGGGGCATCAGAGGTGGGGAATTAGATATAGGGAAACAGAGGCGGGGAATCAGAGGCGGGGAAACAGAGGCGGGGAATCAGATATGGGGAATCAGAGGTGGGGAATCAGAGGCAGGGAATCAGATGTGCGGAATCAGAGATGGGGAATAAGAGGCAGGGAATCAGAATCAGAAGCGGGGAATCAGAGGCCGGGAATCAGAGGCCGGGAATCAGATGCTGGGAATAAGAGGCCGGGAATCAGAGGTGGGGAATCAGATATGGGGAATCAGAGGTGGCGAATCAAAGGCGGTGAATCAGAGATGGGGAATCAGAGGCGGGGAATCAGAGGCAGGGAATCAGATGCGGGGAATCAGAGGCGGGGAATCAGAGCTGGCGAATCAGAGGCTGGGAATCAGAGGTGGGCAATCAGAGGCGGGGAATCAGATATGGGGAATCAGAGGCGGGGAATCAGAGGCGGGGAAACAGAGGCGGGGAATCAAATATAGGGAATCAGAGGTGGGGAATCAGAGGTTGTGAATCAGAGATGGGGAATCAAGGCGGGGAATCAGAGGCAGGGAATCAGACGCGGGGAATCAGAGGCGGGGATTCAGAGCTGGGGAATCAGAGGCGGGGAATCAGAGTTGGGGAATCAGAGGCAGGGAATCAGATATGGGGAATCAGAGGCGGGGAATCAGAGGCGGGGAAACAGAGGCGGGGAATCAGATGTGGGGATTCAGAGGTGGGGAATCAGGGGCAGGGAATCAGTGGCAGGGAATCAGAGGCGGGGAATCAGATGCGGGGAATCAAAGGCAGGGAATCAGACACGGGGAATCAGAGGCGGGGAATCAGAGATGGGGAATCAGAGGCGGGAATTCAGAGGCAGGGAATCGGATGCCGGGAATCAGAGTCGGGGAATCAGAGCTGGGGAATCAGAGGCGGGGAATCAGAGTTGGGGAATCAGAGGCGGGGAATCAGATATGGGGAAATAGAGGCGGGGAATCAGATATGGGGAATCAGAGGTGTGGAATCATAGGTTGGGCATCAGAGGCAGGGAATCAGAGTCGGGGAAACAGAGGCGGGGAATCAGATATGGGGAATCAGAGGTGGCGAATCAAAGGCGGTGAAACAGAGATGGGGAATCAGGGCAGGGAATCAGAGGCAGGGAATCAAACACGGGGAATCAGAGCTGGGGAATCAGAGGCGGGGAATCAGAGTTGGGAATCAGAGGCGGGGAATCTGAGGCGGGGAAACAGAGGCGGGGAATCAGATATGGGGAATCAGAGGTGGGGAATCCGAGGTTGGGAATCAGAGGCAGGGAATCAGAGGCGGAAAATCAGAGGCGGGGAATCAGAGGAAGGGAATCAGATGTGCGGAATCGGAGATGGGGAATCAGAGGCAGGGAATCAGAGGCGGGGAATCAGTGGCGGGGAATCAGAGGCCGGGAATCAGATATGGGGAAACAGAGGCGGGGAATCCGAGGCGGGGAAACAGAGGCGGGGAATCAGATATGGGGAATCAGAGGTGGGGAATCAGAGGTTGGGAATCAGAGGCAGGGAATCAGAGGCTTGGAATCAGATGCAGGGAATCAGATGCGGGGAATCAGAGGCGGGGAATCAGAGCTGGGGAATCAGAGGTGGTGAATCAGATTTGGGGAATCAGAGGCGGGGACTTAGATATTGGGAAACAGAGGCGGGGAATCAGAGGCGGGGAAACCCAGGCGGGGATTCAGATATGGGGAATCAGAGGTGGGGAATCAGAGGCAAGGAATCAGATGTGCGGAATCAGAGATGGGGAATCAGAGGCAGGGAATCAGAATCAGAAGCAGGGAATCAGAGGCCGGGAATCAGAGGCCGGAATCAGATGCTGGGAATCAGAGGCCTGGAATCAGAGGCGGGTAATCAGAGGCAGGGAATCAGATGCGGGGAATCAGAGGCGGGGAATCAGAGCTGGGGAATCAGAGGCGGGGTATTAGAGTTGGGGAATCAGAGGCGGGGAATCAGATATGGGGAAACAGAGGTGGGGAATCAGAGGCGGGGAAACAGAGGGAGGGAATCAAATATGGGGAATCAGAGGCGGGGAATCAGAGGTGGGGAATCATAGGCAGGGAATCGGATGTGCGGAATCAGAGATGGGGAATCAGAGGCTGGGAATCAGAGGTGGTGAATCAGAGATGGGGAATCAGAGGCGGGGAATCAGAGGCAGGGAATCAGACGCGGGGAATCAGAGGTGGGCAATCAGAGGCGTGGAATCAGATATGGGGAATCAGAGGCGGGGAATCAGAGGCGGGGAAACAGAGGCGGGGAATCAGATATGGGGAATCAGAGGTGGGGCATCAGAGGTTGTGAATCACAGATGGGGAATCAGAGGCGGGGAATCAGAGGCAGGGAATCAGACGCGGGGAATCAGAGGGGGGGTTCAGAGCTGGGGAATCAGAGGCTGGGAATCAGAGTTGGGGAATCAGAGGCGGGGAATCAGATATGGGGAATCAGAGGCGGGGAGTCAGAGTTGGGGAATCAGAGGCAGGGAATCAGATATGGGGAATCAGAGGCGGGGAATCAGAGGCGGGGAAACAGAGGCGGGGAATCAGATGTGGGGAATCAGAGGTGGGGAATCAGGGGCAGGAAATCAGTGGCAGGGAATCAGAGGCGGGGTATCAGAGGCGGGGAATCAAAGGCAGGGAATCAGACACGGGGAATCAGAGGCGGGGAATCAGAGATGGGGAATCAGAGGCGGGGAATCAGAGGCAGGGAATCGGATGCCGGGAATCAGAGTCGGGGAATCAGAGCTGGGGAATCAGAGGCGGGGAATCAGAGTTGGGGAATCAGAGGTGGGGAATCAGAGGTTGGGAATCAGAGGCAGGGAATCAGAGGCTTGGAATCAGATGCAGGGAATCAGATGCGGGGAATCAGAGGCGGGGAATCAAAGGAAGGGAATCAGACACGGGGAATCAGAGGTGGGGAATCAGAGATGGGGAATCAGAGGCGGGGAATCACAGGCAGGGAATCAGACGCGGGGAATCAGAGGCGGGGAATCAGAGCTGGGGATTCAGAGGTGGGGAATCAGAATCGGGGAATCATAGGCAGGGAATCGGTTGTGCGGAATCAGAGATGGGGAATCAGATGTGGGGAATCAGAGGCAGTGATTCAGAGGCGGGGAAACAGAGGCGGGGAATCAAATATAGGGAATCAGAGGTGGGGAATCAGAGGTTGTGAATCAGAGATGGGGAATCAAGGCGGGGAATCAGAGGCAGGGAATCAGACGCGGGGAATCAGAGGCGGGGATTCAGAGCTGGGGAATCAGAGGCGGTGAATCAGAGTTGGGGAATCAGAGGCAGGGAATCAGATATGGGGAATCAGAGGTGGGGAATCAGAGGCGGGGAAACAGAGGCGGGGAATCAGATATGGGGAATCAGAATTGGGGAATCAGGGGCAGGGAATCAGTGGCAGGGAATCAGAGGCGGGGAATCAGAGGCGGGGAATCAGAGGCAGGGAATCAGACACGGGGAATCAGAGGCGGGGAATCAGAGATGGGGAATCAGAGGCGGGGAATCAGAGGCAGGGAATCGGACTCCGGGAATCAGAGTCGGGGAATCAGAGCTGGGGAATCAGAGGCGGGGAATCAGAGTTGGGGAATCAGAGGCGAGGAATCAGATATGGGGAAATAGAGGCGGGGAATCAGATATGGGGAATGAGAGGTGTGGAATCAGAGGTTGGGAATCAGAGGCAGGGAATCAGAGTCGGGGAAACAGAGGTGGGGAATCAGATATGGGGAATCAGAGGTGGGGAATCAGAGGCGGGGAATCAGAGGCAGGGAATCAGATGCGGGGAATCAGAGGCGGGGAATCAGAGCTGGCGAATCAGAGGCGGGGAATCAGAGGTGGGCAATCAGAGGCGGGGAATCAGATATGGGGAATCAGAGGCGGGGAATCAGAGGCGGGGAAACAGAGGCGGGGAATCAAATATAGGTAATCAGAGGTGGGGAATCAGAGGTTGTGAATCAGAGATGGGGAATCAAGGCGGGGAATCAGAGGCAGGGAATCAGACACGGGGAATCAGAGGCGGGGATTCAGAGCTGGGGAATCAGAGGCGGGGAATCAGAGTTGGGGAATCAGAGGCAGGGAATCAGATATGGGGAATCAGAGGCGGGGAATCAGAGGCGGGGAAACAGAGGTGGGGAATCAGATATGGGGAATCAGAGGTGGGGAATCAGGGGCAGGGAATCAGTGGCAGGGAATCAGAGGTGGGGAATCAGAGGCGGGGAATCAGAGGCAGGGAATCAGACACGGGGAATCAGAGGCGGGGAATCAGAGATGGGGTATCAGAGGCGGGGAATCAGAGGCAGGGAATCGGACGCCGGGAATCAGAGTCGGGGAATCAGAGCTGGGGAATCAGAGGCGGGGAATCAGAGTTGGGGAATCAGAGGCGGGGATTCAGATATGGGGAAATAGAGGCGGGGAATCAGATATGGGGAATCAGAGGTGTGGAATCAGAGGTTGGGAATCAGAGGAAGGGAATCAGAGTCGGGGAAACAGAGGCGCGGAATCAGATATGTGGAATCAGAGGTGGCGAATCAAAGGCGGTGAAACAGAGATGGGGAATCAGGGCAGGGAATCAGAGGCAGGGAATCAAACACGGGGAATCAGAGCTGGGGAATCAGAGGCGGGGAATCAGAGTTGGGAATCAGAGGCGGGGAATCAGAGGCGGGGAAACAGAGGCGGGGAATCAGATATGGGGAATCAGAGGTGGGGAATCAGAGGTTGGGAATCAGAGGCAGGGAATCAGAGGCGGGGAATCAGAGGCGGGGAATCAGAGGAAGGGAATCAGATGTGCGGAATCGGAGATGGGGAATCAGAGGCAGGGAATCAGAGGCGGGGAATCAGAGGCGGGGAATCAGAGGCCGGGAATCAGATATGGGGAAACTGAGGCGGGGAATCCGAGGCGGGGAAACAGAGGCGGGGAATCAGATATGGGGAATCAGAGGTGGGGAATCAGAGGTTGGGAATCAGAGGCAGGGAATCAGAGGCTTGGAATCAGATGCAGGGAATCAGATGCGGGGCATTAGAGGCGGGGAATCAGAGCTGGGGAATCAGAGGTGGGGAATCAGATTTGGGGAATCAGAGGTGGGGACTTAGATATTGGGAAACAGAGGCGGGGAATCAGAGGCGGGGAAACAGAGGCGGGGAATCAGATATGGGGAATCAGAGGTGGGGAATCAGAGGCAGGGAATCAGATGTGCGGAATCAGAGATGGGGAATCAGAGGCAGGGAATCAGAATCAGAAGCAGGGAATGAGAGGCCGGGAATCAGAGGCCGGAATCAGATGATGGGAATCAGAGGCCTGGAATCAGAGGCGGGGAATCAGAGGCAGGGAATCAGATGCGGGGAATCAGAGGCGGGGAATCAGAGCTGGGGAATCAGAGGCGGGGTATTTGAGTTGGGGAATCAGAGGCGGGGAATCAGATATGGGGAAACAGATGTAGGGAATCAGAGGCGGGGAAACAGAGGCAGGGAATCAGATATGGGGAATCAGAGGCGGGGAATCAGAGGTGGGGAAACATAGGCAGGGAATCGGATGTGCGGAATCAGAGATGGGGAATCAGAGGCCGGGAATCAGAGGTGGTGAATCAGAGATGGGGAATCAGAGGCGGGGAATCAGAGGCAGGGTATCAGACGCAGGGAATCAGAGGTGGGCAATCAGAGGCGGGGAATCAGATATGGGGAATCAGAGGCGGGGAATCAGAGGCGGGGAAACAGAGGCGGGGAATCAGATATGGGGAATCAGAGGTGGGGCATCAGAGGTTGTGAATCACAGATGGGGAATCAGAGGCGGGGAATCAGAGGCAGGGAATCAGACGCGGGGAATCAGAGGCGGGGATTCAGAGCTGGGGAATCAGAAGCGGGGAATCAGAGTTGGGGAATCAGAGGCGGGGAATCAGATATGGGGAATCAGAGGCAGGGAATCAGAGGCGGGGAATCAGAGGCAGGGAATCAAACGCGGGGAATCTGAGGCGGGGAATCAGAGCTGGGGAATCAGAGGTGGGGAATCAGAGTTGGGGAATCAGAGGCAGGGAATTGGATGTGCGGAATCAGAGATGGGGAATCAGAGGTGGGGAATCAGAGGCGGTGAATCAGAGATGGGGAATCAGAGGCGGGGAATCAGAGGCAGGAAATCAGACACGGGGATTCAGAGGCTGGGAATCAGAGGCAGGGAATCAGACGCGGGGAATCTGAGGCGGGGAATCAGAGCTGGGGAATCTGAGGCAGGGAATCAGAGTTGGGGATTCAGAGGCGGGGAATCAGATATGGGGAAACAGAGGCGGGGAATCAGAGGCGGGCAAACAGAGGCGGGGAATTAGATATGGGGAATCAGAGGTAGGGAATCAGAGGTGGTTAATCAGTGATGGGGAATCACAGGCGGGGAATCAGAGGCAGGGAATAGAACGCGGGGAATCAGAGGCAGGGAATCAGAGCTGGGGAATCAGAGGCGGGGAATCATAGTTGGGAATCAGAGGCGGGAATCAGATATGGGGAAACAGAGGCGGGGAATCAGAGGCGGGGAAACAGAGGCGGGGAATCAGATATGGGGAATCGGATGCAGGGAATCAGAGGCGGGGAATCAGAGCTGGGGAATCAGAGGCGGGGAATCAGAGTTGGGGCATCAGAGGTGGGGAATTAGATATAGGGAAACAGAGGCGGGGAATCAGAGGCGGGGAAACAGAGGCGGGGAATCAGATATGGGGAATCAGAGGTGGGGAATCAGAGGCAGGGAATCAGATGTGCGGAATCAGAGATGGGGAATCAGAGGCAGGGAATCAGAAGCGGGGAATCAGAGGCCGGGAATCAGAGGCCGGGAATCAGATGCTGGGAATAAGAGGCCGGGAATCAGAGGAGGGGAATCAGAGTCCGGGAATCAGAGATGGGGATTCAGAGGCGGGGAATGAGATATGGAGAATCAGAGGCGGGGAATAAGAGGCGGGGAAACAGAGGTGGGGAATCAGATATGGGGAATCAGATGTGGCGAATCAAAGGCGGTGAATCAGAGATGGGTAATCAGAGGCGGGGAATCAGAGGCAGGGAATCAGATGTGGGGAATCAGAGGTGGGGAATCAGAGGCGGGGAATCAGAGGCGGAGAATCAGAGGCGGGCAATCAGATGCAGGGAATCAGAGGCAGGGAATCAGAGGCGGAGAATCAGAGGCGGGCAATCAGATGCAGGGAATCAGAGGCAGGGAATCAGAGGCAGGGAATCAGAAGCGGGGAATCAGAGGTGGGGAATCAGAGGCGGGGAATCAGAGGCAGGGAATCAGAAGCGGGGAATCAGAGGTGGGGAATCAGAGGCGGGGAATCAGAGGCGGAGAATCAGAGGCGGGCAATCAGATGCAGGGAATCAGAGGCAGGGAATCAGAGGCAGGGAATCAGAGGCATGGAATCTGAGGCAGGGAATCTGAGGTGGGGAATCAGAGGCGGGGAAACAGGTGGGTAAACAGAGGCGGGTAAACATAGGCGAGGAATCAGAGGCGCGGAATCAGAGGCGGGGAATCAGAGGCAGGGAATCAGAGGCGGGGAATCAGAGGCGGGGAATCAGATGCGGGGAATCAGAGGTGGGGAATCAGAGGCGGGGTATCAGAGGAGGGGTATCAGAGGCGGGGAATCAGAGGCGGGGAATCAGAGGCGGGGAATCAGAGGCGTGCAATCGGAGGCGGGGAATCAGAGGTGGGGAATCAGAAGTGTGGAATCAGAGGCGGGGATTCAGAGCTGGGGAATCAGAGGCGGGGAATCAGAGTTGGGGAATCAGAGGCGGGGAATCAGATATGGGGAATCAGAGGCAGGGAATCAGAGGCGGGAAAACAGAGGCGGGGAATCAGATATGGGGAATCAGAGGCGGGGAATCAGAGGCAGGGAATTAGACACGGGGAATCAGAGGCGGGGAATCAGAGATGGGGAATCAGAGGCGGGGAATCAGAGGCAGGGAATCGGATGCCGGGAATCAGAGGCGGGAAATCAGAGCTGGGTAATCAGAGGCGGGGAATCAGAGTTGGGGAATCAGAGGCGGCGAAGCAGATATGGGGAAATAGAGGTGGGGAATCAGATATGGGGAATCAGAGGCGGGGAATCAGATATGGGGAATCAGAGGCTGGGAATCAGAGGGGGGGAAACAGAGGCGGGGAATAAGATATGGGGAATCAGAGGTGGGGAATCAGGGGCGGGGAATCAGTGGCAGGGAGTCAGAGGTGGGGAATCAGAGGCGGGGAATCAAAGGAAGGGAATCAAAGGAAGGGAATCAGACACGGGGAATCAGAGGTGGGGAATCACAGGCAGGGAATCAGACGCGGGGAATCAGAGGCGGAAAATCAGAGCTGGGGAATCAGAGGTGGGGAATCAGAGCTGGGGAATCAGATGTGCGGAATCAGAGATGGGGAATCAGAGGCAGGGAATCAGAATCAGAAGCAGGGAATCAAAGGCCGGGAATCAGAGGCCGGGAATCAAATGCTGGGAATAAGAGGCCGGGAATCAGAGGTGGGGATTCAGAGTCTGGGAATCAGAGATGGGGATTCAGAGGCGGGGAATGAGATATGGAGAATCAGAGGCGGGGAATCAGAGGCGGGGAAACAGAGGTGGGGAATCAGATATGGGGAATCAGAGGTGGCGAATCAAAGGCAGTGAATCAGAGATGGGGAATCAGAGGCGGGGAATCACAGGCAGGGAATCAGATGCGGGGATTCAGAGGCGGGGAATCAGAGCTGGCGAATCAGAGGCGGGGAATCAGAGGTGGGCAATCAGAGCCGGGGAATCAGATATGGGGAATCAGAGGCGGGGAAACAGAGGCGGGGAATCAGATATGGGGAATCAGAGGTGGGGAATCAGAGGTTGTGAATCAGAGATGGGGAATCAAGGCGGGGAATCAGAGGGAGGGAATCAGACGCGGGGAATCAGAGGCGGGGATTCAGAGCTGGGGAATCAGAGGCGGGGAATCAGAGTTGGGGAATCAGAGGCAGGGAATCAGATATGGGGAATCAGAGGCGGGGAATCAGAGGCGGGGAAACAGAGGCGGGGAATCAGATATGGGGAATCAGAGGTGGGGAATCAGGGGCAGGGAATCAGTGGCAGGGAATCAGAGGCGGGGAATCTGAGCCGGGGAATCAGAGGCAGGGAATCAGACACGGGGAATCAGAGGCGGGGAATCAGAGATGGTGAATCAGAGGCGGGGAATCAGAGGCAGGGAATCGGACGCCGGGAATCAGAAGCGGGGAATCAGAGGTGGGGAATCAGAGGCGGGGAATCAGAGGCATGGAATCTGAGGCAGGGAATCTGAGGTGGGGAATCAGAGGCGGGGAAACAGGTGGGTAAACAGAGGCGGGTAAACATAGGCGGGGAATCAGAGGCGCGGAATCAGAGGCGGGGAATCAGAGGCAGGGAATCAGAGGCGGGGAATCAGAGGCGGGGAATCAGATGCGGGGAATCAGAGGTGGGGAATCAGAGGCGGGGTATCAGAGGAGGGGAATCAGAGGCGGGGAATCAGAGGCGGGGAATCAGAGGCGGGGAATCAGAGGCGTGCAATCAGAGGCGGGGAATCAGAGGTGGGGAATCAGAAGTGTGGAATCAGAGGCGGGGAAACAGAGGCGGGGAATCAGATATGGGGAATCAGTGGTGGGGCATCAGAGGTTGTGAATCACAGATGGGGAATCAGAGGCGGGGAATCAGAGGCAGGGAATCAGACGCGGGGAATCAGAGGCGGGGATTCAGAGCTGGGGAATCAGAGGCGGGGAATCAGAGTTGGGGAATCAGAGGCGGGGAATCAGATATGGGGAATCAGAGGCAGGGAATCAGAGGCGGGAAAACAGAGGCGGGGAATCAGATATGGGGAATCAGAGGCGGGGAATCAGAGGCAGGGAATTAGACACGGGGAATCAGAGGCGGGGAATCAGAGATGGGGAATCAGAGGCGGGGAATCAGAGGCAGGGAATCGGATGCCGGGAATCAGAGGCGGGAGATCAGAGCTGGGTAATCAGAGGCGGGGAATCAGAGTTGGGGAATCAGAGGCGGCGAAGCAGATATGGGGAAATAGAGGCGGGGAATCAGATATGGGGTATCAGAGGCGGGGAATCAGATATGGGGTATCAGAGGCGGGGAATCAGATATGGGGAATCAGAGGCTGGGAATCAGATATGGGGTATCAGAGGCGGGGAATCAGATATGGGGAATCAGAGGCTGGGAATCAGATATGGGGTATCAGAGGCGGGGAATTAGATATGGGGAATCAGAGGCGGGGAATCAGATATGGGGTATCAGAGGCGGGGAATCAGATATGGGGAATCAGAGGCTGGGAATCAGAGGGGGGGAAACAGAGGCGGGGAATAAGATATGGGGAATCAGAGGTGGGGAATCAGGGGCGGGGAATCAGTGGCAGGGAATCAGAGGCGGGGAATCAGAGGCGGGGAATCAAAGGAAGGGAATCAAAGGAAGGGAATCAGACACGGGGAATCAGAGGTGGGGAATCACAGGCAGGGAATCAGACGCGGGGAATCAGAGGCGGGGAATCAGAGCTGGGGAATCAGAGGTGGGGAATCAGAGTCGGGGAATCAGAGGCAGGGAATCGGTTGTGCAGAATCAGAGATGGGGAATCAGATGTGGGGAATCAGAGGCAGTGAATCAGAGATGGGGAATCAGAGGCGGGGAATCAGAGGCAGGAAATCAGACAGGGATTCAGAGGCTGGGAATCAGACGGGGGGAATCTAAGGCGGGGAATCAGAGCTGGTGAATCAGAGGCAGGGAATCAGAGTTGGGGATTCAGAGGCGGGGAATCAGATATGGGGAAACAGAGGCGGGGAATGAGAGGCGGGCAAGCAGAGGCGGGGAATTAGATATGGGGAATCAGAGGTGGGAAATCAGACATGGGGAATCGGATGCGGGGAATCAGAGGCGGGGAATCAGAGCTGGGGAATCAGATGTGGGGAATCAGAGTTGGGGCATCAGAGGTGGGGAATTAGATATGGGGAATCAGAGGCGGGGAATCAGAGGCGGGGAAACAGAGGCGGGGAATCAGATATGGGGAAACAGAGGCGGGGAATCAGAGGCGGGGAAACAGAGGCGGGGAATCAGACATGGGGAATCGGATGCGGGGAATCAGAGGCGGGGAATCAGAGCTGGGGAATCAGAGGTTGGGAATCAGAGTTGGGGCATCAGAGGTGGGGAATAAGATATGGGGAAACAGAGGCGGGGAATCAGAGGCGGGGAAACAGAGGCGGGGAATCAGATATGGGGAATCAGAGGTGGGGAATCAGAGGCAGGGAATCAGATGTGCGGAATCAGAGATGGGGAATCAGAGGCAGGGAATCAGAATCAGAAGCGGGGAATCAGAGGCCGGGAATCAGAGGCCGGGAATCAGATGCTGGGAATAAGAGGCCGGGAATCAGAGGTGGGGATTCAGAGTCTGGGAATCAGAGATGGGGATTTAGAGGCGGGGAATGAGATATGGAGAATCAGAGGCGGGGAATCAGATGCGGGGAAACAGAGGTGGGGAATCAGATATGGGGAATAAGAGGTGGCGAATCAAAGGCAGTGAATCAGAGATGGGGAATCAGAGGCGGGGAATCAGAGGCAAGGAATCAGAGGAGGGGTATCAGAGGCGGGGAATCAGAGGCGGGGAATCAGAGGCGGGGAATCAGAGGCGTGCAATCAGAGGCGGGGAATCAGAGGTGGGGAATCAGAAGTGTGGAATCAGAGGCGGGGAAACAGAGGCGGGGAATCAGATATGGGGAATCAGAGGTGGGGCATCAGAGGTTGTGAATCACAGATGGGGAATCAGAGGCGGGGAATCAGAGGCAGGGAATCAGACGCGGGGAATCAGAGGCGGGGATTCAGAGCTGGGGAATCAGAGGCGGGGAATCAGAGTTGGGGAATCAGAGGCGGGGAATCAGATATGGGGAATCAGAGGCAGGGAATCAGAGGCGGGAAAACAGAGGCGGGGAATCAGATATGGGGAATCAGAGGCGGGGAATCAGAGGCAGGGAATTAGACACGGGGAATCAGAGGCGGGGAATCAGAGATGGGGAATCAGAGGCGGGGAATCAGAGGCAGGGAATCGGATGCCGGGAATCAGAGGCGGGAAATCAGAGCTGGGTAATCAGAGGCGGGGAATCAGCGTTGGGGAATCAGAGGCGGCGAAGCAGATATGGGGAAATAGAGGTGGGGAATCAGATATGGGGAATCAGAGGCGGGGAATCAGATATGGGGAATCAGAGGCTGGGAATCAGAGGGGGGGAAACAGAGGCGGGGAATAAGATATGGGGAATCAGAGGTGGGGAATCAGGGGCGGGGAATCAGTGGCAGGGAATCAGAGGCGGGGAATCAGAGGCGGGGAATCAAAGGAAGGGAATCAAAGGAAGGGAATCAGACACGGGGAATCAGAGGTGGGGAATCACAGGCAGGGAATCAGACGCGGGGAATCAGAGGCGGGGAATCAGAGCTGGGGAATCAGAGGTGGGGAATCAGAGTCGGGGAATCAGAGGCAGGGAATCGGTTGTGCAGAATCAGAGATGGGGAATCAGATGTGGGGAATCAGAGGCAGTGAATCAGAGATGGGGAATCAGAGGCGGGGAATCAGAGGCAGGAAATCAGACAGGGATTCAGAGGCTGGGAATCAGACGGGGGGAATCAAAGGCGGGGAATCAGAGCTGGTGAATCAGAGGCAGGGAATCAGAGTTGGGGATTCAGAGGCGGGGAATCAGATATGGGGAAACAGAGGCGGGGACTGAGAGGCGGGCAAGCAGAGGCGGGGAATTAGATATGGGGAATCAGAGGTAGGAAATCAGACATGGGGAATCGGATGCGGGGAATCAGAGGCGGGGAATCAGAGCTGGGGAATCAGATGTGGGGAATCAGAGTTGGGGCATCAGAGGTGGGGAATTAGATATGGGGAATCAGAGGCGGGGAATCAGAGGCGGGGAAACAGAGGCGGGGAATCAGATATGGGGAAACAGAGGCGGGGAATCAGAGGCGGGGAAACAGAGGCGGGGAATCAGACATGGGGAATCGGATGCGGGGAATCAGAGGCGGGGAATCAGAGCTGGGGAATCAGAGGTGGGGAATCAGAGTTGGGGCATCAGAGGTGGGGAATAAGATATGGGGAAACAGAGGCGGGGAATCAGAGGCGGGGAAACAGAGGCGGGGAATCAGATATGGGGAATCAGAGGTGGGGAATCAGAGGCAGGGAATCAGATGTGCGGAATCAGAGATGGGGAATCAGAGGCAGGGAATCAGAATCAGAAGCGGGGAATCAGAGGCCGGGAATCAGAGGCCGGGAATCAGATGCTGGGAATAAGAGGCCGGGAATCAGAGGTGGGGATTCAGAGTCTGGGAATCAGAGATGGGGATTCAGAGGCGGGGAATGAGATATGGAGAATCAGAGGCGGGGAATCAGATGCGGGGAAACAGAGGTGGGGAATCAGATATGGGGAATAAGAGGTGGCGAATCAAAGGCGGTGAATCAGAGATGGGGAATCAGAGGCGGGGAATCAGAGGCAGGGAATCAGAGGAGGGGTATCAGAGGCGGGGAATCAGAGGCGGGGAATCAGAGGCGGGGAATCAGAGGCGTGCAATCAGAGGCGGGGAATCAGAGGTGGTGAATCAGAAGTGTGGAATCAGAGGCGGGGAAACAGAGGCGGGGAATCAGATATGGGGAATCAGAGGTGGGGCATCAGAGGTTGTGAATCACAGATGGGGAATCAGAGGCGGGGAATCAGAGGCAGGGAATCAGATGCGGGGAATCAGAGGCGGGGATTCAGAGCTGGGGAATCAGAGGCGGGGAATCAGAGTTGGGGAATCAGAGGCGGGGAATCAGATATGGGGAATCAGAGGCAGGGAATCAGAGGCGGGAAAACAGAGGCGGGGAATCAGATATGGGGAATCAGAGGCGGGGAATCAGAGGCAGGGAATTAGACACGGGGAATCAGAGGCGGGGAATCAGAGATGGGGAATCAGAGGCGGGGAATCAGAGGCAGGGAATCGGATGCCGGGAATCAGAGGCGGGATATCAGAGCTGGGTAATCAGAGGCGGGGAATCAGAGTTGGGGAATCAGAGGCGGCGAAGCAGATATGGGGAAATAGAGGTGGGGAATCAGAGGCGGGGAATCAGATATGGGGAATCAGAGGCTGGGAATCAGAGGGGGGGAAACAGAGGCGGGGAATAAGATATGGGGAATCAGAGGTTGGGAATCAGGGGCGGGGAATCAGTGGCAGGGAATCAGAGGCGGGGAATCAGAGGCGGGGAATCAAAGGAAGGGAATCAAAGGAAGGGAATCAGACACGGGGAATCAGAGGTGGGGAATCACAGGCAGGGAATCAGACGCGGGGAATCAGAGGCGGGGAATCAGAGCTGGGGAATCAGAGGTGGGGAATCAGAGTCGGGGAATCAGAGGCAGGGAATCGGTTGTGCAGAATCAGAGATGGGGAATCAGATGTGGGGAATCAGAGGCAGTGAATCAGAGATGGGGAATCAGAGGCGGGGAATCAGAGGCAGGAAATCAGACAGGGATTCAGAGGCTGGGAATCAGACGGGGGGAATCAAAGGCGGGGAATCAGAGCTGGTGAATCAGAGGCAGGGAATCAGAGTTGGGGATTCAGAGGCGGGGAATCAGATATGGGGAAACAGAGGCGGGGAATGAGAGGCGGGCAAGCAGAGGCGGGGAATTAGATATGGGGAATCAGAGGTAGGAAATCAGACATGGGGAATCGGATGCGGGGAATCAGAGGCGGGGAATCAGAGCTGGGGAATCAGATGTGGGGAATCAGAGTTGGGGCATCAGAGGTGGGGAATTAGATATGGGGAATCAGAGGCGGGGAATCAGAGGCGGGGAAACAGAGGCGGGGAATCAGATATGGGGAAACAGAGGCGGGGAATCAGAGGCGGGGAAACAGAGGCGGGGAATCAGACATGGGGAATCGGATGCGGGGAATCAGAGGCGGGGAATCAGAGCTGGGGAATCAGAGTTGGGGCATCAGAGGTGGGGAATAAGATATGGGGAAACAGAGGCGGGGAATCAGAGGCGGGGAAACAGAGGCGGGGAATCAGATATGGGGAATTTGAGGTGGGGAATCAGAGGCAGGGAATCAGATGTGCGGAATCAGAGATGGGGAATCAGAGGCAGGGAATCAGAATCAGAAGCGGGGAATCAGAGGCCGGGAATCAGATGCTGGGAATAAGAGGCCGGGAATCAGAGGTGGGGATTCAGAGTCTGGGAATCAGAGATGGGGATTCAGAGGCGGGGAATGAGATATGGAGAATCAGAGGCGGGGAATCAGAGACGGGGAAACAGAGGTGGGGAATCAGATATGGGGAATCAGAGGTGGCGAATCAAAGGCAGTGAATCAGAGATGGGGAATCAGAGGCGGGGAATCAGAGGCAGGGAATCAGATGCGGGGATTCAGAGGCAGGGAATCAGAGCTGGCGAATCAGAGGCGGGGAATCAGAGGTGGGCAATCAGAGCCAGGGAATCAGATATGGGGAATCAGAGGCGGGGAAACAGAGGCGGGGAATCAGATATGGGGAATCAGAGGTGGGGAATCAGAGGTTGTGAATCAGAGATGGGGAATCAAGGCGGGGAATCAGAGGGAGGGAATCAGACGCGGGGAATCAGAGGCGGGGATTCAGAGCTGGGGAATCAGAGGCGGGGAATCAGAGTTGGGGAATCAGAGGCAGGGAATCAGATATGGGGAATCAGAGGCGGGGAATCAGAGGCGGGGAAACAGAGGCGGGGAATCAGATATGGGGAATCAGAGGTGGGGAATCAGGGGCAGGGAATCAGTGGCAGGGAATCAGAGGCGGGGAATCTGAGCCGGGGAATCAGAGGCAGGGAATCAGACACGGGGAATCAGAGGCGGGGAATCAGAGATGGTGAATCAGAGGCGGGGAATCAGAGGCAGGGAATCGGACGCCGGGAATCAGAAGCGGGGAATCAGAGGTGGGGAATCAGAGGCGGGGAATCAGAGGCGGAGAATCAGAGGCGGGCAATCAGATGCAGGGAATCAGAGGCAGGGAATCAGAGGCAGGGAATTAGAGGCATGGAATCTGAGGCAGGGAATCTGAGGTGGGGAATCAGAGGCGGGGAAACAGGTGGGTAAACAGAGGCGGGTAAACATAGGCGGGGAATCAGAGGCGCGGAATCAGAGGCGGGGAATCAGAGGCAGGGAATCAGAGGCGGGGAATCAGAGGCGGGGAATCAGATGCGGGGAATCAGAGGTGGGGAATCAGAGGCGGGGTATCAGAGGAGGGGAATCAGAGGCGGCGAATCAGAGGCGGGGAATCAGAGGCGGGGAATCAGAGGCGTGCAATCAGAGGCGGGGAATCAGAGGTGGGGAATCAGAAGTGTGGAATCAGAGGCGGGGAAACAGAGGCGGGGAATCAGATATGGGGAATCAGTGGTGGGGCATCAGAGGTTGTGAATCACAGATGGGGAATCAGAGGCGGGGAATCAGAGGCAGGGAATCAGACGCGGGGAATCAGAGGCGGGGATTCAGAGCTGGGGAATCAGAGGCGGGGAATCAGAGTTGGGGAATCAGAGGCGGGGAATCAGATATGGGGAATCAGAGGCAGGGAATCAGAGGCGGGAAAACAGAGGCGGGGAATCAGATATGGGGAATCAGAGGCGGGGAATCAGAGGCAGGGAATTAGACACGGGGAATCAGAGGCGGGGAATCAGAGATGGGGAATCAGAGGCGGGGAATCAGAGGCAGGGAATCGGATGCCGGGAATCAGAGGCGGGAAATCAGAGCTGGGTAATCAGAGGCGGGGAATCAGAGTTGGGGAATCAGAGGCGGCGAAGCAGATATGGGGAAATAGAGGCGGGGAATCAGATATGGGGTATCAGAGGCGGGGAATCAGATATGGGGAATCAGAGGCTGGGAATCAGAGGGGGGGAAACAGAGGCGGGGAATAAGATATGGGGAATCAGAGGTGGGGAATCAGGGGCGGGGAATCAGTGGCAGGGAATCAGAGGCGGGGAATCAGAGGCGGGGAATCAAAGGAAGGGAATCAAAGGAAGGGAATCAGACACGGGGAATCAGAGGTTGGGAATCACAGGCAGGGAATCAGACGCGGGGAATCAGAGGCGGGGAATCAGAGCTGGGGAATCAGAGGTGGGGAATCAGAGTCGGGGAATCAGAGGCAGGGAATCGGTTGTGCAGAATCAGAGATGGGGAATCAGATGTGGGGAATCAGAGGCAGTGAATCAGAGATGGGGAATCAGAGGCGGGGAATCAGAGGCAGGAAATCAGACAGGGATTCAGAGGCTGGGAATCAGACGGGGGGAATCAAAGGCGGGTAATCAGAGCTGGTGAATCAGAGGCAGGGAATCAGAGTTGGGGATTCAGAGGCGGGGAATCAGATATGGGGAAACAGAGGCGGGGAATGAGAGGCGGGCAAGCAGAGGCGGGGAATTAGATATGGGGAATCAGAGGTGGGAAATCAGACATGGGGAATCGGATGCGGGGAATCAGAGGCGGGGAATCAGAGCTGGGGAATCAGATGTGGGGAATCAGAGTTGGGGCATCAGAGGTGGGGAATTAGATATGGGGAATCAGAGGCGGGGAATCAGAGGCGGGGAAACAGAGGCGGGGAATCAGATATGGGGAAACAGAGGCGGGGAATCAGAGGCGGGGAAACAGAGGCGGGGAATCAGACATGGGGAATCGGATGCGGGGAATCAGAGGCGGGGAATCAGAGCTGGGGAATCAGAGGTGGGGAATCAGAGTTGGGGCATCAGAGGTGGGGAATAAGATATGGGGAAACAGAGGCGGGGAATCAGAGGCGGGGAAACAGAGGCGGGGAATCAGATATGGGGAATCAGAGGTGGGGAATCAGAGGCAGGGAATCAGATGTGCGGAATCAGAGATGGGGAATCAGAGGCAGGGAATCAGAATCAGAAGCGGGGAATCAGAGGCCGGGAATCAGAGGCCGGGAATCAGATGCTGGGAATAAGATGCCGGGAATCAGAGGTGGGGATTCAGAGTCTGGGAATCAGAGATGGGGATTCAGAGGCGGGGAATGAGATATGGAGAATCAGAGGCGGGGAATCAGATGCGGGGAAACAGAGGTGGGGAATCAGATATGGGGAATAAGAGGTGGCGAATCAAAGGCAGTGAATCAGAGATGGGGAATCAGAGGCGGGGAATCAGAGATGGGGAATCAGAGGCGGGGAATCAGAGGCAGGGAATCGGATGACGGGAATCAGAGGCGGGAAATCAGAGCTGGGTAATCAGAGGCGGGGAATCAGAGTTGGGGAATCAGAGGCGGCGAAGCAGATATGGGGAAATAGAGGCGGGGAATCAGATATGGGGTATCAGAGGCGGGGAATCAGATATGGGGAATCAGAGGCTGGAAATCAGAGGGGGGGAAACAGAGGCGGGGAATAAGATATGGGGAATCAGAGGTGGGGAATCAGGGGCGGGGAATCAGTGGCAGGGAATCAGAGGCGGGGAATCAGAGGCGGGGAATCAAAGGAAGGGAATCAAAGGAAGGGAATCAGACACGGGGAATCAGAGGTGGGGAATCACAGGCAGGGAATCAGACGCGGGGAATCAGAGGCGGGGAATCAGAGCTGGGGAATCAGAGGTGGGGAATCAGAGTCGGGGAATCAGAGGCAGGGAATCGGTTGTGCAGAATCAGAGATGGGGAATCAGATGTGGGGAATCAGAGGCAGTGAATCAGAGATGGGGAATCAGAGGCGGGGAATCAGAGGCAGGAAATCAGACAGGGATTCAGAGGCTGGGAATCAGACGGGGGGAATCAAAGGCGGGGAATCAGAGCTGGTGAATCAGAGGCAGGGAATCAGAGTTGGGGATTCAGAGGCGGGGAATCAGATATGGGGAAACAGAGGCGGGGAATGAGAGGCGGGCAAGCAGAGGCGGGGAATTAGATATGGGGAATCAGAGGTGGGAAATCAGACATGGGGAATCGGATGCGGGGAATCAGAGGCGGGGAATCAGAGCTGGGGAATCAGATGTGGGGAATCAGAGTTGGGGCATCAGAGGTGGGGAATTAGATATGGGGAATCAGAGGCGTGGAATCAGAGGCGGGGAAACAGAGGCGGGGAATCAGATATGGGGAAACAGAGGCGGGGAATCAGAGGCGGGGAAACAGAGGCGGGGAATCAGACATGGGGAATCGGATGCGGGGAATCAGAGGCGGGGAATCAGAGCTGGGGAATCAGAGGTGGGGAATCAGAGTTGGGGCATCAGAGGTGGGGAATAAAATATGGGGAAACAGAGGCGGGGAATCAGAGGCGGGGAAACAGAGGCGGGGAATCAGATATGGGGAATCAGAGGTGGGGAATCAGAGGCAGGGAATCAGATGTGCGGAATCAGAGATGGGGAATCAGAGGCAGGGAATCAGAATCAGAAGCGGGGAATCAGAGGCCGGGAATCAGAGGCCGGGAATCAGATGCTGGGAATAAGGGGCCGGGAATGAGAGGTGGGGATTCAGAGTCTGGGAATCAGAGATGGGGATTCAGAGGCGGGGAATGAGATATGGAGAATCAGAGGCGGGGAATCAGATGCGGGGAAACAGAGGTGGGGAATCAGATATGGGGAATAAGAGGTGGCGAATCAAAGGCAGTGAATCAGAGATGGGGAATCAGAGGCGGGGAATCAGAGGCAGGGAATCAGATGCGGGGATTCAGAGGCGGGGAATCAGAGCTGGCGAATCAGAGGCGGGGAATCAGAGGTGGGTAATCAGAGCCGGGGAATCAGATATGGGGAATCAGAGGCGGGGAAACAGAGGCGGGGAATCAGATATGGGGAATCAGAGGTGGGGAATCAGAGGTTGTGAATCAGAGATGGGGAATCAAGGCGGGGAATCAGAGGGAGGGAATCAGACGCGGGGAATCAGAGGCGGGGATTCAGAGCTGGGGAATCAGAGGCGGGGAATCAGAGTTGGGGAATCAGAGGCAGGGAATCAGATATGGGGAATCAGAGGCGGGGAATCAGAGGCGGGGAAACAGAGGCGGGGAATCAGATATGGGGAATCAGAGGTGGGGAATCAGGGGCAGGGAATCAGTGGCAGGGAATCAGAGGCGGGGAATCTGAGCCGGGGAATCAGAGGCAGGGAATCAGACACGGGGAATCAGAGGCGGGGAATCAGAGATGGTGAATCAGAGGCGGGGAATCAGAGGCAGGGAATCGGACGCCGGGAATCAGAGGCGGGGAATCAGAGCTGGGGAATCAGAGGCGGGGAATCAGAGTTGGGGAATCAGAGGCGGGGAATCAGATATGGGGAAATAGAGGCGGGGAATCAGATATGGGGAATCAGAGGTGTGGAATCAGAGGTTGGGAATCAGAGGCAGGGAATCAGAGGCGGGGAAACAGAGGCGGGGAATCAGAGGCGGGCAATCAGATGCAGGGAATCAGAGGCAGGGAATCAGAGGCGGAGAATCAGAGGCGGGCAATCAGATGCAGGGAATCAGAGGCAGGGAATCAGAGGCAGGGAATCAGAAGCGGGGAATCAGAGGTGGGGAATCAGAGGCGGGGAATCAGAGGCAGGGAATCAGAAGCGGGGAATCAGAGGTGGGGAATCAGAGGCGGGGAATCGGAGGCGGAGAATCAGAGGCGGGCAATCAGATGCAGGGAATCAGAGGCAGGGAATCAGAGGCAGGGAATCAGAGGCATGGAATCTGAGGCAGGGAATCTGAGGTGGGGAATCAGAGGCGGGGAAACAGGTGGGTAAACAGAGGCGGGTAAACATAGGCGGGGAATCAGAGGCGCGGAATCAGAGGCGGGGAATCAGAGGCAGGGAATCAGAGGCGGGGAATCAGAGGCGGGGAATCAGATGCGGGGAATCAGAGGTGGGGAATCAGAGGCGGGGTATCAGAGGAGGGGTATCAGAGGCGGGGAATCAGAGGCGGGGAATCAGAGGCGGGGAATCAGAGGCGTGCAATCGGAGGCGGGGAATCAGAGGTGGGGAATCAGAAGTGTGGAATCAGAGGCGGGGAAACAGAGGCGGGGAATCAGATATGGGGAATCAGAGGTGGGGCATCAGAGGTTGTGAATCACAGATGGGGAATCAGAGGCGGGGAATCAGAGGCAGGGAATCAGACGCGGGGAATCAGAGGCGGGGATTCAGAGCTGGGGAATCAGAGGCGGGGAATCAGAGTTGGGGAATCAGAGGCGGGGAATCAGATATGGGGAATCAGAGGCAGGGAATCAGAGGCGGGAAAACAGAGGCGGGGAATCAGATATGGGGAATCAGAGGCGGGGAATCAGAGGCAGGGAATTAGACACGGGGAATCAGAGGCGGGGAATCAGAGATGGGGAATCAGAGGCGGGGAATCAGAGGCAGGGAATCGGATGCCGGGAATCAGAGGCGGGAAATCAGAGCTGGGTAATCAGAGGCGGGGAATCAGAGTTGGGGAATCAGAGGCGGCGAAGCAGATATGGGGAAATAGAGGTGGGGAATCAGATATGGGGAATCAGAGGCGGGGAATCAGATATGGGGAATCAGAGGCTGGGAATCAGAGGGGGGGGAACAGAGGCGGGGAATAAGATATGGGGAATCAGAGGTGGGGAATCAGGGGCGGGGAATCAGTGGCAGGGAATCAGAGGCGGGGAATCAGAGGCGGGGAATCAAAGGAAGGGAATCAAAGGAAGGGAATCAGACACTGGGAATCAGAGGTGGGGAATCACAGGCAGGGAATCAGACGCGGGGAATCAGAGGCGGAAAATCAGAGCTGGGGAATCAGAGGTGGGGAATCAGAGCTGGGGAATCAGATGTGCGGAATCAGAGATGGGGAATCAGAGGCAGGGAATCAGAATCAGAAGCGGGGAATCAGAGGCCGGGAATCAGAGGCCGGGAATCAGATGCTGGGAATAAGAGGCCGGGAATCAGAGGTGGGGATTCAGAGTCTGGGAATCAGAGATGGGGATTCAGAGGCGGGGAATGAGATATGGAGAATCAGAGGCGGGGAATCAGAGGCGGGGAAACAGAGGTGGGGAATCAGATATGGGGAATCAGAGGTGGCGAATCAAAGGCAGTGAATCAGAGATGGGGAATCAGAGGCGGGGAATCAGAGGCAGGGAATCAGATGCGGGGATTCAGAGGCGGGGAATCAGAGCTGGCGAATCAGAGGCGGGGAATCAGAGGTGGGCAATCAGAGCCGGGGAATCAGATATGGGGAATCAGATGCGGGGAAACAGAGGCGGGGAATCAGATATGGGGAATCAGAGGTGGGGAATCAGAGGTTGTGAATCAGAGATGGGGAATCAAGGCGGGGAATCAGAGGGAGGGAATCAGACGCGGGGAATCAGAGGCGGGGATTCAGAGCTGGGGAATCAGAGGCGGGGAATCAGAGTTGGGGAATCAGAGGCAGGGAATCAGATATGGGGAATCAGAGGCGGGGAATCAGAGGCGGGGAAACAGAGGCGGGGAATCAGATATGGGGAATCAGAGGTGGGGAATCAGGGGCAGGGAATCAGTGGCAGGGAATCAGAGGCGGGGAATCTGAGCCGGGGAATCAGAGGCAGGGAATCAGAGGCAGGGAATCGGACGCCGGGAATCAGAAGCGGGGAATCAGAGGTGGGGAATCAGAGGCGGGGAATCAGAGGCATGGAATCTGAGGCAGGGAATCTGAGGTGGGGAATCAGAGGCGGGGAAACAGGTGGGTAAACAGAGGCGGGTAAACATAGGCGGGGAATCAGAGGCGCGGAATCAGAGGCGGGGAATCAGAGGCAGGGAATCAGAGGCGGGGAATCAGAGGCGGGGAATCAGATGCGGGGAATCAGAGGTGGGGAATCAGAGGCGGGGTATCAGAGGAGGGGAATCAGAGGCGGGGAATCAGAGGCGGGGAATCAGAGGCGGGGAATCAGAGGCGTGCAATCAGAGGCGGAGAATCAGAGGTGGGGAATCAGAAGTGTGGAATCAGAGGCGGGGAAACAGAGGCGGGGAATCAGATATGGGGAATCAGTGGTGGGGCATCAGAGGTTGTGAATCACAGATGGGGAATCAGAGGCGGGGAATCAGAGGCAGGGAATCAGACGCGGGGAATCAGAAGCGGGGATTCAGAGCTGGGGAATCAGAGGCGGGGAATCAGAGTTGGGGAATCAGAGGCGGGGAATCAGATATGGGGAATCAGAGGCAGGGAATCAGAGGCGGGAAAACAGAGGCGGGGAATCAGATATGGGGAATCAGAGGCGGGGAATCAGAGGCAGGGAATTAGACACGGGGAATCAGAGGCGGGGAATCAGAGATGGGGAATCAGAGGCGGGGAATCAGAGGCAGGGAATCGGATGCCGGGAATCAGAGGCGGGAGATCAGAGCTGGGAAATCAGAGGCGGGGAATCAGAGTTGGGGAATCAGAGGCGGCAAAGCAGATATGGGGAAATAGAGGCGGGGAATCAGATATGGGGTATCAGAGGCGGGGAATCAGATATGGGGAATCAGAGGCTGGGAATCAGAGGGGGGGAAACAGAGGCGGGGAATCAGATATGGGGAATCAGAGGTGGAGAATCAGGGGCGGGGAATCAGTGGCAGGGAATCAGAGGCGGGGAATCAGAGGCGGGGAATCAAAGGAAGGGAATCAGAGGCGTGCAATCAGAGGCGGGGAATCAGAGGTGGGGAATCAGAAGTGTGGAATCAGAGGCGGGGAAACAGAGGCGGGGAATCAGATATGGGGAATCAGAGGCTGGGAATCAGAGGGGGGGAAACAGAGGCGGGGAATAAGATATGGGGAATCAGAGGTGGGGAATCAGGGGCGGGGAATCAGTGGCAGGGAATCAGAGGCGGGGAATCAGAGGCGGGGAATCAAAGGAAGGGAATCAGAGGCGTGCAATCAGAGGCGGGGAATCAGAGGTGGGGAATCAGAAGTGTGGAATCAGAGGCGGGGAAACAGAGGCGGGGAATCAGATATGGGGAATCAGAGGCTGGGAATCAGAGGGGGGGAAACAGAGGCGGGGAATAAGATATGGGGAATCAGAGGTGGGGAATCAGGGGCGGGGAATCAGTGGCAGGGAATCAGAGGTGGGGAATCAGGGGCGGGGAATCAGTGGCAGGGAATCAGAGGCGTGCAATCAGAGGCGGGGAATCAGAGGTGGGGAATCAGAAGTGTGGAATCAGAGGCGGGGAAACAGAGGCGGGGAATCAGATATGGGGAATCAGTGGTGGGGCATCAGAGGTTGTGAATCACAGATGGGGAATCAGAGGCGGGGAATCAGAGGCAGGGAATCAGACGCGGGGAATCAGAGGCGGTGATTCAGAGCTGGGGAATCAGAGGCGGGGAATCAGAGTTGGGGAATCAGAGGCGGGGAATCAGATATGGGGAATCAGAGGCAGGGAATCAGAGGCGGGAAAACAGAGGCGGGGAATCAGATATGGGGAATCAGAGGCGGGGAATCAGAGGCAGGGAATTAGACACGGGGAATCAGAGGCGGGGAATCAGAGATGGGGAATCAGAGGCGGGGAATCAGAGGCAGGGAATCGGATGCCGGGAATCAGAGGCGGGAAATCAGAGCTGGGTAATCAGAGGCGGGGAATCAGAGTTGGGGAATCAGAGGCGGCGAAGCAGATATGGGGAAATAGAGGCGGGGAATCAGATATGGGGTATCAGAGGCGGGGAATCAGATATGGGGAATCAGAGGCTGGGAATCAGAGGGGGTGAAACAGAGGCGGGGAATAAGATATGGGGAATCAGAGGTGGGGAATCAGGGGCGGGGAATCAGTGGCAGGGAATCAGAGGCGGGGAATCAGAGGCGGGGAATCAAAGGAAGGGAATCAAAGGAAGGGAATCAGACACGGGGAATCAGAGGTGGGGAATCACAGGCAGGGAATCAGACGCGGGGAATCAGAGGCGGGGAATCAGAGCTGGGGAATCAGAGGTGGGGAATCAGAGTCGGGGAATCAGAGGCAGGGAATCGGTTGTGCAGAATCAGAGATGGGGAATCAGATGTGGGGAATCAGAGGCAGTGAATCAGAGATGGGGAATCAGAGGCGGGGAATCAGAGGCAGGAAATCAGACAGGGATTCAGAGGCTGGGAATCAGACGGGGGGAATCAAAGGCAAGGAATCAGAGCTGGTGAATCAGAGGCAGGGAATCAGAGTTGGGGATTCAGAGGCGGGGAATCAGATATGGGGAAACAGAGGCGGGGAATGAGAGGCGGGCAAGCAGAGGCGGGGAATTAGATATGGGGAATCAGAGGTGGGAAATCAGACATGGGGAATCGGATGCGGGGAATCAGAGGCGGGGAATCAGAGCTGGGGAATCAGATGTGGGGAATCAGAGTTGGGGCATCAGAGGTGGGGAATTAGATATGGGGAATCAGAGGCGGGGAATCAGAGGTGGGGAAACAGAGGCGGGGAATCAGATATGGGGAAACAGAGGCGGGATATCAGAGGCGGGGAAACAGAGGCGGGGAATCAGACATGGGGAATCGGATGCGGGGAATCAGAGGCGGGGAATCAGAGCTGGGGAATCAGAGGTGGGGAATCAGAGTTGGGGCATCAGAGGTGGGGAATAAGATATGGGGAAACAGAGGCGGGGAATCAGAGGCGGGGAAACAGAGGCGGGGAATCAGATATGGGGAATCAGAGGTGGGGAATCAGAGGCAGGGAATCAGATGTGCGGAATCAGAGATGGGGAATCAGAGGCAGGGAATCAGAATCAGAAGCGGGGAATCAGAGGCCGGGAATCAGAGGCCGGGAATCAGATGCTGGGAATAAGAGGCCGGGAATCAGAGGTGGGGATTCAGAGTCTGGGAATCAGAGATGGGGATTCAGAGGCGGGGAATGAGATATGGAGAATCAGAGGCGGGGAATCAGATGCGGGGAAACAGAGGTGGGGAATCAGATATGGGGAATAAGAGGTGGCGAATCAAAGGCAGTGAATCAGAGATGGGGAATCAGAGGCGGGGAATCAGAGATGGGGAATCAGAGGCGGGGAATCAGAGGCAGGGAATCGGATGCCGGGAATCAGAGGCGGGAAATCAGAGCTGGGTAATCAGAGGCGGGGAATCAGAGTTGGGGAATCAGAGGCGGCGAAGCAGATATGGGGAAATAGAGGCGGGGAATCAGATATGGGGTATCAGAGGCGGGGAATCAGATATGGGGAATCAGAGGCTGGGAATCAGAGGGGGGGAAACAGAGGCGGGGAATAAGATATGGGGAATCAGAGGTGGGGAATCAGGGGCGGGGAATCAGTGGCAGGGAATCAGAGGCGGGGAATCAGAGGCGGGGAATCAAAGGAAGGGAATCAAAGGAAGGGAATCAGACACGGGGAATCAGAGGTGGGGAATCACAGGCAGGGAATCAGACGCGGGGAATCAGAGGCGGGGAATCAGAGCTGGGGAATCAGAGGTGGGGAATCAGAGTCGGGGAATCAGAGGCAGGGAATCGGTTGTGCAGAATCAGAGATGGGGAATCAGATGTGGGGAATCAGAGGCAGTGAATCAGAGATGGGGAATCAGAGGCGGGGAATCAGAGGCAGGAAATCAGACAGGGATTCAGAGGCTGGGAATCAGACGGGGGGAATCAAAGGCGGGGAATCAGAGCTGGTGAATCAGAGGCAGGGAATCAGAGTTGGGGATTCAGAGGCGGGGAATCAGATATGGGGAAACAGAGGCGGGGAATGAGAGGCGGGCAAGCAGAGGCGGGGAATTAGATATGGGGAATCAGAGGTGGGAAATCAGACATGGGGAATCGGATGCGGGGAATCAGAGGCGGGGAATCAGAGCTGGGGAATCAGATGTGGGGAATCAGAGTTGGGGCATCAGAGGTGGGGAATTAGATATGGGGAATCAGAGGCGTGGAATCAGAGGCGGGGAAACAGAGGCGGGGAATCAGATATGGGGAAACAGAGGCGGGGAATCAGAGGCGGGGAAACAGAGGCGGGGAATCAGACATGGGGAATCGGATGCGGGGAATCAGAGGCGGGGAATCAGAGCTGGGGAATCAGAGGTGGGGAATCAGAGTTGGGGCATCAGAGGTGGGGAATAAGATATGGGGAAACAGAGGCGGGGAATCAGAGGCGGGGAAACAGAGGCGGGGAATCAGATATGGGGAATCAGAGGTGGGGAATCAGAGGCAGGGAATCAGATGTGCGGAATCAGAGATGGGGAATCAGAGGCAGGGAATCAGAATCAGAAGCGGGGAATCAGAGGCCGGGAATCAGAGGCCGGGAATCAGAGGCCGGGAATCAGATGCTGGGAATAAGGGGCCGGGAATCAGAGGTGGGGATTCAGAGTCTGGGAATCAGAGATGGGGATTAAGAGGCGGGGAATGAGATATGGAGAATCAGAGGCGGGGAATCAGATGCGGGGAAACAGAGGTGGGGAATCAGATATGGGGAATAAGAGGTGGCGAATCAAAGGCAGTGAATCAGAGATGGGGAATCAGAGGCGGGGAATCAGAGGCAGGGAATCAGATGCGGGGATTCAGAGGCGGGGAATCAGAGCTGGCGAATCAGAGGCGGGGAATCAGAGGTGGGCAATCAGAGCCGGGGAATCAGATATGGGGAATCAGAGGCGGAGAAACAGAGGCGGGGAATCAGATATGGGGAATCAGAGGTGGGGAATCAGAGGTTGTGAATCAGAGATGGGGAATCAAGGCGGGGAATCAGAGGGAGGGAATCAGACGCGGGGAATCAGAGGCGGGGATTCAGAGCTGGGGAATCAGAGGCGGGGAATCAGAGTTGGGGAATCAGAGGCAGGGAATCAGATATGGGGAATCAGAGGCGGGGAATCAGAGGCGGGGAAACAGAGGCGGGGAATCAGATATGGGGAATCAGAGGTGGGGAATCAGGGGCAGGGAATCAGTGGCAGGGAATCAGAGGCGGGGAATCTGAGCCGGGGAATCAGAGGCAGGGAATCAGACACGGGGAATCAGAGGCGGGGAATCAGAGATGGTGAATCAGAGGCGGGGAATCAGAGGCAGGGAATCGGACGCCGGGAATCAGAGGCGGGGAATCAGAGCTGGGGAATCAGAGGCGGGGAATCAGAGTTGGGGAATCAGAGGCGGGGAATCAGATATGGGGAAATAGAGGCGGGGAATCAGATATGGGGAATCAGAGGTGTGGAATCAGAGGTTGGGAATCAGAGGCAGGGAATCAGAGGCGGGGAAACAGAGGCGGGGAATCAGATATGGGGAATCAGATGCAGGGAATCAGAGGCAGGGAATCAGAGGCGGGGAATCAGATATGGGGAATCAGAGGTGGCGAATCAAAGGCGGTGAAACAGAGATGGGGAATCAGGGCAGGGAATCAGAGGCAGGGAATCAGAGCTGGGGAAACAGAGGCGGGGAATCAGATATGGGGAATCAGAGGTGGGGAATCAGGGGCGGGGAATCAGTTGCAGGGAATCAGAGCTGGGGAATCAGAGGTGGGGAATCAGAGCTGGGGAAACAGAGGCGGGGAATCAGATATGGGGAATCAGAGGTGGGGAATCAGGGGCGGGGAATCAGTGGCAGGGAATCAGAGGCCGGGAATAAAAGGCGGGGAATCAGAGCTGGGGAATCAGAGGCGGGGAATCAGAGTTGGGGAATCAGAGGAGGGGAATCAGATATGGGGAAACAGAGGCCGGGAATCAGAGGCAGGGAAACAGAGGCGGGGAATCAGATATGGGGAATCAGAGGTGGGGAATTTGAGGTTGCGAATCAGAGGCGGGGAATCAGAGGCGGGGAATCAGAGGCAGGGAATCGGATGTGCGGAATCTGAGATGGGGAATCAGAGGTGGGGATTCAGAGGTGGTGAATCAGAAAAGGGGAATCAGAGGCTGGGAATCAGAGGCAGGGAATCAGACGCAGGGAATCAGAGGCGGGGAATCATAGCTGGCGAATTAGAGGAGGGGAATCAGAGTTGGGGAATCAGAGGCGGGGAATCAGATATGGGGAAACAGTCGGGGAATCAGAGGCGGGGAAACAGAGGCGGGGAATCAGATATGGGGAATCAGAGCTGGCGAATCAGAGGCTGGGAATCAGAGGTGGGCAATCAGAGGCGGGGAATCAGATATGGGGAATCAGACACGGGGAATCAGAGGCGGGGAATCAGAGATGTGGAATCAGAGGCGGGGAATCAGAGGCAGGGAATCGGACGCCGGGAATCAGATATGGGGAAATAGAGGCGGGGAATCAGATATGGGGAATCGGAGATGGGGAATCAGAGGCAGGGAATCAGAATCAGAAGCAGGGAATCAGAGGCCGGGAATCAGAGGCAGGGAATCAGATGCGGGGAATCAGAGGCGGGGAATCAGAGCTGGCGAATCAGAGGCTGGGAATCAGAGGTGGGCAATCAGAGGCGGGGAATCAGATATGGGGAATCAGACACGGGGAATCAGAGGCGGGGAATCAGAGATGTGGAATCAGAGGCGGGGAATCAGAGGCAGGGAATCGGACGCCGGGAATCAGATATGGGGAAATAGAGGCGGGGAATCAGATATGGGGAATCAGAGGTGTGGAATCAGAGGTTGGGAATCAGAGGAAGGGAATCAGAGTCGGGGAAACAGAGGCGGGGAATCAGATATGTGGAATCAGAGGTGGCGAATCAAAGGCGGTGAAACAGAGATGGGGAATCAGGGCAGGGAATCAGAGGCAGGGAATCAAACACGGGGAATCAGAGCTGGGGAATCAGAGGCGGGGAATCAGAGTTGGGAATCAGAGGCGGGGAATCAGAGGCGGGGAAACAGAGGCGGGGAATCAGAGGTGGGGAATCAGAGGTTGGGAATCAGAGGCAGGGAATCAGGGGCGGGGAATCAGAGGCGGGGAATCAGAGGAAGGGAATCAGATATGGGGAAACTGAGGCGGGGAATCCGAGGCGGGGAAACAGAGGCGGGGAATCAGATATGGGGAATCAGAGGTTGGGAATCAGAGGTTGGGAATCAGAGGCAGGGAATCAGAGGCTTGGAATCAGATGCAGGGAATCAGATGCGGGGCATCAGAGGCGGGGAATCAGAGCTGGGGAATCAGAGGTGGGGAATCAGATTTGGGGAATCAGAGGTGGGGACTTAGATATTGGGAAACAGAGGCGGGGAATCAGAGGCGGGGAAACAGAGGCGGGGAATCAGATATGGGGAATCAGAGGTGGGGAATCAGAGGCAGGGAATCAGATGTGCGGAATCAGAGATGGGGAATCAGAGGCAGGGAATCAGAATCAGAAGCAGGGAATCAGAGGCCGGAAATCAGAGGCCGGAATCAGATGATGGGAATCAGAGGCCTGGAATCAGAGGCGGGGAATCAGAGGCAGGGAATCAGATGCGGGGAATCAGAGGCGGGGAATCAGAGCTGGGGAATCAGAGGCGGGGTATTAGAGTTGGGGAATCAGAGGCGGGGAATCAGATATGGGGAAACAGAGGTAGGGAATCAGAGGCGGGGAAACAGAGGCAGGGAATCAGATATGGGGAATCAGAGGCGGGGAATCAGAGGTGGGGAAATATAGGCAGGGAATCGGATGTGCGGAATCAGAGATGGGGAAGCAGAGGCCGGGAATCAGAGGTGGTGAATCAGAGATGGGGAATCAGAGGCGGGGAATCAGAGGCAGGGTATCAGACGCGGGGAATCAGAGGTGGGCAATCAGAGGCGGGGAATCAGATATGGGGAATCAGAGGCGGGGAATCAGAGGCGGGGAAACAGAGGCGGGGAATCAGATATGGGGAATCAGAGGTGGGGCATCAGAGGTTGTGAATCACAGATGGGGAATCAGAGGCGGGGAATCAGAGGCAGGGAATCAGACGCGGGGAATCAGAGGCGGTGATTCAGAGCTGGGGAATCAGAGGCGGGGAATCAGAGTTGGGGAATCAGAGGCGGGGAATCAGATATGGGGAATCAGAGGCAGGGAATCAGAGGCGGGGAATCAGAAGCAGGGAATCAGACGCGGGGAATCTGAGGCGGGGAATCAGAGCTGGGGAATCAGAGGTGGGGAATCAGAGTTGGGGAATCAGAGGCAGGGAATTGGATGTGCGGAATCAGAGATGGGGAATCAGAGGTGGGGAATCAGAGGCGGTGAATCAGAGATGGGGAATCAGAGGCGGGGAATCAGAGGCAGGAAATCAGACACGGGGATTCAGAGGCTGGGAATCAGAGGCAGGGAATCAGACGCGGGGAATCTGAGGCGGGGAATCAGAGCTGGGGAATCTGAGGCAGGGAATCAGAGTTGGGGATTCAGAGGCGGGGAATCAGATATGGGGAAACAGAGGCGGGGAATCAGAGGCGGGCAAACAGAGGCGGGGAATTAGATATGGGGAATCAGAGGTAGGGAATCAGAGGTGGTGAATCAGTGATGGGGAATCACAGGCGGGGAATCAGAGGCAGGGAATAGAACGCGGGGAATCAGAGGCAGGGAATCAGAGCTGGGGAATCGGAGGCGGGGAATCATAGTTGGGAATCAGAAGCGGGAATCAGATATGGGGAAACAGAGGCGGGGAATCAGAGGCGGGGAAACAGAGGCGGGGAATCAGATATGGGGAATCGGATGCAGGGAATCAGAGGCGGGGAATCAGAGCTGGGGAATCAGAGGCGGGGAATCAGAGTTGGGGCATCAGAGGTGGGGAATTAGATATAGGGAAACAGAGGCGGGGAATCAGAGGCGGGGAAACAGAGGCGGGGAATCAGATATGGAGAATCAGAGGTGGGGAATCAGAGGCAGGGAATCAGATGTGCGGAATCAGAGATGGGGAATCAGAGGCAGGGAATCAGAAGCGGGGAATCAGAGGCCGGGAATCAGAGGCCGGGAATCAGATGCTCGGAATAAGAGGCCGGGAATCAGAGGAGGGGAATCAGAGTCCGGGAATCAGAGATGGGGATTCAGAGGCGGGGAATGAGATATGGAGAATCAGAGTCGGGGAAAAAGAGGCGGGGAAACAGAGGTGGGGAATCAGATATGGGGAATCAGAGGTGGCGAATCAAAGGCGGTGAATCAGAGATGGGGAATCAGAGGCGGGGAATCAGAGGCAGGGAATCAGATGCGGGGAATCAGAGGCGGGGAATCAGAGCTGGCGAATCAGAGGCTGGGAATCAGAGGTGGGCAATCAGAGGCGGGGAATCAGATATGGGGAAACAGTGGCCGGGAATCAGAGGCAGGGAAACAGAGGCGGGGAATCAGATATGGGGAATCAGAGGTGGGGAATTTGAGGTTGCGAATCAGAGGCGGGGAATCAGAGGCGGGGAATCAGAGGCAGGGAATCGGATGTGCGGAATCTGAGATGGGGAATCAGAGGTGGGGATTCAGAGGTGGTGAATCAGAAAAGGGGAATCAGAGGCTGGGAATCAGAGGCAGGGAATCAGACGCAGGGAATCAGAGGCGGGGAATCATAGCTGGCGAATTAGAGGAGGGGAATCAGAGTTGGGGAATCAGAGGCGGGGAATCAGATATGGGGAAACAGTCGGGGAATCAGAGGCGGGGAAACAGAGGCGGGGAATCAGATATGGGGAATCAGAGGTGGGGAATCAGAGGCAGGGAATCAGATGTGCGGAATCGGAGATGGGGAATCAGAGGCAGGGAATCAGAATCAGAAGCAGGGAATCAGAGGCCGGGAATCAGAGGCAGGGAATCAGATGCGGGGAATCAGAGGCGGGGAATCAGAGCTGGCGAATCAGAGGCTGGGAATCAGAGGTGGGCAATCAGAGGCGGGGAATCAGATATGGGGAATCAGACACGGGGAATCAGAGGCGGGGAATCAGAGATGTGGAATCAGAGGCGGGGAATCAGAGGCAGGGAATCGGACGCCGGGAATCAGATATGGGGAAATAGAGGCGGGGAATCAGATATGGGGAATCAGAGGTGTGGAATCAGAGGTTGGGAATCAGAGGAAGGGAATCAGAGTCGGGGAAACAGAGGCGGGGAATCAGATATGTGGAATCAGAGGTGGCGAATCAAAGGCGGTGAAACAGAGATGGGGAATCAGGGCAGGGAATCAGAGGCAGGGAATCAAACACGGGGAATCAGAGCTGGGGAATCAGAGGCGGGGAATCAGAGTTGGGAATCAGAGGCGGGGAATCAGAGGCGGGGAAACAGAGGCGGGGAATCAGAGGTGGGGAATCAGAGGTTGGGAATCAGAGGCAGGGAATCAGGGGCGGGGAATCAGAGGCGGGGAATCAGAGGAAGGGAATCAGATGTGCGGAATCGGAGATGGGGAATCAGAGGCAGGGAATCAGAGGCGGGGAATCTGAGGCGGGGAATCAGAGGCCGGGAATCGGAGGCCGGGAATCAGATATGGGGAAACTGAGGCGGGGAATCCGAGGCGGGGAAACAGAGGCGGGGAATCAGATATGGGGAATCAGAGGTGGGGAATCAGAGGTTGGGAATCAGAGGCAGGGAATCAGAGGCTTGGAATCAGATGCAGGGAATCAGATGCGGGGCATCAGAGGCGGGGAATCAGAGCTGGGGAATCAGAGGTGGGGAATCAGATTTGGGGAATCAGAGGTGGGGACTTAGATATTGGGAAACAGAGGCGGGGAATCAGAGGCGGGGAAACAGAGGCGGGGAATCAGATATGGGGAATCAGAGGTGGGGAATCAGAGGCAGGGAATCAGATGTGCAGAATCAGAGATGGGGAATCAGAGGCAGGGAATCAGAATCAGAAGCAGGGAATCAGAGGCCGGAAATCAGAGGCCGGAATCAGATGATGGGAATCAGAGGCCTGGAATCAGAGGCGGGGAATCAGAGGCAGGGAATCAGATGCGGGGAATCAGAGGCGGGGAATCAGAGCTGGGGAATCAGAGGCGGGGTATTAGAGTTGGGGAATCAGAGGCGGGGAATCAGATATGGGGAAACAGAGGTAGGGAATCAGAGGCGGGGAAACAGAGGCGGGGAATCAGATATGGGGAATCAGAGGTGGCGAATCAAAGGCGGTGAAACAGAGATGGGGAATCAGGGCAGGGAATCAGAGGCAGGGAATCAGAGCTGGGGAAACAGAGGCGGGGAATCAGATATGGGGAATCAGAGGTGGGGAATCAGGGGCGGGGAATCAGTTGCAGGGAATCAGAGCTGGGGAATCAGAGGTGGGGAATCAGAGCTGGGGAAACAGAGGCGGGGAATCAGATATGGGGAATCAGAGGTGGGGAATCAGGGGCGGGGAATCAGTGGCAGGGAATCAGAGGCCGGGAATAAAAGGCGGGGAATCAGAGCTGGGGAATCAGAGGCGGGGAATCAGAGTTGGGGAATCAGAGGAGGGGAATCAGATATGGGGAAACAGAGGCCGGGAATCAGAGGCAGGGAAACAGAGGCGGGGAATCAGATATGGGGAATCAGAGGTGGGGAATTTGAGGTTGCGAATCAGAGGCGGGGAATCAGAGGCGGGGAATCAGAGGCAGGGAATCGGATGTGCGGAATCTGAGATGGGGAATCAGAGGTGGGGATTCAGAGGTGGTGAATCAGAAAAGGGGAATCAGAGGCTGGGAATCAGAGGCAGGGAATCAGACGCAGGGAATCAGAGGCGGGGAATCATAGCTGGCAAATTAGAGGAGGGGAATCAGAGTTGGGGAATCAGAGGCGGGGAATCAGATATGGGGAAACAGTCGGGGAATCAGAGGCGGGGAAACAGAGGCGGGGAATCAGATATGGGGAATCAGAGCTGGCGAATCAGAGGCTGGGAATCAGAGGTGGGCAATCAGAGGCGGGGAATCAGATATGGGGAATCAGACACGGGGAATCAGAGGCGGGGAATCAGAGATGTGGAATCAGAGGCGGGGAATCAGAGGCAGGGAATCGGACGCCGGGAATCAGATATGGGGAAATAGAGGCGGGGAATCAGATATGGGGAATCGGAGATGGGGAATCAGAGGCAGGGAATCAGAATCAGAAGCAGGGAATCAGAGGCCGGGAATCAGAGGCAGGGAATCAGATGCGGGGAATCAGAGGCGGGGAATCAGAGCTGGCGAATCAGAGGCTGGGAATCAGAGGTGGGCAATCAGAGGCGGGGAATCAGATATGGGGAATCAGACACGGGGAATCAGAGGCAGGGAATCAGAGATGTGGAATCAGAGGCGGGGAATCAGAGGCAGGGAATCGGACGCCGGGAATCAGATATGGGGAAATAGAGGCGGGGAATCAGATATGGGGAATCAGAGGTGTGGAATCAGAGGTTGGGAATCAGAGGAAGGGAATCAGAGTCGGGGAAACAGAGGCGGGGAATCAGATATGTGGAATCAGAGGTGGCGAATCAAAGGCGGTGAAACAGAGATGGGGAATCAGGGCAGGGAATCAGAGGCAGGGAATCAAACACGGGGAATCAGAGCTGGGGAATCAGAGGCGGGGAATCAGAGTTGGGAATCAGAGGCGGGGAATCAGAGGCGGGGAAACAGAGGCGGGGAATCAGAGGTGGGGAATCAGAGGTTGGGAATCAGAGGCAGGGAATCAGGGGCGGGGAATCAGAGGCGGGGAATCAGAGGAAGGGAATCAGATGTGCGGAATCGGAGATGGGGAATCAGAGGCAGGGAATCAGAGGCGGGGAATCTGAGGCGGGGAATCAGAGGCCGGGAATCGGAGGCCGGGAATCAGATATGGGGAAACTGAGGCGGGGAATCCGAGGCGGGGAAACAGAGGCGGGGAATCAGATATGGGGAATCAGAGGTTGGGAATCAGAGGTTGGGAATCAGAGGCAGGGAATCAGAGGCTTGGAATCAGATGCAGGGAATCAGATGCGGGGCATCAGAGGCGGGGAATCAGAGCTGGGGAATCAGAGGTGGGGAATCAGATTTGGGGAATCAGAGGTGGGGACTTAGATATTGGGAAACAGAGGCGGGGAATCAGAGGCGGGGAAACAGAGGCGGGGAATCAGATATGGGGAATCAGAGGTGGGGAATCAGAGGCAGGGAATCAGATGTGCGGAATCAGAGATGGGGAATCAGAGGCAGGGAATCAGAATCAGAAGCAGGGAATCAGAGGCCGGAAATCAGAGGCCGGAATCAGATGATGGGAATCAGAGGCCTGGAATCAGAGGCGGGGAATCAGAGGCAGGGAATCAGATGCGGGGAATCAGAGGCGGGGAATCAGAGCTGGGGAATCAGAGGCGGGGTATTAGAGTTGGGGAATCAGAGGCGGGGAATCAGATATGGGGAAACAGAGGTAGGGAATCAGAGGCGGGGAAACAGAGGCAGGGAATCAGATATGGGGAATCAGAGGCGGGGAATCAGAGGTGGGGAAACATAGGCAGGGAATCGGATGTGCGGAATCAGAGATGGGGAAGCAGAGGCCGGGAATCAGAGGTGGTGAATCAGAGATGGGGAATCAGAGGCGGGGAATCAGAGGCAGGGTATCAGACGCGGGGAATCAGAGGTGGGCAATCAGAGGCGGGGAATCAGATATGGGGAATCAGAGGCGGGGAATCAGAGGCGGGGAAACAGAGGCGGGGAATCAGATATGGGGAATCAGAGGTGGGGCATCAGAGGTTGTGAATCACAGATGGGGAATCAGAGGCGGGGAATCAGAGGCAGGGAATCAGACGCGGGGAATCAGAGGCGGTGATTCAGAGCTGGGGAATCAGAGGCGGGGAATCAGAGTTGGGGAATCAGAGGCGGGGAATCAGATATGGGGAATCAGAGGCAGGGAATCAGAGGCGGGGAATCAGAAGCAGGGAATCAGACGCGGGGAATCTGAGGCGGGGAATCAGAGCTGGGGAATCAGAGGTGGGGAATCAGAGTTGGGGAATCAGAGGCAGGGAATTGGATGTGCGGAATCAGAGATGGGGAATCAGAGGTGGGGAATCAGAGGCGGTGAATCAGAGATGGGGAATCAGAGGCGGGGAATCAGAGGCAGGAAATCAGACACGGGGATTCAGAGGCTGGGAATCAGAGGCAGGGAATCAGACGCGGGGAATCTGAGGCGGGGAATCAGAGCTGGGGAATCTGAGGCAGGGAATCAGAGTTGGGGATTCAGAGGCGGGGAATCAGATATGGGGAAACAGAGGCGGGGAATCAGAGGCGGGCAAACAGAGGCGGGGAATTAGATATGGGGAATCAGAGGTAGGGAATCAGAGGTGGTGAATCAGTGATGGGGAATCACAGGCGGGGAATCAGAGGCAGGGAATAGAACGCGGGGAATCAGAGGCAGGGAATCAGAGCTGGGGAATCGGAGGCGGGGAATCATAGTTGGGAATCAGAAGCGGGAATCAGATATGGGGAAACAGAGGCGGGGAATCAGAGGCGGGGAAACAGAGGCGGGGAATCAGATATGGGGAATCGGATGCAGGGAATCAGAGGCGGGGAATCAGAGCTGGGGAATCAGAGGCGGGGAATCAGAGTTGGGGCATCAGAGGTGGGGAATTAGATATAGGGAAACAGAGGCGGGGAATCAGAGGCGGGGAAACAGAGGCGGGGAATCAGATATGGAGAATCAGAGGTGGGGAATCAGAGGCAGGGAATCAGATGTGCGGAATCAGAGATGGGGAATCAGAGGCAGGGAATCAGAAGCGGGGAATCAGAGGCCGGGAATCAGAGGCCGGGAATCAGATGCTCGGAATAAGAGGCCGGGAATCAGAGGAGGGGAATCAGAGTCCGGGAATCAGAGATGGGGATTCAGAGGCGGGGAATGAGATATGGAGAATCAGAGTCGGGGAAAAAGAGGCGGGGAAACAGAGGTGGGGAATCAGATATGGGGAATCAGAGGTGGCGAATCAAAGGCGGTGAATCAGAGATGGGGAATCAGAGGCGGGGAATCAGAGGCAGGGAATCAGATGCGGGGAATCAGAGGCGGGGAATCAGAGCTGGCGAATCAGAGGCTGGGAATCAGAGGTGGGCAATCAGAGGCGGGGAATCAGATATGGGGAAACAGAGGCCGGGAATCAGAGGCAGGGAAACAGAGGCGGGGAATCAGATATGGGGAATCAGAGGTGGGGAATTTGAGGTTGCGAATCAGAGGCGGGGAATCAGAGGCGGGGAATCAGAGGCAGGGAATCGGATGTGCGGAATCTGAGATGGGGAATCAGAGGTGGGGATTCAGAGGTGGTGAATCAGAAAAGGGGAATCAGAGGCTGGGAATCAGAGGCAGGGAATCAGACGCAGGGAATCAGAGGCGGGGAATCATAGCTGGCGAATTAGAGGAGGGGAATCAGAGTTGGGGAATCAGAGGCGGGGAATCAGATATGGGGAAACAGTCGGGGAATCAGAGGCGGGGAAACAGAGGCGGGGAATCAGATATGGGGAATCAGAGGTGGGGAATCAGAGGCAGGGAATCAGATGTGCGGAATCGGAGATGGGGAATCAGAGGCAGGGAATCAGAATCAGAAGCAGGGAATCAGAGGCCGGGAATCAGAGGCAGGGAATCAGATGCGGGGAATCAGAGGCGGGGAATCAGAGCTGGCGAATCAGAGGCTGGGAATCAGAGGTGGGCAATCAGAGGCGGGGAATCAGATATGGGGAATCAGACACGGGGAATCAGAGGCGGGGAATCAGAGATGTGGAATCAGAGGCGGGGAATCAGAGGCAGGGAATCGGACGCCGGGAATCAGATATGGGGAAATAGAGGCGGGGAATCAGATATGGGGAATCAGAGGTGTGGAATCAGAGGTTGGGAATCAGAGGAAGGGAATCAGAGTCGGGGAAACAGAGGCGGGGAATCAGATATGTGGAATCAGAGGTGGCGAATCAAAGGCGGTGAAACAGAGATGGGGAATCAGGGCAGGGAATCAGAGGCAGGGAATCAAACACGGGGAATCAGAGCTGGGGAATCAGAGGCGGGGAATCAGAGTTGGGAATCAGAGGCGGGGAATCAGAGGCGGGGAAACAGAGGCGGGGAATCAGAGGTGGGGAATCAGAGGTTGGGAATCAGAGGCAGGGAATCAGGGGCGGGGAATCAGAGGCGGGGAATCAGAGGAAGGGAATCAGATGTGCGGAATCGGAGATGGGGAATCAGAGGCAGGGAATCAGAGGCGGGGAATCTGAGGCGGGGAATCAGAGGCCGGGAATCGGAGGCCGGGAATCAGATATGGGGAAACTGAGGCGGGGAATCCGAGGCGGGGAAACAGAGGCGGGGAATCAGATATGGGGAATCAGAGGTGGGGAATCAGAGGTTGGGAATCAGAGGCAGGGAATCAGAGGCTTGGAATCAGATGCAGGGAATCAGATGCGGGGCATCAGAGGCGGGGAATCAGAGCTGGGGAATCAGAGGTGGGGAATCAGATTTGGGGAATCAGAGGTGGGGACTTAGATATTGGGAAACAGAGGCGGGGAATCAGAGGCGGGGAAACAGAGGCGGGGAATCAGATATGGGGAATCAGAGGTGGGGAATCAGAGGCAGGGAATCAGATGTGCGGAATCAGAGATGGGGAATCAGAGGCAGGGAATCAGAATCAGAAGCAGGGAATCAGAGGCCGGAAATCAGAGGCCGGAATCAGATGATGGGAATCAGAGGCCTGGAATCAGAGGCGGGGAATCAGAGGCAGGGAATCAGATGCGGGGAATCAGAGGCGGGGAATCAGAGCTGGGGAATCAGAGGCGGGGTATTAGAGTTGGGGAATCAGAGGCGGGGAATCAGATATGGGGAAACAGAGGTAGGGAATCAGAGGCGGGGAAACAGAGGCAGGGAATCAGATATGGGGAATCAGAGGCGGGGAATCAGAGGTGGGGAAACATAGGCAGGGAATCGGATGTGCGGAATCAGAGATGGGGAAGCAGAGGCCGGGAATCAGAGGTGGTGAATCAGAAATGGGGAATCAGAGGCGGGGAATCAGAGGCAGGGTATCAGACGCGGGGAATCAGAGGTGGGCAATCAGAGGCGGGGAATCAGATATGGGGAATCAGAGGCGGGGAATCAGAGGCGGGGAAACAGAGGCGGGGAATCAGATATGGGGAATCAGAGGTGGGGCATCAGAGGTTGTGAATCACAGATGGGGAATCAGAGGCGGGGAATCAGAGGCAGGGAATCAGACGCGGGGAATCAGAGGCGGTGATTCAGAGCTGGGGAATCAGAGGCGGGGAATCAGAGTTGGGGAATCAGAGGCGGGGAATCAGATATGGGGAATCAGAGGCAGGGAATCAGAGGCGGGGAATCAGAAGCAGGGAATCAGACGCGGGGAATCTGAGGCGGGGAATCAGAGCTGGGGAATCAGAGGTGGGGAATCAGAGTTGGGGAATCAGAGGCAGGGAATTGGATGTGCGGAATCAGAGATGGGGAATCAGAGGTGGGGAATCAGAGGCGGTGAATCAGAGATGGGGAATCAGAGGCGGGGAATCAGAGGCAGGAAATCAGACACGGGGATTCAGAGGCTGGGAATCAGAGGCAGGGAATCAGACGCGGGGAATCTGAGGCGGGGAATCAGAGCTGGGGAATCTGAGGCAGGGAATCAGAGTTGGGGATTCAGAGGCGGGGAATCAGATATGGGGAAACAGAGGCGGGGAATCAGAGGCGGGCAAACAGAGGCGGGGAATTAGATATGGGGAATCAGAGGTAGGGAATCAGAGGTGGTGAATCAGTGATGGGGAATCACAGGCGGGGAATCAGAGGCAGGGAATAGAACGCGGGGAATCAGAGGCAGGGAATCAGAGCTGGGGAATCGGAGGCGGGGAATCATAGTTGGGAATCAGAAGCGGGAATCAGATATGGGGAAACAGAGGCGGGGAATCAGAGGCGGGGAAACAGAGGCGGGGAATCAGATATGGGGAATTGGATGCAGGGAATCAGAGGCGGGGAATCAGAGCTGGGGAATCAGAGGCGGGGAATCAGAGTTGGGGCATCAGAGGTGGGGAATTAGATATAGGGAAACAGAGGCGGGGAATCAGAGGCGGGGAAACAGAGGCGGGGAATCAGATATGGAGAATCAGAGGTGGGGAATCAGAGGCAGGGAATCAGATGTGCGGAATCAGAGATGGGGAATCAGAGGCAGGGAATCAGAAGCGGGGAATCAGAGGCCGGGAATCAGAGGCCGGGAATCAGATGCTCGGAATAAGAGGCCGGGAATCAGAGGAGGGGAATCAGAGTCCGGGAATCAGAGATGGGGATTCAGAGGCGGGGAATGAGATATGGAGAATCAGAGTCGGGGAATAAGAGGCGGGGAAACAGAGGTGGGGAATCAGATATGGGGAATCAGAGGTGGCGAATCAAAGGCGGTGAATCAGAGATGGGGAATCAGAGGCGGGGAATCAGAGGCAGGGAATCAGATGCGGGGAATCAGAGGCGGGGAATCAGAGCTGGCGAATCAGAGGCTGGGAATCAGAGGTGGGCAATCAGAGGCGGGGAATCAGATATGGGGAATCAGAGGCGGGGAATCAGAGGCGGGGAAACAGAGGCGGGGAATCAAATATAGGGAATCAGAGGTGGGGAATCAGAGGTTGTGAATCATAAATGGGGAATCAAGGCGGGGAATCAGAGGCAGGGAATCAGACGCGGGGAAACAGCGGCGGGGATTCAGAGCTAGGGAATCAGAGGCGGGGAATCAGATATGGGGAATCAGAGGCGGGGAATCAGAGGCCGGGAATCAGATATGGGGAAACAGAGGCGGGGAATCCGAGGCGGGGAAACAGAGGCGGGGAATCAGATATGGGGAATCAGAGGTGGGGAATCAGAGGTTGGGAATCAGAGGCAGGGAATCAGAGGCTTGGAATCAGAGGCGGGGAAACAGAGGCGGGGAATCAGATATGGGGAATCAGAGGTGGGGAATCAGAGGCAGGGAATGAGATGTGCGGAATCAGAGATGGGGAATCAGAGGCAGGGAATCAGAATCAGAAGAAGGGAATCAGAGGCCGGGAATCAGAGGCCGGAATCAGATGCTGGGAATCAGAGGCCTGGAATCAGAGGCGGGGAATCAGAGGCAGGGAATCAGATGCGGGGAATCAGAGGCGGGGAATCAGAGCTGGGGAATCAGAGGCGGGGTATTAGAGTTGGGGAATCAGAGGCGGGGAATCAGATATGGGGAAACAGAGGTGGGGAATCTGAGGCGGGGAAACAGAGGCAGGGAATCAGATATGGGGAATCAGAGGTGGGGCATCAGAGTTTGTGAATCACAGATGGGGAATCAGAGGCGGGGAATCAGAGGCAGGGAATCAGACGCGGGGAATCAGAGGCGGGGATTCAGAGCTGGGGAATCAGAAGCGGGGAATCAGAGTTGGGGAATCAGAGGCGGGGAATCAGATATGGGGAATCAGAGGCAGGGAATAAGAGGCGGGGAATCAGAGGCAGGGAATCAGACGCGGGGAATCTGAGGCGGGGAATCAGAGCTGGGGAATCAGAGGTGGGGAATCAGAGTTGGGGAATCAGAGGCAGGGAATTGGATGTGCGGAATCAGAGAGGGGGAATCAGAGGTGGGGAATCAGAGGCGGTGAATCAGAGATGGGGAATCAGAGGCGGGGAATCAGAGGCAGGAAATCAGACACGGGGATTCAGAGGCTGGGAATCAGACGGGGGGAATCAAAGGCGGGGAATCAGAGCTGGGGAATCTGAGGCAGGGAATCAGAGTTGGGGATTCAGAGGCGGGGAATCAGATATGGGGAAACAGAGGCGGGGAATCAGAGGCGGGCAAACAGAGGCGGGGAATTAGATATGGGGAATCAGAGGTAGGGAATCAGAGGTGGTGAATCAGTGATGGGGAATCACAGGCGGGGAATCAGAGGCAGGGAATAGGACGCGGGGAATCAGAGGCAGGGAATCAGAGCTGGGGAATCAGAGGAGGGGATTCATAGTTGGGAATCAGAGGCGGGAATCAGATATGGGGAAACAGAGGCGGGGAATCAGAGGCGGTGAAACAGAGGCGGGGAATCAGATATGGGGAATCGGATGCAGGGAATCAGAGGCGGGGAATCAGAGCTGGGGAATCAGAGGCGGGGAATCAGAGTTGGGGCATCAGAGGTGGGGAATTAGATATAGGGAAACAGAGGCGGGGAATCAGAGGCGGGGAAACAGAGGCGGGGAATCAGATATGGGGTATCAGAGGTGGGGAATCAGAGGCAGGGAATCAGATGTGCGGAATCAGAGATGGGGAATAAGAGGCAGGGAATCAGAATCAGAAGCGGGGAATCAGAGGCCGGGAATCAGAGGCCGGGAATCAGATGCTGGGAATCAGATGCGGGGAATCAGAGGCGGGGAATCAGAGCTGGGGAATCAGAGGCGGGGTATTAGAGTTGGGGAATCAGAGGCGGGGAATCAGATATGGGGAAACAGAGGTGGGGAATCTGAGGCGGGGAAACAGAGGCAGGGAATCAGATATGGGGAATCAGAGGCGGGGAATCAGAGGCGGGGAAACAGAGGCGGGGAATCAGATATGGGGTATCAGAGGTGGGGAATCAGAGGCAGGGAATCAGATGTGCGGAATCAGAGATGGGGAATAAGAGGCAGGGAATCAGAATCAGAAGCGGGGAATCAGAGGCCGGGAATCAGAGGCCGGGAATCAGATGCTGGGAATAAGAGGCCGGGAATCAGAGGTGGGGAATCAGATATGGGGAATCAGAGGTGGCGAATCAAAGGCGGTGAATCAGAGATGGGGAATCAGAGGCGGGGAATCAGAGGCAGGGAATCAGATGCGGGGAATCAGAGGCGGGGAATCAGAGCTGGCGAATCAGAGGCTGGGAATCAGAGGTGGGCAATCAGAGGCGGGGAATCAGATATGGGGAATCAGAGGCGGGGAATCAGAGGCGGGGAAACAGAGGCGGGGAATCAAATATAGGGAATCAGAGGTGGGGAATCAGAGGTTGTGAATCAGAGATGGGGAATCAAGGCGGGGAATCAGAGGCAGGGAATCAGACGCGGGGAATCAGAGTCGGGGATTCAGAGCTGGGGAATCAGAGGCGGGGAATCAGAGTTGGGGAATCAGAGGCAGGGAATCAGATATGGGGAATCAGACACGGGGAATCAGAGGCGGGGAATCAGAGATGTGGAATCAGAGGCGGGGAATCAGAGGCAGGGAATCGGACGCCGGGAATCAGATATGGGGAAATAGAGGCGGGGAATCAGATATGGGGAATCAGAGGTGTGGAATCAGAGGTTGGGAATCAGAGGAAGGGAATCAGAGTCGGGGAAACAGAGGCGGGGAATCAGATATGTGGAATCAGAGGTGGCGAATCAAAGGCGGTGAAACAGAGATGGGGAATCAGGGCAGGGAATCAGAGGCAGGGAATCAAACACGGGGAATCAGAGCTGGGGAATCAGAGGCGGGGAATCAGAGTTGGGAATCAGAGGCGGGGAATCAGAGGCGGGGAAACAGAGGCGGGGAATCAGAGGTGGGGAATCAGAGGTTGGGAATCAGAGGCAGGGAATCAGGGGCGGGGAATCAGAGGCGGGGAATCAGAGGAAGGGAATCAGATGTGCGGAATCGGAGATGGGGAATCAGAGGCAGGGAATCAGAGGCGGGGAATCTGAGGCGGGGAATCAGAGGCCGGGAATCGGAGGCCGGGAATCAGATATGGGGAAACTGAGGCGGGGAATCCGAGGCGGGGAAACAGAGGCGGGGAATCAGATATGGGGAATCAGAGGTGGGGAATCAGAGGTTGGGAATCAGAGGCAGGGAATCAGAGGCTTGGAATCAGATGCAGGGAATCAGATGCGGGGCATCAGAGGCGGGGAATCAGAGCTGGGGAATCAGAGGTGGGGAATCAGATTTGGGGAATCAGAGGTGGGGACTTAGATATTGGGAAACAGAGGCGGGGAATCAGAGGCGGGGAAACAGAGGCGGGGAATCAGATATGGGGAATCAGAGGTGGAGAATCAGAGGCAGGGAATCAGATGTGCGGAATCAGAGATGGGGAATCAGAGGCAGGGAATCAGAATCAGAAGCAGGGAATCAGAGGCCGGAAATCAGAGGCCGGAATCAGATGATGGGAATCAGAGGCCTGGAATCAGAGGCGGGGAATCAGAGGCAGGGAATCAGATGCGGGGAATCAGAGGCGGGGAATCAGAGCTGGGGAATCAGAGGCGGGGTATTAGAGTTGGGGAATCAGAGGCGGGGAATCAGATATGGGGAAACAGAGGTAGGGAATCAGAGGCGGGGAAACAGAGGCAGGGAATCAGATATGGGGAATCAGAGGCGGGGAATCAGAGGTGGGGAAACATAGGCAGGGAATCGGATGTGCGGAATCAGAGATGGGGAAGCAGAGGCCGGGAATCAGAGGTGGTGAATCAGAGATGGGGAATCAGAGGCGGGGAATCAGAGGCAGGGTATCAGACGCGGGGAATCAGAGGTGGGCAATCAGAGGCGGGGAATCAGATATGGGGAATCAGAGGCGGGGAATCAGAGGCGGGGAAACAGAGGCGGGGAATCAGATATGGGGAATCAGAGGTGGGGCATCAGAGGTTGTGAATCACAGATGGGGAATCAGAGGCGGGGAATCAGAGGCAGGGAATCAGACGCGGGGAATCAGAGGCGGTGATTCAGAGCTGGGGAATCAGAGGCGGGGAATCAGAGTTGGGGAATCAGAGGCGGGGAATCAGATATGGGGAATCAGAGGCAGGGAATCAGAGGCGGGGAATCAGAAGCAGGGAATCAGACGCGGGGAATCTGAGGCGGGGAATCAGAGCTGGGGAATCAGAGGTGGGGAATCAGAGTTGGGGAATCAGAGGCAGGGAATTGGATGTGCGGAATCAGAGATGGGGAATCAGAGGTGGGGAATCAGAGGCGGTGAATCAGAGATGGGGAATCAGAGGCGGGGAATCAGAGGCAGGAAATCAGACACGGGGATTCAGAGGCTGGGAATCAGAGGCAGGGAATCAGACGCGGGGAATCTGAGGCGGGGAATCAGAGCTGGGGAATCTGAGGCAGGGAATCAGAGTTGGGGATTCAGAGGCGGGGAATCAGATATGGGGAAACAGAGGCGGGGAATCAGAGGCGGGCAAACAGAGGCGGGGAATTAGATATGGGGAATCAGAGGTAGGGAATCAGAGGTGGTGAATCAGTGATGGGGAATCACAGGCGGGGAATCAGAGGCAGGGAATAGAACGCGGGGAATCAGAGGCAGGGAATCAGAGCTGGGGAATCGGAGGCGGGGAATCATAGTTGGGAATCAGAAGCGGGAATCAGATATGGGGAAACAGAGGCGGGGAATCAGAGGCGGGGAAACAGAGGCGGGGAATCAGATATGGGGAATTGGATGCAGGGAATCAGAGGCGGGGAATCAGAGCTGGGGAATCAGAGGCGGGGAATCAGAGTTGGGGCATCAGAGGTGGGGAATTAGATATAGGGAAACAGAGGCGGGGAATCAGAGGCGGGGAAACAGAGGCGGGGAATCAGATATGGAGAATCAGAGGTGGGGAATCAGAGGCAGGGAATCAGATGTGCGGAATCAGAGATGGGGAATCAGAGGCAGGGAATCAGAAGCGGGGAATCAGAGGCCGGGAATCAGAGGCCGGGAATCAGATGCTCGGAATAAGAGGCCGGGAATCAGAGGAGGGGAATCAGAGTCCGGGAATCAGAGATGGGGATTCAGAGGCGGGGAATGAGATATGGAGAATCAGAGTCGGGGAATAAGAGGCGGGGAAACAGAGGTGGGGAATCAGATATGGGGAATCAGAGGTGGCGAATCAAAGGCGGTGAATCAGAGATGGGGAATCAGAGGCGGGGAATCAGAGGCAGGGAATCAGATGCGGGGAATCAGAGGCGGGGAATCAGAGCTGGCGAATCAGAGGCTGGGAATCAGAGGTGGGCAATCAGAGGCGGGGAATCAGATATGGGGAATCAGAGGCGGGGAATCAGAGGCGGGGAAACAGAGGCGGGGAATCAAATATAGGGAATCAGAGGTGGGGAATCAGAGGTTGTGAATCATAAATGGGGAATCAAGGCGGGGAATCAGAGGCAGGGAATCAGACGCGGGGAAACAGCGGCGGGGATTCAGAGCTAGGGAATCAGAGGCGGGGAATCAGATATGGGGAATCAGAGGCGGGGAATCAGAGGCCGGGAATCAGATATGGGGAAACAGAGGCGGGGAATCCGAGGCGGGGAAACAGAGGCGGGGAATCAGATATGGGGAATCAGAGGTGGGGAATCAGAGGTTGGGAATCAGAGGCAGGGAATCAGAGGCTTGGAATCAGAGGCGGGGAAACAGAGGCGGGGAATCAGATATGGGGAATCAGAGGTGGGGAATCAGAGGCAGGGAATGAGATGTGCGGAATCAGAGATGGGGAATCAGAGGCAGGGAATCAGAATCAGAAGAAGGGAATCAGAGGCCGGGAATCAGAGGCCGGAATCAGATGCTGGGAATCAGAGGCCTGGAATCAGAGGCGGGGAATCAGAGGCAGGGAATCAGATGCGGGGAATCAGAGGCGGGGAATCAGAGCTGGGGAATCAGAGGCGGGGTATTAGAGTTGGGGAATCAGAGGCGGGGAATCAGATATGGGGAAACAGAGGTGGGGAATCTGAGGCGGGGAAACAGAGGCAGGGAATCAGATATGGGGAATCAGAGGTGGGGCATCAGAGTTTGTGAATCACAGATGGGGAATCAGAGGCGGGGAATCAGAGGCAGGGAATCAGACGCGGGGAATCAGAGGCGGGGATTCAGAGCTGGGGAATCAGAAGCGGGGAATCAGAGTTGGGGAATCAGAGGCGGGGAATCAGATATGGGGAATCAGAGGCAGGGAATAAGAGGCGGGGAATCAGAGGCAGGGAATCAGACGCGGGGAATCTGAGGCGGGGAATCAGAGCTGGGGAATCAGAGGTGGGGAATCAGAGTTGGGGAATCAGAGGCAGGGAATTGGATGTGCGGAATCAGAGAGGGGGAATCAGAGGTGGGGAATCAGAGGCGGTGAATCAGAGATGGGGAATCAGAGGCGGGGAATCAGAGGCAGGAAATCAGACACGGGGATTCAGAGGCTGGGAATCAGACGGGGGGAATCAAAGGCGGGGAATCAGAGCTGGGGAATCTGAGGCAGGGAATCAGAGTTGGGGATTCAGAGGCGGGGAATCAGATATGGGGAAACAGAGGCGGGGAATCAGAGGCGGGCAAACAGAGGCGGGGAATTAGATATGGGGATTCATAGTTGGGAATCAGAGGCGGGAATCAGATATGGGGAAACAGAGGCGGGGAATCAGAGGCGGTGAAACAGAGGCGGGGAATCAGATATGGGGAATCGGATGCAGGGAATCAGAGGCGGGGAATCAGAGCTGGGGAATCAGAGGCGGGGAATCAGAGTTGGGGCATCAGAGGTGGGGAATTAGATATAGGGAAACAGAGGCGGGGAATCAGAGGCGGGGAAACAGAGGCGGGGAATCAGATATGGGGTATCAGAGGTGGGGAATCAGAGGCAGGGAATCAGATGTGCGGAATCAGAGATGGGGAATAAGAGGCAGGGAATCAGAATCAGAAGCGGGGAATCAGAGGCCGGGAATCAGAGGCCGGGAATCAGATGCTGGGAATCAGATGCGGGGAATCAGAGGCGGGGAATCAGAGCTGGGGAATCAGAGGCGGGGTATTAGAGTTGGGGAATCAGAGGCGGGGAATCAGATATGGGGAAACAGAGGTGGGGAATCTGAGGCGGGGAAACAGAGGCAGGGAATCAGATATGGGGAATCAGAGGCGGGGAATCAGAGGCGGGGAAACAGAGGCGGGGAATCAGATATGGGGTATCAGAGGTGGGGAATCAGAGGCAGGGAATCAGATGTGCGGAATCAGAGATGGGGAATAAGAGGCAGGGAATCAGAATCAGAAGCGGGGAATCAGAGGCCGGGAATCAGAGGCCGGGAATCAGATGCTGGGAATAAGAGGCCGGGAATCAGAGGTGGGGAATCAGATATGGGGAATCAGAGGTGGCGAATCAAAGGCGGTGAATCAGAGATGGGGAATCAGAGGCGGGGAATCAGAGGCAGGGAATCAGATGCGGGGAATCAGAGGCGGGGAATCAGAGCTGGCGAATCAGAGGCTGGGAATCAGAGGTGGGCAATCAGAGGCGGGGAATCAGATATGGGGAATCAGAGGCGGGGAATCAGAGGCGGGGAAACAGAGGCGGGGAATCAAATATAGGGAATCAGAGGTGGGGAATCAGAGGTTGTGAATCAGAGATGGGGAATCAAGGCGGGGAATCAGAGGCAGGGAATCAGACGCGGGGAATCAGAGTCGGGGATTCAGAGCTGGGGAATCAGAGGCGGGGAATCAGAGTTGGGGAATCAGAGGCAGGGAATCAGATATGGGGAATCAGAGGCGGGGAATCAGAGGCGGGGAAACAGAGGCGGGGAATCAGATGTGGGGAATCAGAGGTGGGGAATCAGGGGCAGGAAATCAGTGGCAGGGAATCAGAGGCGGGGAATCAGAGGCGGGGAATCAAAGGCAGGGAATCAGACACGGGGAATCAGAGGCGGGGAATCAGAGATGGGGAATCAGAGGCGGGGAATCAGAGGCAGGGAATCGGATGCCGGGAATCAGAGTCGGGGAATCAGAGCTGGGGAATCAGAGGCGGGGAATCAGAGTTGGGGAATCAGAGGCGGGGAATCAGATATGGGGAAATAGAGGCGGGGAATCAGATATGGGGAATCAGAGGTGTGGAATCAGAGGTTGGGAATCAGAGGCAGGGAATCAGAGTCGGGGAAACAGAGGCGGGGAATCAGATATGGGGAATCAGAGGTGGCGAATCAAAGGCGGTGAAACAGAGATGGGGAATCAGGGCAGGGAATCAGAGGCAGGGAATCAAACACGGGGAATCAGAGCTGGGGAATCAGAGGCGGGGAATCAGAGTTGGGAATCAGAGGCGGGGAATCAGAGGCGGGGAAACAGAGGCAGGGAATCAGATATGGGGAATCAGAGGCAAGGAATCAGAATCAGAAGAAGGGAATCAGAGGCCGGGAATCAGAGGCCGGAATCAGATGCTGGGAATCAGAGGCCTGGAATCAGAGGCGGGGAATCAGAGGCAGGGAATCAGATGCGGGGAATCAGAGGCGGGGAATCAGAGCTGGGGAATCAGAGGCGGGGTATTAGAGTTGGGGAATCAGAGGCGGGGAATCAGATATGGGGAAACAGAGGTGGGGAATCTGAGGCGGGGAAACAGAGGCAGGGAATCAGATATGGGGAATCAGAGGTGGGGCATCAGAGGTTGTGAATCACAGATGGGGAATCAGAGGCGGGGAATCAGAGGCAGGGAATCAGACGCGGGGAATCAGAGGCGGGGATTCAGAGCTGGGGAATCAGAAGCGGGGAATCAGAGTTGGGGAATCAGAGGCGGGGAATCAGATATGGGGAATCAGAGGCAGGGAATCAGAGGCGGGGAATCAGAGGCAGGGAATCAGACGCGGGGAATCTGAGGCGGGGAATCAGAGCTGGGGAATCAGAGGTGGTGAATCAGAGTTGGGGAATCAGAGGCAGGGAATTGGATGTGCGGAATCAGAGAGGGGGAATCAGAGGTGGGGAATCAGAGGCGGTGAATCAGAGATGGGGAATCAGAGGCGGGGAATCAGAGGCAGGAAATCAGACACGGGAATTCAGAGGCTGGGAATCAGACGGGGGGAATCAAAGGCGGGGAATCAGAGCTGGGGAATCTGAGGAAGGGAATCAGAGTTGGGGATTCAGAGGCGGGGAATCAGATATGGGGAAACAGAGGCGGGGAATCAGAGGCGGTGAAACAGAGGCGGGGAATCAGATATGGGGAATCAGATGCAGGGAATCAGAGGCGGGGAATCAGAGCTGGGGAATCAGAGGCGGGGAATCAGAGTTGGGGCATCAGAGGTGGGGAATTAGATATAGGGAAACAGAGGCGGGGAATCAGAGGCGGGGAAACAGAGGCGGGGAATCAGATATGGGGAATCAGAGGTGGGGAATCAGAGGCAGGGAATCAGATGTGCAGAATCAGAGATGGGGAATAAGAGGCAGGGAATCAGAATCAGAAGCGGGGAATCAGAGGCCGGGAATCAGAGGCCGGGAATCAGATGCTGGGAATAAGAGGCCGGGAATCAGAGGTGGGGAATCAGATATGGGGAATCAGAGGTGGCGAATCAAAGGCGGTGAATCAGAGATGGGGAATCAGAGGCGGGGAATCAGAGGCAGGGAATCAGATGCGGGGAATCAGAGGCGGGGAATCAGAGCTGGCGAATCAGAGGCTGGGAATCAGAGGTGGGCAATCAGAGGCGGGGAATCAGATATGGGGAATCAGAGGAGGGGAATCAGAGGCGTGGAAACAGAGGCGGGGAATCAAATATAGGGAATCAGAGGTGGGGAATCAGAGGTTGTGAATCAGAGATGGGGAATCAAGGCGGGGAATCAGAGGCAGGGAATCAGACGCGGGGAATCAGAGGCGGGGATTCAGAGCTGGGGAATCAGAGGCGGGGAATCAGAGTTGGGGAATCAGAGGCAGGGAATCAGATATGGGGAATCAGAGGCGGGGAATCAGAGGCGGGGAAACAGAGGCGGGGAATCAGATGTGGGGAATCAAAGGTGGGGAATCAGGGGCAGGGAATCAGTGGCAGGGAATCAGAGGCGGGGAATCAGAGGCGGGGAATCAAAGGCAGGGAATCAGACACGGGGAATCAGAGGCGGGGAATCAGAGATGGGGAATCAGAGGCGGGGAATCAGAGGCAGGGAATCGGATGCCGGGAATCAGAGTCGGGGTATCAGAGCTGGGGAATCAGAGGCGGGGAATCAGAGTTGGGGAATCAGAGGCGGGGAATCAGATATGGGGAAATAGAGGCGGGGAATCAGATATGGGGAATCAGAGGTGTGGAATCAGAGGTTGGGAATCAGAGGCAGGGAATCAGAGTCGGGGAAACAGAGGCGGGGAATCAGATATGGGGAATCAGAGGTGGCGAATCAAAGGCGGTGAAACAGAGATCGGGAATCAGGGCAGGGAATCAGAGGCAGGGAATCAAACACGGGGAATCAGAGCTGGGGAATCAGAGGCGGGGAATCAGAGTTTGGAATCAGAGGCGGGGAATCTGAGGCGGGGAAACAGAGGCGGGGAATCAGATATGGGGAATCAGAGGTGGGGAATCCGAGGTTGGGAATCAGAGGCAGGGAATCAGAGGCGGAAAATCAGAGGCGGGGAATCAGAGGAAGGGAATCAGATGTGCGGAATCGGAGATGGGGAATCAGAGGCAGGGAATCAGAGGCGGGGAATCAGAGGCGGGGAATCAGAGGCCGGGAATCAGATATGGGGAAACAGAGGCGGGGAATCCGAGGCGGGGAAACAGAGGCGGGGAATCAGATATGGGGAATCAGAGGTGGGGAATCAGAGGTTGGGAATCAGAGGCAGGGAATCAGAGGCTTGGAATCAGATGCAGGGAATCAGATGCGGGGAATCAGAGGCGGGGAATTAGAGCTGGGGAATCAGAGGTGGGGAATCAGATTTGGGGAATCAGAGGCGGGGACTTAGATATTGGGAAACAGTGGCGGGGAATCAGAGGCGGGGAAACCCAGGCGGGGAATCAGATATGGGTTATCAGAGGTGGGGAATCAGAGGCAAGGAATCAGATGTGCGGAATCAGAGATGGGGAATCAGAGGCAGGGAATCAGAATCAGAAGCAGGGAATCAGAGGCCGGGAATCAGAGGCCGGAATCAGATGCTGGGAATCAGAGGCCTGGAATCAGAGGCGGGGAATCAGAGGCAGGGAATCAGATGCGGGGAATCAGAGGCGGGGAATCAGAGCTGGGGAATCAGAGGCGGGGTATTAGAGTTGGGGAATCAGAGGCGGGGAATCAGATATGGGGAAACAGAGGTGGGGAATCAGAGGCGGGGAAACAGAGGCAGGGAATCAGATATGGGGAATCAGAGGCGGGGAATCAGAGGTGGGGAATCATAGGCAGGGAATCGGATGTGCGGAATCAGAGATGGGGAATCAGAGGCTGGGAATCAGAGGTGGTGAATCAGAGATGGGGAATCAGAGGCGGGGAATCAGAGGCAGGGAATCAGACGCGGGGAATCAGAGGTGGGCAATCAGAGGCGGGGAATCAGATATGGGGAATCAGAGGCGGGGAATCAGAGGCGGGGAAACAGAGGCGGGGAATCAGATATGGGGAATCAGAGGTGGGGCATCAGAGGTTGCGAATCACAGATGGGGAATCAGAGGCGGGGAATCAGAGGCAGGGAATCAGACGCGGGGAATCAGAGGCGGGGATTCAGAGCTGGGGAATCAGAGGCTGGGAATCAGAGTTGGGGAATCAGAGGCGTGGAATCAGATATGGGGAATCAGAGGCAGGGAATCAGAGGCGGGAAAACAGAGGCGGGGAATCAGATATGGGGAATCAGAGGCGGGGCATCAGAGGCGGGGAATCAGAGCTGGGGAATCAGAGGTGGGGAATCAGATTTGGGGAATCAGAGGTGGGGACTTAGATATTGGGAAACAGAGGCGGGGAATCAGAGGCGGGGAAACAGAGGCGGGGAATCAGATATGGGGAATCAGAGGTGGGGAATCAGAGGCAGGGAATCAGATGTGCGGAATCAGAGATGGGGAATCAGAGGCAGGGAATCAGAATCAGAAGCAGGGAATCAGAGGCCTGGAATCAGAGGCGGGGAATCAGAGGCAGGGAATCAGATGCGGGGAATCAGAGGCGGGGAATCAGAGCTGGGGAATCAGAGGCGGGGTATTAGAGTTGGGGAATCAGAGGCGGGGAATCAGATATGGGGAAACAGAGGTAGGGAATCAGAGGCGGGGAAACAGAGGCAGGGAATCAGATATGGGGAATCAGAGGCGGGGAATCAGAGGTGGGGAAACATAGGCAGGGAATCGGATGTGCGGAATCAGAGATGGGGAAGCAGAGGCCGGGAATCAGAGGTGGTGAATCAGAGATGGGGAATCAGAGGCGGGGAATCAGAGGCAGGGTATCAGACGCGGGGAATCAGAGGTGGGCAATCAGAGGCGGGGAATCAGATATGGGGAATCAGAGGCGGGGAATCAGAGGCGGGGAAACGGAGGCGGGGAATCAGATATGGGGAATCAGAGGTGGGGCATCAGAGGTTGTGAATCACAGATGGGGAATCAGAGGCGGGGAATCAGAGGCAGGGAATCAGACGCGGGGAATCAGAGGCGGTGATTCAGAGCTGGGGAATCAGAGGCGGGGAATCAGAGTTGGGGAATCAGAGGCGGGGAATCAGATATGGGGAATCAGAGGCAGGGAATCAGAGGCGGGGAATCAGAAGCAGGGAATCAGACGCGGGGAATCTGAGGCGGGGAATCAGAGCTGGGGAATCAGAGGTGGGGAATCAGAGTTGGGGTATCAGAGGCAGGGAATTGGATGTGCGGAATCAGAGATGGGGAATCAGAGGTGGGGAATCAGAGGCGGTGAATCAGAGATGGGGAATCAGAGGCGGGGAATCAGAGGCAGGAAATCAGACACGGGGATTCAGAGGCTGGGAATCAGAGGCAGGGAATCAGACGCGGGGAATCTGAGGCGGGGAATCAGAGCTGGGGAATCTGAGGCAGGGAATCAGAGTTGGGGATTCAGAGGCGGGGAATCAGATATGGGGAAACAGAGGCGGGAAATCAGAGGCGGGCAAACAGAGGCGGGGAATTAGATATGGGGAATCAGAGGTAGGGAATCAGAGGTGGTGAATCAGTGATGGGGAATCACAGGCGGGGAATCAGAGGCAGGGAATAGAACGCGGGGAATCAGAGGCAGGGAATAAGAGCTGGGGAATCGGAGGCGGGGAATCATAGTTGGGAATCAGAGGCGGGAATCAGATATGGGGAAACAGAGGTGGGGAATCAGAGGCGGGGAAACAGAGGCGGGGAATCAGATATGGGGAATCGGATGCAGGGAATCAGAGGCGGGGAATCAGAGCTGGGGAATCAGAGGCGGGGAATCAGAGTTGGGGCATCAGAGGTGGGGAATTAGATATAGGGAAACAGAGGCGGGGAATCAGAGGCGGGGAAACAGAGGCGGGGAATCAGATATGGAGAATCAGAGGTGGGGAATCAGAGGCAGGGAATCAGATGTGCGGAATCAGAGATGGGGAATCAGAGGCAGGGAATCAGAAGCGGGGAATCAGAGGCCGGGAATCAGAGGCCGGGAATCAGATGCTCGGAATAAGAGGCCGGGAATCAGAGGAGGGGAATCAGAGTCCGGGAATCAGAGATGGGGATTCAGAGGCGGGGAATGAGATATGGAGAATCAGAGGCGGGGAATAAGAGGCGGGGAAACAGAGGTGGGGAATCAGATATGGGGAATCAGAGGTGGCGAATCAAAGGCGGTGAATCAGAGATGGGGAATCAGAGGCGGGGAATCAGAGGCAGGGAATCAGATGCGGGGAATCAGAGGCGGGGAATCAGAGCTGGCGAATCAGAGGCTGGGAATCAGAGGTGGGCAATCAGAGGCGGGGAATCAGATATGGGGAATCAGAGGCGGGGAATCAGAGGCCGGGAATCAGATATGGGGAAACAGAGGCGGGGAATCCGAGGCGGGGAAACAGAGGCGGGGAATCAGATATGGGGAATCAGAGGTGGGGAATCAGAGGTTGGGAATCAGAGGCAGGGAATCAGAGGCTTGGAATCAGAGGCGGGGAAACAGAGGCGGGGAATCAGATATGGGGAATCAGAGGTGGGGAATCAGAGGCAGGGAATGAGATGTGCGGAATCAGAGATGGGGAATCAGAGGCAGGGAATCAGAATCAGAAGAAGGGAATCAGAGGCCGGGAATCAGAGGCCGGAATCAGATGCTGGGAATCAGAGGCCTGGAATCAGAGGCGGGGAATCAGAGGCAGGGAATCAGATGCGGGGAATCAGAGGCGGGGAATCAGAGCTGGGGAATCAGAGGCGGGGTATTAGAGTTGGGGAATCAGAGGCGGGGAATCAGATATGGGGAAACAGAGGTGGGGAATCTGAGGCGGGGAAACAGAGGCAGGGAATCAGATATGGGGAATCAGAGGTGGGGCATCAGAGGTTGTGAATCACAGATGGGGAATCAGAGGCGGGGAATCAGAGGCAGGGAATCAGACGCGGGGAATCAGAGGCGGGGATTCAGAGCTGGGGAATCAGAAGCGGGGAATCAGAGTTGGGGAATCAGAGGCGGGGAATCAGATATGGGGAATCAGAGGCAGGGAATAAGAGGTGGGGAATCAGAGGCAGGGAATCAGACGCGGGGAATCTGAGGCGGGGAATCAGAGCTGGGGAATCAGAGGTGGGGAATCAGAGTTGGGGAATCAGAGGCAGGGAATTGGATGTGCGGAATCAGAGAGGGGGAATCAGAGGTGGGGAATCAGAGGTGGTGAATCAGAGATGGGGAACCAGAGGCGGGGAATCAGAGGCAGGAAATCAGACACGGGGATTCAGAGGCTGGGAATCAGACGGGGGGAATCAAAGGCGGGGAATCAGAGCTGGGGAATCTGAGGCAGGGAATCAGAGTTGGGGATTCAGAGGCGGGGAATCAGATATGGGGAAACAGAGGCGGGGAATCAGAGGCGGGCAAACAGAGGCGGGGAATTAGATATGGGGAATCAGAGGTAGGGAATCAGAGGTGGTGAATCAGTGATGGGGAATCACAGGCGGGGAATCAGAGGCAGGGAATAGGACGCGGGGAAACAGAGGCAGGGAATCAGAGCTGGGGAATCAGAGGAGGGGATTCATAGTTGGGAATCAGAGGCGGGAATCAGATATGGGGAAACAGAGGCGGGGAATCAGAGGCGGTGAAACAGAGGCGGGGAATCAGATATGGGGAATCAGATGCAGGGAATCAGAGGCGGGGAATCAGAGCTGGGGAATCAGAGGCGGGGAATCAGAGTTGGGGCATCAGAGGTGGGGAATTAGATATAGGGAAACAGAGGCGGGGAATCAGAGGCGGGGAAACAGAGGCGGGGAATCAGATATGGGGAATCAGAGGTGGGGAATCAGAGGCAGGGAATCAGATGTGCAGAATCAGAGATGGGGAATAAGAGGCAGGGAATCAGAATCAGAAGCGGGGAATCAGAGGCCGGGAATCAGAGGCCGGGAATCAGATGCTGGGAATAAGAGGCCGGGAATCAGAGGTGGGGAATCAGATATGGGGAATCAGAGGTGGCGAATCAAAGGCGGTGAATCAGAGATGGGGAATCAGAGGCGGGGAATCAGAGGCAGGGAATCAGATGCGGGGAATCAGAGGCGGGGAATCAGAGCTGGCGAATCAGAGGCTGGGAATCAGAGGTGGGAAATCAGAGGCGGGGAATCAGATATGGGGAATCAGAGGAGGGGAATCAGAGGCGTGGAAACAGAGGCGGGGAATCAAATATAGGGAATCAGAGGTGGGGAATCAGAGGTTGTGAATCAGAGATGGGGAATCAAGGCGGGGAATCAGAGGCAGGGAATCAGACGCGGGGAATCAGAGGCGGGGATTCAGAGCTGGGGAATCAGAGGCGGGGAATCAGAGTTGGGGAATCAGAGGCAGGGAATCAGATATGGGGAATCAGAGGCGGGGAATCAGAGGCGGGGAAACAGAGGCGGGGAATCAGATGTGGGGAATCAAAGGTGGGGAATCAGGGGCAGGGAATCAGTGGCAGGGAATCAGAGGCGGGGAATCAGAGGCGGGGAATCAAAGGCAGGGAATCAGACACGGGGAATCAGAGGCGGGGAATCAGAGATGGGGAATCAGAGGCGGGGAATCAGAGGCAGGGAATCGGATGCCGGGAATCAGAGTCGGGGTATCAGAGCTGGGGAATCAGAGGCGGGGAATCAGAGTTGGGGAATCAGAGGCGGGGAATCAGATATGGGGAAATAGAGGCGGGGAATCAGATATGGGGAATCAGAGGTGTGGAATCAGAGGTTGGGAATCAGAGGCAGGGAATCAGAGTCGGGGAAACAGAGGCGGGGCATCAGATATGGGGAATCAGAGGTGGCGAATCAAAGGCGGTGAAACAGAGATGGGGAATCAGGGCAGGGAATCAGAGGCAGGGAATCAAACACGGGGAATCAGAGCTGGGGAATCAGAGGCGGGGAATCAGAGTTTGGAATCAGAGGCGGGGAATCTGAGGCGGGGAAACAGAGGCGGGGAATCAGATATGGGGAATCAGAGGTGGGGAATCCGAGGTTGGGAATCAGAGGCAGGGAATCAGAGGCGGAAAATCAGAGGCGGGGAATCAGAGGAAGGGAATCAGATGTGCGGAATCGGAGATGGGGAATCAGAGGCAGGGAATCAGAGGCGGGGAATCAGAGGCGGGGAATCAGAGGCCGGGAATCAGATATGGGGAAACAGAGGCGGGGAATCCGAGGCGGGGAAACAGAGGCGGGGAATCAGATATGGGGAATCAGAGGTGGGGAATCAGAGGTTGGGAATCAGAGGCAGGGAATCAGAGGCTTGGAATCAGATGCAGGGAATCAGATGCGGGGAATCAGAGGCGGGGAATTAGAGCTGGGGAATCAGAGGTGGGGAATCAGATTTGGGGAATCAGAGGCGGGGACTTAGATATTGGGAAACAGAGGCGGGGAATCAGAGGCGGGGAAACCCAGGCGGGGAATCAGATATGGGTTATCAGAGGTGGGGAATCAGAGGCAAGGAATCAGATGTGCGGAATCAGAGATGGGGAATCAGAGGCAGGGAATCAGAATCAGAAGCAGGGAATCAGAGGCCGGGAATCAGAGGCCGGAATCAGATGCTGGGAATCAGAGGCCTGGAATCAGAGGCGGGGAATCAGAGGCAGGGAATCAGATGCGGGGAATCAGAGGCGGGGAATCAGAGCTGGGGAATCAGAGGCGGGGTATTAGAGTTGGGGAATCAGAGGCGGGGAATCAGATATGGGGAAACAGAGGTGGGGAATCAGAGGCGGGGAAACAGAGGCAGGGAATCAGATATGGGGAATCAGAGGCGGGGAATCAGAGGTGGGGAATCATAGGCAGGGAATCGGATGTGCGGAATCAGAGATGGGGAATCAGAGGCTGGGAATCAGAGGTGGTGAATCAGAGATGGGGAATCAGAGGCGGGGAATCAGAGGCAGGGAATCAGACGCGGGGAATCAGAGGTGGGCAATCAGAGGCGGGGAATCAGATATGGGGAATCAGAGGCGGGGAATCAGAGGCGGGGAAACAGAGGCGGGGAATCAGATATGGGGAATCAGAGGTGGGGCATCAGAGGTTGCGAATCACAGATGGGGAATCAGAGGCGGGGAATCAGAGGCAGGGAATCAGACGCGGGGAATCAGAGGCGGGGATTCAGAGCTGGGGAATCAGAGGCTGGGAATCAGAGTTGGGGAATCAGAGGCGTGGAATCAGATATGGGGAATCAGAGGCAGGGAATCAGAGGCGGGAAAACAGAGGCGGGGAATCAGATATGGGGAATCAGAGGCGGGGCATCAGAGGCGGGGAATCAGAGCTGGGGAATCAGAGGTGGGGAATCAGATTTGGTGAATCAGAGGTGGGGACTTAGATATTGGGAAACAGAGGCGGGGAATCAGAGGCGGGGAAACAGAGGCGGGGAATCAGATATGGGGAATCAGAGGTGGGGAATCAGAGGCAGGGAATCAGATGTGCGGAATCAGAGATGGGGAATCAGAGGCAGGGAATCAGAATCAGAAGCAGGGAATCAGAGGCCTGGAATCAGAGGCGGGGAATCAGAGGCAGGGAATCAGATGCGGGGAATCAGAGGCGGGGAATCAGAGCTGGGGAATCAGAGGCGGGGTATTAGAGTTGGGGAATCAGAGGCGGGGAATCAGATATGGGGAAACAGAGGTAGGGAATCAGAGGCGGGGAAACAGAGGCAGGGAATCAGATATGGGGAATCAGAGGCGGGGAATCAGAGGTGGGGAAACATAGGCAGGGAATCGGATGTGCGGAATCAGAGATGGGGAAGCAGAGGCCGGGAATCAGAGGTGGTGAATCAGAGATGGGGAATCAGAGGCGGGGAATCAGAGGCAGGGTATCAGACGCGGGGAATCAGAGGTGGGCAATCAGAGGCGGGGAATCAGATATGGGGAATCAGAGGCGGGGAATCAGAGGCGGGGAAACGGAGGCGGGGAATCAGATATGGGGAATCAGAGGTGGGGCATCAGAGGTTGTGAATCACAGATGGGGAATCAGAGGCGGGGAATCAGAGGCAGGGAATCAGACGCGGGGAATCAGAGGCGGTGATTCAGAGCTGGGGAATCAGAGGCGGGGAATCAGAGTTGGGGAATCAGAGGCGGGGAATCAGATATGGGGAATCAGAGGCAGGGAATCAGAGGCGGGGAATCAGAAGCAGGGAATCAGACGCGGGGAATCTGAGGCGGGGAATCAGAGCTGGGGAATCAGAGGTGGGGAATCAGAGTTGGGGTATCAGAGGCAGGGAATTGGATGTGCGGAATCAGAGATGGGGAATCAGAGGTGGGGAATCAGAGGCGGTGAATCAGAGATGGGGAATCAGAGGCGGGGAATCAGAGGCAGGAAATCAGACACGGGGATTCAGAGGCTGGGAATCAGAGGCAGGGAATCAGACGCGGGGAATCTGAGGCGGGGAATCAGAGCTGGGGAATCTGAGGCAGGGAATCAGAGTTGGGGATTCAGAGGCGGGGAATCAGATATGGGGAAACAGAGGCGGGAAATCAGAGGCGGGCAAACAGAGGCGGGGAATTAGATATGGGGAATCAGAGGTAGGGAATCAGAGGTGGTGAATCAGTGATGGGGAATCACAGGCGGGGAATCAGAGGCAGGGAATAGAACGCGGGGAATCAGAGGCAGGGAATCAGAGCTGGGGAATCGGAGGCGGGGAATCATAGTTGGGAATCAGAGGCGGGAATCAGATATGGGGAAACAGAGGTGGGGAATCAGAGGCGGGGAAACAGAGGCGGGGAATCAGATATGGGGAATCGGATGCAGGGAATCAGAGGCGGGGAATCAGAGCTGGGGAATCAGAGGCGGGGAATCAGAGTTGGGGCATCAGAGGTGGGGAATTAGATATAGGGAAACAGAGGCGGGGAATCAGAGGCGGGGAAACAGAGGCGGGGAATCAGATATGGAGAATCAGAGGTGGGGAATCAGAGGCAGGGAATCAGATGTGCGGAATCGGAGATGGGGAATCAGAGGCAGGGAATCAGAATCAGAAGCAGGGAATCAGAGGCCGGGAATCAGAGGCAGGGAATCAGATGCGGGGAATCAGAGGCGGGGAATCATAGCTGGCGAATTAGAGGAGGGGAATCAGAGTTGGGGAATCAGAGGCGGGGAATCAGATATGGGGAAACAGTCGGGGAATCAGAGGCGGGGAAACAGAGGCGGGGAATCAGATATGGGGAATCAGAGGTGGGGAATCAGAGGCAGGGAATCAGATGTGCGGAATCGGAGATGGGGAATCAGAGGCAGGGAATCAGAATCAGAAGCAGGGAATCAGAGGCCGGGAATCAGAGGCAGGGAATCAGATGCGGGGAATCAGAGGCGGGGAATCAGAGCTGGCGAATCAGAGGCTGGGAATCAGAGGTGGGCAATCAGAGGCGGGGAATCAGATATGGGGAATCAGACACGGGGAATCAGAGGCGGGGAATCAGAGATGTGGAATCAGAGGCGGGGAATCAGAGGCAGGGAATCGGACGCCGGGAATCAGATATGGGGAAATAGAGGCGGGGAATCAGATATGGGGAATCAGAGGTGTGGAATCAGAGGTTGGGAATCAGAGGAAGGGAATCAGAGTCGGGGAAACAGAGGCGGGGAATCAGATATGTGGAATCAGAGGTGGCGAATCAAAGGCGGTGAAACAGAGATGGGGAATCAGGGCAGGGAATCAGAGGCAGGGAATCAAACACGGGGAATCAGAGCTGGGGAATCAGAGGCGGGGAATCAGAGTTGGGAATCAGAGGCGGGGAATCAGAGGCGGGGAAACAGAGGCGGGGAATCAGAGGTGGGGAATCAGAGGTTGGGAATCAGAGGCAGGGAATCAGGGGCGGGGAATCAGAGGCGGGGAATCAGAGGAAGGGAATCAGATGTGCGGAATCGGAGATGGGGAATCAGAGGCAGGGAATCAGAGGCGGGGAATCTGAGGCGGGGAATCAGAGGCCAGGAATCGGAGGCCGGGAATCAGATATGGGGAAACTGAGGCGGGGAATCCGAGGCGGGGAAACAGAGGCGGGGAATCAGATATGGGGAATCAGAGGTGGGGAATCAGAGGTTGGGAATCAGAGGCAGGGAATCAGAGGCTTGGAATCAGATGCAGGGAATCAGATGCGGGGCATCAGAGGCGGGGAATCAGAGCTGGGGAATCAGAGGTGGGGAATCAGATTTGGGGAATCAGAGGTGGGGACTTAGATATTGGGAAACAGAGGCGGGGAATCAGAGGCGGGGAAACAGAGGCGGGGAATCAGATATGGGGAATCAGAAGTGGGGAATCAGAGGCGGGGAATCAGATGTGCGGAATCAGAGATGGGGAATCAGAGGCAGGGAATCAGAATCAGAAGCAGGGAATCAGAGGCCGGAAATCAGAGGCCGGAATCAGATGATGGGAATCAGAGGCCTGGAATCAGAGGCGGGGAATCAGAGGCAGGGAATCAGATGCGGGGAATCAGAGGCGGGGAATCAGAGCTGGGGAATCAGAGGCGGGGTATTAGAGTTGGGGAATCAGAGGCGGGGAATCAGATATGGGGAAACAGAGGTAGGGAATCAGAGGCGGGGAAACAGAGGCAGGGAATCAGATATGGGGAATCAGAGGCGGGGAATCAGAGGTGGGGAAACATAGGCAGGGAATCGGATGTGCGGAATCAGAGATGGGGAAGCAGAGGCCGGGAATCAGAGGTGGTGAATCAGAGATGGGGAATCAGAGGCGGGGAATCAGAGGCAGGGTATCAGACGCGGGGAATCAGAGGTGGGCAATCAGAGGCGGGGAATCAGATATGGGGAATCAGAGGCGGGGAATCAGAGGCGGGGAAACAGAGGCGGGGAATCAGATATGGGGAATCAGAGGTGGGGCATCAGAGGTTGTGAATCACAGATGGGGAATCAGAGGCGGGGAATCAGAGGCAGGGAATCAGACGCGGGGAATCAGAGGCGGTGATTCAGAGCTGGGGAATCAGAGGCGGGGAATCAGAGTTGGGGAATCAGAGGCGGGGAATCAGATATGGGGAATCAGAGGCAGGGAATCAGAGGCGGGGAATCAGAAGCAGGGAATCAGACGCGGGGAATCTGAGGCGGGGAATCAGAGCTGGGGAATCAGAGGTGGGGAATCAGAGTTGGGGAATCAGAGGCAGGGAATTGGATGTGCGGAATCAGAGATGGGGAATCAGAGGTGGGGAATCAGAGGCGGTGAATCAGAGATGGGGAATCAGAGGCGGGGAATCAGAGGCAGGAAATCAGACACGGGGATTCAGAGGCTGGGAATCAGAGGCAGGGAATCAGACGCGGGGAATCTGAGGCGGGGAATCAGAGCTGGGGAATCTGAGGCAGGGAATCAGAGTTGGGGATTCAGAGGCGGGGAATCAGATATGGGGAAACAGAGGCGGGGAATCAGAGGCGGGCAAACAGAGGCGGGGAATTAGATATGGGGAATCAGAGGTAGGGAATCAGAGGTGGTGAATCAGTGATGGGGAATCACAGGCGGGGAATCAGAGGCAGGGAATAGAACGCGGGGAATCAGAGGCAGGGAATCAGAGCTGGGGAATCGGAGGCGGGGAATCATAGTTGGGAATCAGAAGCGGGAATCAGATATGGGGAAACAGAGGCGGGGAATCAGAGGCGGGGAAACAGAGGCGGGGAATCAGATATGGGGAATCGGATGCAGGGAATCAGAGGCGGGGAATCAGAGCTGGGGAATCAGAGGCGGGGAATCAGAGTTGGGGCATCAGAGGTGGGGAATTAGATATAGGGAAACAGAGGCGGGGAATCAGAGGCGGGGAAACAGAGGCGGGGAATCAGATATGGAGAATCAGAGGTGGGGAATCAGAGGCAGGGAATCAGATGTGCGGAATCAGAGATGGGGAATCAGAGGCAGGGAATCAGAAGCGGGGAATCAGAGGCCGGGAATCAGAGGCCGGGAATCAGATGCTCGGAATAAGAGGCCGGGAATCAGAGGAGGGGAATCAGAGTCCGGGAATCAGAGATGGGGATTCAGAGGCGGGGAATGAGATATGGAGAATCAGAGTCGGGGAATAAGAGGCGGGGAAACAGAGGTGGGGAATCAGATATGGGGAATCAGAGGTGGCGAATCAAAGGCGGTGAATCAGAGATGGGGAATCAGAGGCGGGGAATCAGAGGCAGGGAATCAGATGCGGGGAATCAGAGGCGGGGAATCAGAGCTGGCGAATCAGAGGCTGGGAATCAGAGGTGGGCAATCAGAGGCGGGGAATCAGATATGGGGAATCAGAGGCGGGGAATCAGAGGCGGGGAAACAGAGGCGGGGAATCAAATATAGGGAATCAGAGGTGGGGAATCAGAGGTTGTGAATCATAAATGGGGAATCAAGGCGGGGAATCAGAGGCAGGGAATCAGACGCGGGGAAACAGCGGCGGGGATTCAGAGCTAGGGAATCAGAGGCGGGGAATCAGATATGGGGAATCAGAGGCGGGGAATCAGAGGCCGGGAATCAGATATGGGGAAACAGAGGCGGGGAATCCGAGGCGGGGAAACAGAGGCGGGGAATCAGATATGGGGAATCAGAGGTGGGGAATCAGAGGTTGGGAATCAGAGGCAGGGAATCAGAGGCTTGGAATCAGAGGCGGGGAAACAGAGGCGGGGAATCAGATATGGGGAATCAGAGGTGGGGAATCAGAGGCAGGGAATGAGATGTGCGGAATCAGAGATGGGGAATCAGAGGCAGGGAATCAGAATCAGAAGAAGGGAATCAGAGGCCGGGAATCAGAGGCCGGAATCAGATGCTGGGAATCAGAGGCCTGGAATCAGAGGCGGGGAATCAGCGGCAGGGAATCAGATGCGGGGAATCAGAGGCGGGGAATCAGAGCTGGGGAATCAGAGGCGGGGTATTAGAGTTGGGGAATCAGAGGCGGGGAATCAGATATGGGGAAACAGAGGTGGGGAATCTGAGGCGGGGAAACAGAGGCAGGGAATCAGATATGGGGAATCAGAGGTGGGGCATCAGAGTTTGTGAATCACAGATGGGGAATCAGAGGCGGGGAATCAGAGGCAGGGAATCAGACGCGGGGAATCAGAGGCGGGGATTCAGAGCTGGGGAATCAGAAGCGGGGAATCAGAGTTGGGGAATCAGAGGCGGGGAATCAGATATGGGGAATCAGAGGCAGGGAATAAGAGGCGGGGAATCAGAGGCAGGGAATCAGACGCGGGGAATCTGAGGCGGGGAATCAGAGCTGGGGAATCAGAGGTGGGGAATCAGAGTTGGGGAATCAGAGGCAGGGAATTGGATGTGCGGAATCAGAGAGGGGGAATCAGAGGTGGGGAATCAGAGGCGGTGAATCAGAGATGGGGAATCAGAGGCGGGGAATCAGAGGCAGGAAATCAGACACGGGGATTCAGAGGCTGGGAATCAGACGGGGGGAATCAAAGGCGGGGAATCAGAGCTGGGGAATCTGAGGCAGGGAATCAGAGTTGGGGATTCAGAGGCGGGGAATCAGATATGGGGAAACAGAGGCGGGGAATCAGAGGCGGGCAAACAGAGGCGGGGAATTAGATATGGGGAATCAGAGGTAGGGAATCAGAGGTGGTGAATCAGTGATGGGGAATCACAGGCGGGGAATCAGAGGCAGGGAATAGGACGCGGGGAATCAGAGGCAGTGAATCAGAGCTGGGGAATCAGAGGAGGGGATTCATAGTTGGGAATCAGAGGCGGGAATCAGATATGGGGAAACAGAGGCGGGGAATCAGAGGCGGTGAAACAGAGGCGGGGAATCAGATATGGGGAATCGGATGCAGGGAATCAGAGGCGGGGAATCAGAGCTGGGGAATCAGAGGCGGGGAATCAGAGTTGGGGCATCAGAGGTGGGGAATTAGATATAGGGAAACAGAGGCGGGGAATCAGAGGCGGGGAAACAGAGGCGGGGAATCAGATATGGGGTATCAGAGGTGGGGAATCAGAGGCATGGAATCAGATGTGCGGAATCAGAGATGGGGAATAAGAGGCAGGCAATCAGAATCAGAAGCGGGGAATCAGAGGCCGGGAATCAGAGGCCGGGAATCAGATGCTGGGAATCAGATGCGGGGAATCAGAGGCGGGGAATCAGAGCTGGGGAATCAGAGGCGGGGTATTAGAGTTGGGGAATCAGAGGCGGGGAATCAGATATGGGGAAACAGAGGTGGGGAATCTGAGGCGGGGAAACAGAGGCAGGGAATCAGATATGGGGAATCAGAGGCGGGGAATCAGAGGCGGGGAAACAGAGGCGGGGAATCAGATATGGGGTATCAGAGGTGGGGAATCAGAGGCAGGGAATCAGATGTGCGGAATCAGAGATGGGGAATAAGAGGCAGGGAATCAGAATCAGAAGCGGGGAATCAGAGGCCGGGAATCAGAGGCCGGGAATCAGATGCTGGGAATAAGAGGCCGGGAATCAGAGGTGGGGAATCAGATATGGGGAATCAGAGGTGGCGAATCAAAGGCGGTGAATCAGAGATGGGGAATCAGAGGCGGGGAATCAGAGGCAGGGAATCAGATGCGGGGAATCAGAGGCGGGGAATCAGAGCTGGCGAATCAGAGGCTGGGAATCAGAGGTGGGCAATCAGAGGCGGGGAATCAGATATGGGGAATCAGAGGCGGGGAATCAGAGGCGGGGAAACAGAGGCAGGGAATCAAATATAGGGAATCAGAGGTGGGGAATCAGAGGTTGTGAATCAGAGATGGGGAATCAAGGCGGGGAATCAGAGGCAGGGAATCAGACGCGGGGAATCAGAGTCGGGGATTCAGAGCTGGGGAATCAGAGGCGGGGAATCAGAGTTGGGGAATCAGAGGCAGGGAATCAGATATGGGGAATCAGAGGCGGGGAATCAGAGGCGGGGAAACAGAGGCGGGGAATCAGATGTGGGGAATCAGAGGTGGGGAATCAGGGGCAGGAAATCAGTGGCAGGGAATCAGAGGCGGGGAATCAGAGGCGGGGAATCAAAGGCAGGGAATCAGACACGGGGAATCAGAGGCGGGGAATCAGAGATGGGGAATCAGAGGCGGGGAATCAGAGGCAGGGAATCGGATGCCGGGAATCAGAGTCGGGGAATCAGAGCTGGGGAATCAGAGGCGGGGAATCAGAGTTGGGGAATCAGAGGCGGGGAATCAGATATGGGGAAATAGAGGCGGGGAATCAGATATGGGGAATCAGAGGTGTGGAATCAGAGGTTGGGAATCAGAGGCAGGGAATCAGAGTCGGGGAAACAGAGGCGGGGAATCAGATATGGGGAATCAGAGGTGGCGAATCAAAGGCGGTGAAACAGAGATGGGGAATCAGGGCAGGGAATCAGAGGCAGGGAATCAAACACGGGGAATCAGAGCTGGGGAATCAGAGGCGGGGAATCAGAGTTGGGAATCAGAGGCGGGGAATCAGAGGCGGGGAAACAGAGGCAGGGAATCAGATATGGGGAATCAGAGGCAAGGAATCAGAATCAGAAGAAGGGAATCAGAGGCCGGGAATCAGAGGCCGGAATCAGATGCTGGGAATCAGAGGCCTGGAATCAGAGGCGGGGAATCAGAGGCAGGGAATCAGATGCGGGGAATCAGAGGCGGGGAATCAGAGCTGGGGAATCAGAGGCGGGGTATTAGAGTTGGGGAATCAGAGGCGGGGAATCAGATATGGGGAAACAGAGGTGGGGAATCTGAGGCGGGGAAACAGAGGCAGGGAATCAGATATGGGGAATCAGAGGTGGGGCATCAGAGGTTGTGAATCACAGATGGGGAATCAGAGGCGGGGAATCAGAGGCAGGGAATCAGACGCGGGGAATCAGAGGCGGGGATTCAGAGCTGGGGAATCAGAAGCGGGGAATCAGAGTTGGGGAATCAGAGGCGGGGAATCAGATATGGGGAATCAGAGGCAGGGAATCAGAGGCGGGGAATCAGAGGCAGGGAATCAGACGCGGGGAATCTGAGGCGGGGAATCAGAGCTGGGGAATCAGAGGTGGTGAATCAGAGTTGGGGAATCAGAGGCAGGGAATTGGATGTGCGGAATCAGAGAGGGGGAATCAGAGGTGGGGAATCAGAGGCGGTGAATCAGAGATGGGGAATCAGAGGCGGGGAATCAGAGGCAGGAAATCAGACACGGGAATTCAGAGGCTGGGAATCAGACGGGGGGAATCAAAGGCGGGGAATCAGAGCTGGGGAATCTGAGGAAGGGAATCAGAGTTGGGGATTCAGAGGCGGGGAATCAGATATGGGGAAACAGAGGCGGGGAATCAGAGGCGGTGAAACAGAGGCGGGGAATCAGATATGGGGAATCAGATGCAGGGAATCAGAGGCGGGGAATCAGAGCTGGGGAATCAGAGGCGGGGAATCAGAGTTGGGGCATCAGAGGTGGGGAATTAGATATAGGGAAACAGAGGCGGGGAATCAGAGGCGGGGAAACAGAGGCGGGGAATCAGATATGGGGAATCAGAGGTGGGGAATCAGAGGCAGGGAATCAGATGTGCAGAATCAGAGATGGGGAATAAGAGGCAGGGAATCAGAATCAGAAGCGGGGAATCAGAGGCCGGGAATCAGAGGCCGGGAATCATATGCTGGGAATAAGAGGCCGGGAATCAGAGGTGGGGAATCAGATATGGGGAATCAGAGGTGGCGAATCAAAGGCGGTGAATCAGAGATGGGGAATCAGAGGCGGGGAATCAGAGGCAGGGAATCAGATGCGGGGAATCAGAGGCGGGGAATCAGAGCTGGCGAATCAGAGGCTGGGAATCAGAGGTGGGCAATCAGAGGCGGGGAATCAGATATGGGGAATCAGAGGAGGGGAATCAGAGGCGTGGAAACAGAGGCGGGGAATCAAATATAGGGAATCAGAGGTGGGGAATCAGAGGTTGTGAATCAGAGATGGGGAATCAAGGCGGGGAATCAGAGGCAGGGAATCAGACGCGGGGAATCAGAGGCGGGGATTCAGAGCTGGGGAATCAGAGGCGGGGAATCAGAGTTGGGGAATCAGAGGCAGGGAATCAGATATGGGGAATCAGAGGCGGGGAATCAGAGGCGGGGAAACAGAGGCGGGGAATCAGATGTGGGGAATCAAAGGTGGGGAATCAGGGGCAGGGAATCAGTGGCAGGGAATCAGAGGCGGGGAATCAGAGGCGGGGAATCAAAGGCAGGGAATCAGACACGGGGAATCAGAGGCGGGGAATCAGAGATGGGGAATCAGAGGCGGGGAATCAGAGGCAGGGAATCGGATGCCGGGAATCAGAGTCGGGGTATCAGAGCTGGGGAATCAGAGGCGGGGAATCAGAGTTGGGGAATCAGAGGCGGGGAATCAGATATGGGGAAATAGAGGCGGGGAATCAGATATGGGGAATCAGAGGTGTGGAATCAGAGGTTGGGAATCAGAGGCAGGGAATCAGAGTCGGGGAAACAGAGGCGGGGAATCAGATATGGGGAATCAGAGGTGGCGAATCAAAGGCGGTGAAACAGAGATCGGGAATCAGGGCAGGGAATCAGAGGCAGGGAATCAAACACGGGGAATCAGAGCTGGGGAATCAGAGGCGGGGAATCAGAGTTTGGAATCAGAGGCGGGGAATCTGAGGCGGGGAAACAGAGGCGGGGAATCAGATATGGGGAATCAGAGGTGGGGAATCCGAGGTTGGGAATCAGAGGCAGGGAATCAGAGGCGGAAAATCAGAGGCGGGGAATCAGAGGAAGGGAATCAGATGTGCGGAATCGGAGATGGGGAATCAGAGGCAGGGAATCAGAGGCGGGGAATCAGAGGCGGGGAATCAGAGGCCGGGAATCAGATATGGGGAAACAGAGGCGGGGAATCCGAGGCGGGGAAACAGAGGCGGGGAATCAGATATGGGGAATCAGAGGTGGGGAATCAGAGGTTGGGAATCAGAGGCAGGGAATCAGAGGCTTGGAATCAGATGCAGGGAATCAGATGCGGGGAATCAGAGGCGGGGAATTAGAGCTGGGGAATCAGAGGTGGGGAATCAGATTTGGGGAATCAGAGGCGGGGACTTAGATATTGGGAAACAGAGGCGGGGAATCAGAGGCGGGGAAACCCAGGCGGGGAATCAGATATGGGTTATCAGAGGTGGGGAATCAGAGGCAAGGAATCAGATGTGCGGAATCAGAGATGGGGAATCAGAGGCAGGGAATCAGAATCAGAAGCAGGGAATCAGAGGCCGGGAATCAGAGGCCGGAATCAGATGCTGGGAATCAGAGGCCTGGAATCAGAGGCGGGGAATCAGAGGCAGGGAATCAGATGCGGGGAATCAGAGGCGGGGAATCAGAGCTGGGGAATCAGAGGCGGGGTATTAGAGTTGGGGAATCAGAGGCGGGGAATCAGATATGGGGAAACAGAGGTGGGGAATCAGAGGCGGGGAAACAGAGGCAGGGAATCAGATATGGGGAATCAGAGGCGGGGAATCAGAGGTGGGGAATCATAGGCAGGGAATCGGATGTGCGGAATCAGAGATGGGGAATCAGAGGCTGGGAATCAGAGGTGGTGAATCAGAGATGGGGAATCAGAGGCGGGGAATCAGAGGCAGGGAATCAGACGCGGGGAATCAGAGGTGGGCAATCAGAGGCGGGGAATCAGATATGGGGAATCAGAGGCGGGGAATCAGAGGCGGGGAAACAGAGGCGGGGAATCAGATATGGGGAATCAGAGGTGGGGCATCAGAGGTTGCGAATCACAGATGGGGAATCAGAGGCGGGGAATCAGAGGCAGGGAATCAGACGCGGGGAATCAGAGGCGGGGATTCAGAGCTGGGGAATCAGAGGCTGGGAATCAGAGTTGGGGAATCAGAGGCGTGGAATCAGATATGGGGAATCAGAGGCAGGGAATCAGAGGCGGGAAAACAGAGGCGGGGAATCAGATATGGGGAATCAGAGGCGGGGCATCAGAGGCGGGGAATCAGAGCTGGGGAATCAGAGGTGGGGAATCAGATTTGGGGAATCAGAGGTGGGGACTTAGATATTGGGAAACAGAGGCGGGGAATCAGAGGCGGGGAAACAGAGGCGGGGAATCAGATATGGGGAATCAGAGGTGGGGAATCAGAGGCAGGGAATCAGATGTGCGGAATCAGAGATGGGGAATCAGAGGCAGGGAATCAGAATCAGAAGCAGGGAATCAGAGGCCTGGAATCAGAGGCGGGGAATCAGAGGCAGGGAATCAGATGCGGGGAATCAGAGGCGGGGAATCAGAGCTGGGGAATCGGATGCAGGGAATCAGAGGCGGGGAATCAGAGCTGGGGAATCAGAGGCGGGGAATCAGATATGGGGAATCAGAGGTGGGGAATCAGAGGCAGGGAATGAGATGTGCGGAATCAGAGATGGGGAATCAGAGGCAGGGAATCAGAATCAGAAGAAGGGAATCAGAGGCCGGGAATCAGAGGCCGGAATCAGATGCTGGGAATCAGAGGCCTGGAATCAGAGGCGGGGAATCAGAGGCAGGGAATCAGATGCGGGGAATCAGAGGCGGGGAATCAGAGCTGGGGAATCAGAGGCGGGGTATTAGAGTTGGGGAATCAGAGGCGGGGAATCAGATATGGGGAAACAGAGGTGGGGAATCTGAGGCGGGGAAACAGAGGCAGGGAATCAGATATGGGGAATCAGAGGTGGGGCATCAGAGTTTGTGAATCACAGATGGGGAATCAGAGGCGGGGAATCAGAGGCAGGGAATCAGACGCGGGGAATCAGAGGCGGGGATTCAGAGCTGGGGAATCAGAAGCGGGGAATCAGAGTTGGGGAATCAGAGGCGGGGAATCAGATATGGGGAATCAGAGGCAGGGAATAAGAGGCGGGGAATCAGAGGCAGGGAATCAGACGCGGGGAATCTGAGGCGGGGAATCAGAGCTGGGGAATCAGAGGTGGGGAATCAGAGTTGGGGAATCAGAGGCAGGGAATTGGATGTGCGGAATCAGAGAGGGGGAATCAGAGGTGGGGAATCAGAGGCGGTGAATCAGAGATGGGGAATCAGAGGCGGGGAATCAGAGGCAGGAAATCAGACACGGGGATTCAGAGGCTGGGAATCAGACGGGGGGAATCAAAGGCGGGGAATCAGAGCTGGGGAATCTGAGGCAGGGAATCAGAGTTGGGGATTCAGAGGCGGGGAATCAGATATGGGGAAACAGAGGCGGGGAATCAGAGGCGGGCAAACAGAGGCGGGGAATTAGATATGGGGAATCAGAGGTAGGGAATCAGAGGTGGTGAATCAGTGATGGGGAATCACAGGCGGGGAATCAGAGGCAGGGAATAGGACGCGGGGAATCAGAGGCAGGGAATCAGAGCTGGGGAATCAGAGGAGGGGATTCATAGTTGGGAATCAGAGGCGGGAATCAGATATGGGGAATCAGAGCTGGGGAATCAGAGGCGGGGTATTAGAGTTGGGGAATCAGAGGCGGGGAATCAGATATGGGGAAACAGAGGTGGGGAATCTGAGGCGGGGAAACAGAGGCAGGGAATCAGATATGGGGAATCAGAGGCGGGGAATCAGAGGCGGGGAAACAGAGGCGGGGAATCAGATATGGGGTATCAGAGGTGGGGAATCAGAGGCAGGGAATCAGATGTGCGGAATCAGAGATGGGGAATAAGAGGCAGGGAATCAGAATCAGAAGCGGGGAATCAGAGGCCGGGAATCAGAGGCCGGGAATCAGATGCTGGGAATAAGAGGCCGGGAATCAGAGGTGGGGAATCAGATATGGGGAATCAGAGGTGGCGAATCAAAGGCGGTGAATCAGAGATGGGGAATCAGAGGCGGGGAATCAGAGGCAGGGAATCAGATGCGGGGAATCAGAGGCGGGGAATCAGAGCTGGCGAATCAGAGGCTGGGAATCAGAGGTGGGCAATCAGAGGCGGGGAATCAGATATGGGGAATCAGAGGCGGGGAATCAGAGGCGGGGAAACAGAGGCAGGGAATCAAATATAGGGAATCAGAGGTGGGGAATCAGAGGTTGTGAATCAGAGATGGGGAATCAAGGCGGGGAATCAGAGGCAGGGAATCAGACGCGGGGAATCAGAGTCGGGGATTCAGAGCTGGGGAATCAGAGGCGGGGAATCAGAGTTGGGGAATCAGAGGCAGGGAATCAGATATGGGGAATCAGAGGCGGGGAATCAGAGGCGGGGAAACAGAGGCGGGGAATCAGATGTGGGGAATCAGAGGTGGGGAATCAGGGGCAGGAAATCAGTGGCAGGGAATCAGAGGCGGGGAATCAGAGGCGGGGAATCAAAGGCAGGGAATCAGACACGGGGAATCAGAGGCGGGGAATCAGAGATGGGGAATCAGAGGCGGGGAATCAGAGGCAGGGAATCGGATGCCGGGAATCAGAGTCGGGGAATCAGAGCTGGGGAATCAGAGGCGGGGAATCAGAGTTGGGGAATCAGAGGCGGGGAATCAGATATGGGGAAATAGAGGCGGGGAATCAGATATGGGGAATCAGAGGTGTGGAATCAGAGGTTGGGAATCAGAGGCAGGGAATCAGAGTCGGGGAAACAGAGGCGGGGAATCAGATATGGGGAATCAGAGGTGGCGAATCAAAGGCGGTGAAACAGAGATGGGGAATCAGGGCAGGGAATCAGAGGCAGGGAATCAAACACGGGGAATCAGAGCTGGGGAATCAGAGGCGGGGAATCAGAGTTGGGAATCAGAGGCGGGGAATCAGAGGCGGGGAAACAGAGGCAGGGAATCAGATATGGGGAATCAGAGGCGAGGAATCAGAATCAGAAGAAGGGAATCAGAGGCCGGGAATCAGAGGCCGGAATCAGATGCTGGGAATCAGAGGCCTGGAATCAGAGGCGGGGAATCAGAGGCAGGGAATCAGATGCGGGGAATCAGAGGCGGGGAATCAGAGCTGGGGAATCAGAGGCGGGGTATTAGAGTTGGGGAATCAGAGGCGGGGAATCAGATATGGGGAAACAGAGGTGGGGAATCTGAGGCGGGGAAACAGAGGCAGGGAATCAGATATGGGGAATCAGAGGTGGGGCATCAGAGGTTGTGAATCACAGATGGGGAATCAGAGGCGGGGAATCAGAGGCAGGGAATCAGACGCGGGGAATCAGAGGCGGGGATTCAGAGCTGGGGAATCAGAAGCGGGGAATCAGAGTTGGGGAATCAGAGGCGGGGAATCAGATATGGGGAATCAGAGGCAGGGAATCAGAGGCGGGGAATCAGAGGCAGGGAATCAGACGCGGGGAATCTGAGGCGGGGAATCAGAGCTGGGGAATCAGAGGTGGTGAATCAGAGTTGGGGAATCAGAGGCAGGGAATTGGATGTGCGGAATCAGAGAGGGGGAATCAGAGGTGGGGAATCAGAGGCGGTGAATCAGAGATGGGGAATCAGAGGCGGGGAATCAGAGGCAGGAAATCAGACACGGGAATTCAGAGGCTGGGAATCAGACGGGGGGAATCAAAGGCGGGGAATCAGAGCTGGGGAATCTGAGGAAGGGAATCAGAGTTGGGGATTCAGAGGCGGGGAATCAGATATGGGGAAACAGAGGCGGGGAATCAGAGGCGGTGAAACAGAGGCGGGGAATCAGATATGGGGAATCAGATGCAGGGAATCAGAGGCGGGGAATCAGAGCTGGGGAATCAGAGGCGGGGAATCAGAGTTGGGGCATCAGAGGTGGGGAATTAGATATAGGGAAACAGAGGCGGGGAATCAGAGGCGGGGAAACAGAGGCGGGGAATCAGATATGGGGAATCAGAGGTGGGGAATCAGAGGCAGGGAATCAGATGTGCAGAATCAGAGATGGGGAATAAGAGGCAGGGAATCAGAATCAGAAGCGGGGAATCAGAGGCCGGGAATCAGAGGCCGGGAATCAGATGCTGGGAATAAGAGGCCGGGAATCAGAGGTGGGGAATCAGATATGGGGAATCAGAGGTGGCGAATCAAAGGCGGTGAATCAGAGATGGGGAATCAGAGGCGGGGAATCAGAGGCAGGGAATCAGATGCGGGGAATCAGAGGCGGGGAATCAGAGCTGGCGAATCAGAGGCTGGGAATCAGAGGTGGGCAATCAGAGGCGGGGAATCAGATATGGGGAATCAGAGGAGGGGAATCAGAGGCGTGGAAACAGAGGCGGGGAATCAAATATAGGGAATCAGAGGTGGGGAATCAGAGGTTGTGAATCAGAGATGGGGAATCAAGGCGGGGAATCAGAGGCAGGGAATCAGACGCGGGGAATCAGAGGCGGGGATTCAGAGCTGGGGAATCAGAGGCGGGGAATCAGAGTTGGGGAATCAGAGGCAGGGAATCAGATATGGGGAATCAGAGGCGGGGAATCAGAGGCGGGGAAACAGAGGCGGGGAATCAGATGTGGGGAATCAAAGGTGGGGAATCAGGGGCAGGGAATCAGTGGCAGGGAATCAGAGGCGGGGAATCAGAGGCGGGGAATCAAAGGCAGGGAATCAGACACGGGGAATCAGAGGCGGGGAATCAGAGATGGGGAATCAGAGGCGGGGAATCAGAGGCAGGGAATCGGATGCCGGGAATCAGAGTCGGGGTATCAGAGCTGGGGAATCAGAGGCGGGGAATCAGAGTTGGGGAATCAGAGGCGGGGAATCAGATATGGGGAAATAGAGGCGGGGAATCAGATATGGGGAATCAGAGGTGTGGAATCAGAGGTTGGGAATCAGAGGCAGGGAATCTGAGTCGGGGAAACAGAGGCGGGGAATCAGATATGGGGAATCAGAGGTGGCGAATCAAAGGCGGTGAAACAGAGATCGGGAATCAGGGCAGGGAATCAGAGGCAGGGAATCAAACACGGGGAATCAGAGCTGGGGAATCAGAGGCGGGGAATCAGAGTTTGGAATCAGAGGCGGGGAATCTGAGGCGGGGAAACAGAGGCGGGGAATCAGATATGGGGAATCAGAGGTGGGGAATCCGAGGTTGGGAATCAGAGGCAGGGAATCAGAGGCGGAAAATCAGAGGCGGGGAATCAGAGGAAGGGAATCAGATGTGCGGAATCGGAGATGGGGAATCAGAGGCAGGGAATCAGAGGCGGGGAATCAGAGGCGGGGAATCAGAGGCCGGGAATCAGATATGGGGAAACAGAGGCGGGGAATCCGAGGCGGGGAAACAGAGGCGGGGAATCAGATATGGGGAATCAGAGGTGGGGAATCAGAGGTTGGGAATCAGAGGCAGGGAATCAGAGGCTTGGAATCAGATGCAGGGAATCAGATGCGGGGAATCAGAGGCGGGGAATTAGAGCTGGGGAATCAGAGGTGGGGAATCAGATTTGGGGAATCAGAGGCGGGGACTTAGATATTGGGAAACAGAGGCGGGGAATCAGAGGCGGGGAAACCCAGGCGGGGAATCAGATATGGGTTATCAGAGGTGGGGAATCAGAGGCAAGGAATCAGATGTGCGGAATCAGAGATGGGGAATCAGAGGCAGGGAATCAGAATCAGAAGCAGGGAATCAGAGGCCGGGAATCAGAGGCCGGAATCAGATGCTGGGAATCAGAGGCCTGGAATCAGAGGCGGGGAATCAGAGGCAGGGAATCAGATGCGGGGAATCAGAGGCGGGGAATCAGAGCTGGGGAATCAGAGGCGGGGTATTAGAGTTGGGGAATCAGAGGCGGGGAATCAGATATGGGGAAACAGAGGTGGGGAATCAGAGGCGGGGAAACAGAGGCAGGGAATCAGATATGGGGAATCAGAGGCGGGGAATCAGAGGTGGGGAATCATAGGCAGGGAATCGGATGTGCGGAATCAGAGATGGGGAATCAGAGGCTGGGAATCAGAGGTGGTGAATCAGAGATGGGGAATCAGAGGCGGGGAATCAGAGGCAGGGAATCAGACGCGGGGAATCAGAGGTGGGCAATCAGAGGCGGGGAATCAGATATGGGGAATCAGAGGCGGGGAATCAGAGGCGGGGAAACAGAGGCGGGGAATCAGATATGGGGAATCAGAGGTGGGGCATCAGAGGTTGCGAATCACAGATGGGGAATCAGAGGCGGGGAATCAGAGGCAGGGAATCAGACGCGGGGAATCAGAGGCGGGGATTCAGAGCTGGGGAATCAGAGGCTGGGAATCAGAGTTGGGGAATCAGAGGCGTGGAATCAGATATGGGGAATCAGAGGCAGGGAATCAGAGGCGGGAAAACAGAGGCGGGGAATCAGATATGGGGAATCAGAGGCGGGGCATCAGAGGCGGGGAATCAGAGCTGGGGAATCAGAGGTGGGGAATCAGATTTGGGGAATCAGAGGTGGGGACTTAGATATTGGGAAACAGAGGCGGGGAATCAGAGGCGGGGAAACAGAGGCGGGGAATCAGATATGGGGAATCAGAGGTGGGGAATCAGAGGCAGGGAATCAGATGTGCGGAATCAGAGATGGGGAATCAGAGGCAGGGAATCAGAATCAGAAGCAGGGAATCAGAGGCCTGGAATCAGAGGCGGGGAATCAGAGTCAGGGAATCAGATGCGGGGAATCAGAGGCGGGGAATCAGAGCTGGGGAATCAGAGGCGGGGTATTAGAGTTGGGGAATCAGAGGCGGGGAATCAGATATGGGGAAACAGAGGTAGGGAATCAGAGGCGGGGAAACAGAGGCAGGGAATCAGATATGGGGAATCAGAGGCGGGGAATCAGAGGTGGGGAAACATAGGCAGGGAATCGGATGTGCGGAATCAGAGATGGGGAAGCAGAGGCCGGGAATCAGAGGTGGTGAATCAGAGATGGGGAATCAGAGGCGGGGAATCAGAGGCAGGGTATCAGACGCGGGGAATCAGAGGTGGGCAATCAGAGGCGGGGAATCAGATATGGGGAATCAGAGGCGGGGAATCAGAGGCGGGGAAACGGAGGCGGGGAATCAGATATGGGGAATCAGAGGTGGGGCATCAGAGGTTGTGAATCACAGATGGGGAATCAGAGGCGGGGAATCAGAGGCAGGGAATCAGACGCGGGGAATCAGAGGCGGTGATTCAGAGCTGGGGAATCAGAGGCGGGGAATCAGAGTTGGGGAATCAGAGGCGGGGAATCAGATATGGGGAATCAGAGGCAGGGAATCAGAGGCGGGGAATCAGAAGCAGGGAATCAGACGCGGGGAATCTGAGGCGGGGAATCAGAGCTGGGGAATCAGAGGTGGGGAATCAGAGTTGGGGTATCAGAGGCAGGGAATTGGATGTGCGGAATCAGAGATGGGGAATCAGAGGTGGGGAATCAGAGGCGGTGAATCAGAGATGGGGAATCAGAGGCGGGGAATCAGAGGCAGGAAATCAGACACGGGGATTCAGAGGCTGGGAATCAGAGGCAGGGAATCAGACGCGGGGAATCTGAGGCGGGGAATCAGAGCTGGGGAATCTGAGGCAGGGAATCAGAGTTGGGGATTCAGAGGCGGGGAATCAGATATGGGGAAACAGAGGCGGGAAATCAGAGGCGGGCAAACAGAGGCGGGGAATTAGATATGGGGAATCAGAGGTAGGGAATCAGAGGTGGTGAATCAGTGATGGGGAATCACAGGCGGGGAATCAGAGGCAGGGAATAGAACGCGGGGAATCAGAGGCAGGGAATCAGAGCTGGGGAATCGGAGGCGGGGAATCATAGTTGGGAATCAGAGGCGGGAATCAGATATGGGGAAACAGAGGTGGGGAATCAGAGGCGGGGAAACAGAGGCGGGGAATCAGATATGGGGAATCGGATGCAGGGAATCAGAGGCGGGGAATCAGAGCTGGGGAATCAGAGGCGGGGAATCAGAGTTGGGGCATCAGAGGTGGGGAATTAGATATAGGGAAACAGAGGCGGGGAATCAGAGGCGGGGAAACAGAGGCGGGGAATCAGATATGGAGAATCAGAGGTGGGGAATCAGAGGCAGGGAATCAGATGTGCGGAATCAGAGATGGGGAATCAGAGGCAGGGAATCAGAAGCGGGGAATCAGAGGCCGGGAATCAGAGGCCGGGAATCAGATGCTCGGAATAAGAGGCCGGGAATCAGAGGAGGGGAATCAGAGTCCGGGAATCAGAGATGGGGATTCAGAGGCGGGGAATGAGATATGGAGAATCAGAGGCGGGGAATAAGAGGCGGGGAAACAGAGGTGGGGAATCAGATATGGGGAATCAGAGGTGGCGAATCAAAGGCGGTGAATCAGAGATGGGGAATCAGAGGCGGGGAATCAGAGGTTGGGAATCAGAGGCAGGGAATCAGATGCGGGGAATCAGAGGCGGGGAATCAGAGCTGGCGAATCAGAGGCTGGGAATCAGAGGTGGGCAATCAGAGGCGGGGAATCAGATATGGGGAATCAGAGGCGGGGAATCAGAGGCCGGGAATCAGATATGGGGAAACAGAGGCGGGGAATCCGAGGCGGGGAAACAGAGGCGGGGAATCAGATATGGGGAATCAGAGGTGGGGAATCAGAGGTTGGGAATCAGAGGCAGGGAATCAGAGGCTTGGAATCAGAGGCGGGGAAACAGAGGCGGGGAATCAGATATGGGGAATCAGAGGTGGGGAATCAGAGGCAGGGAATGAGATGTGCGGAATCAGAGATGGGGAATCAGAGGCAGGGAATCAGAATCAGAAGAAGGGAATCAGAGGCCGGGAATCAGAGGCCGGAATCAGATGCTGGGAATCAGAGGCCTGGAATCAGAGGCGGGGAATCAGAGGCAGGGAATCAGATGCGGGGAATCAGAGGCGGGGAATCAGAGCTGGGGAATCAGAGGCGGGGTATTAGAGTTGGGGAATCAGAGGCGGGGAATCAGATATGGGGAAACAGAGGTGGGGAATCTGAGGCGGGGAAACAGAGGCAGGGAATCAGATATGGGGAATCAGAGGTGGGGCATCAGAGGTTGTGAATCACAGATGGGGAATCAGAGGCGGGGAATCAGAGGCAGGGAATCAGACGCGGGGAATCAGAGGCGGGGATTCAGAGCTGGGGAATCAGAAGCGGGGAATCAGAGTTGGGGAATCAGAGGCGGGGAATCAGATATGGGGAATCAGAGGCAGGGAATAAGAGGTGGGGAATCAGAGGCAGGGAATCAGACACGGGGAATCTGAGGCGGGGAATCAGAGCTGGGGAATCAGAGGTGGGGAATCAGAGTTGGGGAATCAGAGGCAGGGAATTGGATGTGCGGAATCAGAGAGGGGGAATCAGAGGTGGGGAATCAGAGGTGGTGAATCAGAGATGGGGAACCAGAGGCGGGGAATCAGAGGCAGGAAATCAGACACGGGGATTCAGAGGCTGGGAATCAGACGGGGGGAATCAAAGGCGGGGAATCAGAGCTGGGGAATCTGAGGCAGGGAATCAGAGTTGGGGATTCAGAGGCGGGGAATCAGATATGGGGAAACAGAGGCGGGGAATCAGAGGCGGGCAAACAGAGGCGGGGAATTAGATATGGGGAATCAGAGGTAGGGAATCAGAGGTGGTGAATCAGTGATGGGGAATCACAGGCGGGGAATCAGAGGCAGGGAATAGGACGCGGGGAAACAGAGGCAGGGAATCAGAGCTGGGGAATCAGAGGAGGGGATTCATAGTTGGGAATCAGAGGCGGGAATCAGATATGGGGAAACAGAGGCGGGGAATCAGAGGCGGTGAAACAGAGGCGGGGAATCAGATATGGGGAATCAGATGCAGGGAATCAGAGGCGGGGAATCAGAGCTGGGGAATCAGAGGCGGGGAATCAGAGTTGGGGCATCAGAGGTGGGGAATTAGATATAGGGAAACAGAGGCGGGGAATCAGAGGCGGGGAAACAGAGGCGGGGAATCAGATATGGGGAATCAGAGGTGGGGAATCAGAGGCAGGGAATCAGATGTGCAGAATCAGAGATGGGGAATAAGAGGCAGGGAATCAGAATCAGAAGCGGGGAATCAGAGGCCGGGAATCAGAGGCCGGGAATCAGATGCTGGGAATAAGAGGCCGGGAATCAGAGGTGGGGAATCAGATATGGGGAATCAGAGGTGGCGAATCAAAGGCGGTGAATCAGAGATGGGGAATCAGAGGCGGGGAATCAGAGGCAGGGAATCAGATGCGGGGAATCAGAGGCGGGGAATCAGAGCTGGCGAATCAGAGGCTGGGAATCAGAGGTGGGCAATCAGAGGCGGGGAATCAGATATGGGGAATCAGAGGAGGGGAATCAGAGGCGTGGAAACAGAGGCGGGGAATCAAATATAGGGAATCAGAGGTGGGGAATCAGAGGTTGTGAATCAGAGATGGGGAATCAAGGCGGGGAATCAGAGGCAGGGAATCAGACGCGGGGAATCAGAGGCGGGGATTCAGAGCTGGGGAATCAGAGGCGGGGAATCAGAGTTGGGGAATCAGAGGCAGGGAATCAGATATGGGGAATCAGAGGCGGGGAATCAGAGGCGGGGAAACAGAGGCGGGGAATCAGATGTGGGGAATCAAAGGTGGGGAATCAGGGGCAGGGAATCAGTGGCAGGGAATCAGAGGCGGGGAATCAGAGGCGGGGAATCAAAGGCAGGGAATCAGACACGGGGAATCAGAGGCGGGGAATCAGAGATGGGGAATCAGAGGCGGGGAATCAGAGGCAGGGAATCGGATGCCGGGAATCAGAGTCGGGGTATCAGAGCTGGGGAATCAGAGGCGGGGAATCAGAGTTGGGGAATCAGAGGCGGGGAATCAGATATGGGGAAATAGAGGCGGGGAATCAGATATGGGGAATCAGAGGTGTGGAATCAGAGGTTGGGAATCAGAGGCAGGGAATCAGAGTCGGGGAAACAGAGGCGGGGAATCAGATATGGGGAATCAGAGGTGGGGAATCCGAGGTTGGGAATCAGAGGCAGGGAATCAGAGGCGGAAAATCAGAGGCGGGGAATCAGAGGAAGGGAATCAGATGTGCGGAATCGGAGATGGGGAATCAGAGGCAGGGAATCAGAGGCGGGGAATCAGAGGCGGGGAATCAGAGGCCGGGAATCAGATATGGGGAAACAGAGGCGGGGAATCCGAGGCGGGGAAACAGAGGCGGGGAATCAGATATGGGGAATCAGAGGTGGGGAATCAGAGGTTGGGAATCAGAGGCAGGGAATCAGAGGCTTGGAATCAGATGCAGGGAATCAGATGCGGGAAATCAGAGGCGGGGAATTAGAGCTGGGGAATCAGAGCTGGGGAATCAGAGGTGGGGAATCAGATTTGGGGAATCAGAGGCGGGGACTTAGATATTGGGAAACAGAGGCGGGGAATCAGAGGCGGGGAAACCCAGGCGGGGAATCAGATATGGGTTATCAGAGGTGGGGAATCAGAGGCAAGGAATCAGATGTGCGGAATCAGAGATGGGGAATCAGAGGCAGGGAATCAGAATCAGAAGCAGGGAATCAGAGGCCGGGAATCAGAGGCCGGAATCAGATGCTGGGAATCAGAGGCCTGGAATCAGAGGCGGGGAATCAGAGGCAGGGAATCAGATGCGGGGAATCAGAGGCGGGGAATCAGAGCTGGGGAATCAGAGGCGGGGTATTAGAGTTGGGGAATCAGAGGCGGGGAATCAGATATGGGGAAACAGAGGTGGGGAATCAGAGGCGGGGAAACAGAGGCAGGGAATCAGATATGGGGAATCAGAGGCGGGGAATCAGAGGTGGGGAATCATAGGCAGGGAATCGGATGTGCGGAATCAGAGATGGGGAATCAGAGGCTGGGAATCAGAGGTGGTGAATCAGAGATGGGGAATCAGAGGCGGGGAATCAGAGGCAGGGAATCAGACGCGGGGAATCAGAGGTGGGCAATCAGAGGCGGGGAATCAGATATGGGGAATCAGAGGCGGGGAATCAGAGGCGGGGAAACAGAGGCGGGGAATCAGATATGGGGAATCAGAGGTGGGGCATCAGAGGTTGCGAATCACAGATGGGGAATCAGAGGCGGGGAATCAGAGGCAGGGAATCAGACGCGGGGAATCAGAGGCGGGGATTCAGAGCTGGGGAATCAGAGGCTGGGAATCAGAGTTGGGGAATCAGAGGCGTGGAATCAGATATGGGGAATCAGAGGCAGGGAATCAGAGGCGGGAAAACAGAGGCGGGGAATCAGATATGGGGAATCAGAGGCGGGGCATCAGAGGCGGGGAATCAGAGCTGGGGAATCAGAGGTGGGGAATCAGATTTGGGGAATCAGAGGTGGGGACTTAGATATTGGGAAACAGAGGCGGGGAATCAGAGGCGGGGAAACAGAGGCGGGGAATCAGATATGGGGAATCAGAGGTGGGGAATCAGAGGCAGGGAATCAGATGTGCGGAATCAGAGATGGGGAATCAGAGGCAGGGAATCAGAATCAGAAGCAGGGAATCAGAGGCCTGGAATCAGAGGCGGGGAATCAGAGGCAGGGAATCAGATGCGGGGAATCAGAGGCGGGGAATCAGAGCTGGGGAATCAGAGGCGGGGTATTAGAGTTGGGGAATCAGAGGCGGGGAATCAGATATGGGGAAACAGAGGTAGGGAATCAGAGGCGGGGAAACAGAGGCAGGGAATCAGATATGGGGAATCAGAGGCGGGGAATCAGAGGTGGGGAAACATAGGCAGGGAATCGGATGTGCGGAATCAGAGATGGGGAAGCAGAGGCCGGGAATCAGAGGTGGTGAATCAGAGATGGGGAATCAGAGGCGGGGAATCAGAGGCAGGGTATCAGACGCGGGGAATCAGAGGTGGGCAATCAGAGGCGGGGAATCAGATATGGGGAATCAGAGGCGGGGAATCAGAGGCGGGGAAACGGAGGCGGGGAATCAGATATGGGGAATCAGAGGTGGGGCATCAGAGGTTGTGAATCACAGATGGGGAATCAGAGGCGGGGAATCAGAGGCAGGGAATCAGACGCGGGGAATCAGAGGCGGTGATTCAGAGCTGGGGAATCAGAGGCGGGGAATCAGAGTTGGGGAATCAGAGGCGGGGAATCAGATATGGGGAATCAGAGGCAGGGAATCAGAGGCGGGGAATCAGAAGCAGGGAATCAGACGCGGGGAATCTGAGGCGGGGAATCAGAGCTGGGGAATCAGAGGTGGGGAATCAGAGTTGGGGTATCAGAGGCAGGGAATTGGATGTGCGGAATCAGAGATGGGGAATCAGAGGTGGGGAATCAGAGGCGGTGAATCAGAGATGGGGAATCAGAGGCGGGGAATCAGAGGCAGGAAATCAGACACGGGGATTCAGAGGCTGGGAATCAGAGGCAGGGAATCAGACGCGGGGAATCTGAGGCGGGGAATCAGAGCTGGGGAATCTGAGGCAGGGAATCAGAGTTGGGGATTCAGAGGCGGGGAATCAGATATGGGGAAACAGAGGCGGGAAATCAGAGGCGGGCAAACAGAGGCGGGGAATTAGATATGGGGAATCAGAGGTAGGGAATCAGAGGTGGTGAATCAGTGATGGGGAATCACAGGCGGGGAATCAGAGGCAGGGAATAGAACGCGGGGAATCAGAGGCAGGGAATCAGAGCTGGGGAATCGGAGGCGGGGAATCATAGTTGGGAATCAGAGGCGGGAATCAGATATGGGGAAACAGAGGTGGGGAATCAGAGGCGGGGAAACAGAGGCGGGGAATCAGATATGGGGAATCGGATGCAGGGAATCAGAGGCGGGGAATCAGAGCTGGGGAATCAGAGGCGGGGAATCAGAGTTGGGGCATCAGAGGTGGGGAATTAGATATAGGGAAACAGAGGCGGGGAATCAGAGGCGGGGAAACAGAGGCGGGGAATCAGATATGGAGAATCAGAGGTGGGGAATCAGAGGCAGGGAATCAGATGTGCGGAATCAGAGATGGGGAATCAGAGGCAGGGAATCAGAAGCGGGGAATCAGAGGCCGGGAATCAGAGGCCGGGAATCAGATGCTCGGAATAAGAGGCCGGGAATCAGAGGAGGGGAATCAGAGTCCGGGAATCAGAGATGGGGATTCAGAGGCGGGGAATGAGATATGGAGAATCAGAGGCGGGGAATAAGAGGCGGGGAAACAGAGGTGGGGAATCAGATATGGGGAATCAGAGGTGGCGAATCAAAGGCGGTGAATCAGAGATGGGGAATCAGAGGCGGGGAATCAGAGGCAGGGAATCAGATGCGGGGAATCAGAGGCGGGGAATCAGAGCTGGCGAATCAGAGGCTGGGAATCAGAGGTGGGCAATCAGAGGCGGGGAATCAGATATGGGGAATCAGAGGCGGGGAATCAGAGGCCGGGAATCAGATATGGGGAAACAGAGGCGGGGAATCCGAGGCGGGGAAACAGAGGCGGGGAATCAGATATGGGGAATCAGAGGTGGGGAATCAGAGGTTGGGAATCAGAGGCAGGGAATCAGAGGCTTGGAATCAGAGGCGGGGAAACAGAGGCGGGGAATCAGATATGGGGAATCAGAGGTGGGGAATCAGAGGCAGGGAATGAGATGTGCGGAATCAGAGATGGGGAATCAGAGGCAGGGAATCAGAATCAGAAGAAGGGAATCAGAGGCCGGGAATCAGAGGCCGGAATCAGAGGCGGGGAATCAGAGGCAGGGAATCAGATGCGGGGAATCAGAGGCGGGGAATCAGAGCTGGGGAATCAGAGGCGGGGTATTAGAGTTGGGGAATCAGAGGCGGGGAATCAGATATGGGGAAACAGAGGTGGGGAATCTGAGGCGGGGAAACAGAGGCAGGGAATCAGATATGGGGAATCAGAGGTGGGGCATCAGAGGTTGTGAATCACAGATGGGGAATCAGAGGCGGGGAATCAGAGGCAGGGAATCAGACGCGGGGAATCAGAGGCGGGGATTCAGAGCTGGGGAATCAGAAGCGGGGAATCAGAGTTGGGGAATCAGAGGCGGGGAATCAGATATGGGGAATCAGAGGCAGGGAATAAGAGGTGGGGAATCAGAGGCAGGGAATCAGACGCGGGGAATCTGAGGCGGGGAATCAGAGCTGGGGAATCAGAGGTGGGGAATCAGAGTTGGGGAATCAGAGGCAGGGAATTGGATGTGCAGAATCAGAGAGGGGGAATCAGAGGTGGGGAATCAGAGGCGGTGAATCAGAGATGGGGAACCAGAGGCGGGGAATCAGAGGCAGGAAATCAGACACGGGGATTCAGAGGCTGGGAATCAGACGGGGGGAATCAAAGGCGGGGAATCAGAGCTGGGGAATCTGAGGCAGGGAATCAGAGTTGGGGATTCAGAGGCGGGGAATCAGATATGGGGAAACAGAGGCGGGGAATCAGAGGCGGGCAAACAGAGGCGGGGAATTAGATATGGGGAATCAGAGGTAGGGAATCAGAGGTGGTGAATCAGTGATGGGGAATCACAGGCGGGGAATCAGAGGCAGGGAATAGGACGCGGGGAAACAGAGGCAGGGAATCAGAGCTGGGGAATCAGAGGAGGGGATTCATAGTTGGGAATCAGAGGCGGGAATCAGATATGGGGAAACAGAGGCGGGGAATCAGAGGCGGTGAAACAGAGGCGGGGAATCAGATATGGGGAATCGGATGCAGGGAATCAGAGGCGGGGAATCAGAGCTGGGGAATCAGAGGCGGGGAATCAGAGTTGGGGCATCAGAGGTGGGGAATTAGATATAGGGAAACAGAGGCGGGGAATCAGAGGCGGGGAAACAGAGGCGGGGAATCAGATATGGGGTATCAGAGGTGGGGAATCAGAGGCAGGGAATCAGATGTGCGGAATCAGAGATGGGGAACAAGAGGCAGGGAATCAGAATCAGAAGCGGGGAATCAGAGGCCGGGAATCAGAGGCCGGGAATCAGATGCTGGGAATAAGAGGCCGGGAATCAGAGGTGGGGAATCAGATATGGGGAATCAGAGGTGGCGAATAAAAGGCGGTGAATCAGAGATGGGGAATCAGAGGCGGGAAATCAGAGGCAGGGAATCAGATGCGGGGAATCAGAGGCGGGGAATCAGAGCTGGCGAATCAGAGGCTGGGAATCAGAGGTGGGCAATCAGAGGCGGGGAATCAGATATGGGGAATCAGAGGCGGGGAATCAGAGGCGGGGAAACAGAGGCGGGGAATCAAATATAGGGAATCAGAGGTGGGGAATCAGAGGTTGTGAATCAGAGATGGGGAATCAAGGCGGGGAATCAGAGGCAGGGAATCAGACGCGGGGAATCAGAGTCGGGGATTCAGAGCTGGGGAATCAGAGGCGGGGAATCAGAGTTGGGGAATCAGAGGCAGGGAATCAGATATGGGGAATCAGAGGCGGGGAATCAGAGGCGGGGAAACAGAGGCGGGGAATCAGATGTGGGGAATCAGAGGTGGGGAATCAGGGGCAGGAAATCAGTGGCAGGGAATCAGAGGCGGGGAATCAGAGGCGGGGAATCAAAGGCAGGGAATCAGACACGGGGAATCAGAGGCGGGGAATCAGAGATGGGGAATCAGAGGCGGGGAATCAGAGGCAGGGAATCGGATGCCGGGAATCAGAGTCGGGGAATCAGAGCTGGGGAATCAGAGGCGGGGAATCAGAGTTGGGGAATCAGAGGCGGGGAATCAGATATGGGGATATAGAGGCGGGGAATCAGATATGGGGAATCAGAGGTGTGGAAACAGAGGTTGGGAATCAGAGGCAGGGAATCAGAGTCGGGGAAACAGAGGCGGGGAATCAGATATGGGGAATCAGAGGTGGCGAATCAAAGGCGGTGAAACAGAGATGGGGAATCAGGGCAGGGAATCAGAGGCAGGGAATCAAACACGGGGAATCAGAGCTGGGGAATCAGAGGCGGGGAATCAGAGTTGGGAATCAGAGGCGGGGAATCAGAGGCGGGGAAACAGAGGCAGGGAATCAGATATGGGGAATCAGAGGCAGGGAATCAGAATCAGAAGAAGGGAATCAGAGGCCGGGAATCAGAGGCCGGAATCAGATGCTGGGAATCAGAGGCCTGGAATCAGAGGCGGGGAATCAGAGGCAGGGAATCAGATGCGGGGAATCAGAGGCGGGGAATCAGAGCTGGGTAATCAGAGGCGGGGTATTAGAGTTGGGGAATCAGAGGCGGGGAATCAGATATGGGGAAACAGAGGTGGGGAATCTGAGGCGGGGAAACAGAGGCAGGGAATCAGATATGGGGAATCAGAGGTGGGGCATCAGAGGTTGTGAATCACAGATGGGGAATCAGAGGCGGGGAATCAGAGGCAGGGAATCAGACGCGGGGAATCAGAGGCGGGGATTCAGAGCTGGGGAATCAGAAGCGGGGAATCAGAGTTGGGGAATCAGAGGCGGGGAATCAGATATGGGGAATCAGAGGCAGGGAATCAGAGGCGGGGAATCAGAGGCAGGGAATCAGACGCGGGGAATCTGAGGCGGGGAATCAGAGCTGGGGAATCAGAGGTGGTGAATCAGAGTTGGGGAATCAGAGGCAGGGAATTGGATGTGCGGAATCAGAGAGGGGGAATCAGAGGTGGGGAATCAGAGGCGGGGAATCAGAGTTGGGGCATCAGAGGTGGGGAATTAGATATAGGGAAACAGAGGCGGGGAATCAGAGGCGGGGAAACAGAGGCGGGGAATCAGATATGGAGAATCAGAGGTGGGGAATCAGAGGCAGGGAATCAGATGTGAGGAATCAGAGATGGGGAATCAGAGGCAGGGAATCAGAAGCGGGGAATCAGAGGCCGGGAATCAGAGGCCGGGAATCAGATGCTCGGAATAAGAGGCCGGGAATCAGAGGAGGGGAATCAGAGTCCGGGAATCAAAGATGGGGATTCAGAGGCGGGGAATGAGATATGGAGAATCAGAGGCGGGGAATAAGAGGCGGGGAAACAGAGGTGGGGAATCAGATATGGGGAATCAGAGGTGGCGAATCAAAGGCGGTGAATCAGAGATGGGGAATCAGAGGCGGGGAATCAGAGGCAGGGAATCAGATGCGGGGAATCAGAGGCGGGGTATCAGAGCTGGCGAATCAGAGGCTGGGAATCAGAGGTGGGCAATCAGAGGCGGGGAATCAGATATGGGGAATCAGAGGCGGGGAATCAGAGGCGGGGAAACAGAGGCGGGGAATCAAATATAGGGAATCAGAGGTGGGGAATCAGAGGTTGTGAATCATAAATGGGGAATCAAGGCGGGGAATCAGAGGCAGGGAATCAGACGCGGGGAAACAGCGGCGGGGATTCAGAACTAGGGAATCAGAGGCGGGGAATCAGATATGGGGAATCAGAGGCGGGGAATCAGAGGCCGGGAATCAGATATGGGGAAACAGAGGCGGGGAATCCGAGGCGGGGAAACAGAGGCGGGGAATCAGATATGGGGAATCAGAGGTGGGGAATCAGAGGTTGGGAATCAGAGGCAGGGAATCAGAGGCTTGGAATCAGAGGCGGGGAAACAGAGGCGGGGAATCAGATATGGGGAATCAGAGGTGGGGAATCAGAGGCAGGGAATGAGATGTGCGGAATCAGAGATGGGGAATCAGAGGCAGGGAATCAGAATCAGAAGAAGGGAATCAGAGGCCGGGAATCAGAGGCCGGAATCAGATGCTGGGAATCAGAGGCCTGGAATCAGAGGCGGGGAATCAGAGGCAGGGAATCAGATGCGGGGAATCAGAGGCGGGGAATCAGAGCTGGGGAATCAGAGGCGGGGTATTAGAGTTGGGGAATCAGAGGCGGGGAATCAGATATGGGGAAACAGAGGTGGGGAATCTGAGGCGGGGAAACAGAGGCAGGGAATCAGATATGGGGAATCAGAGGTGGGGCATCAGAGGTTGTGAATCACAGATGGGGAATCAGAGGCGGGGAATCAGAGGCAGGGAATCAGACGCGGGGAATCAGAGGCGGGGATTCAGAGCTGGGGAATCAGAAGCGGGGAATCAGAGTTGGGGAATCAGAGGCGGGGAATCAGATATGGGGAATCAGAGGCAGGGAATAAGAGGTGGGGAATCAGAGGCAGGGAATCAGACGCGGGGAATCTGAGGCGGGGAATCAGAGCTGGGGAATCAGAGGTGGGGAATCAGAGTTGGGGAATCAGAGGCAGGGAATTGGATGTGCGGAATCAGAGAGGGGGAATCAGAGGTGGGGAATCAGAGGCGGTGAATCAGAGATGGGGAACCAGAGGCGGGGAATCAGAGGCAGGAAATCAGACACGGGGATTCAGAGGCTGGGAATCAGACGGGGGGAATCAAAGGCGGGGAATCAGAGCTGGGGAATCTGAGGCAGGGAATCAGAGTTGGGGATTCAGAGGCGGGGAATCAGATATGGGGAAACAGAGGCGGGGAATCAGAGGCGGGCAAACAGAGGCGGGGAATTAGATATGGGGAATCAGAGGTAGGGAATCAGAGGTGGTGAATCAGTGATGGGGAATCACAGGCGGGGAATCAGAGGCAGGGAATAGGACGCGGGGAATCAGAGGCAGGGAATCAGAGCTGGGGAATCAGAGGAGGGGATTCATAGTTGGGAATCAGAGGCGGGAATCAGATATGGGGAAACAGAGGCGGGGAATCAGAGGCGGTGAAACAGAGGCGGGGAATCAGATATGGGGAATCGGATGCAGGGAATCAGAGGTGGGGAATCAGAGCTGGGGAATCAGAGGCGGGGAATCAGAGTTGGGGAATCAGAGGTGGGGAATTAGATATAGGGAAACAGAGGCGGGGAATCAGAGGCGGGGAAACAGAGGCGGGGAATCAGATATGGGGTATCAGAGGTGGGGAATCAGAGGCAGGGAATCAGATGTGCGGAATCAGAGATGGGGAACAAGAGGCAGGGAATCAGAATCAGAAGCGGGGAATCAGAGGCCGGGAATCAGAGGCCGGGAATCAGATGCTGGGAATAAGAGGCCGGGAATCAGAGGTGGGGAATCAGATATGGGGAATCAGAGGTGGCGAATCAAAGGCGGTGAATCAGAGATGGGGAATCAGAGGCGGGGAATCAGAGGCAGGGAATCAGATGCGGGGAATCAGAGGCGGGGAATCAGAGCTGGCGAATCAGAGGCTGGGAATCAGAGGTGGGCAATCAGAGGCGGGGAATCAGATATGGGGAATCAGAGGCGGGGAATCAGAGGCGGGGAAACAGAGGCGGGGAATCAAATATAGGGAATCAGACGTGGGGAATCAGAGGTTGTGAATCAGAGATGGGGAATCAAGGCGGGGAATCAGAGGCAGGGAATCAGACGCGGGGAATCAGAGTCGGGGATTCAGAGCTGGGGAATCAGAGGCGGGGAATCAGATGTGCGGAATCAGAGATGGGGAATCAGAGGCAGGGAATCAGAATCAGAAGCAGGGAATCAGAGGCCGGGAATCAGAGGCCGGAATCAGATGCTGGGAATCAGAGGCCTGGAATCAGAGGCGGGGAATCAGAGGCAGGGAATCAGATGCGGGGAATCAGAGGCGGGGAATCAGAGCTGGGGAATCAGAGGCGGGGTATTAGAGTTGGGGAATCAGAGGCGGGGAATCAGATATGGGGAAACAGAGGTGGGGAATCAGAGGCGGGGAAACAGAGGCAGGGAATCAGATATGGGGAATCAGAGGCGGGGAATCAGAGGTGGGGAATCATAGGCAGGGAATCGGATGTGCGGAATCAGAGATGGGGAATCAGAGGCTGGGAATCAGAGGTGGTGAATCAGAGATGGGGAATCAGAGGCGGGGAATCAGAGGCAGGGAATCAGACGCGGGGAATCAGAGGTGGGCAATCAGAGGCGGGGAATCAGATATGGGGAATCAGAGGCGGGGAATCAGAGGCGGGGAAACAGAGGCGGGGAATCAGATATGGGGAATCAGAGGTGGGGCATCAGAGGTTGCGAATCACAGATGGGGAATCAGAGGCGGGGAATCAGAGGCAGGGAATCAGACGCGGGGAATCAGAGGCGGGGATTCAGAGCTGGGGAATCAGAGGCTGGGAATCAGAGTTGGGGAATCAGAGGCGTGGAATCAGATATGGGGAATCAGAGGCAGGGAATCAGAGGCGGGAAAACAGAGGCGGGGAATCAGATATGGGGAATCAGAGGCGGGGCATCAGAGGCGGGGAATCAGAGCTGGGGAATCAGAGGTGGGGAATCAGATTTGGGGAATCAGAGGTGGGGACTTAGATATTGGGAAACAGAGGCGGGGAATCAGAGGCGGGGAAACAGAGGCGGGGAATCAGATATGGGGAATCAGAGGTGGGGAATCAGAGGCAGGGAATCAGATGTGCGGAATCAGAGATGGGGAATCAGAGGCAGGGAATCAGAATCAGAAGCAGGGAATCAGAGGCCTGGAATCAGAGGCGGGGAATCAGAGGCAGGGAATCAGATGCGGGGAATCAGAGGCGGGGAATCAGAGCTGGGGAATCAGAGGCGGGGTATTAGAGTTGGGGAATCAGAGGCGGGGAATCAGATATGGGGAAACAGAGGTAGGGAATCAGAGGCGGGGAAACAGAGGCAGGGAATCAGATATGGGGAATCAGAGGCGGGGAATCAGAGGTGGGGAAACATAGGCAGGGAATCGGATGTGCGGAATCAGAGATGGGGAAGCAGAGGCCGGGAATCAGAGGTGGTGAATCAGAGATGGGGAATCAGAGGCGGGGAATCAGAGGCAGGGTATCAGACGCGGGGAATCAGAGGTGGGCAATCAGAGGCGGGGAATCAGATATGGGGAATCAGAGGCGGGGAATCAGAGGCGGGGAAACGGAGGCGGGGAATCAGATATGGGGAATCAGAGGTGGGGCATCAGAGGTTGTGAATCACAGATGGGGAATCAGAGGCGGGGAATCAGAGGCAGGGAATCAGACGCGGGGAATCAGAGGCGGTGATTCAGAGCTGGGGAATCAGAGGCGGGGAATCAGAGTTGGGGAATCAGAGGCGGGGAATCAGATATGGGGAATCAGAGGCAGGGAATCAGAGGCGGGGAATCAGAAGCAGGGAATCAGACGCGGGGAATCTGAGGCGGGGAATCAGAGCTGGGGAATCAGAGGTGGGGAATCAGAGTTGGGGTATCAGAGGCAGGGAATTGGATGTGCGGAATCAGAGATGGGGAATCAGAGGTGGGGAATCAGAGGCGGTGAATCAGAGATGGGGAATCAGAGGCGGGGAATCAGAGGCAGGAAATCAGACACGGGGATTCAGAGGCTGGGAATCAGAGGCAGGGAATCAGACGCGGGGAATCTGAGGCGGGGAATCAGAGCTGGGGAATCTGAGGCAGGGAATCAGAGTTGGGGATTCAGAGGCGGGGAATCAGATATGGGGAAACAGAGGCGGGAAATCAGAGGCGGGCAAACAGAGGCGGGGAATTAGATATGGGGAATCAGAGGTAGGGAATCAGAGGTGGTGAATCAGTGATGGGGAATCACAGGCGGGGAATCAGAGGCAGGGAATAGAACGCGGGGAATCAGAGGCAGGGAATCAGAGCTGGGGAATCGGAGGCGGGGAATCATAGTTGGGAATCAGAGGCGGGAATCAGATATGGGGAAACAGAGGTGGGGAATCAGAGGCGGGGAAACAGAGGCGGGGAATCAGATATGGGGAATCGGATGCAGGGAATCAGAGGCGGGGAATCAGAGCTGGGGAATCAGAGGCGGGGAATCAGAGTTGGGGCATCAGAGGTGGGGAATTAGATATAGGGAAACAGAGGCGGGGAATCAGAGGCGGGGAAACAGAGGCGGGGAATCAGATATGGAGAATCAGAGGTGGGGAATCAGAGGCAGGGAATCAGATGTGCGGAATCAGAGATGGGGAATCAGAGGCAGGGAATCAGAAGCGGGGAATCAGAGGCCGGGAATCAGAGGCCGGGAATCAGATGCTCGGAATAAGAGGCCGGGAATCAGAGGAGGGGAATCAGAGTCCGGGAATCAGAGATGGGGATTCAGAGGCGGGGAATGAGATATGGAGAATCAGAGGCGGGGAATAAGAGGCGGGGAAACAGAGGTGGGGAATCAGATATGGGGAATCAGAGGTGGCGAATCAAAGGCGGTGAATCAGAGATGGGGAATCAGAGGCGGGGAATCAGAGGCAGGGAATCAGATGCGGGGAATCAGAGGCGGGGAATCAGAGCTGGCGAATCAGAGGTTGGGAATCAGAGGTGGGCAATCAGAGGCGGGGAATCAGATATGGGGAATCAGAGGCGGGGAATCAGAGGCCGGGAATCAGATATGGGGAAACAGAGGCGGGGAATCCGAGGCGGGGAAACAGAGGCGGGGAATCAGATATGGGGAATCAGAGGTGGGGAATCAGAGGTTGGGAATCAGAGGCAGGGAATCAGAGGCTTGGAATCAGAGGCGGGGAAACAGAGGCGGGGAATCAGATATGGGGAATCAGAGGTGGGGAATCAGAGGCAGGGAATGAGATGTGCGGAATCAGAGATGGGGAATCAGAGGCAGGGAATCAGAATCAGAAGAAGGGAATCAGAGGCCGGGAATCAGAGGCCGGAATCAGAGGCGGGGAATCAGAGGCAGGGAATCAGATGCGGGGAATCAGAGGCGGGGAATCAGAGCTGGGGAATCAGAGGCGGGGTATTAGAGTTGGGGAATCAGAGGCGGGGAATCAGATATGGGGAAACAGAGGTGGGGAATCTGAGGCGGGGAAACAGAGGCAGGGAATCAGATATGGGGAATCAGAGGTGGGGCATCAGAGGTTGTGAATCACAGATGGGGAATCAGAGGCGGGGAATCAGAGGCAGGGAATCAGACGCGGGGAATCAGAGGCGGGGATTCAGAGCTGGGGAATCAGAAGCGGGGAATCAGAGTTGGGGAATCAGAGGCGGGGAATCAGATATGGGGAATCAGAGGCAGGGAATAAGAGGTGGGGAATCAGAGGCAGGGAATCAGACGCGGGGAATCTGAGGCGGGGAATCAGAGCTGGGGAATCAGAGGTGGGGAATCAGAGTTGGGGAATCAGAGGCAGGGAATTGGATGTGCAGAATCAGAGAGGGGGAATCAGAGGTGGGGAATCAGAGGCGGTGAATCAGAGATGGGGAACCAGAGGCGGGGAATCAGAGGCAGGAAATCAGACACGGGGATTCAGAGGCTGGGAATCAGACGGGGGGAATCAAAGGCGGGGAATCAGAGCTGGGGAATCTGAGGCAGGGAATCAGAGTTGGGGATTCAGAGGCGGGGAATCAGATATGGGGAAACAGAGGCGGGGAATCAGAGGCGGGCAAACAGAGGCGGGGAATTAGATATGGGGAATCAGAGGTAGGGAATCAGAGGTGGTGAATCAGTGATGGGGAATCACAGGCGGGGAATCAGAGGCAGGGAATAGGACGCGGGGAAACAGAGGCAGGGAATCAGAGCTGGGGAATCAGAGGAGGGGATTCATAGTTGGGAATCAGAGGCGGGAATCAGATATGGGGAAACAGAGGCGGGGAATCAGAGGCGGTGAAACAGAGGCGGGGAATCAGATATGGGGAATCGGATGCAGGGAATCAGAGGCGGGGAATCAGAGCTGGGGAATCAGAGGCGGGGAATCAGAGTTGGGGCATCAGAGGTGGGGAATTAGATATAGGGAAACAGAGGCGGGGAATCAGAGGCGGGGAAACAGAGGCGGGGAATCAGATATGGGGTATCAGAGGTGGGGAATCAGAGGCAGGGAATCAGATGTGCGGAATCAGAGATGGGGAACAAGAGGCAGGGAATCAGAATCAGAAGCGGGGAATCAGAGGCCGGGAATCAGAGGCCGGGAATCAGATGCTGGGAATAAGAGGCCGGGAATCAGAGGTGGGGAATCAGATATGGGGAATCAGAGGTGGCGAATAAAAGGCGGTGAATCAGAGATGGGGAATCAGAGGCGGGAAATCAGAGGCAGGGAATCAGATGCGGGGAATCAGAGGCGGGGAATCAGAGCTGGCGAATCAGAGGTGGGCAATCAGAGGCGGGGAATCAGATATGGGGAATCAGAGGCGGGGAATCAGAGGCGGGGAAACAGAGGCGGGGAATCAAATATAGGGAATCAGAGGTGGGGAATCAGAGGTTGTGAATCAGAGATGGGGAATCAAGGCGGGGAATCAGAGGCAGGGAATCAGACGCGGGGAATCAGAGTCGGGGATTCAGAGCTGGGGAATCAGAGGCGGGGAATCAGAGTTGGGGAATCAGAGGCAGGGAATCAGATATGGGGAATCAGAGGCGGGGAATCAGAGGCGGGGAAACAGAGGCGGGGAATCAGATGTGGGGAATCAGAGGTGGGGAATCAGGGGCAGGAAATCAGTGGCAGGGAATCAGAGGCGGGGAATCAGAGGCGGGGAATCAAAGGCAGGGAATCAGACACGGGGAATCAGAGGCGGGGAATCAGAGATGGGGAATCAGAGGCGGGGAATCAGAGGCAGGGAATCGGATGCCGGGAATCAGAGTCGGGGAATCAGAGCTGGGGAATCAGAGGCGGGGAATCAGAGTTGGGGAATCAGAGGCGGGGAATCAGATATGGGGATATAGAGGCGGGGAATCAGATATGGGGAATCAGAGGTGTGGAAACAGAGGTTGGGAATCAGAGGCAGGGAATCAGAGTCGGGGAAACAGAGGCGGGGAATCAGATATGGGGAATCAGAGGTGGCGAATCAAAGGCGGTGAAACAGAGATGGGGAATCAGGGCAGGGAATCAGAGGCAGGGAATCAAACACGGGGAATCAGAGCTGGGGAATCAGAGGCGGGGAATCAGAGTTGGGAATCAGAGGCGGGGAATCAGAGGCGGGGAAACAGAGGCAGGGAATCAGATATGGGGAATCAGAGGCAGGGAATCAGAATCAGAAGAAGGGAATCAGAGGCCGGGAATCAGAGGCCGGAATCAGATGCTGGGAATCAGAGGCCTGGAATCAGAGGCGGGGAATCAGAGGCAGGGAATCAGATGCGGGGAATCAGAGGCGGGGAATCAGAGCTGGGTAATCAGAGGCGGGGTATTAGAGTTGGGGAATCAGAGGCGGGGAATCAGATATGGGGAAACAGAGGTGGGGAATCTGAGGCGGGGAAACAGAGGCAGGGAATCAGATATGGGGAATCAGAGGTGGGGCATCAGAGGTTGTGAATCACAGATGGGGAATCAGAGGCGGGGAATCAGAGGCAGGGAATCAGACGCGGGGAATCAGAGGCGGGGATTCAGAGCTGGGGAATCAGAAGCGGGGAATCAGAGTTGGGGAATCAGAGGCGGGGAATCAGATATGGGGAATCAGAGGCAGGGAATCAGAGGCGGGGAATCAGAGGCAGGGAATCAGACGCGGGGAATCTGAGGCGGGGAATCAGAGCTGGGGAATCAGAGGTGGTGAATCAGAGTTGGGGAATCAGAGGCAGGGAATTGGATGTGCGGAATCAGAGAGGGGGAATCAGAGGTGGGGAATCAGAGGCGGGGAATCAGAGTTGGGGCATCAGAGGTGGGGAATTAGATATAGGGAAACAGAGGCGGGGAATCAGAGGCGGGGAAACAGAGGCGGGGAATCAGATATGGAGAATCAGAGGTGGGGAATCAGAGGCAGGGAATCAGATGTGAGGAATCAGAGATGGGGAATCAGAGGCAGGGAATCAGAAGCGGGGAATCAGAGGCCGGGAATCAGAGGCCGGGAATCAGATGCTCGGAATAAGAGGCCGGGAATCAGAGGAGGGGAATCAGAGTCCGGGAATCAAAGATGGGGATTCAGAGGCGGGGAATGAGATATGGAGAATCAGAGGCGGGGAATAAGAGGCGGGGAAACAGAGGTGGGGAATCAGATATGGGGAATCAGAGGTGGCGAATCAAAGGCGGTGAATCAGAGATGGGGAATCAGAGGCGGGGAATCAGAGGCAGGGAATCAGATGCGGGGAATCAGAGGCGGGGTATCAGAGCTGGCGAATCAGAGGCTGGGAATCAGAGGTGGGCAATCAGAGGCGGGGAATCAGATATGGGGAATCAGAGGCGGGGAATCAGAGGCGGGGAAACAGAGGCGGGGAATCAAATATAGGGAATCAGAGGTGGGGAATCAGAGGTTGTGAATCATAAATGGGGAATCAAGGCGGGGAATCAGAGGCAGGGAATCAGACGCGGGGAAACAGCGGCGGGGATTCAGAACTAGGGAATCAGAGGCGGGGAATCAGATATGGGGAATCAGAGGCGGGGAATCAGAGGCCGGGAATCAGATATGGGGAAACAGAGGCGGGGAATCCGAGGCGGGGAAACAGAGGCGGGGAATCAGATATGGGGAATCAGAGGTGGGGAATCAGAGGTTGGGAATCAGAGGCAGGGAATCAGAGGCTTGGAATCAGAGGCGGGGAAACAGAGGCGGGGAATCAGATATGGGGAATCAGAGGTGGGGAATCAGAGGCAGGGAATGAGATGTGCGGAATCAGAGATGGGGAATCAGAGGCAGGGAATCAGAATCAGAAGAAGGGAATCAGAGGCCGGGAATCAGAGGCCGGAATCAGATGCTGGGAATCAGAGGCCTGGAATCAGAGGCGGGGAATCAGAGGCAGGGAATCAGATGCGGGGAATCAGAGGCGGGGAATCAGAGCTGGGGAATCAGAGGCGGGGTATTAGAGTTGGGGAATCAGAGGCGGGGAATCAGATATGGGGAAACAGAGGTGGGGAATCTGAGGCGGGGAAACAGAGGCAGGGAATCAGATATGGGGAATCAGAGGTGGGGCATCAGAGGTTGTGAATCACAGATGGGGAATCAGAGGCGGGGAATCAGAGGCAGGGAATCAGACGCGGGGAATCAGAGGCGGGGATTCAGAGCTGGGGAATCAGAAGCGGGGAATCAGAGTTGGGGAATCAGAGGCGGGGAATCAGATATGGGGAATCAGAGGCAGGGAATAAGAGGTGGGGAATCAGAGGCAGGGAATCAGACGCGGGGAATCTGAGGCGGGGAATCAGAGCTGGGGAATCAGAGGTGGGGAATCAGAGTTGGGGAATCAGAGGCAGGGAATTGGATGTGCGGAATCAGAGAGGGGGAATCAGAGGTGGGGAATCAGAGGCGGTGAATCAGAGATGGGGAACCAGAGGCGGGGAATCAGAGGCAGGAAATCAGACACGGGGATTCAGAGGCTGGGAATCAGACGGGGGGAATCAAAGGCGGGGAATCAGAGCTGGGGAATCTGAGGCAGGGAATCAGAGTTGGGGATTCAGAGGCGGGGAATCAGATATGGGGAAACAGAGGCGGGGAATCAGAGGCGGGCAAACAGAGGCGGGGAATTAGATATGGGGAATCAGAGGTAGGGAATCAGAGGTGGTGAATCAGTGATGGGGAATCACAGGCGGGGAATCAGAGGCAGGGAATAGGACGCGGGGAATCAGAGGCAGGGAATCAGAGCTGGGGAATCAGAGGAGGGGATTCATAGTTGGGAATCAGAGGCGGGAATCAGATATGGGGAAACAGAGGCGGGGAATCAGAGGCGGTGAAACAGAGGCGGGGAATCAGATATGGGGAATCGGATGCAGGGAATCAGAGGTGGGGAATCAGAGCTGGGGAATCAGAGGCGGGGAATCAGAGTTGGGGAATCAGAGGTGGGGAATTAGATATAGGGAAACAGAGGCGGGGAATCAGAGGCGGGGAAACAGAGGCGGGGAATCAGATATGGGGTATCAGAGGTGGGGAATCAGAGGCAGGGAATCAGATGTGCGGAATCAGAGATGGGGAACAAGAGGCAGGGAATCAGAATCAGAAGCGGGGAATCAGAGGCCGGGAATCAGAGGCCGGGAATCAGATGCTGGGAATAAGAGGCCGGGAATCAGAGGTGGGGAATCAGATATGGGGAATCAGAGGTGGCGAATCAAAGGCGGTGAATCAGAGATGGGGAATCAGAGGCGGGGAATCAGAGGCAGGGAATCAGATGCGGGGAATCAGAGGCGGGGAATCAGAGCTGGCGAATCAGAGGCTGGGAATCAGAGGTGGGCAATCAGAGGCGGGGAATCAGATATGGGGAATCAGAGGCGGGGAATCAGAGGCGGGGAAACAGAGGCGGGGAATCAAATATAGGGAATCAGACGTGGGGAATCAGAGGTTGTGAATCAGAGATGGGGAATCAAGGCGGGGAATCAGAGGCAGGGAATCAGACGCGGGGAATCAGAGTCGGGGATTCAGAGCTGGGGAATCAGAGGCGGGGAATCAGAGTTGGGGAATCAGAGGCAGGGAATCAGATATGGGGAATCAGAGGCGGGGAATCAGAGGCGGGGAAACAGAGGCGGGGAATCAGATGTGGGGAATCAGAGGTGGGGAATCAGGGGCAGGAAATCAGTGGCAGGGAATCAGAGGCGGGGAATCAGAGGCGGGGAATCAAAGGCAGGGAATCAGACACGGGGAATCAGAGGCGGGGAATCAGAGATGGGGAATCAGAGGCGGGGAATCAGAGGCAGGGAATCAGATGCCGGGAATCAGAGTCGGGGAATCAGAGCTGGGGAATCAGAGGCGGGGAATCAGAGTTGGGGAATCAGAGGCGGGGAATCAGATATGGGGAAATAGAGGCGTGGAATCAGATATGGGGAATCAGAGGTGTGGAATCAGAGGTTGGGAATCAGAGGCAGGGAATCAGAGTCGGGGAAACAGAGGCGGGGAATCAGATATGGGGAATCAGAGGTGGCGAATCAAAGGCGGTGAAACAGAGATGGGGAATCAGGGCAGGGAATCAGAGGCAGGGAATCAAACACGGGGAATCAGAGCTGGGGAATCAGAGGCGGGGAATCAGAGTTGGGAATCAGAGGCGGGGAATCAGAGGCGGGGAAACAGAGGCAGGGAATCAGATATGGGGAATCAGAGGCAGGGAATCAGAATCAGAAGAAGGGAATCAGAGGCCGGGAATCAGAGGCCGGAATCAGATGCTGGGAATCAGAGGCCTGGAATCAGAGGCGGGGAATCAGAGGCAGGGAATCAGATGCGGGGAATCAGAGGCGGGGAATCAGAGCTGGGGAATCAGAGGCGGGGTATTAGAGTTGGGGAATCAGAGGCGGGGAATCAGATATGGGGAAACAGAGGTGGGGAATCTGAGGCGGGGAAACAGAGGCAGGGAATCAGATATGGGGAATCAGAGGTGGGGCATCAGAGGTTGTGAATCACAGATGGGGAATCAGAGGCGGGGAATCAGAGGCAGGGAATCAGACGCGGGGAATCAGAGGCGGGGATTCAGAGCTGGGGAATCAGAAGCGGGGAATCAGAGTTGGGGAATCAGAGGCGGGGAATCAGATATGGGGAATCAGAGGCAGGGAATCAGAGGCGGGGAATCAGAGGCAGGGAATCAGACGCGGGGAATCTGAGGCGGGGAATCAGAGCTGGGGAATCAGAGGTGGTGAATCAGAGTTGGGGAATCAGAGGCAGGGAATTGGATGTGCGGAATCAGAGAGGGGGAATCAGAGGTGGGGAATCAGAGGCGGTGAATCAGAGATGGGGAATCAGAGGCGGGGAATCAGAGGCAGGAAATCAGACACGGGAATTCAGAGGCTGGGAATCAGACGGGGGGAATCAAAGGCGGGGAATCAGAGCTGGGGAATCTGAGGAAGGGAATCAGAGTTGGGGATTCAGAGGCGGGGAATCAGATATGGGGAAACAGAGGCGGGGAATCAGAGGCGGTGAAACAGAGGCGGGGAATCAGATATGGGGAATCGGATGCAGGGAATCAGAGGCGGGGAATCAGAGCTGGGGAATCAGAGGCGGGGAATCAGAGTTGGGGCATCAGAGGTGGGGAATTAGATATAGGGAAACAGAGGCGGGGAATCAGAGGCGGGGAAACAGAGGCGGGGAATCAGATATGGGGAATCAGAGGTGGGGAATCAGAGGCAGGGAATCAGATGTGCAGAATCAGAGATGGGGAATAAGAGGCAGGGAATCAGAATCAGAAGCGGGGAATCAGAGGCCGGGAATCAGAGGCCGGGAATCAGATGCTGGGAATAAGAGGCCGGGAATCAGAGGTGGGGAATCAGATATGGGGAATCAGAGGTGGCGAATCAAAGGCGGTGAATCAGAGATGGGGAATCAGAGGTGGGGAATCAGAGGCAGGGAATCAGATGCGGGGAATCAGAGGCGGGGAATCAGAGCTGGCGAATCAGAGGCTGGGAATCAGAGGTGGGCAATCAGAGGCGGGGAATCAGATATGGGGAATCAGAGGAGGGGAATCAGAGGCGTGGAAACAGAGGCGGGGAATCAAATATAGGGAATCAGAGGTGGGGAATCAGAGGTTGTGAATCAGAGATGGGGAATCAAGGCGGGGAATCAGAGGCAGGGAATCAGACGCGGGGAATCAGAGGCGGGGATTCAGAGCTGGGGAATCAGAGGTGGGGAATCAGAGTTGGGGAATCAGAGGCAGGGAATCAGATATGGGGAATCAGAGGCGGGGAATCAGAGGCGGGGAAACAGAGGCGGGGAATCAGATGTGGGGAATCAAAGGTGGGGAATCAGGGGCAGGGAATCAGTGGCAGGGAATCAGAGGCGGGGAATCAGAGGCGGGGAATCAAAGGCAGGGAATCAGACACGGGGAATCAGAGGCGGGGAATCAGAGATGGGGAATCAGAGGCGGGGAATCAGAGGCAGGGAATCGGATGCCGGGAATCAGAGTCGGGGAATCAGAGCTGGGGAATCAGAGGCGGGGAATCAGAGTTGGGGAATCAGAGGCGGGGAATCAGATATGGGGAAATAGAGGCGGGGAATCAGATATGGGGAATCAGAGGTGTGGAATCAGAGGTTGGGAATCAGAGGCAGGGAATCAGAGTCGGGGAAACAGAGGCGGGGAATCAGATATGGGGAATCAGAGGTGGCGAATCAAAGGCGGTGAAACAGAGATGGGGAATCAGGGCAGGGAATCAGAGGCAGGGAATCAAACACGGGGAATCAGAGCTGGGGAATCAGAGGCGGGGAATCAGAGTTTGGAATCAGAGGCGGGGAATCTGAGGCGGGGAAACAGAGGCGGGGAATCAGATATGGGGAATCAGAGGTGGGGAATCCGAGGTTGGGAATCAGAGGCAGGGAATCAGAGGCGGAAATTCAGAGGCGGGGAATCAGAGGAAGGGAATCAGATGTGCGGAATCGGAGATGGGGAATCAGAGGCAGGGAATCAGAGGCCGGGAATCAGATATGGGGAAACAGAGGCGGGGAATCCGAGGCGGGGAAACAGAGGCGGGGAATCAGATATGGGGAATCAGAGGTGGGGAATCAGAGGTTGGGAATCAGAGGCAGGGAATCAGAGGCTTGGAATCAGATGCAGGGAATCAGATGCGGGGAATCAGAGGCGGGGAATTAGAGCTGGGGAATCAGAGGTGGGGAATCAGATCTGGGGAATCAGAGGCGGGGACTTAGATATTGGGAAACAGAGGCGGGGAATCAGAGGCGGGGAAACCCAGGCGGGGAATCAGATATGGGTTATCAGAGGTGGGGAATCAGAGGCAAGGAATCAGATGTGCGGAATCAGAGATGGGGAATCAGAGGCAGGGAATCAGAATCAGAAGCAGGGAATCAGAGGCCGGGAATCAGAGGCCGGAATCAGATGCTGGGAATCAGAGGCCTGGAATCAGAGGCGGGGAATCAGAGGCAGGGAATCAGATGCGGGGAATCAGAGGCGGGGAATCAGAGCTGGGGAATCAGAGGCGGGGTATTAGAGTTGGGGAATCAGAGGCGGGGAATCAGATATGGGGAAACAGAGGTGGGGAATCAGAGGCGGGGAAACAGAGGCAGGGAATCAGATATGGGGAATCAGAGGCGGGGAATCAGAGGTGGGGAATCATAGGCAGGGAATCGGATGTGCGGAATCAGAGATGGGGAATCAGAGGCTGGGAATCAGAGGTGGCGAATCAAAGGCGGTGAATCAGAGATGGGGAATCAGAGGCGGGGAATCAGAGGCAGGGAATCAGATGCGGGGAATCAGAGGCGGGGAATCAGAGGCAGGGAATCGGATGCCGGGAATCAGAGTCGGGGAATCAGAGCTGGGGAATCAGAGGCGGGGAATCAGAGTTGGGGAATCAGAGGCGGGGAATCAGATATGGGGAAATAGAGGCGGGGAATCAGATATGGGGAATCAGAGGTGTGGAATCAGAGGTTGGGAATCAGAGGCAGGGAATCAGAGTCGGGGAAACAGAGGCGGGGAATCAGATATGGGGAATCAGAGGCGGGGAATCAGAGTTGGGAATCAGAGGCGGGGAATCAGAGGCGGGGAAACAGAGGCGGGGAATCAGATATGGGGAATCAGAGGTGGGGAATCCGAGGTTGGGAATCAGAGGCAGGGAATCAGAGGCGGGGAATCAGAGGCGGGGAATCAGAGGAAGGGAATCAGATGTGTGGAATCGGAGATGGGGAATCAGAGGCAGGGAATCAGAGGCGGGGAATCAGATGCTGGGAATAAGAGGCCGGGAATCAGAGGTGGGGAATCAGATATGGGGAATCAGAGGTGGCGAATCAAAGGCGGTGAATCAGAGATGGGGAATCAGAGGCAGGGAATCAGAGGCAGGGAATCAGATGCGGGGAATCAGAGGCGGGGAATCAGAGGCAGGGAATCGGATGCCGGGAATCAGAGTCGGGGAATCAGAGCTGGGGAATCAGAGGCGGGGAATCAGAGTTGGGGAATCAGAGGCGGGGAATCAGATATGGGGAAATAGAGGCGGGGAATCAGATATGGGGAATCAGAGGTGTGGAATCAGAGGTTGGGAATCAGAGGCAGGGAATCAGAGTCGGGGAAACAGAGGCGGGGAATCAGATATGGGGAATCAGAGGTGGCGAATCAAAGGCGGTGAAACAGAGATGGGGAATCAGGGCAGGGAATCAGAGGCAGGGAATCAAACACGGGGAATCAGAGCTGGGGAATCAGAGGCGGGGAATCAGAGTTGGGAATCAGAGGGGGGGAATCAGAGGCGGGGATACAGAGGCAGGGAATCAGAATCAGAAGAAGGGAATCAGAGGCCGGGAATCAGAGGCCGGAATCAGATGCTGGGAATCAGAGGCCTGGAATCAGAGGCGGGGAATCAGAGGCAGGGAATCAGATGCGGGGAATCAGAGGCGGGGAATCAGAGCTGGGGAATCAGAGGCGGGGTATTAGAGTTGGGGAATCAGAGGCGGGGAATCAGATATGGGGAAACAGAGGTGGGGAATCTGAGGCGGGGAAACAGAGGCAGGGAATCAGATATGGGGAATCAGAGGTGGGGCATCAGAGGTTGTGAATCACAGATGGGGAATCAGAGGCGGGGAATCAGAGGCAGGGAATCAGACGCGGGGAATCAGAGGCGGGGATTCAGAGCTGGGGAATCAGAAGCGGGGAATCAGAGTTGGGGAATCAGAGGCGGGGAATCAGATATGGGGAATCAGAGGCAGGGAATCAGAGGCGGGGAATCAGAGGCAGGGAATCAGACGCGGGGAATCTGAGGCGGGGAATCAGAGCTGGGGAATCAGAGGTGGTGAATCAGAGTTGGGGAATCAGAGGCAGGGAATTGGATGTGCGGAATCAGAGAGGGGGAATCAGAGGTGGGGAATCAGAGGCGGTGAATCAGAGATGGGGAATCAGAGGCGGGGAATCAGAGGCAGGAAATCAGACACGGGAATTCAGAGGCTGGGAATCAGACGGGGGGAATCAAAGGCGGGGAATCAGAGCTGGGGAATCTGAGGAAGGGAATCAGAGTTGGGGATTCAGAGGCGGGGAATCAGATATGGGGAAACAGAGGCGGGGAATCAGAGGCGGTGAAACAGAGGCGGGGAATCAGATATGGGGAATCGGATGCAGGGAATCAGAGGCGGGGAATCAGAGCTGGGGAATCAGAGGCGGGGAATCAGAGTTGGGGCATCAGAGGTGGGGAATTAGATATAGGGAAACAGAGGCGGGGAATCAGAGGCGGGGAAACAGAGGCGGGGAATCAGATATGGGGAATCAGAGGTGGGGAATCAGAGGCAGGGAATCATATGTGCAGAATCAGAGATGGGGAATAAGAGGCAGGGAATCAGAATCAGAAGCGGGGAATCAGAGGCCGGGAATCAGAGGCCGGGAATCAGATGCTGGGAATAAGAGGCCGGGAATCAGAGGTGGGGAATCAGATATGGGGAATCAGAGGTGGCGAATCAAAGGCGGTGAATCAGAGATGGGGAATCAGAGGTGGGGAATCAGAGGCAGGGAATCAGATGCGGGGAATCAGAGGCGGGGAATCAGAGCTGGCGAATCAGAGGCTGGGAATCAGAGGTGGGCAATCAGAGGCGGGGAATCAGATATGGGGAATCAGAGGAGGGGAATCAGAGGCGTGGAAACAGAGGCGGGGAATCAAATATAGGGAATCAGAGGTGGGGAATCAGAGGTTGTGAATCAGAGATGGGGAATCAAGGCGGGGAATCAGAGGCAGGGAATCAGACGCGGGGAATCAGAGGCGGGGATTCAGAGCTGGGGAATCAGAGGTGGGGAATCAGAGTTGGGGAATCAGAGGCAGGGAATCAGATATGGGGAATCAGAGGCGGGGAATCAGAGGCGGGGAAACAGAGGCGGGGAATCAGATGTGGGGAATCAAAGGTGGGGAATCAGGGGCAGTGAATCAGTGGCAGGGAATCAGAGGCGGGGAATCAGAGGCGGGGAATCAAAGGCAGGGAATCAGACACGGGGAATCAGAGGCGGGGAATCAGAGATGGGGAATCAGAGGCGGGGAATCAGAGGCAGGGAATCAGAGGCGGGGAATCAGAGTCGGGGAATCAGAGGCGGGGAATCAGATATGGGGAAATAGAGGCGGGGAATCAGATATGGGGAATCAGAGGTGTGGAATCAGAGGTTGGGAATCAGAGGCAGGGAATCAGAGTCGGGGAAACAGAGGCGGGGAATCAGATATGGGGAATCAGAGGTGGCGAATCAAAGGCGGTGAAACAGAGATGGGGAATCAGGGCAGGGAATCAGAGGCAGGGAATCAAACACGGGGAATCAGAGCTGGGGAATCAGAGGCGGGGAATCAGAGTTTGGAATCAGAGGCGGGGAATCTGAGGCGGGGAAACAGAGGCGGGGAATCAGATATGGGGAATCAGAGGTGGGGAATCCGAGGTTGGGAATCAGAGGCAGGGAATCAGAGGCGGAAATTCAGAGGCGGGGAATCAGAGGAAGGGAATCAGATGTGCGGAATCGGAGATGGGGAATCAGAGGCAGGGAATCAGAGGCGGGGAATCAGAGGCGGGGAATCAGAGGCCGGGAATCAGATATGGGGAAACAGAGGCGGGGAATCCGAGGCGGGGAAACAGAGGCGGGGAATCAGATATGGGGAATCAGAGGTGGGGAATCAGAGGTTGGGAATCAGAGGCAGGGAATCAGAGGCTTGGAATCAGATGCAGGGAATCAGATGCGGGGAATCAGAGGCGGGGAATTAGAGCTGGGGAATCAGAGGTGGGGAATCAGATCTGGGGAATCAGAGGCGGGGACTTAGATATTGGGAAACAGAGGCGGGGAATCAGAGGCGGGGAAACCCAGGCAGGGAATCAGATATGGGTTATCAGAGGTGGGGAATCAGAGGCAAGGAATCAGATGTGCGGAATCAGAGATGGGGAATCAGAGGCAGGGAATCAGAATCAGAAGCAGGGAATCAGAGGCCGGGAATCAGAGGCCGGAATCAGATGCTGGGAATCAGAGGCCTGGAATCAGAGGCGGGGAATCAGAGGCAGGGAATCAGATGCGGGGAATCAGAGGCGGGGAATCAGAGCTGGGGAATCAGAGGCGGGGTATTAGAGTTGGGGAATCAGAGGCGGGGAATCAGATATGGGGAAACAGAGGTGGGGAATCAGAGGCGGGGAAACAGAGGCAGGGAATCAGATATGGGGAATCAGAGGCGGGGAATCAGAGGTGGGGAATCATAGGCAGGGAATCGGATGTGCGGAATCAGAGATGGGGAATCAGAGGCTGGGAATCAGAGGTGGTGAATCAGAGATGGGGAATCAGAGGCGGGGAATCAGAGGCAGGGAATCAGACGCGGGGAATCAGAGGTGGGCAATCAGAGGCGGGGAATCAGATATGGGGAATCAGAGGCGGGGAATCAGAGGCGGGGAAACAGAGGCGGGGAATCAGATATGGGGAATCAGAGGTGGGGCATCAGAGGTTGTGAATCACAGATGGGGAATCAGAGGCGGGGAATCAGAGGCAGGGAATCAGACGCGGGGAATCAGAGGCGGGGATTCAGAGCTGGGGAATCAGAGGCTGGGAATCAGAGTTGGGGAATCAGAGGCGGGGAATCATATATGGGGAATCAGAGGCAGGGAATCAGAGGCGGGAAAACAGAGGCGGGGAATCAGATATGGGGAATCAGAGGCGGGGAATCAGAGGCAGGGAATCAGACACGGGGAATCAGAGGCGGGGAATCAGAGATGGGGAATCAGAGGCGGGGAATCAGAGGCAGGGAATCGGATGCCGGGAATCAGAGGCGGGAAATCAGAGCTGGGGAATCAGAGGCGGGGAATCAGAGTTGGGGAATCAGAGGCGGCGAAGCAGATATGGGGAAATAGAGGCGGGGAATCAGATATGGGGAATCAGAGGCGGGGTATCAGATATGGGGAATCAGAGGCTGGGAATCAGAGGGGGGGAAACAGAGGCGGGGAATAAGATATGGGGAATCAGAGGTGGGGAATCAGGGGCGGGGAATCAGTGGCAGGGAATCAGAGGCGGGGAATCAGAGGCGGGGAATCAAAGGAAGGGAATCAGACACGGGGAATCAGAGGTGGGGAATCAGAGATGGGGAATCAGAGGCGGGGAACCACAGGCAGGGAATCAGACGCGGGGAATCAGAGGCGGGGAATCAGAGCTGGGGAATCAGAGGTGGGGAATCAGAGTCGGGGAATCATAGGCAGGGAATCGGTTGTGCGGAATCAGAGATGGGGAATCAGATGTGGGAAATCAGAGGCAGTGAATCAGACGCGGGGAAACAGAGGTGGGGAATCAAATATAGGGAATCAGAGGTGAGGAATCAGAGGTTGTGAATCAGAGATGGGGAATCAAGGCGGGGAATCAGAGGCAGGGAATCAGACGCGGGGAATCAGAGGCGGGGATTCAGAACTGGGGAATCAGAGGCGGTGAATCAGAGTTGGGGAATCAGAGGCAGGGAATCAGATATGGGGAATCAGAGGTGGGGAATCAGAGGCGGGGAAACAGAGGCGGGGAATCAGATATGGGGAATCAGAATTGGGGAATCAGGGGCAGGGAATCAGTGGCAGGGAATCAGAGGCGGGGAATCAGAGGCGGGGAATCAGAGGCAGGGAATCAGACACGGGGAACCAGAGGCGGGGAATCAGAGATGGGGAATCAGAGGCGGGGAATCAGAGGCAGGGAATCGGACTCCGGGAATCAGAGTCGGGGAATCAGAGCTGGGGAATCAGAGACGGGGAATCAGAGTTGGGGAATCAGAGGCGGGGAATCAGATATGGGGAAATAGAGGCGGGGAATCAGATATGGGGAATCAGAGGTGTGGAATCAGAGGTTGGGAATCAGAGGCAGGGAATCAGAGTCGGGGAAACAGAGGCGGGTAATCAGATATGGGGAATCAGAGGTGGCGAATCAAAGGCGGTGAAACAGAGATGGGGAATCAGGGCAGGGAATCAGAGGCTGGGAGTCAAACACGGGGAATCAGAGCTGGGGAATCAGAGGCGGGGAATCAGAGTTGGGAATCAGAGGCGGGGAATCAGAGGCGGGGAAACAGAGGCGGGGAATCAGATATGGGGAATCAGAGGTGGGGAATCCGAGGTTGGGAATCAGAGGCAGGGAATCAGAGGCGGGGAATCAGAGGCGGGGAATCAGAGGAAGGGAATCAGATGTGCGGAATCGGAGATGGGGAATCAGAGGCAGGGAATCAGAGGCGGGGAATCAGATGCTGGGAATAAGAGGCCGGGAATCAGAGGTGGGGAATCAGATATGGGGAATCAGAGGTGGCGAATCAAAGGCGGTGAATCAGAGATGGGGAATCAGAGGCGGGGAATCAGAGGCAGGGAATCAGATGCGGGGAATCAGAGGCGGGGAATCAGAGGCAGGGAATCGGATGCCGGGAATCAGAGTCGGGGAATCAGAGCTGGGGAATCAGAGGCGGGGAATCAGAGTTGGGGAATCAGAGGCGGGGAATCAGATATGGGGAAATAGAGGCGGGGAATCAGATATGGGGAATCAGAGGTGTGGAATCAGAGGTTGGGAATCAGAGGCAGGGAATCAGAGTCGGGGAAACAGAGGCGGGGAATCAGATATGGGGAATCAGAGGTGGCGAATCAAAGGCGGTGAAACAGAGATGGGGAATCAGGGCAGGGAATCAGAGGCAGGGAATCAAACACGGGGAATCAGAGCTGGGGAATCAGAGGCGGGGAATCAGAGTTGGGAATCAGAGGCGGGGAATCAGAGGCGGGGATACAGAGGCAGGGAATCAGATATGGGGAATCAGAGGCAGGGAATCAGAATCAGAAGAAGGGAATCAGAGGCCGGGAATCAGAGGCCGGAATCAGATGCTGGGAATCAGAGGCCTGGAATCAGAGGCGGGGAATCAGAGGCAGGGAATCAGATGCGGGGAATCAGAGGCGGTGAATCAGAGCTGGGGAATCAGAGGCGGGGTATTAGAGTTGGGGAATCAGAGGCGGGGAATCAGATATGGGGAAACAGAGATGGGGAATCAGAGGCGGGGAAACAGAGGCAGGGAATCAGATATGGGGAATCAGAGGTGGGGCATCAGAGGTTGTGAATCACAGATGGGGAATCAGAGGCGGGGAATCAAAGGCAGGGAATCAGACGCGGGGAATCAGAGGCGGGGATTCAGAGCTGGGGAATCAGAAGCGGGGAATCAGAGTTGGGGAATCAGAGGAGGGAATCAGATATGGGGAATCAGAGGCAGGGAATCAGAGGCGGGGAATCAGAGGCAGGTAATCAGACGCGGGGAATCTGAGGCGGGGAATCAGAGCTGGGGAATCAGAGGTGGGGAATCAGAGTTGGGGAATCAGAGGCAGGGAATTGGATGTGCGGAATCAGAGAGGGGGAATCAGAGGTGGGGAATCAGAGGCGGTGAATCAGAGATGGGGAATCAGAGGCGGGGAATCAGAGGCAGGAAATCAGACACGGGGATTCAGAGGCTGGGAATCAGACGGGGGGAATCAAAGGCGGGGAATCAGAGCTGGGGAATCTGAGGCAGGGAATCAGAGTTGGGGATTCAGAGGCGGGGAATCAGATATGGGGAAACAGAGGCGGGGAATCAGAGGCGGGCAAACAGAGGCGGGGAATTAGATATGGGGAATCAGAGGTAGGGAATCAGAGGTGGTGAATCAGTGATGGGGAATCACAGGCGGGGAATCAGAGGCAGGGAATAGGACGCGGGGAATCAGAGGCAGGGAATCAGAGCTGGGGAATCAGAGGAGGGGATTCATAGTTGGGAATCAGAGGCGGGAATCAGATATGGGGAAACAGAGGCGGGGAATCAGAGGCGGTGAAACAGAGGCGGGGAATCAGATATGGGGAATCGGATGCAGGGAATCAGAGGCGGGGAATCAGAGCTGGGGAATCAGAGGCGGGGAATCAGAGTTGGGGCATCAGAGGTGGGGAATTAGATATAGGGAAACAGAGGCGGGGAATCAGAGGCGGGGAAACAGAGGCGGGGAATCAGATATGGGGAATCAGAGGTGGGGAATCAGAGGCAGGGAATCAGATGTGCGGAATCAGAGATGGGGAATAAGAGGCAGGGAATCAGAATCAGAAGCGGGGAATCAGAGGCCGGGAATCAGAGGCCGGGAATCAGATGCTGGGAATAAGAGGCCGGGAATCAGAGGTGGGGAATCAGATATGGGGAATCAGAGGTGGCGAATCAAAGGCGGTGAATCAGAGATGGGGAATCAGAGGCGGGGAATCAGAGGCAGGGAATCAGATGCGGGGAATCAGAGGCGGGGTATCAGAGCTGGCGAATCAGAGGCTGGGAATCAGAGGTGGGCAATCAGAGGCGGGGAATCAGATATGGGGAATCAGAGGCGGGGAATCAGAGGCGGGGAAACAGAGGCGGGGAATCAAATATAGGGAATCAGAGGTGGGGAATCAGAGGTTGTGAATCAGAGATGGGGAATCAAGGCGGGGAATCAGAGGCAGGGAATCAGACGCGGGGAATCAGATATGGGGAAACAGTCGGGGAATCAGAGGCGGGGAAACAGAGGCGGGGAATCAGATATGGGGAATCAGAGGTGGGGAATCAGAGGCAGGGAATCAGATGTGCGGAATCGGAGATGGGGAATCAGAGGCAGGGAATCAGAATCAGAAGCAGGGAATCAGAGGCCGGGAATCAGAGGCAGGGAATCAGATGCGGGGAATCAGAGGCGGGGAATCAGAGCTGGCGAATCAGAGGCTGGGAATCAGAGGTGGGCAATCAGAGGCGGGGAATCAGATATGGGGAATCAGACACGGGGAATCAGAGGCGGGGAATCAGAGATGTGGAATCAGAGGCGGGGAATCAGAGGCAGGGAATCGGACGCCGGGAATCAGAGTCGGGGAATCAGAGCTGGGGAATCAGAGGCGGGGAATCAGAGTTGGGGAATCAGAGGCGGGGATTCAGATATGGGGAAATAGAGGCGGGGAATCAGATATGGGGAATCAGAGGTGTGGAATCAGAGGTTGGGAATCAGAGGAAGGGAATCAGAGTCGGGGAAACAGAGGCGGGGAATCAGATATGTGGAATCAGAGGTGGCGAATCAAAGGCGGTGAAACAGAGAAGGGGAATCAGGGCAGGGAATCAGAGGCAGGGAATCAAACACGGGGAATCAGAGCTGGGGAATCAGAGGCGGGGAATCAGAGTTGGGAATCAGAGGCGGGGAATCAGAGGCGGGGAAACAGAGGCGGGGAATCAGAGGTGGGGAATCAGAGGTTGGGAATCAGAGGCAGGGAATCAGGGGCGGGGAATCAGAGGCGGGGAATCAGAGGAAGGGAATCAGATGTGCGGAATCGGAGATGGGGAATCAGAGGCAGGGAATCAGAGGCGGGGAATCAGAGGCGGGGAATCAGAGGCCGGGAATCGGAGGCCGGGAATCAGATATGGGGAAACTGAGGCGGGGAATCCGAGGCGGGGAAACAGAGGCGGGGAATCAGATATGGGGAATCAGAGGTGGGGAATCAGAGGTTGGGAATCAGAGGCAGGGAATCAGAGGCTTGGAATCAGATGCAGGGAATCAGATGCGGGGCATCAGAGGCGGGGAATCAGAGCTGGGGAATCAGAGGTGGGGAATCAGATTTGGGGAATCAGAGGTGGGGACTTAGATATTGGGAAACAGAGGCGGGGAATCAGAGGCGGGGAAACAGAGGCGGGGAATCAGATATGGGGAATCAGAGGTGGGGAATCAGAGGCAGGGAATCAGATGTGCGGAATCAGAGATGGGGAATCAGAGGCAGGGAATCAGAATCAGAAGCAGGGAATCAGAGGCCGGAAATCAGAGGCCGGAATCAGATGATGGGAATCAGAGGCCTGGAATCAGAGGCGGGGAATCAGAGGCAGGGAATCAGATGCGGGGAATCAGAGGCGGGGAATCAGAGCTGGGGAATCAGAGGCGGGGTATTAGAGTTGGGGAATCAGAGGCGGGGAATCAGATATGGGGAAACAGAGGTAGGGAATCAGAGGTGGGGAAACAGAGGCAGGGAATCAGATATGGGGAATCAGAGGCGGGGAATCAGAGGTGGGGAAACATAGGCAGGGAATCGGATGTGCGGAATCAGAGATGGGGAAGCAGAGGCCGGGAATCAGAGGTGGTGAATCAGAGATGGGGAATCAGAGGCGGGGAATCAGAGGCAGGGTATCAGACGCGGGGAATCAGAGGTGGGCAATCAGAGGCGGGGAATCAGATATGGGGAATCAGAGGCGGGGAATCAGAGGCGGGGAAACAGAGGCGGGGAATCAGATATGGGGAATCAGAGGTGGGGCATCAGAGGTTGTGAATCACAGATGGGGAATCAGAGGCGGGGAATCAGAGGCAGGGAATCAGACGTGGGGAATCAGAGGCGGTGATTCAGAGCTGGGGAATCAGAGGCGGGGAATCAGAGTTGGGGAATCAGAGGCGGGGAATCAGATATGGGGAATCAGAGGCAGGGAATCAGAGGCGGGGAATCAGAAGCAGGGAATCAGACGCGGGGAATCTGAGGCAGGGAATCAGAGCTGGGGAATCAGAGGTGGGGAATCAGAGTTGGGGAATCAGAGGCAGGGAATTGGATGTGCGGAATCAGAGATGGGGAATCAGAGGTGGGGAATCAGAGGCGGTGAATCAGAGATGGGGAATCAGAGGCGGGGAATCAGAGGCAGGAAATCAGACACGGGGATTCAGAGGCTGGGAATCAGAGGCAGGGAATCAGACGCGGGGAATCTGAGGCGGGGAATCAGAGCTGGGGAATCTGAGGCAGGGAATCAGAGTTGGGGATTCAGAGGCGGGGAATCAGATATGGGGAAACAGAGGCGGGGAATCAGAGGCGGGCAAACAGAGGCGGGGAATTAGATATGGGGAATCAGAGGTAGGGAATCAGAGGTGGTGAATCAGTGATGGGGAATCACAGGCGGGGAATCAGAGGCAGGGAATAGAACGCGGGGAATCAGAGGCAGGGAATCAGAGCTGGGGAATCGGAGGCGGGGAATCATAGTTGGGAATCAGAGGCGGGAATCAGATATGGGGAAACAGAGGCGGGGAATCAGAGGCGGGGAAACAGAGGTGGGGAATCAGATATGGGGAATCGGATGCAGGGAATCAGAGGCGGGGAATCAGAGCTGGGGAATCAGAGGCGGGGAATCAGAGTTGGGGCATCAGAGGTGGGGAATTAGATATAGGGAAACAGAGGCGGGGAATCAGAGGCGGGGAAACAGAGGCGGGGAATCAGATATGGAGAATCAGAGGTGGGGAATCAGAGGCAGGGAATCAGATGTGCGGAATCAGAGATGGGGAATCAGAGGCAGGGAATCAGAAGCGGGGAATCAGAGGCCGGGAATCAGAGGCCGGGAATCAGATGCTGGGAATAAGAGGCCGGGAATCAGAGGAGGGGAATCAGAGTCCGGGAATCAGAGATGGGGATTCAGAGGCGGGGAATGAGATATGGAGAATCAGAGGCGGGGAATAAGAGGCGGGGAAACAGAGGTGGGGAATCAGATATGGGGAATCAGAGGTGGCGAATCAAAGGCGGTGAATCAGAGATGGGGAATCAGAGGCGGGGAATCAGAGGCAGGGAATCAGATGCGGGGAATCAGAGGCGGTGAATCAGAGCTGGCGAATCAGAGGCTGGGAATCAGAGGTGGGCAATCAGAGGCGGGGAATCAGATATGGGGAATCAGAGGCGGGGAATCAGAGGCGGGGAAACAGAGGCGGGGAATCAAATATAGGGAATCAGAGGTGGGGAATCAGAGGTTGTGAATCATAAATGGGGAATCAAGGCGGGGAATCAGAGGCAGGGAATCAGACGCGGGGAAACAGCGGCGGGGATTCAGAGCTAGGGAATCAGAGGCGGGGAATCAGATATGGGGAATCAGAGGCGGGGAATCAGAGGCCGGGAATCAGATATGGGGAAACAGAGGCGGGGAATCCGAGGCGGGGAAACAGAGGCGGGGAATCAGATATGGGGAATCAGAGGTGGGGAATCAGAGGTTGGGAATCAGAGGCAGGGAATCAGCGGCTTGGAATCAGAGGCGGGGAAACAGAGGCGGGGAATCAGATATGGGGAATCAGAGGTGGGGAATCAGAGGCAGGGAATGAGATGTGCGGAATCAGAGATGGGGAATCAGAGGCAGGGAATCAGAATCAGAAGAAGGGAATCAGAGGCCGGGAATCAGAGGCCGGAATCAGATGCTGGGAATCAGAGGCCTGGAATCAGAGGCGGGGAATCAGAGGCAGGGAATCAGATGCGGGGAATCAGAGGCGGGGAATCAGAGCTGGGGAATCAGAGGCGGGGTATTAGAGTTGGGGAATCAGAGGCGGGGAATCAGATATGGGGAAACAGAGGTGGGGAATCTGAGGCGGGGAAACAGAGGCAGGGAATCAGATATGGGGAATCAGAGGTGGGGCATCAGAGGTTGTGAATCACAGATGGGGAATCAGAGGTGGGGAATCAGAGGCAGGGAATCAGACGCGGGGAATCAGAGGCGGGGATTCAGAGCTGGGGAATCAGAAGCGGGGAATCAGAGTTGGGGAATCAGAGGCGGGGAATCAGATATGGGGAATCAGAGGCAGGGAATCAGAGGCGGGGAATCAGAGGCAGGGAATCAGACGCGGGGAATCTGAGGCGGGGAATCAGAGCTGGGGAATCAGAGGTGGGGAATCAGAGTTGGGGAATCAGAGGCAGGGAATTGGATGTGCGGAATCAGAGAGGGGGAATCAGAGGTGGGGAATCAGAGGCGGTGAATCAGAGATGGGGAATCAGAGGCGGGGAATCAGAGGCAGGAAATCAGACACGGGGATTCAGAGGCTGGGAATCAGACGGGGGGAATCAAAGGCGGGGAATCAGAGCTGGGGAATCTGAGGCAGGGAATCAGAGTTGGGGATTCAGAGGCGGGGAATCAGATATGGGGAAACAGAGGCGGGGAATCAGAGGCGGGCAAACAGAGGCGGGGAATTAGATATGGGGAATCAGAGGTAGGGAATCAGAGGTGGTGAATCAGTGATGGGGAATCACAGGCGGGGAATCAGAGGCAGGGAATAGGACGCGGGGAATCAGAGGCAGGGAATCAGAGCTGGGGAATCAGAGGAGGGGATTCATAGTTGGGAATCAGAGGCGGGAATCAGATATGGGGAAACAGAGGCGGGGAATCAGAGGCGGTGAAACAGAGGCGGGGAATCAGATATGGGGAATCGGATGCAGGGAATCAGAGGCGGGGAATCAGAGCTGGGGAATCAGAGGCGGGGAATCAGAGTTGGGGCATCAGAGGTGGGGAATTAGATATAGGGAAACAGAGGCGGGGAATCAGAGGCGGGGAAACAGAGGCGGGGAATCAGATATGGGGTATCAGAGGTGGGGAATCAGAGGCAGGGAATCAGATGTGCGGAATCAGAGATGGGGAATAAGAGGCAGGGAATCAGAATCAGAAGCGGGGAATCAGAGGCCGGGAATCAGAGGCCGGGAATCAGATGCTGGGAATAAGAGGCCGGGAATCAGAGGTGGGGAATCAGATATGGGGAATCAGAGGTGGCGAATCAAAGGCGGTGAATCAGAGATGGGGAATCAGAGGCGGGGAATCAGAGGCAGGGAATCAGATGCGGGGAATCAGAGGCGGGGAATCAGAGCTGGCGAATCAGAGGCTGGGAATCAGAGGTGGGCAATCAGAGGCGGGGAATCAGATATGGGGAATCAGAGGCGGGGAATCAGAGGCGGGGAAACAGAGGCGGGGAATCAAATATAGGGAATCAGAGGTGGGGAATCAGAGGTTGTGAATCAGAGATGGGGAATCAAGGCGGGGAATCAGAGGCAGGGAATCAGACGCGGGGAATCAGAGTCGGGGATTCAGAGCTGGGGAATCAGAGGCGGGGAATCAGAGTTGGGGAATCAGAGGCAGGGAATCAGATATGGGGAATCAGAGGCGGGGAATCAGAGGCGGGGAAACAGAGGCGGGGAATCAGATGTGGGGAATCAGAGGTGGGGAATCAGGGGCAGGAAATCAGTGGCAGGGAATCAGAGGCGGGGAATCAGAGGCGGGGAATCAAAGGCAGGGAATCAGACACGGGGAATCAGAGGCGGGGAATCAGAGATGGGGAATCAGAGGCGGGGAATCAGAGGCAGGGAATCGGATGCCGGGAATCAGAGTCGGGGAATCAGAGCTGGGGAATCAGAGGCGGGGAATCAGAGTTGGGGAATCAGAGGCGGGGAATCAGATATGGGGAAATAGAGGCGGGGAATCAGATATGGGGAATCAGAGGTGTGGAATCAGAGGTTGGGAATCAGAGGCAGGGAATCTGAGTCGGGGAAACAGAGGCGGGGAATCAGATATGGGGAATCAGAGGTGGCGAATCAAAGGCGGTGAAACAGAGATGGGGAATCAGGGCAGGGAATCAGAGGCAGGGAATCAAACACGGGGAATCAGAGCTGGGGAATCAGAGGCGGGGAATCAGAGTTGGGAATCAGATATGGGGAATCAGAGGCAGGGAATCAGAATCAGAAGAAGGGAATCAGAGGCCGGGAATCAGAGGCCGGAATCAGATGCTGGGAATCAGAGACCTGGAATCAGAGTCGGGGAATCAGATATGGGGAAGTAGAGGCGGGGAATCAGATATGGGGAATCAGAGGTGTGGAATCAGAGGTTGGGAATCAGAGGCAGGGAATCAGAGTCGGGGAAACAGAGGCGGGGAATCAGATATGGGGAATCAGAGGTGGCGAATCAAAGGCGGTGAAACAGAGATGGGGAATCAGGGCAGGGAATCAGAGGCAGGGAATCAAACACGGGGAATCAGAGCTGGGGAATCAGAGGCGGGGAATCAGAGTTGGGAATCAGATATGGGGAATCAGAGGCAGGGAATCAGAATCAGAAGAAGGGAATCAGAGGCCGGGAATCAGAGGCCGGAATCAGATGCTGGGAATCAGAGGCCTGGAATCAGAGGCGGGGAATCAGAGGCAGGGAATCAGATGCGGGGAATCAGAGGCGGGGAATCAGAGCTGGGGAATCAGAGGCGGGGTATTAGAGTTGGGGAATCAGAGGCGGGGAATCAGATATGGGGAAACAGAGGTTGGGAATCTGAGGCGGGGAAACAGAGGCAGGGAATCAGATATGGGGAATCAGAGGTGGGGCATCAGAGTTTGTGAATCACAGATGGGGAATCAGAGGCGGGGAATCAGAGGCAGGGAATCAGACGCGGGGAATCAGAGGCGGGGATTCAGAGCTGGGGAATCAGAAGCGGGGAATCAGAGTTGGGGAATCAGAGGCGGGGAATCAGATATGGGGAATCAGAGGCAGGGAATCAGAGGCGGGGAATCAGAGGCAGGGAATCAGACGCGGGGAATCTGAGGCGGGGAATCAGAGCAGGGGAATCAGAGGTGGTGAATCAGAGTTGGGGAATCAGAGGCAGGGAATTGGATGTGCGGAATCAGAGAGGGGGAATCAGAGGTGGGGAATCAGAGGCGGTGAATCAGAGATGGGGAATCAGAGGCGGGGAATCAGAGGCAGGAAATCAGACACGGGAATTCAGAGGCTGGGAATCAGACGGGGGGAATCAAAGGCGGGGAATCAGAGCTGGGGAATCTGAGGAAGGGAATCAGAGTTGGGGATTCAGAGGCGGGGAATCAGATATGGGGAAACAGAGGCGGGGAATCAGAGGCGGTGAAACAGAGGCGGGGAATCAGATATGGGGAATCGGATGCAGGGAATCAGAGGCGGGGAATCAGAGCTGGGGAATCAGAGGCGGGGAATCAGAGTTGGGGCATCAGAGGTGGGGAATTAGATATAGGGAAACAGAGGCGGGGAATCAGAGGCGGGGAAACAGAGGCGGGGAATCAGATATGGGGAATCAGAGGTGGGGAATCAGAGGCAGGGAATCAGATGTGCAGAATCAGAGATGGGGAATAAGAGGCAGGGAATCAGAATCAGAAGCGGGGAATCAGAGGCCGGGAATCAGAGGCCGGGAATCAGATGCTGGGAATAAGAGGCCGGGAATCAGAGGTGGGGAATCAGATATGGGGAATCAGAGGTGGCGAATCAAAGGCGGTGAATCAGAGATGGGGAATCAGAGGCGGGGAATCAGAGGCAGGGAATCAGATGCGGGGAATCAGAGACGGGGAATCAGAGCTGGCGAATCAGAGGCTGGGAATCAGAGGTGGGCAATCAGAGGCGGGGAATCAGATATGGGGAATCAGAGGAGGGGAATCAGAGGCGTGGAAACAGAGGCGGGGAATCAAATATAGGGAATCAGAGGTGGGGAATCAGAGGTTGTGAATCAGAGATGGGGAATCAAGGCGGGGAATCAGAGGCAGGGAATCAGACGCGGGGAATCAGAGGCGGGGATTCAGAGCTGGGGAATCAGAGGCGGGGAATCAGAGTTGGGGAATCAGAGGCAGGGAATCAGATATGGGGAATCAGAGGCGGGGAATCAGAGGCGGGGAAACAGAGGCGGGGAATCAGATGTGGGGAATCAAAGGTGGGGAATCAGGGGCAGGGAATCAGTGGCAGGGAATCAGAGGCGGGGAATCAGAGGCGGGGAATCAAAGGCAGGGAATCAGACACGGGGAATCAGAGGCGGGGAATCAGAGATGGGGAATCAGAGGCGGGGAATCAGAGGCAGGGAATCGGATGCCGGGAATCAGAGTCGGGGAATCAGAGCTGGGGAATCAGAGGCGGGGAATCAGAGTTGGGGAATCAGAGGCGGGGAATCAGATATGGGGAAATAGAGGCGGGGAATCAGATATGGGGAATCAGAGGTGTGGAATCAGAGGTTGGGAATCAGAGGCAGGGAATCAGAGTCGGGGAAACAGAGGCGGGGAATCAGATATGGGGAATCAGAGGTGGCGAATCAAAGGCAGTGAAACAGAGATGGGGAATCAGGGCAGGGAATCAGAGGCAGGGAATCAAACACGGGGAATCAGAGCTGGGGAATCAGAGGCGGGGAATCAGAGTTTGGAATCAGAGGCGGGGAATCTGAGGCGGGGAAACAGAGGCGGGGAATCTGATATGGGGAATCAGAGGTGGGGAATCCGAGGTTGGGAATCAGAGGCAGGGAATCAGAGGCGGAAAATCAGAGGCGGGGAATCAGAGGAAGGGAATCAGATGTGCGGAATCGGAGATGGGGAATCAGAGGCAGGGAATCAGAGGCGGGGAATCAGAGGCGGGGAATCAGAGGCCGGGAATCAGATATGGGGAAACAGAGGCGGGGAATCCGAGGCGGGGAAACAGAGGCGGGGAATCAGATATGGGGAATCAGAGGTGGGGAATCAGAGGTTGGGAATCAGAGGCAGGGAATCAGAGGCTTGGAATCAGATGCAGGGAATCAGATGCGGGGAATCAGAGGCGGGGAATTAGAGCTGGGGAATCAGAGGTGGGGAATCAGATTTGGGGAATCAGAGGTGTGGAATCATAGGTTGGGCATCAGAGGCAGGGAATCAGAGTCGGGGAAACGGAGGCGGGGAATCAGATATGGGGAATCAGAGGTGGCGAATCAAAGGCGGTGAAACAGAGATGGGGAATCAGGGCAGGGAATCAGAGGCAGGGAATCAAACACGGGGAATCAGAGCTGGGGAATCAGAGGCGGGGAATCAGAGTTGGGAATCAGAGGCGGGGAATCTGAGGCGGGGAAACAGAGGCGGGGAATCAGATATGGGGAATCAGAGGTGGGGAATCCGAGGTTGGGAATCAGAGGCAGGGAATCAGAGGCGGAAAATCAGAGGCGGGGAATCAGAGGAAGGGAATCAGATGTGCGGAATCGGAGATGGGGAATCAGAGGCAGGGAATCAGAGGCGGGGAATCAGAGGCGGGGAATCAGAGGCCGGGAATCAGATATGGGGAAACAGAGGCGGGGAATCCGAGGCGGGGAAACAGAGGCGGGGAATCAGATATGGGGAATCAGAGGTGGGGAATCAGAGGTTGGGAATCAGAGGCAGTGAATCAGAGGCTTGGAATCAGATGCAGGGAATCAGATGCGGGGAATCAGAGGCGGGGAATCAGAGCTGGGGAATCAGAGGTGGGGAATCAGATTTGGGGAATCAGAGGCGGGGACTTAGATATTGGGAAACAGAGGAGGGGAATCAGAGGCGGGGAAACCCAGGCGGGGATTCAGATATGGGGAATCAGAGGTGGGGAATCAGAGGCAAGGAATCAGATGTGCGGAATCAGAGATGGGGAATCAGAGGCAGGGAATCAGAATCAGAAGCAGGGAATCAGAGGCCGGGAATCAGAGGCCGGAATCAGATGCTGGGAATCAGAGGCAGTGAATCAGAGGCGGGGAAACGGAGGCGGGGAATCAAATATAGGGAATCAGAGGTGGGGAATCAGAGGTTGTGAATCAGAGATGGGGAATCAAGGCGGGGAATCAGAGGCAGGGAATCAGACGCGGGGAATCAGAGGCGGGGATTCAGAGCTGGGGAATCAGAGGCGGTGAATCAGAGTTGGGGAATCAGAGGCAGGGAATCAGATATGGGGAATCAGAGGTGGGGAATCAGAGGCGGGGAAACAGAGGCGGGGAATCAGATATGGGGAATCAGAATTGGGGAATCAGGGGCAGGGAATCAGTGGCAGGGAATCAGAGGCGGGGAATCAGAGGCGGGGAATCAGAGGCAGGGAATCAGACACGGGGAATCAGAGGCGGGGAATCAGAGATGGGGAATCAGAGGCGGGGAATCAGAGGCAGGGAATCGGACTCCGGGAATCAGAGTCGGGGAATCAGAGCTGGGGAATCAGAGGCGGGGAATCAGAGTTGGGGAATCAGAGGCGGGGAATCAGATATGGGGAAATAGAGGCGGGGAATCAGATATGGGGAATCAGAGGTGTGGAATCAGAGGTTGGGAATCAGAGGCAGGGAATCAGAGTCGGGGAAACAGAGGTGGGGAATCAGATATGGGGAATCAGAGGTGGCGAATCAAAGGCGGTGAATCAGAGATGGGGAATCAGAGGCGGGGAATCAGAGGCAGGGAATCAGATGCGGGGAATCAGAGGCGGGGAATCAGAGCTGGCGAATCAGAGGCGGGGAATCAGAGGTGGGCAATCAGAGGCGGGGAATCAGATATGGGGAATCAGAGGCGGGGAATCAGAGGCGGGGAAACAGAGGCGGGGAATCAAATATAGGTAATCAGAGGTGGGGAATCAGAGGTTGTGAATCAGAGATGGGGAATCAAGGCGGGGAATCAGAGGCAGGGAATCAGACACGGGGAATCAGAGGCGGGGATTCAGAGCTGGGGAATCAGGCGGGGAATCAGAGTTGGGGAATCAGAGGCAGGGAATCAGATATGGGGAATCAGAGGCGGGGAATCAGAGGCGTGGAAACAGAGGCGGGGAATCAGATATGGGGAATCAGAGGTGGGGAATCAGGGGCAGGGAATCAGTGGCAGGGAATCAGAGGCGGGGAATCAGAGGCGGGGAATCAGAGGCAGGGAATCAGACACGGGGAATCAGAGGCGGGGAATCAGAGATGGGGTATCAGAGGCGGGGAATCAGAGGCAGGGAATCGGACGCCGGGAATCAGAGTCGGGGAATCAGAGCTGGGGAATCAGAGGCGGGGAATCAGAGTTGGGGAATCAGAGGCGGGGATTCAGATATGGGGAAATAGAGGCGGGGAATCAGATATGGGGAATCAGAGGTGTGGAATCAGAGGTTGGGAATCAGAGGAAGGGAATCAGAGTCGGGGAAACAGAGGCGGGGAATCAGATATGTGGAATCAGAGGTGGCGAATCAAAGGCGGTGAAACAGAGATGGGGAATCAGGGCAGGGAATCAGAGGCAGGGAATCAAACACGGGGAATCAGAGCTGGGGAATCAGAGGCGGGGAATCAGAGTTGGGAATCAGAGGCGGGGAATCAGAGGCGGGGAAACAGAGGCGGGGAATCAGATATGGGGAATCAGAGGTGGGGAATCAGAGGTTGGGAATCAGAGGCAGGGAATCAGAGGCGGGGAATCAGAGGCGGGGAATCAGAGGAAGGGAATCAGATGTGCGGAATCGGAGATGGGGAATCAGAGGCAGGGAATCAGAGGCGGGGAATCAGAGGCGGGGAATCAGAGGCCGGGAATCAGATATGGGGAAACTGAGGCGGGGAATCCGAGGCGGGGAAACAGAGGCGGGGAATCAGATATGGGGAATCAGAGGTGGGGAATCAGAGGTTGGGAATCAGAGGCAGGGAATCAGAGGCTTGGAATCAGATGCAGGGAATCAGATGCGGGGCATCAGAGGCGGGGAATCAGAGCTGGGGAATCAGAGGTGGGGAATCAGATTTGGGGAATCAGAGGTGGGGACTTAGATATTGGGAAACAGAGGCGGGGAATCAGAGGCGGGGAAACAGAGGCGGGGAATCAGATATGGGGAATCAGAGGTGGGGAATCAGAGGCAGGGAATCAGATGTGCGGAATCAGAGATGGGGAATCAGAGGCAGGGAATCAGAATCAGAAGCAGGGAATCAGAGGCCGGGAATCAGAGGCCGGAATCAGATGATGGGAATCAGAGGCCTGGAATCAGAGGCGGGGAATCAGAGGCAGGGAATCAGATGCGGGGAATCAGAGGCGGGGAATCAGAGCTGGGGAATCAGAGGCGGGGTATTTGAGTTGGGGAATCAGAGGCGGGGAATCATATATGGGGAAACAGAGGTAGGGAATCAGAGGCGGGGAAACAGAGGCAGGGAATAAGATATGGGGAATCAGAGGCGGGGAATCAGAGGTGGGGAAACATAGGCAGGGAATCGGATGTGCGGAATCAGAGATGGGGAATCAGAGGCCGGGAATCAGAGGTGGTGAATCAGAGATGGGGAATCAGAGGCGGGGAATCAGAGGCAGGGTATCAGACGCGGGGAATCAGAGGTGGGCAATCAGAGGCGGGGAATCAGATATGGGGAATCAGAGGCGGGGAATCAGAGGCGGGGAAACAGAGGCGGGGAATCAGATATGGGGAATCAGAGGTGGGGCATCAGAGGTTGTGAATCACAGATGGGGAATCAGAGGCGGGGAATCAGAGGCAGGGAATCAGACGCGGGGAATCAGAGGCGGGGATTCAGAGCTGGGGAATCAGAAGCGGGGAATCAGAGTTGGGGAATCAGAGGCGGGGAATCAGATATGGGGAATCAGAGGCAGGGAATCAGAGGCGGGGAATCAGAGGCAGGGAATCAAACGCGGGGAATCTGAGGCGTGGAATCAGAGCTGGGGAATCAGAGGTGGGGAATCAGAGGCAGGGAATTGGATGTGCGGAATCAGAGATGGGGAATCAGAGGTGGGGAATCAGAGGCGGTGAATCAGAGATGGGGAATCAGAGGCGGGGAATCAGAGGCAGGAAATCAGACACGGGGATTCAGAGGCTGGGAATCAGAGGCAGGGAATCAGACGTGGGGAATCTGAGGCGGGGAATCAGAGCTGGGGAATCTGAGGCAGGGAATCAGAGTTGGGGATTCAGAGGCGGGGAATCAGATATGGGGAAACAGCGGCGGGGAATCAGAGGCGGGCAAACAGAGGCGGGGAATTAGATATGGGGAATCAGAGGTAGGGAATCAGAGGTGGTGAATCAGTGATGGGGAATCACAGGCGGGGAATCAGAGGCAGGGAATAGAACGCGGGGAATCAGAGGCAGGGAATCAGAGCTGGGGAATCAGAGGCGGGGAATCATAGTTGGGAATCAGAGGCGGGAATCAGATATGGTGAAACAGAGCCGGGGAATCAGAGGCGGGGAAACAGAGGCGGGGAATCAGATATGGGGAATCGGATGCAGGGAATCAGAGGCGGGGAATCAGAGCTGGGGAATCAGAGGCGGGGAATCAGAGTTGGGGCATCAGAGGTGGGGAATTAGATATAGGGAAACAGAGGCGGGGAATCAGAGGCGGGGAAACAGAGGCGGGGAATCAGATATGGGGAATCAGAGGTGGGGAATCAGAGGCAGGGAATCAGATGTGCGGAATCAGAGATGGGGAATCAGAGGCAGGGAATCAGAAGCGGGGAATCAGAGGCCGGGAATCAGAGGCCGGGAATCAGATGCTGGGAATAAGAGGCCGGGAATCAGAGGAGGGGAATCAGAGTCCGGGAATCAGAGATGGGGATTCAGAGGCGGGGAATGAGATATGGAGAATCAGAGGCGGGGAATAAGAGGCGGGGAAACAGAGGTGGGGAATCAGATATGGGGAATCAGATGTGGCGAATCAAAGGCGGTGAATCAGAGATGGGGAATCAGAGGCGGGGAATCAGAGGCAGGGAATCAGATGTGGGGAATCAGAGGTGGGGAATCAGAGGCGGGGAATCAGAGGCGGAGAATCAGAGGCGGGCAATCAGATGCAGGGAATCAGAGGCAGGGAATCAGAGGCGGAGAATCAGAGGCGGGCAATCAGATGCAGGGAATCAGAGGCAGGGAATCAGAGGCAGGGAATCAGAAGCGGGGAATCAGAGGTGGGGAATCAGAGGCGGGGAATCAGAGGCAGGGAATCAGAAGCGGGGAATCAGAGGTGGGGAATCAGAGGCGGGGAATCAGAGGCGGAGAATCAGAGGCGGGCAATCAGATGCAGGGAATCAGAGGCAGGGAATCAGAGGCAGGGAATCAGAGGCATGGAATCTGAGGCAGGGAATCTGAGGTGGGGAATCAGAGGCGGGGAAACAGGTGGGTAAACAGAGGGGGGTAAACATAGGCGGGGAATCAGAGGCGCGGAATCAGAGGCGGGGAATCAGAGGCAGGGAATCAGAGGTGGGGAATCAGAGGCGGGGAATCAGATGCGGGGAATCAGAGGTGGGGAATCAGAGGCGGGGTATCAGAGGAGGGGAATCAGAGGCGGGGAATCAGAGGCGGGGAATCAGAGGCGGGGAATCAGAGGCGTGCAATCAGAGGCGGGGAATCAGAGGTGGGGAATCAGAAGTGTGGAATCAGAGGCGGGGAAACAGAGGCGGGGAATCAGATATGGGGAATCAGAGGTGGGGCATCAGAGGTTGTGAATCACAGATGGGGAATCAGAGGCGGGGAATCAGAGGCAGGGAATCAGACGCGGGGAATCAGAGGCGGGGATTCAGAGCTGGGGAATCAGAGGCGGGGAATCAGAGTTGGGGAATCAGAGGCGGGGAATCAGATATGGGGAATCAGAGGCAGGGAATCAGAGGCGGGAAAACAGAGGCGGGGAATCAGATATGGGGAATCAGAGGCGGGGAATCAGAGGCAGGGAATTAGACACGGGGAATCAGAGGCGGGGAATCAGAGATGGGGAATCAGAGGCGGGGAAGCAGAGGCAGGGAATCGGATGCCGGGAATCAGAGGCGGGAAATCAGAGCTGGGTAATCAGAGGCGGGGAATCAGAGTTGGGGAATCAGAGGCGGCGAAGCAGATATGGGGAAATAGAGGCGGGGAATCAGATATGGGGAATCAGAGGCGGGGAATCAGATATGGGGAATCAGAGGCTGGGAATCAGAGGGGGGGAAACAGAGGCGGGGAATAAGATATGGGGAATCAGAGGTGGGGAATCAGGGGCGGGGAATCAGTGGCAGGGAATCAGAGGCGGGGAATCAGAGGCGGGGAATCAAAGGAAGGGAATCAAAGGAAGGGAATCAGACACGGGGAATCAGAGGTGGGGAATCAGAGATGGGGAATCAGAGGCGGGGAATCACAGGCAGGGAATCAGACGCGGGGAATCAGAGGCGGGGAATCAGAGCTGGGGAATCAGAGGTGGGGAATCAGAGTCGGGGAATCAGAGGCAGGGAATCGGTTGTGCAGAATCAGAGATGGGGAATCAGATGTGGGGAATCAGAGGCAGTGAATCAGAGATGGGGAATCAGAGGCGGGGAATCAGAGGCAGGAAATCAGACAGGGATTCAGAGGCTGGGAATCAGACGGGGGGAATCAAAGGCGGGGAATCAGAGCTGGTGAATCAGAGGCAGGGAATCAGAGTTGGGGATTCAGAGGCGGGGAATCAGATATGGGGAAACAGAGGCGGGGAATGAGAGGCGGGCAAGCAGAGGCGGGGAATTAGATATGGGGAATCAGAGGTGGGAAATCAGACATGGGGAATCGGATGCGGGGAATCAGAGGCGGGGAATCAGAGCTGGGGAATCAGATGTGGGGAATCAGAGTTGGGGCATCAGAGGTGGGGAATTAGATATGGGGAATCAGAGGCGGGGAATCAGAGGCGGGGAAACAGAGGCGGGGAATCAGATATGGGGAAACAGAGGTGGGGAATCAGAGGCGGGGAAACAGAGGCGGGGAATCAGACATGGGGAATCGGATGCGGGGAATCAGAGGCGGGGAATCAGAGCTGGGGAATCAGAGGTGGGGAATCAGAGTTGGGGCATCAGAGGTGGGGAATAAGATATGGGGAAACAGAGGCGGGGAATCAGAGGCGGGGAAACAGAGGCGGGGAATCAGATATGGGGAATCAGAGGTGGGGAATCAGAGGCAGGGAATCAGATGTGCGGAATCAGAGATGGGGAATCAGAGGCAGGGAATCAGAATCAGAAGCGGGGAATCAGAGGCCGGGAATCAGAGGCCGGGAATTAGATGCTGGGAATAAGAGGCCGGGAATCAGAGGTGGGGATTCAGAGTCTGGGAATCAGAGATGGGGATTCAGAGGCGGGGAATGAGATATGGAGAATCAGAGGCGGGGAAACAGAGGTGGGGAATCAGATATGGGGAATCAGAGGTGGCGAATCAAAGGCAGTGAATCAGAGATGGGGAATCAGAGGCGGGGAATCAGAGGCAGGGAATCAGATGCGGGGATTCAGAGGCGGGGAATCAGAGCTGGCGAATCAGAGGCGGGGAATCAGAGGTGGGCAATCAGAGCCGGGGAATCAGATATGGGGAATCAGAGGTGGCGAATCAAAGGCGGTGAAAGAGAGATGGGGAATCAGGGCAGGGAATCAGAGGCAGGGAATCAAACACGGGGAATCAGAGCTGGGGAATCAGAGGCGGGGAATCAGAGTTAGGAATCAGAGGCGGGGAATCAGAGGCGGGGAAACAGAGGCGGGGAATCAGATATGGGGAATCAGAGGTGGGGAATCAGAGGTTGGGAATCAGAAGCAGGGAATCAGAGGCGGGGAATCAGAGGCGGGGAATCAGAGGAAGGGAATCAGATGTGCGGAATCGGAGATGGGGAATCAGAGGCAGGGAATCAGAGGCGGGGAATCAGAGGCGGGGAATCAGAGGCCGGGAATCAGATATGGGGAAACTGAGGCGGGGAATCCGAGGCGGGGAAACAGAGGCGGGGAATCAGATATGGGGAATCAGAGGTGGGGAATCAGAGGTTGGGAATCAGAGGCAGGGAATCAGAGGCTTGGAATCAGATGCAGGGAATCAGATGCGGGGCATCAGAGGCGGGGAATCAGAGCTGGGGAATCAGAGGTGGGGAATCAGATTTGGGGAATCAGAGGTGGGGACTTAGATATTGGGAAACAGAGGCGGGGAATCAGAGGCGGGGAAACAGAGGCGGGGAATCAGATATGGGGAATCAGAGGTGGGGAATCAGAGGCAGGGAATCAGATGTGCGGAATCAGAGATGGGGAATCAGAGGCAGGGAATCAGAATCAGAAGCAGGGAATCAGAGGCCGGGAATCAGAGGCCGGAATCAGACGATGGGAATCAGAGGCCTGGAATCAGAGGCAGGGAATCAGAGGCAGGGAATCAGATGCGGGGAATCAGAGGCGGGGAATCAGAGCTGGGGAATCAGAGGCGGGGTATTTGAGTTGGGGAATCAGAGGCGGGGAATCAGATATGGGGAAACAGAGGTAGGGAATCAGAGGCGGGGAAACAGAGGCAGGGAATCAGATATGGGGAATCAGAGGCGGGGAATCAGAGGTGGGGAAACATAGGCAGGGAATCGGATGTGCGGAATCAGAGATGGGGAATCAGAGGCCGGGAATCAGAGGTGGTGAATCAGAGATGGGGAATCAGAGGCGGGGAATCAGAGGCAGGGTATCAGACGCGGGGAATCAGAGGTGGGCAATCAGAGGCGGGGAATCAGATATGGGGAATCAGAGGCGGGGAATCATAGGCGGGGAAACAGAGGCGGGGAATCAGATATGGGGAATCAGAGGTGGGGCATCAGAGGTTGTGAATCACAGATGGGGAATCAGAGGCGGGGAATCAGAGGCAGGGAATCAGACGCGGGGAATCAGAGGCGGGGATTCAGAGCTGGGGAATCAGAAGCGGGGAATCAGAGTTGGGGAATCAGAGGCGGGGAATCAGATATGGGGAATCAGAGGCAGGGAATCAGAGGCGGGGAATCAGAGGCAGGGAATCAAACGCGGGGAATCTGAGGCGTGGAATCAGAGCTGGGGAATCAGAGGTGGGGAATCAGAGATGGGGAATCAGAGGCGGGGAATCACAGGCAGGGAATCAGACGCGGGGAATCAGAGGCGGGGAATCAGAGCTGGGGAATCAGAGGTGGGGAATCAGAGTCGGGGAATCAGAGGCAGGGAATCGGTTGTGCAGAATCAGAGATGGGGAATCAGATGTGGGGAATCAGAGGCAGTGAATCAGAGATGGGGAATCAGAGGCGGGGAATCAGAGGCAGGAAATCAGACAGGGATTCAGAGGCTGGGAATCAGACGGGGGGAATCAAAGGCGGGGAATCAGAGCTGGTGAATCAGAGGCAGGGAATCAGAGTTGGGGATTCAGAGGCGGGGAATCAGATATGGGGAAACAGAGGCGGGGAATGAGAGGCGGGCAAGCAGAGGCGGGGAATTAGATATGGGGAATCAGAGGTGGGAAATCAGACATGGGGAATCGGATGCGGGGAATCAGAGGCGGGGAATCAGAGCTGGGGAATCAGATGTGGGGAATCAGAGTTGGGGCATCAGAGGTGGGGAATTAGATATGGGGAATCAGAGGCGGGGAATCAGAGGCGGGGAAACAGAGGCGGGGAATCAGATATGGGGAAACAGAGGTGGGGAATCAGAGGCGGGGAAACAGAGGCGGGGAATCAGACATGGGGAATCGGATGCGGGGAATCAGAGGCGGGGAATCAGAGCTGGGGAATCAGAGGTGGGGAATCAGAGTTGGGGCATCAGAGGTGGGGAATAAGATATGGGGAAACAGAGGCGGGGAATCAGAGGCGGGGAAACAGAGGCGGGGAATCAGATATGGGGAATCAGAGGTGGGGAATCAGAGGCAGGGAATCAGATGTGCGGAATCAGAGATGGGGAATCAGAGGCAGGGAATCAGAATCAGAAGCGGGGAATCAGAGGCCGGGAATCAGAGGCCGGGAATTAGATGCTGGGAATAAGAGGCCGGGAATCAGAGGTGGGGATTCAGAGTCTGGGAATCAGAGATGGGGATTCAGAGGCGGGGAATGAGATATGGAGAATCAGAGGCGGGGAAACAGAGGTGGGGAATCAGATATGGGGAATCAGAGGTGGCGAATCAAAGGCAGTGAATCAGAGATGGGGAATCAGAGGCGGGGAATCAGAGGCAGGGAATCAGATGCGGGGATTCAGAGGCGGGGAATCAGAGCTGGCGAATCAGAGGCGGGGAATCAGAGGTGGGCAATCAGAGCCGGGGAATCAGATATGGGGAATCAGAGGTGGCGAATCAAAGGCGGTGAAAGAGAGATGGGGAATCAGGGCAGGGAATCAGAGGCAGGGAATCAAACACGGGGAATCAGAGCTGGGGAATCAGAGGCGGGGAATCAGAGTTAGGAATCAGAGGCGGGGAATCAGAGGCGGGGAAACAGAGGCGGGGAATCAGATATGGGGAATCAGAGGTGGGGAATCAGAGGTTGGGAATCAGAAGCAGGGAATCAGAGGCGGGGAATCAGAGGCGGGGAATCAGAGGAAGGGAATCAGATGTGCGGAATCGGAGATGGGGAATCAGAGGCAGGGAATCAGAGGCGGGGAATCAGAGGCGGGGAATCAGAGGCCGGGAATCAGATATGGGGAAACTGAGGCGGGGAATCCGAGGCGGGGAAACAGAGGCGGGGAATCAGATATGGGGAATCAGAGGTGGGGAATCAGAGGTTGGGAATCAGAGGCAGGGAATCAGAGGCTTGGAATCAGATGCAGGGAATCAGATGCGGGGCATCAGAGGCGGGGAATCAGAGCTGGGGAATCAGAGGTGGGGAATCAGATTTGGGGAATCAGAGGTGGGGACTTAGATATTGGGAAACAGAGGCGGGGAATCAGAGGCGGGGAAACAGAGGCGGGGAATCAGATATGGGGAATCAGAGGTGGGGAATCAGAGGCAGGGAATCAGATGTGCGGAATCAGAGATGGGGAATCAGAGGCAGGGAATCAGAATCAGAAGCAGGGAATCAGAGGCCGGGAATCAGAGGCCGGAATCAGACGATGGGAATCAGAGGCCTGGAATCAGAGGCAGGGAATCAGAGGCAGGGAATCAGATGCGGGGAATCAGAGGCGGGGAATCAGAGCTGGGGAATCAGAGGCGGGGTATTTGAGTTGGGGAATCAGAGGCGGGGAATCAGATATGGGGAAACAGAGGTAGGGAATCAGAGGCGGGGAAACAGAGGCAGGGAATCAGATATGGGGAATCAGAGGCGGGGAATCAGAGGTGGGGAAACATAGGCAGGGAATCGGATGTGCGGAATCAGAGATGGGGAATCAGAGGCCGGGAATCAGAGGTGGTGAATCAGAGATGGGGAATCAGAGGCGGGGAATCAGAGGCAGGGTATCAGACGCGGGGAATCAGAGGTGGGCAATCAGAGGCGGGGAATCAGATATGGGGAATCAGAGGCGGGGAATCATAGGCGGGGAAACAGAGGCGGGGAATCAGATATGGGGAATCAGAGGTGGGGCATCAGAGGTTGTGAATCACAGATGGGGAATCAGAGGCGGGGAATCAGAGGCAGGGAATCAGACGCGGGGAATCAGAGGCGGGGATTCAGAGCTGGGGAATCAGAAGCGGGGAATCAGAGTTGGGGAATCAGAGGCGGGGAATCAGATATGGGGAATCAGAGGCAGGGAATCAGAGGCGGGGAATCAGAGGCAGGGAATCAAACGCGGGGAATCTGAGGCGTGGAATCAGAGCTGGGGAATCAGAGGTGGGGAATCAGAGTTGGGGAATCAGAGGCAGGGAATTGGATGTGCGGAATCAGAGATGGGGAATCAGAGGTGGGGAATCAGAGGCGGTGAATCAGAGATGGGGAATCAGAGGCGGGGAATCAGAGGCAGGAAATCAGACACGGGGATTCAGAGGCTGGGAATCAGAGGCAGGGAATCAGACGCGGGGAATCTGAGGCGGGGAATCCGAGCTGGGGAATCTGAGGCAGGGAATCAGAGTTGGGGATTCAGAGGCGGGGAATCAGATATGGGGAAACAGAGGCGGGGAATCAGAGGCGGGCAAACAGAGGCGGGGAATTAGATATGGGGAATCAGAGGTAGGGAATCAGAGGTGGTGAATCAGTGATGGGGAATCACAGGCGGGGAATCAGAGGCAGGGAATAGAACGCGGGGAATCAGAGGCAGGGAATCAGAGCTGGGGAATCAGAGGCGGGGAATCATAGTTGGGAATCAGAGGCGGGAATCAGATATGGTGAAACAGAGGCGGGGAATCAGAGGCGGGGAAACAGAGGCGGGGAATCAGATATGGGGAATCGGATGCAGGGAATCAGAGGCGGGGAATCAGAGCTGGGGAATCAGAGGCGGGGAATCAGAGTTGGGGCATCAGAGGTGGGGAATTAGATATAGGGAAACAGAGGCGGGGAATCAGAGGCGGGGAAACAGAGGCGGGGAATCAGATATGGGGAATCAGAGGTGGGGAATCAGAGGCAGGGAATCAGATGTGCGGAATCAGAGATGGGGAATCAGAGGCAGGGAATCAGAAGCGGGGAATCAGAGGCCGGGAATCAGAGGCCGGGAATCAGATGCTGGGAATAAGAGGCCGGGAATCAGAGGAGGGGAATCAGAGTCCGGGAATCAGAGATGGGGATTCAGAGGCGGGGAATGAGATATGGAGAATCAGAGGCGGGGAATAAGAGGCGGGGAAACAGAGGTGGGGAATCAGATATGGTGAATCAGATGTGGCGAATCAAAGGCGGTGAATCAGAGATGGGGAATCAGAGGCGGGGAATCAGAGGCAGGGAATCAGATGTGGGGAATCAGAGGTGGGGAATCAGAGGCGGGGAATCAGAGGCGGAGAATCAGAGGCGGGCAATCAGATGCAGGGAATCAGAGGCAGGGAATCAGAGGCGGAGAATCAGAGGCGGGCAATCAGATGCAGGGAATCAGAGGCAGGGAATCAGAGGCAGGGAATCAGAAGCGGGGAATCAGAGGTGGGGAATCAGAGGCGGGGAATCAGAGGCAGGGAATCAGAAGCGGGGAATCAGAGGTGGGGAATCAGAGGCGGGGAATCAGAGGCGGAGAATCAGAGGCGGGCAATCAGATGCAGGGAATCAGAGGCAGGGAATCAGAGGCAGGGAATCAGAGGCATGGAATCTGAGGCAGGGAATCTGAGGTGGGGAATCAGAGGCGGGGAAACAGGTGGGTAAACAGAGGGGGGTAAACATAGGCGGGGAATCAGAGGCGCGGAATCAGAGGCGGGGAATCAGAGGCAGGGAATCATAGGCGGGGAATCAGAGGCGGGGAATCAGATGCGGGGAATCAGAGGTGGGCAATCAGAGCCGGGGAATCAGATATGGGGAATCAGAGGTGGCGAATCAAAGGCGGTGAAAGAGAGATGGGGAATCAGGGCAGGGAATCAGAGGCAGGGAATCAAACACGGGGAATCAGAGCTGGGGAATCAGAGGCGGGGAATCAGAGTTAGGAATCAGAGGCGGGGAATCAGAGGCGGGGAAACAGAGGCGGGGAATCAGATATGGGGAATCAGAGGTGGGGAATCAGAGGTTGGGAATCAGAAGCAGGGAATCAGAGGCGGGGAATCAGAGGCGGGGAATCAGAGGAAGGGAATCAGATGTGCGGAATCGGAGATGGGGAATCAGAGGCAGGGAATCAGAGGCGGGGAATCAGAGGCGGGGAATCAGAGGCCGGGAATCAGATATGGGGAAACTGAGGCGGGGAATCCGAGGCGGGGAAACAGAGGCGGGGAATCAGATATGGGGAATCAGAGGTGGGGAATCAGAGGTTGGGAATCAGAGGCAGGGAATCAGAGGCTTGGAATCAGATGCAGGGAATCAGATGCGGGGCATCAGAGGCGGGGAATCAGAGCTGGGGAATCAGAGGTGGGGAATCAGATTTGGGGAATCAGAGGTGGGGACTTAGATATTGGGAAACAGAGGCGGGGAATCAGAGGCGGGGAAACAGAGGCGGGGAATCAGATATGGGGAATCAGAGGTGGGGAATCAGAGGCAGGGAATCAGATGTGCGGAATCAGAGATGGGGAATCAGAGGCAGGGAATCAGAATCAGAAGCAGGGAATCAGAGGCCGGGAATCAGAGGCCGGAATCAGACGATGGGAATCAGAGGCCTGGAATCAGAGGCGGGGAATCAGAGGCAGGGAATCAGATGCGGGGAATCAGAGGCGGGGAATCAGAGCTGGGGAATCAGAGGCGGGGTATTTGAGTTGGGGAATCAGAGGCGGGGAATCAGATATGGGGAAACAGAGGTAGGGAATCAGAGGCGGGGAAACAGAGGCAGGGAATCAGATATGGGGAATCAGAGGCGGGGAATCAGAGGTGGGGAAACATAGGCAGGGAATCGGATGTGCGGAATCAGAGATGGGGAATCAGAGGCCGGGAATCAGAGGTGGTGAATCAGAGATGGGGAATCAGAGGCGGGGAATCAGAGGCAGGGTATCAGACGCGGGGAATCAGAGGTGGGCAATCAGAGGCGGGGAATCAGATATGGGGAATCAGAGGCGGGGAATCATAGGCGGGGAAACAGAGGCGGGGAATCAGATATGGGGAATCAGAGGTGGGGCATCAGAGGTTGTGAATCACAGATGGGGAATCAGAGGCGGGGAATCAGAGGCAGGGAATCAGACGCGGGGAATCAGAGGCGGGGATTCAGAGCTGGGGAATCAGAAGCGGGGAATCAGAGTTGGGGAATCAGAGGCGGGGAATCAGATATGGGGAATCAGAGGCAGGGAATCAGAGGCGGGGAATCAGAGGCAGGGAATCAAACGCGGGGAATCTGAGGCGTGGAATCAGAGCTGGGGAATCAGAGGTGGGGAATCAGAGTTGGGGAATCAGAGGCAGGGAATTGGATGTGCGGAATCAGAGATGGGGAATCAGAGGTGGGGAATCAGAGGCGGTGAATCAGAGATGGGGAATCAGAGGCGGGGAATCAGAGGCAGGAAATCAGACACGGGGATTCAGAGGCTGGGAATCAGAGGCAGGGAATCAGACGCGGGGAATCTGAGGCGGGGAATCCGAGCTGGGGAATCTGAGGCAGGGAATCAGAGTTGGGGATTCAGAGGCGGGGAATCAGATATGGGGAAACAGAGGCGGGGAATCAGAGGCGGGCAAACAGAGGCGGGGAATTAGATATGGGGAATCAGAGGTAGGGAATCAGAGGTGGTGAATCAGTGATGGGGAATCACAGGCGGGGAATCAGAGGCAGGGAATAGAACGCGGGGAATCAGAGGCAGGGAATCAGAGCTGGGGAATCAGAGGCGGGGAATCATAGTTGGGAATCAGAGGCGGGAATCAGATATGGTGAAACAGAGGCGGGGAATCAGAGGCGGGGAAACAGAGGCGGGGAATCAGATATGGGGAATCGGATGCAGGGAATCAGAGGCGGGGAATCAGAGCTGGGGAATCAGAGGCGGGGAATCAGAGTTGGGGCATCAGAGGTGGGGAATTAGATATAGGGAAACAGAGGCGGGGAATCAGAGGCGGGGAAACAGAGGCGGGGAATCAGATATGGGGAATCAGAGGTGGGGAATCAGAGGCAGGGAATCAGATGTGCGGAATCAGAGATGGGGAATCAGAGGCAGGGAATCAGAAGCGGGGAATCAGAGGCCGGGAATCAGAGGCCGGGAATCAGATGCTGGGAATAAGAGGCCGGGAATCAGAGGAGGGGAATCAGAGTCCGGGAATCAGAGATGGGGATTCAGAGGCGGGGAATGAGATATGGAGAATCAGAGGCGGGGAATAAGAGGCGGGGAAACAGAGGTGGGGAATCAGATATGGTGAATCAGATGTGGCGAATCAAAGGCGGTGAATCAGAGATGGGGAATCAGAGGCGGGGAATCAGAGGCAGGGAATCAGATGTGGGGAATCAGAGGTGGGGAATCAGAGGCGGGGAATCAGAGGCGGAGAATCAGAGGCGGGCAATCAGATGCAGGGAATCAGAGGCAGGGAATCAGAGGCGGAGAATCAGAGGCGGGCAATCAGATGCAGGGAATCAGAGGCAGGGAATCAGAGGCAGGGAATCAGAAGCGGGGAATCAGAGGTGGGGAATCAGAGGCGGGGAATCAGAGGCAGGGAATCAGAAGCGGGGAATCCGAGGTGGGGAATCAGAGGCGGGGAATCAGAGGCGGAGAATCAGAGGCGGGCAATCAGATGCAGGGAATCAGAGGCAGGGAATCAGAGGCAGGGAATCAGAGGCATGGAATCTGAGGCAGGGAATCTGAGGTGGGGAATCAGAGGCGGGGAAACAGGTGGGTAAACAGAGGGGGGTAAACATAGGCGGGGAATCAGAGGCGCGGAATCAGAGGCGGGGAATCAGAGGCAGGGAATCATAGGCGGGGAATCAGAGGCGGGGAATCAGATGCGGGGAATCAGAGGTGGGGAATCAGAGGCGGGGTATCAGAGGAGGGGAATCAGAGGCGGGGAATCAGAGGCGGGGAATCAGAGGCGGGGAATCAGAGGCGTGCAATCAGAGGCGGGGAATCAGAGGTGGGGAATCAGAAGTGTGGAATCAGAGGCGGGGAAACAGAGGCGGGGAATCAGATATGGGGAATCAGAGGTGGGGCATCAGAGGTTGTGAATCACAGATGGGGAATCAGAGGCGGGGAATCAGAGGCAGGGAATCAGACGCGGGGAATCAGAGGCGGGGATTCAGAGCTGGGGAATCAGAGGCGGGGAATCAGAGTTGGGGAATCAGAGGCGGGGAATCAGATATGGGGAATCAGAGGCAGGGAATCAGAGGCGGGAAAACAGAGGCGGGGAATCAGATATGGGGAATCAGAGGCGGGGAATCAGAGGCAGGGAATTAGACACGGGGAATCAGAGGCGGGGAATCAGAGATGGGGAATCAGAGGCGGGGAATCAGAGGCAGGGAATCGGATGCCGGGAATCAGAGGCGGGAAATCAGAGCTGGGTAATCAGAGGCGGGGAATCAGAGTTGGGGAATCAGAGGCGGCGAAGCAGATATGGGGATATAGAGGCGGGGTATCAGATATGGGGAATCAGAGGCGGGGAATCAGATATGGGGAATCAGAGGCTGGGAATCAGAGGGGGGGAAACAGAGGCGGGGAATAAGATATGGGGAATCAGAGGTGGGGAATAAGGGGCGGGGAATCAGTGGCAGGGAATCAGAGGCGGGGAATCAGAGGCGGGGAATCAAAGGAAGGGAATCAAAGGAAGGGAATCAGACACGGGGAATCAGAGGTGGGGAATCAGAGATGGGGAATCAGAGGCGGGGAATCACAGGCAGGGAATCAGACGCGGGGAATCAGAGGCGGGGAATCAGAGCTGGGGAATCAGAGGTGGGGAATCAGAGTCGGGGAATCAGAGGCAGGGAATCGGTTGTGCAGAATCAGAGATGGGGAATCAGATGTGGGGAATCAGAGGCAGTGAATCAGAGATGGGGAATCAGAGGCGGGGAATCAGAGGCAGGAAATCAGACAGGGATTCAGAGGCTGGGAATCAGACGGGGGGAATCAAAGGCGGGGAATCAGAGCTGGTGAATCAGAGGCAGGGAATCAGATTTGGGGATTCAGAGGCGGGGAATCAGATATGGGGAAACAGAGGCGGGGAAAGAGAGGCGGGCAAGCAGAGGCGGGAAATTAGATATGGGGAATCAGAGGTGGGAAATCAGACATGGGGAATCGGATGCGGGGAATCAGAGGCGGGGAATCAGAGCTGGGGAATCAGATGTGGGGAATCAGAGTTGGGGCATCAGAGGTGGGGAATTAGATATGGGGAATCAGAGGCGGGGAATCAGAGGCGGGGAAACAGAGGCGGGGAATCAGATATGGGGAAACAGAGGTGGGGAATCAGAGGCGGGGAAACAGAGGCGGGGAATCAGACATGGGGAATCGGATGCGGGGAATCAGAGGCGGGGAATCAGAGCTGGGGAATCAGAGGTGGGGAATCAGAGTTGGGGCATCAGAGGTGGGGAATAAGATATGGGGAAACAGAGTCGGGGAATCAGAGGCGGGGAAACAGAGGCGGGGAATCAGATATGGGGAATCAGAGGTGGGGAATCAGAGGCAGGGAATCAGATGTGCGGAATCAGAGATGGGGAATCAGAGGCAGGGAATCAGAATCAGAAGCGGGGAATCAGAGGCCGGGAATCAGAGGCCGGGAATCAGATGCTGGGAATAAGAGGCCGGGAATCAGAGGTGGGGATTCAGAGTCTGGGAATCAGAGATGTGGATTCAGAGGCGGGGAATGAGATATGGAGAATCAGAGGCGGGGAAACAGAGGTGGGGAATCAGATATGGGGAATCAGAGGTGGCGAATCAAAGGCAGTGAATCAGAGATGGGGAATCAGAGGCGGGGAATCAGAGGCAGGGAATCAGATGCGGGGATTCAGAGGCGGGGAATCAGAGCTGGCGAATCAGAGGCGGGGAATCAGAGGTGGGCAATCAGAGCCGGGGAATCAGATATGGGGAATCAGAGGCGGGGAAACAGAGGCGGGGAATCAGAGCTGGGGAATCAGAGGCGGGGAATCAGAGTTGGGGAATCAGAGGCGGGGAATCAGATATGGGGAAATAGAGGCGGGGAATCAGATATGGGGAATCAGAGGTGTGGAATCAGAGGTTGGGAATCAGAGGCAGGGAATCAGAGGCGGGGAAACAGAGGCGGGGAATCAGATATGGGGAATCAGAGGTGGCGAATCAAAGGCGGTGAAACAGAGATGGGGAATCAGGGCAGTGAATCAGAGGCAGGGAATCAGAGCTGGGGAAACAGAGGCGGGGAATCAGATATGGGGAATCAGAGGTGGGGAATCAGGGGCGGGGAATCAGTTGCAGGGAATCAGAGCTGGGGAATCAGAGGTGGGAAATCAGAGCTGGGGAAACAGAGGCGGGGAATCAGATATTGGGAATCAGAGGTGGGGAATCAGGGGCGGGGAATCAGTGGCAGGGAATCAGAGGCCGGGAATAAAAGGCGGGGAATCAGAGCTGGGGAATCAGAGGCGGGGAATCAGAGTTGGGGAATCAGAGGAGGGGAATCAGATATGGGGAAACAGAGGCCGGGAATCAGAGGCAGGGAAACAGAGGCGCGGAATCAGATATGGGGAATCAGAGGTGGGGAATTTGAGGTTGCGAATCAGAGGCGGGGAATCAGAGGCGGGGAATCAGAGGCAGAGAATCGGATGTGCGGAATCAGAGATGGGGAATCAGAGGTGGGGATTCAGAGGTGGTGAATCAGAAAAGGGGAATCAGAGGCTGGGAATCAGAGGCAGGGAATCAGACGCAGGGAATCAGAGGCGGGGAATCATAGCTTGCGAATTAGAGGAGGGGAATCAGAGTTGGGGAATCAGAGGCGGGGAATCAGATATGGGGAAACAGTCGGGGAATCAGAGGCGGGGAAACAGAGGCGGGGAATCAGATATGGGGAATCAGAGGTGGGGAATCAGAGGCAGGGAATCAGATGTGCGGAATCAGAGATGGGGAATCAGAGGCAGGGAATCAGAATCAGAAGCAGGGAATCAGAGGCCGGGAATCAGAGGCAGGGAATCAGATGCGGGGAATCAGAGGCGGGGAATCAGAGCTGGCGAATCAGAGGCTGGGAATCAGAGGCAGGGAATCGGACGCCGGGAATCAGAGTCGGGGTATCAGAGCTGGGGAATCAGAGGCGGGGAATCAGAGTTGGGGAATCAGAGGCGGGGATTCAGATATGGGGAAATAGAGGCGGGGAATCAGATATGGGGAATCAGAGGTGTGGAATCAGAGGTTGGGAATCAGAGGAAGGGAATCAGAGTCGGGGAAACAGAGGCGGGGAATCAGATATGTGGAATCAGAGATGGCGAATCAAAGGCGGTGAAACAGAGATGGGGAATCAGGGCAGGGAATCAGAGGCAGGGAATCAAACACGGGGAATCAGAGCTGGGGAATCAGAGGCGGGGAATCAGAGTTGGGAATCAGAGGCGGGGAATCAGAGGCGGGGAAACAGAGGCGGGGAATCAGAGGTGGGGAATCAGAGGTTGGGAATCAGAGGCAGGGAATCAGAGGCGGGGAATCAGAGGCGGGGAATCAGAGGAAGGGAATCAGATGTGCGGAATCGGAGATGGGGAATCAGAGGCAGGGAATCAGAGGCGGGGAATCAGAGGCGGGGAATCAGAGGCCGGGAATCAGAGGCCGGGAATCAGATATGGGGAAACTGAGGCGGGGAATCAGAGGCGGGGAAACAGAGGCAGGGAATCAGATATGGGGAATCAGAGGTGGGGCATCAGAGGTTGTGAATCACAGATGGGGAATCAGAGGCGGGGAATCAGAGGCAGGGAATCAGACGCGGGGAATCAGAGGCGGGGATTCAGAGCTGGGGAATCAGAAGCGGGGAATCAGAGTTGGGGAATCAGAGGCGGGGAATCAGATATGGGGAATCAGAGGCAGGGAATCAGAGGCGGGGAATCAGAGGCAGGGAATCAGACGCGGGGAATCTGAGGCGGGGAATCAGAGCTGGGGAATCAGAGGTGGGGAATCAGAGTTGGGGAATCAGAGGCAGGGAATTGGATGTGCGGAATCAGAGAGGGGGAATCAGAGGTGGGGAATCAGAGGCGGTGAATCAGAGATGGGGAATCAGAGGCGGGGAATCAGAGGCAGGAAATCAGACACGGGGATTCAGAGGCTGGGAATCAGACGGGGGGAATCAAAGGCGGGGAATCAGAGCTGGGGAATCTGAGGCAGGGAATCAGAGTTGGGGATTCAGAGGCGGGGAATCAGATATGGGGAAACAGAGGCGGGGAATCAGAGGCGGGCAAACAGAGGCGGGGAATTAGATATGGGGAATCAGAGGTAGGGAATCAGAGGTGGTGAATCAGTGATGGGGAATCACAGGCGGGGAATCAGAGGCAGGGAATAGGACGCGGGGAATCAGAGGCAGGGAATCAGAGCTGGGGAATCAGAGGAGGGGATTCATAGTTGGGAATCAGAGGCGGGAATCAGATATGGGGAAACAGAGGCGGGGAATCAGAGGCGGTGAAACAGAGGCGGGGAATCAGATATGGGGAATCGGATGCAGGGAATCAGAGGCGGGGAATCAGAGCTGGGGAATCAGAGGCGGGGAATCAGAGTTGGGGCATCAGAGGTGGGGAATTAGATATAGGGAAACAGAGGCGGGGAATCAGAGGCGGGGAAACAGAGGCGGGGAATCAGATATGGGGTATCAGAGGTGGGGAATCAGAGGCAGGGAATCAGATGTGCGGAATCAGAGATGGGGAATAAGAGGCAGGGAATCAGAATCAGAAGCGGGGAATCAGAGGCCGGGAATCAGAGGCCGGGAATCAGATGCTGGGAATAAGAGGCCGGGAATCAGAGGTGGGGAATCAGATATGGGGAATCAGAGGTGGCGAATCAAAGGCGGTGAATCAGAGATGGGGAATCAGAGGCGGGGAATCAGAGGCAGGGAATCAGATGCGGGGAATCAGAGGCGGGGAATCAGAGCTGGCGAATCAGAGGCTGGGAATCAGAGGTGGGCAATCAGAGGCGGGGAATCAGATATGGGGAATCAGAGGCGGGGAATCAGAGGCGGGGAAACAGAGGCGGGGAATCAAATATAGGGAATCAGAGGTGGGGAATCAGAGGTTGTGAATCAGAGATGGGGAATCAAGGCGGGGAATCAGAGGCAGGGAATCAGACGCGGGGAATCAGAGTCGGGGATTCAGAGCTGGGGAATCAGAGGCGGGGAATCAGAGTTGGGGAATCAGAGGCAGGGAATCAGATATGGGGAATCAGAGGCGGGGAATCAGAGGCGGGGAAACAGAGGTGGGGAATCAGATGTGGGGAATCAGAGGTGGGGAATCAGGGGCAGGAAATCAGTGGCAGGGAATCAGAGGCGGGGAATCAGAGGCGGGGAATCAAAGGCAGGGAATCAGACACGGGGAATCAGAGGCGGGGAATCAGAGATGGGGAATCAGAGGCGGGGAATCAGAGGCAGGGAATCGGATGCCGGGAATCAGAGTCGGGGAATCAGAGCTGGGGAATCAGAGGCGGGGAATCAGAGTTGGGGAATCAGAGGCGGGGAATCAGATATGGGGAAATAGAGGCGGGGAATCAGATATGGGGAATCAGAGGTGTGGTATCAGAGGTTGGGAATCAGAGGCAGGGAATCAGAGTCGGGGAAACAGAGGCGGGGAATCAGATATGGGGAATCAGAGGTGGCGAATCAAAGGCGGTGAAACAGAGATGGGGAATCAGGGCAGGGAATCAGAGGCAGGGAATCAAACACGGGGAATCAGAGCTGGGGAATCAGAGGCGGGGAATCAGAGTTGGGAATCAGAGGCAGGGAATCAGAATCAGAAGAAGGGAATCAGAGGCCGGGAATCAGAGGCCGGATCAGATGCTGGGAATCAGAGGCCTGGAATCAGAGGCGGGGAATCAGAGGCAGGGAATCAGATGCGGGGAATCAGAGGCGGGGAATCAGAGCTGGGGAATCAGAGGCGGGGTATTAGAGTTGGGGAATCAGAGGCGGGGAATCAGATATGGGGAAACAGAGGTGGGGAATCAGAGGCGGGGAAACAGAGGCAGGGAATCAGATATGGGGAATCAGAGGTGGGGCATCAGAGGTTGTGAATCACAGATGGGGAATCAGAGGCGGGGAATCAGAGGCAGGGAATCAGACGCGGGGAATCAGAGGCGGGGATTCAGAGCTGGGGAATCAGAAGCGGGGAATCAGAGTTGGGGAATCAGAGGCGGGGAATCAGATATGGGGAATCAGAGGCAGGGAATCAGAGGCGGGGAATCAGAGGCAGGGAATCAGACGCGGGGAATCTGAGGCGGAGAATCAGAGCTGGGGAATTAGAGGTGGGGAATCAGAGGCGGTGAATCAGAGATGGGGAATCAGAGGCGGGGAATCAGAGGCAGGAAATCAGACACGGGAATTCAGAGGCTGGGAATCAGACGGGGGGAATCAAAGGCGGGGAATCAGAGCTGGGGAATCTGAGGAAGGGAATCAGAGTTGGGGATTCAGAGGCGGGGAATCAGATATGGGGAAACAGAGGCGGGGAATCAGAGGCGGGCAAACAGAGGCGGGGAATTAGATATGGGGAATCAGAGGTAGGGAATCAGAGGTGGTGAATCAGTGATGGGGAATCACAGGCGGGGAATCAGAGGCAGGGAATAGGACGCGGGGAATCAGAGGCAGGGAATCAGAGCTGGGGAATCAGAGGAGGGGATTCATAGTTGGGAATCAGAGGCGTGAATCAGATATGGGGAAACAGAGGAGGGGAATCAGAGGCGGTGAAACAGAGGCGGGGAATCAGATATGGGGAATCGGATGCAGGGAATCAGAGGCGGGGAATCAGAGCTGGGGAATCAGAGGCGGGGAATCAGAGTTGGGGCATCAGAGGTGGGGAATTAGATATAGGGAAACAGAGGCGGGGAATCAGAGGCGGGGAAACAGAGGCGGGGAATCAGATATGGGGAATCAGAGGTGGGGAATCAGAGGCAGGGAATCAGATGTGCAGAATAAGAGATGGGGAATAAGAGGCAGGGAATCAGAATCAGAAGCGGGGAATCAGAGGCCGGGAATCAGAGGCCGGGAATCAGATGCTGGGAATAAGAGGCCGGGAATCAGAGGTGGGGAATCAGATATGGGGAATCAGAGGTGGCGAATCAAAGGCGGTGAATCAGAGATGGGGAATCAGAGGCGGGGAATCAGAGGCAGGGAATCAGATGCGGGGAATCAGAGGCGGGGAATCAGAGCTGGCGAATCAGAGGCTGGGAATCAGAGGTGGGCAATCAGAGGCGGGGAATCAGATATGGGGAATCAGAGGAGGGGAATCAGAGGCGGGGAAACAGAGGCGGGGAATCAAATATAGGGAATCAGAGGTGGGGAATCAGAGGTTGTGAATCAGAGATGGGGAATCAAGGCGGGGAATCAGAGGCAGGGAATCAGACGCGGGGAATCAGAGGCGGGGATTCAGAGCTGGGGAATCAGAGGCGGGGAATCAGAGTTGGGGAATCAGAGGCAGGGAATCAGATATGGGGAATCAGAGGCGGGGAATCAGAGGCGGGGAAACAGAGGCGGGGAATCAGATGTGGGGAATCAGAGGTGGGGAATCAGGGGCAGGGAATCAGTGGCAGGGAATCAGAGGCGGGGAATCAGAGGCGGGGAATCAAAGGCAGGGAATCAGACACGGGGAATCAGAGGCGGGGAATCAGAGATGGGGAATCAGAGGCGGGGAATCAGAGGCAGGGAATCGGATGCCGGGAATCAGAGTCGGGGAATCAGAGCTGGGGAATCAGAGGCGGGGAATCAGAGTTGGGGAATCAGAGGCGGGGAATCAGATATGGGGAAATAGAGGCGGGGAATCAGATATGGGGAATCAGAGGTGTGGAATCAGAGGTTGGGAATCAGAGGCAGGGAATCAGAGTCGGGGAAACAGAGGCGGGGAATCAGATATGGGGAATCAGAGGTGGCGAATCAAAGGCGGTGAAACAGAGATGGGGAATCAGGGCAGGGAATCAGAGGCAGGGAATCAAACACGGGGAATCAGAGCTGGGGAATCAGAGGCGGGGAATCAGAGTTGGGAATCAGAGGCGGGGAATCTGAGGCGGGGAAACAGAGGCGGGGAATCAGATATGGGGAATCAGAGGTGGGGAATCCGAGGTTGGGAATCAGAGGCAGGGAATCAGAGGCGGAAAATCAGAGGCGGGGAATCAGAGGAAGGGAATCAGATGTGCGGAATCGGAGATGGGGAATCAGAGGCAGGGAATCAGAGGCGGGGAATCAGAGGCGGGGAATCAGAGGCCGGGAATCAGATATGGGGAAACAGAGGCGGGGAATCCGAGGCGGGGAAACAGAGGCGGGGAATCAGATATGGGGAATCAGAGGTGGGGAATCAGAGGTTGGGAATCAGAGGCAGGGAATCAGAGGCTTGGAATCAGATGCAGGGAATCAGATGCGGGGAATCAGAGGCGGGGAATTAGAGCTGGGGAATCAGAGGTGGGGATTCAGATTTGGGGAATCAGAGGCGGGGACTTAGATATTGGGAAACAGAGGCGGGGAATCAGAGGCGGGGAAACCCAGGCGGGGAATCAGATATGGGTTATCAGAGGTGGGGAATCAGAGGCAAGGAATCAGATGTGCGGAATCAGAGATGGGGAATCAGAGGCAGGGAATCAGAATCAGAAGCAGGGAATCAGAGGCCGGGAATCAGAGGCCGGAATCAGATGCTGGGAATCAGAGGCCTGGAATCAGAGGCGGGGAATCAGAGGCAGGGAATCAGATGCGGGGAATCAGAGGCGGGGAATCAGAGCTGGGGAATCAGAGGCGGGGTATTAGAGTTGGGGAATCAGAGGCGGGGAATCAGATATGGGGAAACAGAGGTGGGGAATCAGAGGCGGGGAAACAGAGGCAGGGAATCAGATATGGGGAATCAGAGGCGGGGAATCAGAGGTGGGGAATCATAGGCAGGGAATCGGATGTGCGGAATCAGAGATGGGGAATCAGAGGCTGGGAATCAGAGGTGGTGAATCAGAGATGGGGAATCAGAGGCGGGGAATCAGAGGCAGGGAATCAGACGCGGGGAATCAGAGGTGGGCAATCAGAGGCGGGGAATCAGATATGGGGAATCAGAGGCGGGGAATCAGAGGCGGGGAAACAGAGGCGGGGAATCAGATATGGGGAATCAGAGGTGGGGCATCAGAGGTTGTGAATCACAGATGGGGAATCAGAGGCGGGGAATCAGAGGCAGGGAATCAGACGCGGGGAATCAGAGGCGGGGATTCAGAGCTGGGGAATCAGAGGCTGGGAATCAGAGTTGGGGAATCAGAGGCGGGGAATCAGATATGGGGAATCAGAGGCAGGGAATCAGAGGCGGGAATACAGAGGCGGGGAATCAGATATGGGGAATCAGAGGCGGGGAATCAGAGGCAGGGAATCAGACACGGGGAATCAGAGGCGGGGAATCAGAGATTGGGAATCAGAGGCGGGGAATCAGAGGCAGGGAATCGGATGCCGGGAATCAGAGGCGGGAAATCAGAGCTGGGGAATCAGAGGCGGGGAATCAGAGTTGGGGAATCAGAGGCGGCGAAGCAGATATGGGGAAATAGAGGCGGGGAATCAGATATGGGGAATCAGAGGCGGGGTATCAGATATGGGGAATCAGAGGCTGGGAATCAGAGGGGGGGAAACAGAGGCGGGGAATAAGATATGGGGAATCAGAGGTGGGGAATCAGGGGCGGGGAATCAGTGGCAGGGAATCAGAGGCGGGGAATCAGAGGCGGGGAATCAAAGGAAGGGAATCAGACACGGGGAATCAGAGGTGGGGAATCAGAGATGGGGAATCAGAGGCGGGGAATCACAGGCAGGGAATCAGACGCGGGGAATCAGAGGCGGGGAATCAGAGCTGGGGAATCAGAGGTGGGGAATCAGAGTCGGGGAATCATAGGCAGGGAATCGGTTGTGCGGAATCAGAGATGGGGAATCAGATGTGGGGAATCAGAGGCAGTGAATCAGACGCGGGGAAACAGAGGCGGGGAATCAAATATAGGGAATCAGAGGTGAGGAATCAGAGGTTGTGAATCAGAGATGGGGAATCAAGGCGGGGAATCAGAGGCAGGGAATCAGACGCGGGGAATCAGAGGCGGGGATTCAGAACTGGGGAATCAGAGGCGGTGAATCAGAGTTGGGGAATCAGAGGCAGGGAATCAGATATGGGGAATCAGAGGTGGGGAATCAGAGGCGGGGAAACAGAGGCGGGGAATCAGATATGGGGAATCAGAATTGGGGAATCAGGGGCAGGGAATCAGTGGCAGGGAATCAGAGGCGGGGAATCAGAGGCGGGGAATCAGAGGCAGGGAATCAGACACGGGGAACCAGAGGCGGGGAATCAGAGATGGGGAATCAGAGGCGGGGAATCAGAGGCAGGGAATCGGACTCCGGGAATCAGAGTCGGGGAATCAGAGCTGGGGAATCAGAGGCGGGGAATCAGAGTTGGGGAATCAGAGGCGGGGAATCAGATATGGGGAAATAGAGGCGGGGAATCAGATATGGGGAATCAGAGGTGTGGAATCAGAGGTTGGGAATCAGAGGCAGGGAATCAGAGTCGGGGAAACAGAGGCGGGTAATCAGATATGGGGAATCAGAGGTGGCGAATCAAAGGCGGTGAAACAGAGATGGGGAATCAGGGCAGGGAATCAGAGGCAGGGAGTCAAACACGGGGAATCAGAGCTGGGGAATCAGAGGCGGGGAATCAGAGTTGGGAATCAGAGGCGGGGAATCAGAGGCGGGGAAACAGAGGCGGGGAATCAGATATGGGGAATCAGAGGTGGGGAATCCGAGGTTGGGAATCAGAGGCAGGGAATCAGAGGCGGGGAATCAGAGGCGGGGAATCAGAGGAAGGGAATCAGATGTGCGGAATCGGAGATGGGGAATCAGAGGCAGGGAATCAGAGGCGGGGAATCAGATGCTGGGAATAAGAGGCCGGGAATCAGAGGTGGGGAATCAGATATGGGGAATCAGAGGTGGCGAATCAAAGGCGGTGAATCAGAGATGGGGAATCAGAGGCGGGGAATCAGAGGCAGGGAATCAGATGCGGGGAATCAGAGGCGGGGAATCAGAGGCAGGGAATCAGAGGCGGGGAATCAGAGTCGGGGAATCAGACGCGGGGAATCTGAGGCGGGGAATCAGAGCTGGGGAATCAGAGGTGGGGAATCAGAGTTGGGGAATCTGAGGCAGGGAATTGGATGTGCGGAATCAGAGAGGGGGAATCAGAGGTGGGGAATCAGAGGCGGTGAATCAGAGATGGGGAATCAGAGGCGGGGAATCAGAGGCAGGAAATCAGACACGGGGATTCAGAGGCTGGGAATCAGACGGGGGGAATCAAAGGCGGGGAATCAGAGCTGGGGAATCTGAGGCAGGGAATCAGAGTTGGGGATTCAGAGGCGGGGAATCAGATATGGGGAAACAGAGGCGGGGAATCAGAGGCGGGCAAACAGAGGCGGGGAATTAGATATGGGGAATCAGAGGTAGGGAATCAGAGGTGGTGAATCAGTGATGGGGAATCACAGGCGGGGAATCAGAGGCAGGGAATAGGACGCGGGGAATCAGAGGCAGGGAATCAGAGCTGGGGAATCAGAGGAGGGGATTCATAGTTGGGAATCAGAGGCGGGAATCAGATATGGGGAAACAGAGGCGGGGAATCAGAGGCGGTGAAACAGAGGCGGGGAATCAGATATGGGGAATCGGATGCAGGGAATCAGAGGCGGGGAATCAGAGCTGGGGAATCAGAGGCGGGGAATCAGAGTTGGGGCATCAGAGGTGGGGAATTAGATATAGGGAAACAGAGGCGGGGAATCAGAGGCGGGGAAACAGAGGCGGGGAATCAGATATGGGGAATCAGAGGTGGGGAATCAGAGGCAGGGAATCAGATGTGCGGAATCAGAGATGGGGAATAAGAGGCAGGGAAAAAGAATCAGAAGCGGGGAATCAGAGGCCGGGAATCAGAGGCCGGGAATCAGATGCTGGGAATAAGAGGCCGGGAATCAGAGGTGGGGAATCAGATATGGGGAATCAGAGGTGGCGAATCAAAGGCGGTGAATCAGAGATGGGGAATCAGAGGCGGGGAATCAGAGGCAGGGAATCAGATGCGGGGAATCAGAGGCGGGGAATCAGAGCTGGCGAATCAGAGGCTGGGAATCAGAGGTGGGCAATCAGAGGCGGGGAATCAGATATGGGGAATCAGAGGCGGGGAATCAGAGGCGGGGAAACAGAGGCGGGGAATCAAATATAGGGAATCAGAGGTGGGGAATCAGAGGTTGTGAATCAGAGATGGGGAATCAAGGCGGGGAATCAGAGGCAGGGAATCAGACGCGGGGAATCAGAGGCGGGGATTCAGAGCTGGGGAATCAGAGGCGGGGAATCAGAGTTGGGGAATCAGAGGCAGGGAATCAGATATGGGGAATCAGAGGCGGGGAATCAGAGGCGGGGAAACAGAGGCGGGGAATCAGATGTGGGGAATCAGAGGTGGGGAATCAGGGGCAGGGAATCAGTGGCAGGGAATCAGAGGCGGGGAATCAGAGGCGGGGAATCAAAGGCAGGGAATCAGACACGGGGAATCAGAGGCGGGGAATCAGAGATGGGGAATCAGAGGCGGGGAATCAGAGGCAGGGAATCGGATGCCGGGAATCAGAGTCGGGGAATCAGAGCTGGGGAATCAGAGGCGGGGAATCAGAGTTGGGGAATCAGAGGCGGGGAATCAGATATGGGGAAATAGAGGCGGGGAATCAGATATGGGGAATCAGAGGTGTGGAATCATAGGTTGGGCATCAGAGGCAGGGAATCAGAGTCGGGGAAACAGAGGCGGGGAATCAGATATGGGGAATCAGAGGTGGCGAATCAAAGGCGGTGAAACAGAGATGGGGAATCAGGGCAGGGAATAAGAGGCAGGGAATCAAACACGGGGAATCAGAGCTGGGGAATCAGAGGCGGGGAATCAGAGTTGGGAATCAGAGGCGGGGAATCTGAGGCGGGGAAACAGAGGCGGGGAATCAGATATGGGGAATCAGAGGTGGGGAATCCGAGGTTGGGAATCAGAGGCAGGGAATCAGAGGCGGAAAATCAGAGGCGGGGAATCAGAGGAAGGGAATCAGATGTGCGGAATCGGAGATGGGGAATCAGAGGCAGGGAATCAGAGGCGGGGAATCAGAGGCGGGGAATCAGAGGCCGGGAATCAGATATGGGGAAACAGAGGCGGGGAATCCGAGGCGGGGAAACAGAGGCGGGGAATCAGATATGGGGAATCAGAGGTGGGGAATCAGAGGTTGGGAATCAGAGGCAGGGAATCAGAGGCTTGGAATCAGATGCAGGGAATCAGATGCGGGGAATCAGAGGTGGGGAATCAGAGCTGGGGAATCAGAGGTGGGGAATCAGATTTGGGGAATCAGAGGCGGGGACTTAGATATTGGGAAACAGAGGCGGGGAATCAGAGGCGGGGAAACCCAGGCGGGGATTCAGATATGGGGAATCAGAGGTGGGGAATCAGAGGCAAGGAATCAGATGTGCGGAATCAGAGATGGGGAATCAGAGGCAGGGAATCAGAATCAGAAGCAGGGAATCAGAGGCCGGGAATCAGAGGCCGGAATCAGATGCTGGGAATCAGAGGCCTGGAATCAGAGGCGGGGAATCAGAGGCAGGGAATCAGATGCGGGGATTCAGAGGCGGGGAATCAGAGCTGGGGAATCAGAGGCGGGGTATTAGAGTTGGGGAATCAGAGGCGGGGAATCAGATATGGGGAAACAGAGGTGGGGAATCAGAGGCGGGGAAACAGAGGGAGGGAATCAAATATGGGGAATCAGAGGCGGGGAATCAGAGGTGGGGAATCATAGGCAGGGAATCGGATGTGCGGAATCAGAGATGGGGAATCAGAGGCTGGGAATCAGAGGTGGTGAATCAGAGATGGGGAATCAGAGGCGGGGAATCAGAGGCAGGGAATCAGACGCGGGGAATCAGAGGCGGGGATTCAGAGCTGGGGAATCAGAGGCGGGGAATCAGAGTTGGGGAATCAGAGGCAGGGAATCAGATATGGGGAATCAGAGGCGGGGAATCAGAGGCGGGGAAACAGAGGCGGGGAATCAGATGTGGGGAATCAGAGGTGGGGAATCAGGGGCAGGGAATCAGTGGCAGGGAATCAGAGGCGGGGAATCAGAGGCGGGGAATCAAAGGCAGGGAATCAGACACGGGGAATCAGAGGCGGGGAATCAGAGATGGGGAATCAGAGGCGGGGAATCAGAGGCAGGGAATCGGATGCCGGGAATCAGAGTCGGGGAATCAGAGCTGGGGAATCAGAGGCGGGGAATCAGAGTTGGGGAATCAGAGGCGGGGAATCAGATATGGGGAAATAGAGGCGGGGAATCAGATATGGGGAATCAGAGGTGTGGAATCAGAGGTTGGGAATCAGAGGCAGGGAATCAGAGTCGGGGAAACAGAGGCGGGGAATCAGATATGGGGAATCAGAGGTGGCGAATCAAAGGCGGTGAAACAGAGATGGGGAATCAGGGCAGGGAATCAGAGGCAGGGAATCAAACACGGGGAATCAGAGCTGGGGAATCAGAGGCGGGGAATCAGAGTTGGGAATCAGAGGCGGGGAATCTGAGGCGGGGAAACAGAGGCGGGGAATCAGATATGGGGAATCAGAGGTGGCGAATCCGAGGTTGGGAATCAGAGGCAGGGAATCAGAGGCGGAAAATCAGAGGCGGGGAATCAGAGGAAGGGAATCAGATGTGCGGAATCGGAGATGGGGAATCATAGGCAGGGAATCAGAGGCGGGGAATCAGAGGCGGGGAATCAGAGGCAGGGAATCAGATATGGGGAAACAGAGGCGGGGAATCCGAGGCGGGGAAACAGAGGCGGGGAATCAGATATGGGGAATCAGAGGTGGGGAATCAGAGGTTGGGAATCAGAGGCAGGGAATCAGAGGCTTGGAATCAGATGCAGGGAATCAGATGCGGGGAATCAGAGGCGGGGAATTAGAGCTGGGGAATCAGAGGTGGGGATTCAGATTTGGGGAATCAGAGGCGGGGACTTAGATATTGGGAAACAGAGGCGGGGAATCAGAGGCGGGGAAACCCAGGCGGGGAATCAGATATGGGTTATCAGAGGTGGGGAATCAGAGGCAAGGAATCAGATGTGCGGAATCAGAGATGGGGAATCAGAGGCAGGGAATCAGAATCAGAAGCAGGGAATCAGAGGCCGGGAATCAGAGGCCGGAATCAGATGCTGGGAATCAGAGGCCTGGAATCAGAGGCGGGGAATCAGAGGCAGGGAATCAGATGCGGGGAATCAGAGGCGGGGAATCAGAGCTGGGGAATCAGAGGCGGGGTATTAGAGTTGGGGAATCAGAGGCGGGGAATCAGATATGGGGAAACAGAGGTGGGGAATCAGAGGCGGGGAAACAGAGGCAGGGAATCAGATATGGGGAATCAGAGGCGGGGAATCAGAGGTGGGGAATCATAGGCAGGGAATCGGATGTGCGGAATCAGAGATGGGGAATCAGAGGCTGGGAATCAGAGGTGGTGAATCAGAGATGGGGAATCAGAGGCGGGGAATCAGAGGCAGGGAATCAGACGCGGGGAATCAGAGGTGGGCAATCAGAGGCGGGGAATCAGATATGGGGAATCAGAGGCGGGGAATCAGAGGCGGGGAAACAGAGGCGGGGAATCAGATATGGGGAATCAGAGGTGGGGCATCAGAGGTTGTGAATCACAGATGGGGAATCAGAGGCGGGGAATCAGAGGCAGGGAATCAGACGCGGGGAATCAGAGGCGGGGATTCAGAGCTGGGGAATCAGAGGCTGGGAATCAGAGTTGGGGAATCAGAGGCGGGGAATCAGATATGGGGAATCAGAGGCAGGGAATCAGAGGCGGGAATACAGAGGAGGGGAATCAGATATGGGGAATCAGAGGCGGGGAATCAGAGGCAGGGAATCAGACACGGGGAATCAGAGGCGGGGAATCAGAGATTGGGAATCAGAGGCGGGGAATCAGAGGCAGGGAATCGGATGCCGGGAATCAGAGGCGGGAAATCAGAGCTGGGGAATCAGAGGCGGGGAATCAGAGTTGGGGAATCAGAGGCGGCGAAGCAGATATGGGGAAATAGAGGCGGGGAATCAGATATGGGGAATCAGAGGCGGGGTATCAGATATGGGGAATCAGAGGCTGGGAATCAGAGGGGGGGAAACAGAGGCGGGGAATAAGATATGGGGAATCAGAGGTGGGGAATCAGGGGCGGGGAATCAGTGGCAGGGAATCAGAGGCGGGGAATCAGAGGCGGGGAATCAAAGGAAGGGAATCAGACACGGGGAATCAGAGGTGGGGAATCAGAGATGGGGAATCAGAGGCGGGGAATCACAGGCAGGGAATCAGACGCGGGGAATCAGAGGCGGGGAATCAGAGCTGGGGAATCAGAGGTGGGGAATCAGAGTCGGGGAATCATAGGCAGGGAATCGGTTGTGCGGAATCAGAGATGGGGAATCAGATGTGGGGAATCAGAGGCAGTGAATCAGACGCGGGGAAACAGAGGCGGGGAATCAAATATAGGGAATCAGAGGTGAGGAATCAGAGGTTGTGAATCAGAGATGGGGAATCAAGGCGGGGAATCAGAGGCAGGGAATCAGACGCGCGGAATCAGAGGCGGGGATTCAGAACTGGGGAATCAGAGGCGGTGAATCAGAGTTGGGGAATCAGAGGCAGGGAATCAGATATGGGGAATCAGAGGTGGGGAATCAGAGGCGGGGAAACAGAGGCGGGGAATCAGATATGGGGAATCAGAATTGGGGAATCAGGGGCAGGGAATCAGTGGCAGGGAATCAGAGGCGGGGAATCAGAGGCGGGGAATCAGAGGCAGGGAATCAGACACGGGGAACCAGAGGCGGGGAATCAGAGATGGGGAATCAGAGGCGGGGAATCAGAGGCAGGGAATCGGACTCCGGGAATCAGAGTCGGGGAATCAGAGCTGGGGAATCAGAGGCGGGGAATCAGAGTTGGGGAATCAGAGGCGGGGAATCAGATATGGGGAAATAGAGGCGGGGAATCAGATATGGGGAATCAGAGGTGTGGAATCAGAGGTTGGGAATCAGAGGCAGGGAATCAGAGTCGGGGAAACAGAGGCGGGTAATCAGATATGGGGAATCAGAGGTGGCGAATCAAAGGCGGTGAAACAGAGATGGGGAATCAGGGCAGGGAATCAGAGGCAGGGAGTCAAACACGGGGAATCAGAGCTGGGGAATCAGAGGCGGGGAATCAGAGTTGGGAATCAGAGGCGGGGAATCAGAGGCGGGGAAACAGAGGCGGGGAATCAGATATGGGGAATCAGAGGTGGGGAATCCGAGGTTGGGAATCAGAGGCAGGGAATCAGAGGCGGGGAATCAGAGGCGGGGAATCAGAGGAAGGGAATCAGATGTGCGGAATCGGAGATGGGGAATCAGAGGCAGGGAATCAGAGGCGGGGAATCAGATGCTGGGAATAAGAGGCCGGGAATCAGAGGTGGGGAATCAGATATGGGGAATCAGAGGTGGCGAATCAAAGGCGGTGAATCAGAGATGGGGAATCAGAGGCGGGGAATCAGAGGCAGGGAATCAGATGCGGGGAATCAGAGGCGGGGAATCAGAGGCAGGGAATCAGAGGCGGGGAATCAGAGTCGGGGAATCAGACGCGGGGAATCTGAGGCGGGGAATCAGAGCTGGGGAATCAGAGGTGGGGAATCAGAGTTGGGGAATCAGAGGCAGGGAATTGGATGTGCGGAATCAGAGAGGGGGAATCAGAGGTGGGGAATCAGAGGCGGTGAATCAGAGATGGGGAATCAGAGGCGGGGAATCAGAGGCAGGAAATCAGACACGGGGATTCAGAGGCTGGGAATCAGACGGGGGGAATCAAAGGCGGGGAATCAGAGCTGGGGAATCTGAGGCAGGGAATCAGAGTTGGGGATTCAGAGGCGGGGAATCAGATATGGGGAAACAGAGGCGGGGAATCAGAGGCGGGCAAACAGAGGCGGGGAATTAGATATGGGGAATCAGAGGTAGGGAATCAGAGGTGGTGAATCAGTGATGGGGAATCACAGGCGGGGAATCAGAGGCAGGGAATAGGACGCGGGGAATCAGAGGCAGGGAATCAGAGCTGGGGAATCAGAGGAGGGGATTCATAGTTGGGAATCAGAGGCGGGAATCAGATATGGGGAAACAGAGGCGGGGAATCAGAGGCGGTGAAACAGAGGCGGGGAATCAGATATGGGGAATCGGATGCAGGGAATCAGAGGCGGGGAATCAGAGCTGGGGAATCAGAGGCGGGGAATCAGAGTTGGGGCATCAGAGGTGGGGAATTAGATATAGGGAAACAGAGGCGGGGAATCAGAGGCGGGGAAACAGAGGCGGGGAATCAGATATGGGGAATCAGAGGTGGGGAATCAGAGGCAGGGAATCAGATGTGCGGAATCAGAGATGGGGAATAAGAGGCAGGGAAAAAGAATCAGAAGCGGGGAATCAGAGGCCGGGAATCAGAGGCCGGGAATCAGATGCTGGGAATAAGAGGCCGGGAATCAGAGGTGGGGAATCAGATATGGGGAATCAGAGGTGGCGAATCAAAGGCGGTGAATCAGAGATGGGGAATCAGAGGCGGGGAATCAGAGGCAGGGAATCAGATGCGGGGAATCAGAGGCGGGGAATCAGAGCTGGCGAATCAGAGGCTGGGAATCAGAGGTGGGCAATCAGAGGCGGGGAATCAGATATGGGGAATCAGAGGCGGGGAATCAGAGGCGGGGAAACAGAGGCGGGGAATCAAATATAGGGAATCAGAGGTGGGGAATCAGAGGTTGTGAATCAGAGATGGGGAATCAAGGCGGGGAATCAGAGGCAGGGAATCAGACGCGGGGAATCAGAGGCGGGGATTCAGAGCTGGGGAATCAGAGGCGGGGAATCAGAGTTGGGGAATCAGAGGCAGGGAATCAGATATGGGGAATCAGAGGCGGGGAATCAGAGGCGGGGAAACAGAGGCGGGGAATCAGATGTGGGGAATCAGAGGTGGGGAATCAGGGGCAGGGAATCAGTGGCAGGGAATCAGAGGCGGGGAATCAGAGGCGGGGAATCAAAGGCAGGGAATCAGACACGGGGAATCAGAGGCGGGGAATCAGAGATGGGGAATCAGAGGCGGGGAATCAGAGGCAGGGAATCGGATGCCGGGAATCAGAGTCGGGGAATCAGAGCTGGGGAATCAGAGGCGGGGAATCAGAGTTGGGGAATCAGAGGCGGGGAATCAGATATGGGGAAATAGAGGCGGGGAATCAGATATGGGGAATCAGAGGTGTGGAATCATAGGTTGGGCATCAGAGGCAGGGAATCAGAGTCGGGGAAACAGAGGCGGGGAATCAGATATGGGGAATCAGAGGTGGCGAATCAAAGGCGGTGAAACAGAGATGGGGAATCAGGGCAGGGAATCAGAGGCAGGGAATCAAACACGGGGAATCAGAGCTGGGGAATCAGAGGCGGGGAATCAGAGTTGGGAATCAGAGGCGGGGAATCTGAGGCGGGGAAACAGAGGCGGGGAATCAGATATGGGGAATCAGAGGTGGGGAATCCGAGGTTGGGAATCAGAGGCAGGGAATCAGAGGCGGAAAATCAGAGGCGGGGAATCAGAGGAAGGGAATCAGATGTGCGGAATCGGAGATGGGGAATCAGAGGCAGGGAATCAGAGGCGGGGAATCAGAGGCGGGGAATCAGAGGCCGGGAATCAGATATGGGGAAACAGAGGCGGGGAATCCGAGGCGGGGAAACAGAGGCGGGGAATCAGATATGGGGAATCAGAGGTGGGGAATCAGAGGTTGGGAATCAGAGGCAGGGAATCAGAGGCTTGGAATCAGATGCAGGGAATCAGATGCGGGGAATCAGAGGTGGGGAATCAGAGCTGGGGAATCAGAGGTGGGGAATCAGATTTGGGGAATCAGAGGCGGGGACTTAGATATTGGGAAACAGAGGCGGGGAATCAGAGGCGGGGAAACCCAGGCGGGGATTCAGATATGGGGAATCAGAGGTGGGGAATCAGAGGCAAGGAATCAGATGTGCGGAATCAGAGATGGGGAATCAGAGGCAGGGAATCAGAATCAGAAGCAGGGAATCAGAGGCCGGGAATCAGAGGCCGGAATCAGATGCTGGGAATCAGAGGCCTGGAATCAGAGGCGGGGAATCAGAGGCAGGGAATCAGATGCGGGGATTCAGAGGCGGGGAATCAGAGCTGGGGAATCAGAGGCGGGGTATTAGAGTTGGGGAATCAGAGGCGGGGAATCAGATATGGGGAAACAGAGGTGGGGAATCAGAGGCGGGGAAACAGAGGGAGGGAATCAAATATGGGGAATCAGAGGCGGGGAATCAGAGGTGGGGAATCATAGGCAGGGAATCGGATGTGCGGAATCAGAGATGGGGAATCAGAGGCTGGGAATCAGAGGTGGTGAATCAGAGATGGGGAATCAGAGGCGGGGAATCAGAGGCAGGGAATCAGACGCGGGGAATCAGAGGTGGGCAATCAGAGGCGGGGAATCAGATATGGGGAATCAGAGGCGGGGAATCAGAGGCGGGGAAACAGAGGCGGGGAATCAGATATGGGGAATCAGAGGTGGGGCATCAGAGGTTGTGAATCACAGATGGGGAATCAGAGGCGGGGAATCAGAGGCAGGGAATCAGACGCGGGGAATCAGAGGCGAGGATTCAGAGCTGGGGAATCAGAGGCGGGGAATCAGAGTTGGGGAATCAGAGGTGGGGAATCAGAGGTTGGGAATCAGAGGCAGGGAATCAGAGGCTTGGAATCAGATGCAGGGAATCAGATGCGGGGAATCAGAGGCGGGGAATCAAAGGAAGGGAATCAGACACGGGGAATCAGAGGTGGGGAATCAGAGATGGGGAATCAGAGGCGGGGAATCACAGGCAGGGAATCAGACGCGGGGAATCAGAGGCGGGGAATCAGAGCTGGGGAATCAGAGGTGGGGAATCAGAGTCGGGGAATCATAGGCAGGGAATCGGTTGTGCGGAATCAGAGATGGGGAATCAGATGTGGGGAATCAGAGGCAGTGAATCAGAGGCGGGGAAACAGAGGCGAGGAATCAAATATAGGGAATCAGAGGTGGGGAATCAGAGGTTGTGAATCAGAGATGGGGAATCAAGGCGGGGAATCAGAGGCAGGGAATCAGACGCGGGGAATCAGAGGCGGGGATTCAGAGCTGGGGAATCAGAGGCGGTGAATCAGAGTTGGGGAATCAGAGGTGGGGAATCAGAGGCGGGGAAACAGAGGCGGGGAATCAGATATGGGGAATCAGAATTGGGGAATCAGGGGCAGGGAATCAGTGGCAGGGAATCAGAGGCGGGGAATCAGAGGCGGGGAATCAGAGGCAGGGAATCAGACACGGGGAATCAGAGGCGGGGAATCAGAGATGGGGAATCAGAGGCGGGGAATCAGAGGCAGGGAATCGGACTCCGGGAATCAGAGTCGGGGAATCAGAGCTGGGGAATCAGAGGGGGGGAATCAGAGTTGGGGAATCAGAGGCGGGGAATCAGATATGGGGAAATAGAGGCGGGGAATCAGATATGGGGAATCAGAGGTGTGGAATCAGAGGTTGGGAATCAGAGGCAGGGAATCAGAGCTGGCGAATAAGAGGCGGGGAATCAGTAGTGGGCAATCAGAGGCGGGGAATCAGATATGGGGAATCAGAGGCGGGGAATCAGAGGCGGGGAAACAGAGGCGGGGAATCAAATATAGGTAATCAGAGGTGGGGAATCAGAGGTTGTGAATCAGAGATGGGGTATCAAGGCGGGGAATCAGAGGCAGGGAATCAGACACGGGGAATCAGAGGCGGGGATTCAGAGCTGGGGAATCAGAGGCGGGGAATCAGAGTTGGGGAATCAGAGGCAGGGAATCAGATATGGGGAATCAGAGGCGGGAAATCAGAGGCGGGGAAACAGAGGCGGGGAATCAGATATGGGGAATCAGAGGTGGGGAATCAGGGGCAGGGAATAAGTGGCAGGGAATCAGAGGCGGGGAATCAGAGGCGGGGAATCAGAGGCAGGGAATCAGACACGGGGAATCAGAGGCGGGGAATCAGAGATGGGGTATCAGAGGCGGGGAATCAGAGGCAGGGAATCGGACGCCGGGAATAAGAGTCGGGGAATCAGAGCTGGGGAATCAGAGGCGGGGAATCAGAGTTGGGGAATCAGAGGCGGGGATTCAGATATGGGGAAATAGAGGCGGGGAATCAGATATGGGGAATCAGAGGTGTGGAATCAGAGGTTGGGAATCAGAGGAAGGGAATCAGAGTCGGGGAAACAGAGGCGGGGAATCAGATATGTGGAATCAGAGGTGGCGAATCAAAGGCGGTGAAACAGAGATGGTGAATCAGGGCAGGGAATCAGAGGCAGGGAATCAAACACGGGGAATCAGAGCTGGGGAATCAGAGGCGGGGAATCAGAGTTGGGAATCAGAGGCGGGGAATCAGAGGCGGGGAAACAGAGGCGGGGAATCAGATATGGGGAATCAGAGGTGGGGAATCAGAGGTTGGGAATCAGAGGCAGGGAATCAGAGGCGGGGAATCAGAGGCGGGGAATCAGAGGAAGGGAATCAGATGTGCGGAATCGGAGATGGGGAATCAGAGGCAGGGAATCAGAGGCGGGGAATCAGAGGCGGGGAATCAGAGGCCGGGAATCAGATATGGGGAAACTGAGGCGGGGAATCCGAGGCGGGGAAACAGAGGCGGGGAATCAGATATGGGGAATCAGAGGTGGGGAATCAGAGGTTGGGAATCAGAGGCAGGGAATCAGAGGCTTGGAATCAGATGCAGGGAATCAGATGCGGGGCATCAGAGGCGGGGAATCAGAGCTGGGGAATCAGAGGTGGGGAATCAGATTTGGGGAATCAGAGGTGGGGACTTAGATATTGGGAAACAGAGGCGGGGAATCAGAGGCGGGGAAACAGAGGCGGGGAATCAGATATGGGGAATCAGAGGTGGGGAATCAGAGGCAGGGAATCAGATGTGCGGAATCAGAGCTGGGGAATCAGAGGCGGGGTATTTGAGTTGGGGAATCAGAGGCGGGGAATCAGATATGGGGAAACAGAGGTAGGGAATCAGAGGCGGGGAAACAGAGGCAGGGAATCAGATATGGGGAATCAGAGGCGGGGAATCAGAGGTGGGGAAACATAGGCAGGGAATCGGATGTGCGGAATCAGAGATGGGGAATCAGAGGCCGGGAATCAGAGGTGGTGAATCAGAGATGGGGAATCAGAGGCGGGGAATCAGAGGCAGGGTATCAGACGCGGGGAATCAGAGGTGGGCAATCAGAGGCGGGGAATCAGATATGGGGAATCAGAGGCGGGGAATCAGAGGCGGGGAAACAGAGGCGGGGAATCAGATATGGGGAATCAGAGGTGGGGCATCAGAGGTTGTGAATCACAGATGGGGAATCAGAGGCGGGGAATCAGAGGCAGGGAATCAGACGCGGGGAATCAGAGGCGGTGATTCAGAGCTGGGGAATCAGAAGCGGGGAATCAGAGTTGGGGAATCAGAGGCGGGGAATCAGATATGGGGAATCAGAGGCAGGGAATCAGAGGCGGGGAATCAGAGGCAGGGAATCAAACGTGGGGAATCTAAGGCGGGGAATCAGAGCTGGGGAATCAGAGGTGGGGAATCAGAGTTGGGGAATCAGAGGCAGGGAATTGGATGTGCGGAATCAGAGATGGGGAATCAGAGGTGGGGAATCAGAGGCGGTGAATCAGAGATGGGGAATCAGAGGCGGGGAATCAGAGGCAGAAAATCAGACACGGGGATTCAGAGGCTGGGAATCAGAGGCAGGGAATCAGACGCGGGGAATCTGAGGCAGGGAATCAGAGATGGGGAATCTGAGGTAGGGAATCAGAGTTGGGGATTCAGAGGCGGGGAATCAGATATGGGGAAACAGAGGCGGGGAATCAGAGGCGGGCAAACAGAGGCGGGGAATTAGATATGGGGAATCAGAGGTAGGGAATCAGAGGTGGTGAATCAGTGATGGGGAATCACAGGCGGGGAATCAGAGGCAGGGAATAGAACGCGGGGAATCAGAGGCAGGGAATCAGAGCTGGGGAATCAGAGGCGGGGAATCATAGTTGGGAATCAGAGGCGGGAATCAGATATGGGGAAACAGAGGCGGGGAATCAGAGGCGGGGAAACAGAGGCGGGGAATCAGATATGGGGAATCGGATGCAGGGAATCAGAGGCGGGGAATCAGAGCTGGGGAATCAGAGGCGGGGAATCAGAGTTGGGGCATCAGAAGTGGGGAATTAGATATAGGGAAACAGAGGCGGGGAATCAGAGGCGGGGAAACAGAGGCGGGGAATCAGATATGGGGAATCAGAGGTGGGGAATCAGAGGCAGGGAATCAGATGTGCGGAATCAGAGATGGGGAATCAGAGGCAGGGAATCAGAAGCGGGGAATCAGAGGCCGGGAATCAGAGGCCGGGAATCAGATGCTGGGAATAAGAGGCCGGGAATCAGAGGAGGGGAATCAGAGTCCGGGAATCAGAGATGGGGATTCAGAGGCGGGGAATGAGATATGGAGAATCAGAGGCGGGGAATAAGAGGCGGGGAAACAGAGGTGGGGAATCAGATATGGGGAATCAGATGTGGCGAATCAAAGGCGGTGAATCAGAGATGGGGAATCAGAGGCGGGGAATCAGAGGCAGGGAATCAGATGTGGGGAATCAGAGGTGGGGAATCAGAGGCGGGGAATCAGAGGCGGGCAATCAGATGCAGGGAATCAGAGGCAGGGAATCAGAGGCGGAGAATCAGAGGCGGGCAATCAGATGCAGGGAATCAGAGGCAGGGAATCAGAGGCAGGGAATCAGAAGCGGGGAATCAGAGGTGGGGAATCAGAGGCGGGGAATCAGAGGCAGGGAATCAGAAGCGGGGAATCAGAGGTGGGGAATCAGAGGCGGGGAATCAGAGGCGGAGAATCAGAGGCGGGCAATCAGATGCAGGGAATCAGAGGCAGGGAATCAGAGGCAGGGAATCAGAGGCATGGAATCTGAGGCAGGGAATCTGAGGTGGGGAATCAGAGGCGGGGAAACAGGTGGGTAAACAGAGGGGGGTAAACATAGGCGGGGAATCAGAGGCGCGGAATCAGAGGCGGGGAATCAGAGGCAAGGAATCAGAGGCGGGGAATCAGAGGCGGGGAATCAGATGCGGGGAATCAGAGGTGGGGAATCAGAGGCGGGGTATCAGAGGAGGGGAATCAGAGGCGGGGAATCAGAGGCGGGGAATCAGAGGCGGGGAATCAGAGGCGTGCAATCAGAGGCGGGGAATCAGAGGTGGGGAATCAGAAGTGTGGAATCAGAGGCGGGGAAACAGAGGCGGGGAATCAGATATGGGGAATCAGAGGTGGGGCATCAGAGGTTGTGAATCACAGATGGGGAATCAGAGGCGGGGAATCAGAGGCAGGGAATCAGACGCGGGGAATCAGAGGCGGGGATTCAGAGCTGGGGAATCAGTGGCGGGGAATCAGAGTTGGGGAATCAGAGGCGGGGAATCAGATATGGGGAATCAGAGGCAGGGAATCAGAGGCGGGAAAACAGAGGCGGGGAATCAGATATGGGGAATCAGAGGCGGGGAATCAGAGGCAGGGAATTAGACACGGGGAATCAGAGGCGGGGAATCAGAGATGGGGAATCAGAGGCGGGGAATCAGAGGCAGGGAATCGGATGCCGGGAATCAGAGGCGGGATATCAGAGCTGGGTAATCGGAGGCGGGGAATCAGAGTTGGGGAATCAGAGGCGGCGAAGCAGATATGGGGAAATAGAGGCGGGGAATCAGATATGGGGAATCAGAGGCGGGGAATCAGATATGGGGAATCAGAGGCTGGGAATCAGAGGGGGGGAAACAGAGGCGGGGAATAAGATATGGGGAATCAGAGGTGGGGAATCAGGGGCGGGGAATCAGTGGCAGGGAATCAGAGGCGGGGAATCAGAGGCGGGGAATCAAAGGAAAGGAATCAAAGGAAGGGAATCAGACACGGGGAATCAGAGGTGGGGAATCAGAGATGGGGAATCAGAGGCGGGGAATCACAGGCAGGGAATCAGACGCGGGGAATCAGAGGCGGGGAATCAGAGCTGGGGAATCAGAGGTGGGGAATCAGAGTCGGGGAATCAGAGGCAGGGAATCGGTTGTGCAGAATCAGAGATGGGGAATCAGATGTGGGGAATCAGAGGCAGTGAATCAGAGATGGGGAATCAGAGGCGGGGAATCAGAGGCAGGAAATCAGACAGGGATTCAGAGGCTGGGAATCAGACGGGGGGAATCAAAGGCGGGGAATCAGAGCTGGTGAATCAGAGGCAGGGAATCAGAGTTGGGGATTCAGAGGCGGGGAATCAGATATGGGGAAACAGAGGCGGGGAATGAGAGGCGGGCAAGCAGAGGCGGGGAATTAGATATGGGGAATCAGAGGTGGGAAATCAGACATGGGGAATCGGATGCGGGGAATCAGAGGCGGGGAATCAGAGCTGGGGAATCAGATGTGGGGAATCAGAGTTGGGGCATCAGAGGTGGGGAATTAGATATGGGGAATCAGAGGGGGGAATCAGAGGCGGGGAAACAGAGGCGGGGAATCAGATATGGGGAAACAGAGGTGGGGAATCAGAGGCGGGGAAACAGAGGCGGGGAATCAGACATGGGGAATCGGATGCGGGGAATCAGAGGCGGGGAATCAGAGCTGGGGAATCAGAGGTGGGGAATCAGAGTTGGGGCATCAGAGGTGGGGAATAAGATATGGGGAAACAGAGGCTGGGAATCAGAGGCGGGGAAACAGAGGCGGGGAATCAGATATGGGGAATCAGAGGTGGGGAATCAGAGGCAGGGAATCAGATGTGCGGAATCAGAGATGGGGAATCAGAGGCAGGGAATCAGAAACAGAAGCGGGGAATCAGAGGCCGGGAATCAGAGGCCGGGAGTCAGATGCTGGGAATAAGAGGCCGGGAATCAGAGGTGGGGATTCAGAGTCTGGGAATCAGAGATGGGGATTCAGAGGCGGTGAATGAGATATGGAGAATCAGAGGCGGGGAATCAGAGGCGGGGAAACAGAGGTGGGGAATCAGATATGGGGAATCAGAGGTGGCGAATCAAAGGCAGTGAATCAGAGATGGGGAATCAGAGGCGGGGAATCAGAGGCAGGGAATCAGATGCGGGGATTCAGAGGCGGGGAATCAGAGCTGGCGAATCAGAGGCGGGGAATCAGAGGTGGGCAATCAGAGCCGGGGAATCAGATATGGGGAATCAGAGGCGGGGAAACAGAGGCGGGGAATCAGATATGGGGAATCAGAGGTGGGGAATCAGAGGTTGTGAATCAGAGATGGGGAATCAAGGCGGGGAATCAGAGGGAGGGAATCAGACGCGGGGAATCAGAGGCGGGGATTCAGAGCTGGGGAATCAGAGGCGGGGAATCAGAGTTGGGGAATCAGAGGCAGGGAATCAGATATGGGGAATCAGAGGCGGGGAATCAGAGGCGGGGAAACAGAGGCGGGGAATCAGATATGGGGAATCAGAGGTGGGGAATCAGGGGCAGGGAATCAGTGGCAGGGAATCAGAGGCGGGGAATCTAAGCCGGGGAATCAGAGGCAGGGAATCAGACACGGGGAATCAGAGGCGGGGAATCAGAGATGGTGAATCAGAGGCGAGGAATCAGAGGCAGGGAATCGGACGCCGGGAATCAGAGGCGGGGAATCAGAGCTGGGGAATCAGAGGCGGGGAATCAGAGTTGGGGAATCAGAGGCGGGGAATCAGATATGGGGAAATAGAGGCGGGGAATCAGATATGGGGAATCAGAGGTGTGGAATCAGAGGTTGGGAATCAGAGGCAGGGAATCAGAGGCGGGGAAACAGAGGCGGGGAATCAGATATGGGGAATCAGAGGTGGCGAATCAAAGGCGGTGAAACAGAGATGGGGAATCAGGGCAGGGAATCAGAGGCAGGGAATCAGAGCTGGGGAAACAGAGGCGGGGAATCAGATATGGGGAATCAGAGGTGGGGAATCAGGGGCGGGGAATCAGTTGCAGGGAATCAGAGCTGGGGAATCAGAGGTGGGGAATCAGAGCTGGGGAAACAGAGGCGGGGAATCAGATATGGGGAATCAGAGGTGGGGAATCAGGGGCGGGGAATCAGTGGCAGGGAATCAGAGGCCGGGAATAAAAGGCGGGGAATCAGAGCTGGGGAATCAGAGGCGGGGAATCAGAGTTGGGGAATCAGAGGAGGGGAATCAGATATGGGGAAACAGAGGCCGGGAATCAGAGGCAGGGAAACAGAGGCGGGGAATCAGATATGGGGAATCAGAGGTGGGGAATTTGAGGTTGCGAATCAGAGGCGGGGAATCAGAGGCGGGGAATCAGAGGCAGGGAATCGGATGTGCGGAATCAGAGATGGGGAATCAGAGGTGGGGATTCAGAGGTGGTGAATCAGAAAAGGGGAATCAGAGGCTGGGAATCAGAGGCAGGGAATCAGACGCAGGGAATCAGAGGCGGGGAATCATAGCTGGCGAATTAGAGGAGGGGAATCAGAGTTGGGGAATCAGAGGCGGGGAATCAGATATGGGGAAACAGTCGGGGAATCAGAGGCGGGGAAACAGAGGCGGGGAATCAGATATGGGGAATCAGAGGTGGGGAATCAGAGGCAGGGAATCAGATGTGCGGAATCAGAGATGGGGAATCAGAGGCAGGGAATCAGAATCAGAAGCAGGGAATCAGAGGCCGGGAATCAGAGGCAGGGAATCAGATGCGGGGAATCAGAGGCGGGGAATCAGAGCTGGCGAATCAGAGGCTGGGAATCAGAGGTGGGCAATCAGAGGCGGGGAATCAGATATGGGGAATCAGACACGGGGAATCAGAGGCGGGGAATCAGAGATGGGGAATCAGAGGCGGGGAATCAGAGGCAGGGAATCGGACGCCGGGAATCAGAGTCGGGGAATCAGAGCTGGGGAATCAGAGGTGGGGAATCAGAGTTGGGGAATCAGAGGCGGGGATTCAGATATGGGGAAATAGAGGCGGGGAATCAGATATGGGGAATCAGAGGTGTGGAATCAGAGGTTGGGAATCAGAGGAAGGGAATCAGAGTCGGGGAATCAAACACGGGGAATCAGAGCTGGGGAATCAGAGGCGGGGAATCAGAGTTGGGAATCAGAGGCGGGGAATCAGAGGCGGGGAAACAGAGGCGGGGAATCAGAGGTGGGGAATCAGAGGTTGGGAATCAGAGGCAGGGAATCAGAGGCGGGGAATCAGAGGCGGGGAATCAGAGGAAGGGAATCAGATGTGCGGAATCGGAGATGGGGAATCAGAGGCAGGGAATCAGAGGCGGGGAATCAGAGGCGGGGAATCAGAGGCCGGGAATCAGAGGCCGGGAATCAGATATGGGGAAACTGAGGCGGGGAATCCGAGGCGGGGAAACAGAGGCGGGGAATCAGATATGGGGAATCAGAGGTGGGGAATCAGAGGTTGGGAATCAGAGGCAGGGAATCAGAGGCTTGGAATCAGATGCAGGGAATCAGATGCGGGGCATCAGAGGCGGGGAATCAGAGCTGGGGAATCAGAGGTGGGGAATCAGATTTGGGGAATCAGAGGTGGGGACTTAGATATTGGGAAACAGAGGCGGGGAATCAGAGGCGGGGAAACAGAGGCGGGGAATCAGATATGGGGAATCAGAGGTGGGGAATCAGAGGCAGGGAATCAGATGTGCGGAATCAGAGATGGGGAATCAGAGGCAGGGAATCAGAATCAGAAGCAGGGAATCAGAGGCCGGGAATCAGAGGCCGGAATCAGATGATGGGAATCAGAGGCCTGGAATCAGAGGCGGGGAATCAGAGGCAGGGAATCAGATGCGGGTAATCAGAGGCGGGGAATCAGAGCTGGGGAATCAGAGGCGGGGTATTAGAGTTGGGGAATCAGAGGCGGGGAATCAGATATGGGGAAACAGAGGTAGGGAATCAGATGCGGGGAAACAGAGGCAGGGAATCAGATATGGGGAATCAGAGGCGGGGAATCAGAGGTGGGGAAACATAGGCAGGGAATCGGATGTGCGGAATCAGAGATGGGGAAGCAGAGGCCGGGAATCAGAGGTGGTGAATCAGAGATGGGGAATCAGAGGCGGGGAATCAGAGGCAGTGTATCAGACGCGGGGAATCAGAGGTGGGCAATCAGAGGCCGGGAATCAGATATGGGGAATCAGAGGCGGGGAATCAGAGGCGGGGAAACAGAGGCGGGGAATCAGATATGGGGAATCAGAGGTGGGGAATCAGAGTTGGGGAATCAGAGGCAGGGAATCAGATATGGGGAATCAGAGGCGGGGAATCAGAGGCGGAGAATCAGAGGCGGGCAATCAGATGCAGGGAATCAGAGGCAGGGAATCAGAGGCAGGGAATCAGAGGCATGGAATCTGAGGCAGGGAATCTGAGGTGGGGAATCAGAGGCGGGGAAACAGGTGGGTAAACAGAGGGGGGTAAACATAGGCGGGGAATCAGAGGCGCGGATTCAGAGGCGGGGAATCAGAGGCAGGGAATCAGAGGTGGGGAATCAGAGGCGGGGAATCAGATGCGGGGAATCAGAGGTGGGGAATCAGAGGCGGGGTATCAGAGGAGGGGAATCAGAGGCGGGGAATCAGAGGCGGGGAATCAGAGGCGGGGAATCAGAGGCGTGCAATCAGAGGCGGGGAATCAGAGGTGGGGAATCAGAAGTGTGGAATCAGAGGCGGGGAAACAGAGGCGGGGAATCAGATATGGGGAATCAGAGGTGGGGCATCAGAGGTTGTGAATCACAGATGGGGAATCAGAGGCGGGGAATCAGAGGCAGGGAATCAGACGCGGGGAATCAGAGGCGGGGATTCAGAGCTGGGGAATCAGAGGCGGGGAATCAGAGTTGGGGAATCAGAGGCGGGGAATCAGATATGGGGAATCAGAGGCAGGGAATCAGAGGCGGGAAAACAGAGGCGGGGAATCAGATATGGGGAATCAGAGGCGGGGAATCAGCGGCAGGGAATTAGACACGGGGAATCAGAGGCGGGGAATCAGAGATGGGGAATCAGAGGCGGGGAATCTGAGGCAGGGAATCGGATGCCGGGAATCAGAGGCGGGATATCAGAGCTGGGTAATCAGAGGCGGGGAATCAGAGTTGGGGAATCAGAGGCGGCGAAGCAGATATGGGGAAATAGAGGCGGGGAATCAGATATGGGGAATCACAGGCGGGGAATCAGATATGGGGAATCAGAGGCTGGGAATCAGAGGGGGGGAAACAGAGGCGGGGAATAAGATATGGGGAATCAGAGGTGGGGAATCAGGGGCGGGGAATCAGTGGCAGGGAATCAGAGGCGGGGAATCAGAGGCGGGGAATCAAAGGAAGGGAATCAAAGGAAGGGAATCAGACACGGGGAATCAGAGGTGGGGAATCAGAGATGGGGAATCAGAGGCGGGGAATCACAGGCAGGGAATCAGACGCGGGGAATCAGAGGCGGGGAATCAGAGCTGGGGAATCAGAGGTGGGGAATCGGTTGTGCAGAATCAGAGATGGGGAATCGGATGCGGGGAATCAGAGGCGGGGAATCAGAGCTGGGGAATCAGAGGTGGGGAATCAGAGTTGGGGAATCAGAGGTGGGGAATAAGATATGGGGAAACAGAGGCGGGGAATCAGAGGCGGGGAAACAGAGGCGGGGAATCAGATATGGGGAATCAGAGGTGGGGAATCAGAGGCAGGGAATCAGATGTGCGGAATCAGAGATGGGGAATCAGAGGCAGGGAATCAGAATCAGAAGCGGGGAATCAGAGGCCGGGAATCAGAGGCCGGGAATCAGATGCTGGGAATAAGAGGCCGGGAATCAGAGGTGGGGATTCAGAGTCTGGGAATCAGAGATGGGGATTCAGAGGCGGGGAATGAGATATGGAGAATCAGAGGCGGGGAATCAGAGGCGGGGAAACAGAGGTGGGGAATCAGATATGGGGAATCAGAGGTGGCGAATCAAAGGCAGTGAATCAGAGATGGGGAATCAGAGGCGGGGAATCAGAGGCAGGGAATCAGATGCGGGGATTCAGAGGCGGGGAATCAGAGCTGGCGAATCAGAGGCGGGGAATCAGAGGTGGGCAATCAGAGCCGGGGAATCAGATATGGGGAATCAGAGGCGGGGAAACAGAGGCGGGGAATCAGATATGGGGAATCAGAGGTGGGGAATCAGAGGTTGTGAATCAGAGATGGGGAATCAAGGCGGGGAATCAGAGGGAGGGAATCAGACGCGGGGAATCAGAGGTGGGGATTCAGAGCTGGGGAATCAGAGGCGGGGAATCAGAGTTGGGGAATCAGAGGCAGGGAATCAGATATGGGGAATCAGAGGCGGGGAATCAGAGGCGGGGAAACAGAGGCGGGGAATCAGATATGGGGAATCAGAGGTGGGGAATCAGGGGCACGGAATCAGTGGCAGGGAATCAGAGGCGGGGAATCTGAGCCGGGGAATCAGAGGCAGGGAATCAGACACGGGGAATCAGAGGCGGGGAATCAGAGATGGTGAATCAGAGGCGGGGAATCAGAGGCAGGGAATCGGACGCCGGGAATCAGAGGCGGGGAATCAGAGCTGGGGAATCAGAGGCGGGGAATCAGAGTTGGGGAATCAGAGGCGGGGATCAGATATGGGGAAATAGAGGCGGGGAATCAGATATGGGGAATCAGAGGTGTGGAATCAGAGGTTGGGAATCAGAGGCAGGGAATCAGAGGCGGGGAAACAGAGGCGGGGAATCAGATATGGGGAATCAGAGGTGGCGAATCAAAGGCGGTGAAACAGAGATTGGGAATCAGGGCAGGGAATCAGAGGCAGGGAATCAGAGCTGGGGAAACAGAGGCGGGGAATCAGATATGGGGAATCAGAGGTGGGGAATCAGGGGCGGGGAATCAGTTGCAGGGAATCAGAGCTGGGGAATCAGAGGTGGGGAATCAGAGCTGGGGAAACAGAGGCGGGGAATCAGATATGGGGAATCAGAGGTGGGGAATCAGGGGCGGGGAATCAGTGGCAGGGAATCAGAGGCCGGGAATAAAAGGCGGGGAATCAGAGCTGGGGAATCAGAGGCGGGGAATCAGAGTTGGGGAATCAGAGGAGGGGAATCAGATATGGGGAAACAGAGGCCGGGAATCAGAGGCAGGGAAACAGAGGCGGGGAATCAGATATGGGGAATCAGAGGTGGGGAATTTGAGGTTGCGAATCAGAGGCGGGGAATCAGAGGCGGGGAATCAGAGGCAGGGAATCGGATGTGCGGAATCAGAGATGGGGAATCAGAGGTGGGGATTCAGAGGTGGTGAATCAGAAAAGGGGAATCAGAGGCTGGGAATCAGAGGCAGGGAATCAGACGCAGGGAATCAGAGGCGGGGAATCATAGCTGGCCGATTAGAAGAGGGGAATCAGAGTTGGGGAATCAGAGGCGGGGAATCAGATATGGGGAAACAGTCGGGGAATCAGAGGCGGGGAAACAGAGGCGGGGAATCAGATATGGGGAATCAGAGGTGGGGAATCAGACGCAGGGAATCAGATGTGCGGAATCAGAGATGGGGAATCAGAGGCAGGGAATCAGAATCAGAAGCAGGGAATCAGAGGCCGGGAATCAGAGGCAGGGAATCAGATGCGGGGAATCAGAGGCGGGGAATCAGAGCTGGCGAATCAGAGGCTGGGAATCAGAGGTGGGCAATCAGAGGCGGGGAATCAGATATGGGGAATCAGACACGGGGAATCAGAGGCGGGGAATCAGAGATGGGGAATCAGAGGCGGGGAATCAGAGGCAGGGAATCGGACGCCGGGAATCAGAGTCGGGGAATCAGAGCTGGGGAATCAGAGGCGGGGAATCAGAGTTGGGGAATCAGAGGCGGGGATTCAGATATGGGGAAATAGAGGCGGGGAATCAGATATGGGGAATCAGAGGTGTGGAATCAGAGGTTGGGAATCAGAGGAAGGGAATCAGAGTCGGGGAAACAGAGGCGGGGAATCAGATATGTGGAATCAGAGGTGGCGAATCAAAGGCGGTGAAACAGAGATGGGGAATCAGGGCAGGGAATCAGAGGCAGGGAATCAAACACGGGGAATCAGAGCTGGGGAATCAGAGGCGGGGAATCAGAGTTGGGAATCAGAGGCGGGGAATCAGAGGCGGGGAAACAGAGGCGGGGAATCAGAGGTGGGGAATCAGAGGTTGGGAATCAGAGGCAGGGAATCAGAGGCGGGGAATCAGAGGCGGGGAATCAGAGGAAGGGAATCAGATGTGCGGAATCGGAGATGGGGAATCAGAGGCAGGGAATCAGAGGCGGGGAATCAGAGGCGGGGAATCGGAGGCCGGGAATCAGAGGCCGGGAATCAGATATGGGGAAACTGAGGCGGGGAATCCGAGGCGGGGAAACAGAGGCGGGGAATCAGATATGGGGAATCAGAGGTGGGGAATCAGAGGTTGGGAATCAGAGGCAGGGAATCAGAGGCTTGGAATCAGATGCAGGGAATCAGATGCGGGGCATCAGAGGCGGGGAATCAGAGCTGGGGAATCAGAGGTGGGGAATCAGATTTGGGGAATCAGAGGTGGGGACTTAGATATTGGGAAACAGAGGCGGGGAATCAGAGGCGGGGAAACAGAGGCGGGGAATCAGATATGGGGAATCAGAGGTGGGGAATCAGAGGCAGGGAATCAGATGTGCGGAATCAGAGATGGGGAATCAGAGGCAGGGAATCAGAATCAGAAGCAGGGAATCAGAGGCCGGGAATCAGAGGCCGGAATCAGATGATGGGAATCAGAGGCCTGGAATCAGAGGCGGGGAATCAGAGGCAGGGAATCAGATGCGGGTAATCAGAGGCGGGGAATCAGAGCTGGGGAATCAGAGGCGGGGTATTAGAGTTGGGGAATCAGAGGCGGGGAATCAGATATGGGGAAACAGAGGTAGGGAATCAGAGGCGGGGAAACAGAGGCAGGGAATCAGATATGGGGAATCAGAGGCGGGGAATCAGAGGTGGGGAAACATAGGCAGGGAATCGGATGTGCGGAATCAGAGATGGGGAAGCAGAGGCCGGGAATCAGAGGTGGTGAATCAGAGATGGGGAATCAGAGGCGTGGAATCAGAGGCAGGGTATCAGACGCGGGGAATCAGATGCTGGGAATAAGAGGCCGGGAATCAGAGGTGGGGATTCAGAGTCTGGGAATCAGAGATGGGGATTCAGAGGCGGGGAATGAGATATGGAGAATCAGAGGCGGGGAATCAGAGGCGGGGAAACAGAGGTGGGGAATCAGATATGGGGAATCAGAGGTGGCGAATCAAAGGCAGTGAATCAGAGATGGGGAATCAGAGGCGGGGAATCAGAGGCAGGGAATCAGATGCGGGGATTCAGAGGCGGGGAATCAGAGCTGGCGAATCAGAGGCGGGGAAACAGAGGCGGGGAATCAGATATGGGGAATCAGAGGTGGGGAATCAGAGGTTGTGAATCAGAGATGGGGAATCAAGGCGGGGAATCAGAGGGAGGGAATCAGACGCGGGGAATCAGAGGCGGGGATTCAGAGCTGGGGAATCAGAGGCGGGGAATCAGAGTTGGGGAATCAGAGGCAGGGAATCAGATATGGGGAATCAGAGGCGGGGAATCAGAGGCGGGGAAACAGAGGTGGGGAATCAGATATGGGGAATCAGAGGTGGGGAATCAGGGGCAGGGAATCAGTGGCAGGGAATCAGAGGCGGGGAATCTGAGCCGGGGAATCAGAGGCAGGGAATCAGACACGGGGAATCAGAGGCGGGGAATCAGAGATGGTGAATCAGAGGCGGGGAATCAGAGGCAGGGAATCGGACGCCGGGAATCAGAGGCGGGGAATCAGAGCTGGGGAATCAGAGGCGGGGAATCAGAGTTGGGGAATCAGAGGCGGGGATCAGATATGGGGAAATAGAGGCGGGGAATCAGATATGGGGAATCAGAGGTGTGGAATCAGAGGTTGGGAATCAGAGGCAGGGAATCAGAGGCGGGGAAACAGAGGCGGGGAATCAGATATGGGGAATCAGAGGTGGCGAATCAAAGGCGGTGAAACAGAGATGGGGAATCAGGGCAGGGAATCAGAGGCAGGGAATCAGAGCTGGGGAAACAGAGGCGGGGAATCAGATATGGGGAATCAGAGGTGGGGAATCAGGGGCGGGGAATCAGTTGCAGGGAATCAGAGCTGGGGAATCAGAGGTGGGGAATCAGAGCTGGGGAAACAGAGGCGGGGAATCAGATATGGGGAATCAGAGGTGGGGAATCAGGGGCGGGGAATCAGTGGCAGGGAATCAGAGGCCGGGAATAAAAGGCGGGGAATCAGAGCTGGGGAATCAGAGGCGGGGAATCAGAGTTGGGGAATCAGAGGAGGGGAATCAGATATGGGGAAACAGAGGCCGGGAATCAGAGGCAGGGAAACAGAGGCGGGGAATCAGATATGGGGAATCAGAGGTGGGGAATTTGAGGTTGCGAATCAGAGGCGGGGAATCAGAGGCGGGGAATCAGAGGCAGGGAATCGGATGTGCGGAATCAGAGATGGGAAATCAGAGGTGGGGATTCAGAGGTGGTGAATCAGAAAAGGGGAATCAGAGGCTGGGAATCAGAGGCAGGGAATCAGACGCAGGGAATCAGAGGCGGGGAATCATAGCTGGCCGATTAGAGGAGGGGAATCAGAGTTGGGGAATCAGAGGCGGGGAATCAGATATGGGGAAACAGTCGGGGAATCAGAGGCGGGGAAACAGAGGCGGGGAATCAGATATGGGGAATCAGAGGTGGGGAATCAGACGCAGGGAATCAGATGTGCGGAATCAGAGATGGGGAATCAGAGGCAGGGAATCAGAATCAGAAGCAGGGAATCAGAGGCCGGGAATCAGAGGCAGGGAATCAGATGCGGGGAATCAGAGGCGGGGAATCAGAGCTGGCGAATCAGAGGCTGGGAATCAGAGGTGGGCAATCAGAGGCGGGGAATCAGATATGGGGAATCAGACACGGGGAATCAGAGGCGGGGAATCAGAGATGGGGAATCAGAGGCGGGGAATCAGAGGCAGGGAATCGGACGCCGGGAATCAGAGTCGGGGAATCAGAGCTGGGGAATCAGAGGCGGGGAATCAGAGTTGGGGAATCAGAGGCGGGGATTCAGATATGGGGAAATAGAGGCGGGGAATCAGATATGGGGAATCAGAGGTGTGGAATCAGAGGTTGGGAATCAGAGGAAGGGAATCAGAGTCGGGGAAACAGAGGCGGGGAATCAGATATGTGGAATCAGAGGTGGCGAATCAAAGGCGGTGAAACAGAGATGGGGAATCAGGGCAGGGAATCAGAGGCAGGGAATCAAACACGGGGAATCAGAGCTGGGGAATCAGAGGCGGGGAATCAGAGTTGGGAATCAGAGGCGGGGAATCAGAGGCGGGGAAACAGAGGCGGGGAATCAGAGGTGGGGAATCAGAGGTTGGGAATCAGAGGCAGGGAATCAGAGGCGGGGAATCAGAGGCGGGGAATCAGAGCTGGGGAATCAGAGGCGGGGTATTAGAGTTGGGGAATCAGAGGCGGGGAATCAGATATGGGGAAACAGAGGTAGGGAATCAGAGGCGGGGAAACAGAGGCAGGGAATCAGATATGGGAAATCAGAGGCGGGGAATCAGAGGTGGGGAAACATAGGCAGGGAATCGGATGTGCGGAATCAGAGATGGGGAAGCAGAGGCCGGGAATCAGAGGTGGTGAATCAGAGATGGGGAATCAGAGGCGTGGAATCAGAGGCAGGGTATCAGACGCGGGGAATCAGATATGGGGAATCAGAGGTGGGGAATTTGAGGTTGCGAATCAGAGGCGGGGAATCAGAGGCGGGGAATCAGAGGCAGGGAATCGGATGTGCGGAATCAGAGATGGGGAATCAGAGGTGGGGATTCAGAGGTGGTGAATCAGAAAAGGGGAATCAGAGGCTGGGAATCAGAGGCAGGGAATCAGATGCAGGGAATCAGAGGCGGGGAATCATAGCTGGCCGATTAGAGGAGGGGAATCAGAGTTGGGGAATCAGAGGCGGGGAATCAGATATGGGGAAACAGTCGGGGAATCAGAGGCGGGGAAACAGAGGCGGGGAATCAGATATGGGGAATCAGAGGTGGGGAATCAGACGCAGGGAATCAGATGTGCGGAATCAGAGATGGGGAATCAGAGGCAGGGAATCAGAATCAGAAGCAGGGAATCAGAGGCCGGGAATCAGAGGCAGGGAATCAGATGCGGGGAATCAGAGGCGGGGAATCAGAGCTGGCGAATCAGAGGCTGGGAATCAGAGGTGGGCAATCAGAGGCGGGGAATCAGATATGGGGAATCAGACACGGGGAATCAGAGGCGGGGAATCAGAGATGGGGAATCAGAGGCGGGGAATCAGAGGCAGGGAATCGGACGCCGGGAATCAGAGTCGGGGAATCAGAGCTGGGGAATCAGAGGCGGGGAATCAGAGTTGGGGAATCAGAGGCGGGGATTCAGATATGGGGAAATAGAGGCGGGGAATCAGATATGGGGAATCAGAGGTGTGGAATCAGAGGTTGGGAATCAGAGGAAGGGAATCAGAGTCGGGGAAACAGAGGCGGGGAATCAGATATGTGGAATCAGAGGTGGCGAATCAAAGGCGGTGAAACAGAGATGGGGAATCAGGGCAGGGAATCAGAGGCAGGGAATCAAACACGGGGAATCAGAGCTGGGGAATCAGAGGCGGGGAATCAGAGTTGGGAATCAGAGGCGGGGAATCAGAGGCGGGGAAACAGAGGCGGGGAATCAGAGGTGGGGAATCAGAGGTTGGGAATCAGAGGCAGGGAATCAGAGGCGGGGAATCAGAGGCGGGGAATCAGAGGAAGGGAATCAGATGTGCGGAATCGGAGATGGGGAATCAGAGGCAGGGAATCAGAGGCGGGGAATCAGAGGCGGGGAATCAGAGGCCGGGAATCAGAGGCCGGGAATCAGATATGGGGAAACTGAGGCGGGGAATCCGAGGCGGGGAAACAGAGGCGGGGAATCAGATATGGGGAATCAGAGGTGGGGAATCAGAGGTTGGGAATCAGAGGCAGGGAATCAGAGGCTTGGAATCAGATGCAGGGAATCAGATGCGGGGCATCAGAGGCGGGGAATCAGAGCTGGGGAATCAGAGGTGGGGAATCAGATTTGGGGAATCAGAGGTGGGGACTTAGATATTGGGAAACAGAGGCGGGGAATCAGAGGCGGGGAAACAGAGGCGGGGAATCAGATATTCGGAATCAGAGGTGGGGAATCAGAGGCAGGGAATCAGATGTGCGGAATCAGAGATGGGGAATCAGAGGCAGGGAATCAGAATCAGAAGCAGGGAATCAAAGGCCGGGAATCAGAGGCCGGAATCAGATGATGGGAATCAGAGGCCTGGAATCAGAGGCGGGGAATCAGAGGCAGGGAATCAGATGCGGGTAATCAGAGGCGGGGAATCAGAGCTGGGGAATCAGAGGCGGGGTATTAGAGTTGGGGAATCAGAGGCGGGGAATCAGATGTGGGGAAACAGAGGTAGGGAATCAGAGGCGGGGAAACAGAGGCAGGGAATCAGATATGGGGAATCAGAGGCGGGGAATCAGAGGTGGGGAAACATAGGCAGGGAATCGGATGTGCGGAATCAGAGATGGGGAAGCAGAGGCCGGGAATCAGAGGTGGTGAATCAGAGATGGGGAATCAGAGGCGTGGAATCAGAGGCAGGGTATCAGACGCGGGGAATCAGATGCTGGGAATAAGAGGCCGGGAATCAGAGGTGGGGATTCAGAGTCTGGGAATCAGAGATGGGGATTCAGAGGCGGGGAATGAGATATGGAGAATCAGAGGCGGGGAATCAGAGGCGGGGAAACAGAGGTGGGGAATCAGATATGGGGAATCAGAGGTGGCGAATCAAAGGCAGTGAATCAGAGATGGGGAATCAGAGGCGGGGAATCAGAGGCAGGGAATCAGATGCGGGGATTCAGAGGCGGGGAATCAGAGCTGTCGAATCAGAGGCGGGGAATCAGAGGTGGGCAATCAGAGCCGGGGAATCAGATATGGGGAATCAGAGGCGGGGAAACAGAGGCGGGGAATCAGATATGGGGAATCAGAGGTGGGGAATCAGAGGTTGTGAATCAGAGATGGGGAATCAAGGCGGGGAATCAGAGGGAGGGAATCAGACGCGGGGAATCAGAGGCGGGGATTCAGAGCTGGGGAATCAGAGGCGGGGAATCAGAGTTGGGGAATCAGAGGCAGGGAATCAGATATGGGGAATCAGAGGCGGGGAATCAGAGGCGGGGAAACAGAGGTGGGGAATCAGATATGGGGAATCAGAGGTGGGGAATCAGGGGCAGGGAATCAGTGGCAGGGAATCAGAGGCGGGGAATCTGAGCCGGGGAATCAGAGGCAGGGAATCAGACACGGGGAATCAGAGGCGGGGAATCAGAGATGGTGAATCAGAGGCGGGGAATCAGAGGCAGGGAATCGGACGCCGGGAATCAGAGGCGGGGAATCAGAGCTGGGGAATCAGAGGCGGGGAATCAGAGTTGGGGAATCAGAGGCGGGGATCAGATATGGGGAAATAGAGGCGGGGAATCAGATATGGGGAATCAGAGGTGTGGAATCAGAGGTTGGGAATCAGAGGCAGGGAATCAGAGGCGGGGAAACAGAGGCGGGGAATCAGATATGGGGAATCAGAGGTGGCGAATCAAAGGCGGTGAAACAGAGATGGGGAATCAGGGCAGGGAATCAGAGGCAGGGAATCAGAGCTGGGGAAACAGAGGCGGGGAATCAGATATGGGGAATCAGAGGTGGGGAATCAGGGGCGGGGAATCAGTTGCAGGGAATCAGAGCTGGGGAATCAGAGGTGGGGAATCAGAGCTGGGGAAACAGAGGCGGGGAATCAGATATGGGGAATCAGAGGTGGGGAATCAGGGGCGGGGAATCAGTGGCAGGGAATCAGAGATGGGGAATCAGAGGCGGGGAATCAGAGGCAGGGAATCAGATGCGGGGATTCAGAGGCGGGGAATCAGAGCTGGCGAATCAGAGGCGGGGAATCAGAGGTGGGCAATCAGAGCCGGGGAATCAGATATGGGGAATCAGAGGCGGGGAAACAGAGGCGGGGAATCAGATATGGGGAATCAGAGGTGGGGAATCAGAGGTTGTGAATCAGAGATGGGGAATCAAGGCGGGGAATCAGAGGGAGGGAATCAGACGCGGGGAATCAGAGGCGGGGAATCAGAGGCAGGGAATCAGATATGGGGAATCAGAGGCGGGGAATCAGAGGCGGGGAAACAGAGGTGGGGAATCAGATATGGGGAATCAGAGGTGGGGAATCAGGGGCAGGGAATCAGTGGCAGGGAATCAGAGGCGGGGAATCTGAGCCGGGGAATCAGAGGCAGGGAATCAGACACGGGGAATCAGAGGCTGGGAATCAGAGGCAGGGAATCAGACGCAGGGAATCAGAGGCGGGGAATCATAGCTGGCCGATTAGAGGAGGGGAATCAGAGTTGGGGAATCAGAGGCGGGGAATCAGATATGGGGAAACAGTCGGGGAATCAGAGGCGGGGAAACAGAGGCGGGGAATCAGATATGGGGAATCAGAGGTGGGGAATCAGACGCAGGGAATCAGATGTGCGGAATCAGAGATGGGGAATCAGAGGCAGGGAATCAGAATCAGAAGCAGGGAATCAGAGGCCGGGAATCAGAGGCAGGGAATCAGATGCGGGGAATCAGAGGCGGGGAATCAGAGCTGGCGAATCAGAGGCTGGGAATCAGAGGTGGGCAATCAGAGGCGGGGAATCAGATATGGGGAATCAGACACGGGGAATCAGAGGCGGGGAATCAGAGATGGGGAATCAGAGGCGGGGAATCAGAGGCAGGGAATCGGACGCCGGGAATCAGAGTCGGGGAATCAGAGCTGGGGAATCAGAGGCGGGGAATCAGAGTTGGGGAATCAGAGGCGGGGATTCAGATATGGGGAAATAGAGGCGGGGAATCAGATATGGGGAATCAGAGGTGTGGAATCAGAGGTTGGGAATCAGAGGAAGGGAATCAGAGTCGGGGAAACAGAGGCGGGGAATCAGATATGTGGAATCAGAGGTGGCGAATCAAAGGCGGTGAAACAGAGATGGGGAATCAGGGCAGGGAATCAGAGGCAGGGAATCAAACACGGGGAATCAGAGCTGGGGAATCAGAGGCGGGGAATCAGAGTTGGGAATCAGAGGCGGGGAATCAGAGGCGGGGAAACAGAGGCGGGGAATCAGAGGTGGGGAATCAGAGGTTGGGAATCAGAGGCAGGGAATCAGAGGCAGGGAATCAGAGGCGGGGAATCAGAGCTGGGGAATCAGAGGCGGGGTATTAGAGTTGGGGAATCAGAGGCGGGGAATCAGATATGGGGAAACAGAGGTAGGGAATCAGAGGCGGGGAAACAGAGGCAGGGAATCAGATATGGGGAATCAGAGGCGGGGAATCAGAGGTGGGGAAACATAGGCAGGGAATCGGATGTGCGGAATCAGAGATGGGGAAGCAGAGGCCGGGAATCAGAGGTGGTGAATCAGAGATGGGGAATCAGAGGCGTGGAATCAGAGGCAGGGTATCAGACGCGGGGAATCAGATATGGGGAATCAGAGGTGGGGAATTTGAGGTTGCGAATCAGAGGCGGGGAATCAGAGGCGGGGAATCAGAGGCAGGGAATCGGATGTGCGGAATCAGAGATGGGGAATCAGAGGTGGGGATTCAGAGGTGGTGAATCAGAAAAGGGGAATCAGAGGCTGGGAATCAGAGGCAGGGAATCAGACGCAGGGAATCAGAGGCGGGGAATCATAGCTGGCCGATTAGAGGAGGGGAATCAGAGTTGGGGAATCAGAGGCGGGGAATCAGATATGGGGAAACAGTCGGGGAATCAGAGGCGGGGAAACAGAGGCGGGGAATCAGATATGGGGAATCAGAGGTGGGGAATCAGACGCAGGGAATCAGATGTGCGGAATCAGAGATGGGGAATCAGAGGCAGGGAATCAGAATCAGAAGCAGGGAATCAGAGGCCGGGAATCAGAGGCAGGGAATCAGAAGCGGGGAATCAGAGGCGGGGAATCAGAGCTGGCGAATCAGAGGCTGGGAATCAGAGGTGGGCAATCAGAGGCGGGGAATCAGATATGGGGAATCAGACACGGGGAATCAGAGGCGGGGAATCAGAGATGGGGAATCAGAGGCGGGGAATCAGAGGCAGGGAATCGGACGCCGGGAATCAGAGTCGGGGAATCAGAGCTGGGGAATCAGAGGCGGGGAATCAGAGTTGGGGAATCAGAGGCGGGGATTCAGATATGGGGAAATAGAGGCGGGGAATCAGATATGGGGAATCAGAGGTGTGGAATCAGAGGTTGGGAATCAGAGGAAGGGAATCAGAGTCGGGGAAACAGAGGCGGGGAATCAGATATGTGGAATCAGAGGTGGCGAATCAAAGGCGGTGAAACAGAGATGGGGAATCAGGGCAGGGAATCAGAGGCAGGTAATCAAACACGGGGAATCAGAGCTGGGGAATCAGAGGCGGGGAATCAGAGTTGGGAATCAGAGGCGGGGAATCAGAGGCGGGGAAACAGAGGCGGGGAATCAGAGGTGGGGAATCAGAGGTTGGGAATCAGAGGCAGGGAATCAGAGGCGGGGAATCAGAGGCGGGGAATCAGAGGAAGGGAATCAGATGTGCGGAATCGGAGATGGGGAATCAGAGGCAGGGAATCAGAGGCGGGGAATCAGAGGCGGGGAATCAGAGGCCGGGAATCAGAGGCCGGGAATCAGATATGGGGAAACTGAGGCGGGGAATCCGAGGCGGGGAAACAGAGGCGGGGAATCAGATATGGGGAATCAGAGGTGGGGAATCAGAGGTTGGGAATCAGAGGCAGGGAATCAGAGGCTTGGAATCAGATGCAGGGAATCAGATGCGGGGCATCAGAGGCGGGGAATCAGAGCTGGGGAATCAGAGGTGGGGAATCAGATTTGGGGAATCAGAGGTGGGGACTTAGATATTGGGAAACAGAGGCGGGGAATCAGAGGCGGGGAAACAGAGGCGGGGAATCAGATATGGGGAATCAGAGGTGGGGAATCAGAGGCAGGGAATCAGATGTGCGGAATCAGAGATGGGGAATCAGAGGCAGGGAATCAGAATCAGAAGCAGGGAATCAGAGGCCGGGAATCAGAGGCCGGAATCAGATGATGGGAATCAGAGGCCTGGAATCAGAGGCGGGGAATCAGAGGCAGGGAATCAGATGCGGGTAATCAGAGGCGGGGAATCAGAGCTGGGGAATCAGAGGCGGGGTATTAGAGTTGGGGAATCAGAGGCGGGGAATCAGATATGGGGAAACAGAGGTAGGGAATCAGAGGCGGGGAAACAGAGGCAGGGAATCAGATATGGGGAATCAGAGGCGGGGAATCAGAGGTGGGGAAACATAGGCAGGGAATCGGATGTGCGGAATCAGAGATGGGGAAGCAGAGGCCGGGAATCAGAGGTGGTGAATCAGAGATGGGGAATCAGAGGCGTGGAATCAGAGGCAGGGTATCAGACGCGGGGAATCAGATGCTGGGAATAAGAGGCCGGGAATCAGAGGTGGGGATTCAGAGTCTGGGAATCAGAGATGGTGATTCAGAGGCGGGGAATGAGATATGGAGAATCAGAGGCGGGGAATCAGAGGCGGGGAAACAGAGGTGGGGAATCAGATATGGGGAATCAGAGGTGGCGAATCAAAGGCAGTGAATCAGAGATGGGGAATCAGAGGCGGGGAATCAGAGGCAGGGAATCAGATGCGGGGATTCAGAGGCGGGGAATCAGAGCTGGCGAATCAGAGGCGGGGAATCAGAGGTGGGCAATCAGAGCCGGGGAATCAGATATGGGGAATCAGAGGCGGGGAAACAGAGGCGGGGAATCAGATATGGGGAATCAGAGGTGGGGAATCAGAGGTTGTGAATCAGAGATGGGGAATCAAGGCGGGGAATCAGAGGGAGGGAATCAGACGCGGGGAATCAGAGGCGGGGATTCAGAGCTGGGGAATCAGAGGCGGGGAATCAGAGTTGGGGAATCAGAGGCAGGGAATCAGATATGGGGAATCAGAGGCGGGGAATCAGAGGCGGGGAAACAGAGGTGGGGAATCAGATATGGGGAATCAGAGGTGGGGAATCAGGGGCAGGGAATCAGTGGCAGGGAATCAGAGGCGGGGAATCTGAGCCGGGGAATCAGAGGCAGGGAATCAGACACGGGGAATCAGAGGCGGGGAATCAGAGATGGTGAATCAGAGGCGGGGAATCAGAGGCAGGGAATCGGACGCCGGGAATCAGAGGCGGGGAATCAGAGCTGGGGAATCAGAGGCGGGGAATCAGAGTTGGGGAATCAGAGGCGGGGATCAGATATGGGGAAATAGAGGCGGGGAATCAGATATGGGGAATCAGAGGTGTGGAATCAGAGGTTGGGAATCAGAGGCAGGGAATCAGAGGCGGGGAAACAGAGGCGGGGAATCAGATATGGGGAATCAGAGGTGGCGAATCAAAGGCGGTGAAACAGAGATGGGGAATCAGGGCAGGGAATCAGAGGCAGGGAATCAGAGCTGGGGAAACAGAGGCGGGGAATCAGATATGGGGAATCAGAGGTGGGGAATCAGGGGCGGGGAATCAGTTGCAGGGAATCAGAGCTGGGGAATCAGAGGTGGGGAATCAGAGCTGGGGAAACAGAGGCGGGGAATCAGATATGGGGAATCAGAGGTGGGGAATCAGGGGCGGGGAATCAGTGGCAGGGAATCAGAGGCCGGGAATAAAAGGCGGGGAATCAGAGCTGGGGAATCAGAGGCGGGGAATCAGAGTTGGGGAATCAGAGGAGGGGAATCAGATATGGGGAAACAGAGGCCGGGAATCAGAGGCAGGGAAACAGAGGCGGGGAATCAGATATGGGGAATCAGAGGTGGGGAATTTGAGGTTGCGAATCAGAGGCGGGGAATCAGAGGCGGGGAATCAGAGGCAGGGAATCGGATGTGCGGAATCAGAGATGGGGAATCAGAGGTGGGGATTCAGAGGTGGTGAATCAGAAAAGGGGAATCAGAGGCTGGGAATCAGAGGCAGGGAATCAGACGCAGGGAATCAGAGGCGGGGAATCATAGCTGGCCGATTAGAGGAGGGGAATCAGAGTTGGGGAATCAGAGGCGGGGAATCAGATATGGGGAAACAGTCGGGGAATCAGAGGCGGGGAAACAGAGGCGGGGAATCAGATATGGGGAATCAGAGGTGGGGAATCAGACGCAGGGAATCAGATGTGCGGAATCAGAGATGGGGAATCAGAGGCAGGGAATCAGAATCAGAAGCAGGGAATCAGAGGCCGGGAATCAGAGGCAGGGAATCAGATGCGGGGAATCAGAGGCGGGGAATCAGAGCTGGCGAATCAGAGGCTGGGAATCAGAGGTGGGCAATCAGAGGCGGGGAATCAGATATGGGGAATCAGACACGGGGAATCAGAGGCGGGGAATCAGAGATGGGGAATCAGAGGCGGGGAATCAGAGGCAGGGAATCGGACGCCGGGAATCAGAGTCGGGGAATCAGAGCTGGGGAATCAGAGGCGGGGAATCAGAGTTGGGGAATCAGAGGCGGGGATTCAGATATGGGGAAATAGAGGCGGGGAATCAGATATGGGGAATCAGAGGTGTGGAATCAGAGGTTGGGAATCAGAGGAAGGGAATCAGAGTCGGGGAAACAGAGGCGGGGAATCAGATATGTGGAATCAGAGGTGGCGAATCAAAGGCGGTGAAACAGAGATGGGGAATCAGGGCAGGGAATCAGAGGCAGGGAATCAAACACGGGGAATCAGAGCTGGGGAATCAGAGGCGGGGAATCAGAGTTGGGAATCAGAGGCGGGGAATCAGAGGCGGGGAAACAGAGGCGGGGAATCAGAGGTGGGGAATCAGAGGTTGGGAATCAGAGGCAGGGAATCAGAGGCGGGGAATCAGAGGCGGGGAATCAGAGCTGGGGAATCAGAGGCGGGGTATTAGAGTTGGGGAATCAGAGGCGGGGAATCAGATATGGGGAAACAGAGGTAGGGAATCAGAGGCGGGGAAACAGAGGCAGGGAATCAGATATGGGGAATCAGAGGCGGGGAATCAGAGGTGGGGAAACATAGGCAGGGAATCGGATGTGCGGAATCAGAGATGGGGAAGCAGAGGCCGGGAATCAGAGGTGGTGAATCAGAGATGGGGAATCAGAGGCGTGGAATCAGAGGCAGGGTATCAGACGCGGGGAATCAGATATGGGGAATCAGAGGTGGGGAATTTGAGGTTGCGAATCAGAGGCGGGGAATCAGAGGCGGGGAATCAGAGGCAGGGAATCGGATGTGCGGAATCAGAGATGGGGAATCAGAGGTGGGGATTCAGAGGTGGTGAATCAGAAAAGGGGAATCAGAGGCTGGGAATCAGAGGCAGGGTATCAGACGCAGGGAATCAGAGGCGGGGAATCATAGCTGGCCGATTAGAGGAGGGGAATCAGAGTTGGGGAATCAGAGGCGGGGAATCAGATATGGGGAAACAGTCGGGGAATCAGAGGCGGGGAAACAGAGGCGGGGAATCAGATATGGGGAATCAGAGGTGGGGAATCAGACGCAGGGAATCAGATGTGCGGAATCAGAGATGGGGAATCAGAGGCAGGGAATCAGAATCAGAAGCAGGGAATCAGAGGCCGGGAATCAGAGGCAGGGAATCAGATGCGGGGAATCAGAGGCGGGGAATCAGAGCTGGCGAATCAGAGGCTGGGAATCAGAGGTGGGCAATCAGAGGCGGGGAATCAGATATGGGGAATCAGACACGGGGAATCAGAGGCGGGGAATCAGAGATGGGGAATCAGAGGCGGGGAATCAGAGGCAGGGAATCGGACGCCGGGAATCAGAGTCGGGGAATCAGAGCTGGGGAATCAGAGGCGGGGAATCAGAGTTGGGGAATCAGAGGCGGGGATTCAGATATGGGGAAATAGAGGCGGGGAATCAGATATGGGGAATCAGAGGTGTGGAATCAGAGGTTGGGAATCAGAGGAAGGGAATCAGAGTCGGGGAAACAGAGGCGGGGAATCAGATATGTGGAATCAGAGGTGGCGAATCAAAGGCGGTGAAACAGAGATGGGGAATCAGGGCAGGGAATCAGAGGCAGGGAATCAAACACGGGGAATCAGAGCTGGGGAATCAGAGGCGGGGAATCAGAGTTGGGAATCAGAGGCGGGGAATCAGAGGCGGGGAAACAGAGGCGGGGAATCAGAGGTGGGGAATCAGAGGTTGGGAATCAGAGGCAGGGAATCAGAGGCGGGGAATCAGAGGCGGGGAATCAGAGGAAGGGAATCAGATGTGCGGAATCGGAGATGGGGAATCAGAGGCAGGGAATCAGAGGCGGGGAATCAGAGGCGGGGAATCAGAGGCCGGGAATCAGAGGCCGGGAATCAGATATGGGGAAACTGAGGCGGGTAATCCGAGGCGGGGAAACAGAGGCGGGGAATCAGATATGGGGAATCAGAGGTGGGGAATCAGAGGTTGGGAATCAGAGGCTGGGAATCAGAGGCTTAAATCAGATGCAGGGAATCAGATGCGGGGCATCAGAGGCGGGGAATCAGAGCTGGGGAATCAGAGGTGGGGAATCAGATTTGGGGAATCAGAGGTGGGGACTTAGATATTGGGAAACAGAGGCGGGGAATCAGAGGCGGGGAAACAGAGGCGGGGAATCAGATATGGGGAATCAGAGGTGGGGAATCAGAGGCAGGGAATCAGATGTGCGGAATCAGAGATGGGGAATCAGAGGCAGGGAATCAGAATCAGAAGCAGGGAATCAGAGGCCGGGAATCAGAGGCCGGAATCAGATGATGGGAATCAGAGGCCTGGAATCAGAGGCGGGGAATCAGAGGCAGGGAATCAGATGCGGGTAATCAGAGGCGGGGAATCAGAGCTGGGGAATCAAAGGCGGGGTATTAGAGTTGGGGAATCAGAGGCGGGGAATCAGATATGGGGAAACAGAGGTAGGGAATCAGAGGCGGGGAAACAGAGGCAGGGAATCAGATATGGGGAATCAGAGGCGGGGAATCAGAGGTGGGGAAACATAGGCAGGGAATCGGATGTACGGAATCAGAGATGGGGAAGCAGAGGCCGGGAATCAGAGGTGGTGAATCAGAGATGGGGAATCAGAGGCGTGGAATCAGAGGCAGGGTATCAGACGCGGGGAATCAGAGGTGGGCAATCAGAGGCGGGGAATCAGATATGGGGAATCAGAGGCGGGGAATCAGAGGCGGGGAAACAGAGGCGGGGAATCAGATATGGGGAATCTGAGGTGGGGCATCAGAGGTTGTGAATCACAGATGGGGAATCAGAGGCGGGGAATCAGAGGCAGGGAATCAGACGCGGGGAATCAGAGGCGGGGATTCAGAGCTGGGGAATCAGAGGCGGGGAATCAGAGTTGGGGAATCAGAGGCGGGGAATCAGATATGGGGAATCAGAGGCAGGGAATCAGAGGCGGGGAATCAGAGGCAGGGAATCAGACGCGGGGAATCTGAGGCGGGGAATCAGAGCTGGGGAATCAGAGGTGGGGAATCAGAGTTGGGGAATCAGAGGCAGGGAATTGGAAGTGCGGAATCAGAGATGGGGAATCAGAGGTGGGGAATCAGAGGCGGTGAATCAGAGATGGGGAATCAGAGGCGGGGAATCAGAGGCAGGAAATCAGACACGGGGATTCAGAGGCTGGGAATCAGAGGCAGGGAATCAGACGCGGGGAATCTGAGGCGGGGAATCAGAGCTGGGGAATCTGAGGCAGGGAATCAGAGTTGGGGATTCAGAGGCGGGGAATCAGATATGGGGAAACAGAGGCGGGGAATCAGAGGCGGGCAAACAGAGGCGGGGAATTAGATATGGGGAATCAGAGGTAGGGAATCAGAGGTGGTGAATCAGTGATGGGGAATCACAGGCGGGGAATCAGAGGCAGGGAATAGAACGCGGGGAATCAGAGGCAGGGAATCAGAGCTGGGGAATCGGAGGCGGGGAATCATAGTTGGGAATCAGAGGCGGGAATCAGATATGGGGAAACAGAGGCGGGGAATCAGAGGCGGGGAAACAGAGGCGGGGAATCAGATATGGGGAATCGGATGCAGGGAATCAGAGGCGGGGAATCAGAGCTGGGGAATCAGAGGCGGGGAATCAGAGTTGGGACATCAGAGGTGGGGAATTAGATATAGGGAAACAGAGGCGGGGAATCAGAGGCGGGGAAACAGAGGCGGGGAATCAGATATGGAGAATCAGAGGTGGGGAATCAGAGGCAGGGAATCAGATGTGCGGAATCAGAGATGGGGAATCAGAGGCAGGGAATCAGAAGCGGGGAATCAGAGGCCGGGAATCAGAGGCCGGGAATCAGATGCTGGGAATAAGAGGCCGGGAATCAGAGGAGGGGAATCAGAGTCCGGGAATCAGAGATGGGGATTCAGAGGCGGGGAATGAGATATGGAGAATCAGAGGCGGGGAATAAGAGGCGGGGAAACAGAGGTGGGGAATCAGATATGGGGAATCAGAGGTGGCGAATCAAAGGCGGTGAATCAGAGATGGGGAATCAGAGGCGGGGAATCAGAGGCAGGGAATCAGATGCGGGGAATCAGAGGCGGGGAATCAGAGCTGGCGAATCAGAGGCTGGGAATCAGAGGTGGGCAATCAGAGGCGGGGAATCAGATATGGGGAATCAGAGGCGGGGAATCAGAGGCGGGGAAACAGAGGCGGGGAATCAAATATAGGGAATCAGAGGTGGGGAATCAGAGGTTGTGAATCAGAAATGGGGAATCAAGGCGGGGAATCAGAGGCAGGGAATCAGACGCGGGGAAACAGCGGCGGGGATTCAGAGCTAGGGAATCAGAGGCGGGGAATCAGAGTTGGGGAATCAGAGGCAGGGAATCAGATATGGGGAAACAGATGCGGGGAATCCGAGGCGGGGAAACAGAGGCGGGGAATCAGATATGGGGAATCAGAGGTGGGGAATCAGAGGTTGGGAATCAGAGGCAGGGAATCAGAGGCTTGGAATCAGAGGCGGGGAAACAGAGGCGGGGAATCAGATATGGGGAATCAGAGGTGGGGAATCAGAGGCAGGGAATGAGATGTGCGGAATCAGAGATGTGGAATCAGAGGCAGGGAATCAGAATCAGAAGAAGGGAATCAGAGGCCGGGAATCAGAGGCCGGAATCAGATGCTGGGAATCAGAGGCCTGGAATCAGAGGCGGGGAATCAGAGGCAGGGAATCAGATGCGGGGAATCAGAGGCGGGGAATCAGAGCTGGGGAATCAGAGGCGGGGTATTAGAGTTGGGGAATCAGAGGCGGGGAATCAGATATGGGGAAACAGAGGTGGGGAATCAGAGGCGGGGAAACAGAGGCAGGGAATCAGATATGGGGAATCAGAGGTGGGGCATCAGAGGTTGTGAATCACAGATGGGGAATCAGAGGCGGGGAATCAGAGGCAGGGAATCAGACGCGGGGAATCAGAGGCGGGGATTCAGAGCTGGGGAATCAGAAGCGGGGAATCAGAGTTGGGGAATCAGAGGCGGGGAATCAGATATGGGGAATCAGAGGCAGGGAATCAGAGGCGGGGAATCAGAGGCAGGGAATCAGACGCGGGGAATCTGAGGCGGGGAATCAGAGCTGGGGAATCAGAGGTGGGGAATCAGAGTTGGGGAATCAGAGGCAGGGAATTGGATGTGCGGAATCAGAGAGGGGGAATCAGAGGTGGGGAATCAGAGGCGGTGAATCAGAGATGGGGAATCAGAGGCGGGGAATCAGAGGCAGGAAATCAGACACGGGGATTCAGAGGCTGGGAATCAGACGGGGGGAATCAAAGGCGGGGAATCAGAGCTGGGGAATCTGAGGCAGGGAATCAGATATGGGGAAACAGAGGCGGGGAATCAGAGGCGGTGAAACAGAGGCGGGGAATCAGATATGGGGAATCGGATGCAGGGAATCAGAGGCGGGGAATCAGAGCTGGGGAATCAGAGGCGGGGAATCAGAGTTGGGGCATCAGAGGTGGGGAATTAGATATAGGGAAACAGAGGCGGGGAATCAGAGGCGTGGAAACAGAGGCGGGGAATCAGATATGGGGTATCAGAGGTGGGGAATCAGAGGCAGGGAATCAGATGTGCGGAATCAGAGATGGGGAATAAGAGGCAGGGAATCAGAATCAGAAGCGGGGAATCAGAGGCCGGGAATCAGAGGCCGGGAATCAGATGCTGGGAATAAGAGGCCGGGAATCAGAGGTGGGGAATCAGATATGGGGAATCAGAGGTGGCGAATCAAAGGCGGTGAATCAGAGATGGGGAATCAGAGGCGGGGAATCAGAGGCAGGGAATCAGATGCGGGGAATCAGAGGCGGGGAATCAGAGCTGGCGAATCAGAGGCTGGGAATCAGAGGTGGGCAATCAGAGGCGGGGAATCAGATATGGGGAATCAGACACGGGGAATCAGAGGCGGGGAATCAGAGATGGGGAATCAGAGGCGGGGAATCAGAGGCAGGGAATCGGACGCCGGGAATCAGAGTCGGGGAATCAGAGCTGGGGAATCAGAGGCGGGGAATCAGAGTTGGGGAATCAGAGGCGGGGATTCAGATATGGGGAAATAGAGGCGGGGAATCAGATATGGGGAATCAGAGGTGTGGAATCAGAGGTTGGGAATCAGAGGAAGGGAATCAGAGTCGGGGAAACAGAGGCGGGGAATCAGATATGTGGAATCAGAGGTGGCGAATCAAAGGCGGTGAAACAGAGATGGGGAATCAGGGCAGGGAATCAGAGGCAGGGAATCAAACACGGGGAATCAGAGCTGGGGAATCAGAGGCGGGGAATCAGAGTTGGGAATCAGAGGCGGGGAATCAGAGGCGGGGAAACAGAGGCGGGGAATCAGAGGTGGGGAATCAGAGGTTGGGAATCAGAGGCAGGGAATCAGAGGCGGGGAATCAGAGGCGGGGAATCAGAGCTGGGGAATCAGAGGCGGGGTATTAGAGTTGGGGAATCAGAGGCGGGGAATCAGATATGGGGAAACAGAGGTAGGGAATCAGAGGCGGGGAAACAGAGGCAGGGAATCAGATATGGGGAATCAGAGGCGGGGAATCAGAGGTGGGGAAACATAGGCAGGGAATCGGATGTGCGGAATCAGAGATGGGGAAGCAGAGGCCGGGAATCAGAGGTGGTGAATCAGAGATGGGGAATCAGAGGCGTGGAATCAGAGGCAGGGTATCAGACGCGGGGAATCAGATATGGGGAATCAGAGGTGGGGAATTTGAGGTTGCGAATCAGAGGCGGGGAATCAGAGGCGGGGAATCAGAGGCAGGGAATCGGATGTGCGGAATCAGAGATGGGGAATCAGAGGTGGGGATTCAGAGGTGGTGAATCAGAAAAGGGGAATCAGAGGCTGGGAATCAGAGGCAGGGTATCAGACGCAGGGAATCAGAGGCGGGGAATCATAGCTGGCCGATTAGAGGAGGGGAATCAGAGTTGGGGAATCAGAGGCGGGGAATCAGATATGGGGAAACAGTCGGGGAATCAGAGGCGGGGAAACAGAGGCGGGGAATCAGATATGGGGAATCAGAGGTGGGGAATCAGACGCAGGGAATCAGATGTGCGGAATCAGAGATGGGGAATCAGAGGCAGGGAATCAGAATCAGAAGCAGGGAATCAGAGGCCGGGAATCAGAGGCAGGGAATCAGATGCGGGGAATCAGAGGCGGGGAATCAGAGCTGGCGAATCAGAGGCTGGGAATCAGAGGTGGGCAATCAGAGGCGGGGAATCAGATATGGGGAATCAGACACGGGGAATCAGAGGCGGGGAATCAGAGATGGGGAATCAGAGGCGGGGAATCAGAGGCAGGGAATCGGACGCCGGGAATCAGAGTCGGGGAATCAGAGCTGGGGAATCAGAGGCGGGGAATCAGAGTTGGGGAATCAGAGGCGGGGATTCAGATATGGGGAAATAGAGGCGGGGAATCAGATATGGGGAATCAGAGGTGTGGAATCAGAGGTTGGGAATCAGAGGAAGGGAATCAGAGTCGGGGAAACAGAGGCGGGGAATCAGATATGTGGAATCAGAGGTGGCGAATCAAAGGCGGTGAAACAGAGATGGGGAATCAGGGCAGGGAATCAGAGGCAGGGAATCAAACACGGGGAATCAGAGCTGGGGAATCAGAGGCGGGGAATCAGAGTTGGGAATCAGAGGCGGGGAATCAGAGGCGGGGAAACAGAGGCGGGGAATCAGAGGTGGGGAATCAGAGGTTGGGAATCAGAGGCAGGGAATCAGAGGCGGGGAATCAGAGGCGGGGAATCAGAGGAAGGGAATCAGATGTGCGGAATCGGAGATGGGGAATCAGAGGCAGGGAATCAGAGGCGGGGAATCAGAGGCGGGGAATCAGAGGCCGGGAATCAGAGGCCGGGAATCAGATATGGGGAAACTGAGGCGGGTAATCCGAGGCGGGGAAACAGAGGCGGGGAATCAGATATGGGGAATCAGAGGTGGGGAATCAGAGGTTGGGAATCAGAGGCTGGGAATCAGAGGCTTAAATCAGATGCAGGGAATCAGATGCGGGGCATCAGAGGCGGGGAATCAGAGCTGGGGAATCAGAGGTGGGGAATCAGATTTGGGGAATCAGAGGTGGGGACTTAGATATTGGGAAACAGAGGCGGGGAATCAGAGGCGGGGAAACAGAGGCGGGGAATCAGATATGGGGAATCAGAGGTGGGGAATCAGAGGCAGGGAATCAGATGTGCGGAATCAGAGATGGGGAATCAGAGGCAGGGAATCAGAATCAGAAGCAGGGAATCAGAGGCCGGGAATCAGAGGCCGGAATCAGATGATGGGAATCAGAGGCCTGGAATCAGAGGCGGGGAATCAGAGGCAGGGAATCAGATGCGGGTAATCAGAGGCGGGGAATCAGAGCTGGGGAATCAAAGGCGGGGTATTAGAGTTGGGGAATCAGAGGCGGGGAATCAGATATGGGGAAACAGAGGTAGGGAATCAGAGGCGGGGAAACAGAGGCAGGGAATCAGATATGGGGAATCAGAGGCGGGGAATCAGAGGTGGGGAAACATAGGCAGGGAATCGGATGTACGGAATCAGAGATGGGGAAGCAGAGGCCGGGAATCAGAGGTGGTGAATCAGAGATGGGGAATCAGAGGCGTGGAATCAGAGGCAGGGTATCAGACGCGGGGAATCAGAGGTGGGCAATCAGAGGCGGGGAATCAGATATGGGGAATCAGAGGCGGGGAATCAGAGGCGGGGAAACAGAGGCGGGGAATCAGATATGGGGAATCTGAGGTGGGGCATCAGAGGTTGTGAATCACAGATGGGGAATCAGAGGCGGGGAATCAGAGGCAGGGAATCAGACGCGGGGAATCAGAGGCGGGGATTCAGAGCTGGGGAATCAGAGGCGGGGAATCAGAGTTGGGGAATCAGAGGCGGGGAATCAGATATGGGGAATCAGAGGCAGGGAATCAGAGGCGGGGAATCAGAGGCAGGGAATCAGACGCGGGGAATCTGAGGCGGGGAATCAGAGCTGGGGAATCAGAGGTGGGGAATCAGAGTTGGGGAATCAGAGGCAGGGAATTGGAAGTGCGGAATCAGAGATGGGGAATCAGAGGTGGGGAATCAGAGGCGGTGAATCAGAGATGGGGAATCAGAGGCGGGGAATCAGAGGCAGGAAATCAGACACGGGGATTCAGAGGCTGGGAATCAGAGGCAGGGAATCAGACGCGGGGAATCTGAGGCGGGGAATCAGAGCTGGGGAATCTGAGGCAGGGAATCAGAGTTGGGGATTCAGAGGCGGGGAATCAGATATGGGGAAACAGAGGCGGGGAATCAGAGGCGGGCAAACAGAGGCGGGGAATTAGATATGGGGAATCAGAGGTAGGGAATCAGAGGTGGTGAATCAGTGATGGGGAATCACAGGCGGGGAATCAGAGGCAGGGAATAGAACGCGGGGAATCAGAGGCAGGGAATCAGAGCTGGGGAATCGGAGGCGGGGAATCATAGTTGGGAATCAGAGGCGGGAATCAGATATGGGGAAACAGAGGCGGGGAATCAGAGGCGGGGAAACAGAGGCGGGGAATCAGATATGGGGAATCGGATGCAGGGAATCAGAGGCGGGGAATCAGAGCTGGGGAATCAGAGGCGGGGAATCAGAGTTGGGACATCAGAGGTGGGGAATTAGATATAGGGAAACAGAGGCGGGGAATCAGAGGCGGGGAAACAGAGGCGGGGAATCAGATATGGAGAATCAGAGGTGGGGAATCAGAGGCAGGGAATCAGATGTGCGGAATCAGAGATGGGGAATCAGAGGCAGGGAATCAGAAGCGGGGAATCAGAGGCCGGGAATCAGAGGCCGGGAATCAGATGCTGGGAATAAGAGGCCGGGAATCAGAGGAGGGGAATCAGAGTCCGGGAATCAGAGATGGGGATTCAGAGGCGGGGAATGAGATATGGAGAATCAGAGGCGGGGAATAAGAGGCGGGGAAACAGAGGTGGGGAATCAGATATGGGGAATCAGAGGTGGCGAATCAAAGGCGGTGAATCAGAGATGGGGAATCAGAGGCGGGGAATCAGAGGCAGGGAATCAGATGCGGGGAATCAGAGGCGGGGAATCAGAGCTGGCGAATCAGAGGCTGGGAATCAGAGGTGGGCAATCAGAGGCGGGGAATCAGATATGGGGAATCAGAGGCGGGGAATCAGAGGCGGGGAAACAGAGGCGGGGAATCAAATATAGGGAATCAGAGGTGGGGAATCAGAGGTTGTGAATCAGAAATGGGGAATCAAGGCGGGGAATCAGAGGCAGGGAATCAGACGCGGGGAAACAGCGGCGGGGATTCAGAGCTAGGGAATCAGAGGCGGGGAATCAGAGTTGGGGAATCAGAGGCAGGGAATCAGATATGGGGAAACAGATGCGGGGAATCCGAGGCGGGGAAACAGAGGCGGGGAATCAGATATGGGGAATCAGAGGTGGGGAATCAGAGGTTGGGAATCAGAGGCAGGGAATCAGAGGCTTGGAATCAGAGGCGGGGAAACAGAGGCGGGGAATCAGATATGGGGAATCAGAGGTGGGGAATCAGAGGCAGGGAATGAGATGTGCGGAATCAGAGATGTGGAATCAGAGGCAGGGAATCAGAATCAGAAGAAGGGAATCAGAGGCCGGGAATCAGAGGCCGGAATCAGATGCTGGGAATCAGAGGCCTGGAATCAGAGGCGGGGAATCAGAGGCAGGGAATCAGATGCGGGGAATCAGAGGCGGGGAATCAGAGCTGGGGAATCAGAGGCGGGGTATTAGAGTTGGGGAATCAGAGGCGGGGAATCAGATATGGGGAAACAGAGGTGGGGAATCAGAGGCGGGGAAACAGAGGCAGGGAATCAGATATGGGGAATCAGAGGTGGGGCATCAGAGGTTGTGAATCACAGATGGGGAATCAGAGGCGGGGAATCAGAGGCAGGGAATCAGACGCGGGGAATCAGAGGCGGGGATTCAGAGCTGGGGAATCAGAAGCGGGGAATCAGAGTTGGGGAATCAGAGGCGGGGAATCAGATATGGGGAATCAGAGGCAGGGAATCAGAGGCGGGGAATCAGAGGCAGGGAATCAGACGCGGGGAATCTGAGGCGGGGAATCAGAGCTGGGGAATCAGAGGTGGGGAATCAGAGTTGGGGAATCAGAGGCAGGGAATTGGATGTGCGGAATCAGAGAGGGGGAATCAGAGGTGGGGAATCAGAGGCGGTGAATCAGAGATGGGGAATCAGAGGCGGGGAATCAGAGGCAGGAAATCAGACACGGGGATTCAGAGGCTGGGAATCAGACGGGGGGAATCAAAGGCGGGGAATCAGAGCTGGGGAATCTGAGGCAGGGAATCAGATATGGGGAAACAGAGGCGGGGAATCAGAGGCGGTGAAACAGAGGCGGGGAATCAGATATGGGGAATCGGATGCAGGGAATCAGAGGCGGGGAATCAGAGCTGGGGAATCAGAGGCGGGGAATCAGAGTTGGGGCATCAGAGGTGGGGAATTAGATATAGGGAAACAGAGGCGGGGAATCAGAGGCGTGGAAACAGAGGCGGGGAATCAGATATGGGGTATCAGAGGTGGGGAATCAGAGGCAGGGAATCAGATGTGCGGAATCAGAGATGGGGAATAAGAGGCAGGGAATCAGAATCAGAAGCGGGGAATCAGAGGCCGGGAATCAGAGGCCGGGAATCAGATGCTGGGAATAAGAGGCCGGGAATCAGAGGTGGGGAATCAGATATGGGGAATCAGAGGTGGCGAATCAAAGGCGGTGAATCAGAGATGGGGAATCAGAGGCGGGGAATCAGAGGCAGGGAATCAGATGCGGGGAATCAGAGGCGGGGAATCAGAGCTGGCGAATCAGAGGCTGGGAATCAGAGGTGGGCAATCAGAGGCGGGGAATCAGATATGGGGAATCAGAGGCGGGGAATCAGAGGCGGGGAAACAGAGGCGGGGAATCAAATATAGGGAATCAGAGGTGGGGAATCAGAGGTTGTGAATCAGAGATGGGGAATCAAGGCGGGGAATCAGAGGCAGGGAATCAGACGCGGGGAATCAGAGTCGGGGATTCAGAGCTGGGGAATCAGAGGCGGGGAATCAGAGTTGGGGAATCAGAGGCAGGGAATCAGATATGGGGAATCAGAGGCGGGGAATCAGAGGCGGGGAAACAGAGGCGGGGAATCAGATGTGGGGAATCAGAGGTGGGGAATCAGGGGCAGGAAATCAGTGGCAGGGAATCAGAGGCGGGGAATCAGAGGCGGGGAATCAAAGGCAGGGAATCAGACACGGGGAATCAGAGGCGGGGAATCAGAGATGTGGAATCAGAGGCGGGGAATCAGAGGCAGGGAATCGGATGCCGGGAATCAGAGTCGGGGAATCAGAGCTGGGGAATCAGAGGCGGGGAATCAGAGTTGGGGAATCAGAGGCGGGGAATCAGATATGGGGAAAGAGAGGCGGGGAATCAGATATGGGGAATCAGAGGTGTGGAATCAGAGGTTGGGAATCAGAGGCAGGGAATCAGAGTCGGGGAAACAGAGGCGGGGAATCAGATATGGGGAATCAGAGGTGGCGAATCAAAGGCGGTGAAACAGAGATGGGGAATCAGGGCAGGGAATCAGAGGCAGGGAATCAAACACGGGGAATCAGAGCTGGGGAATCAGAGGCGGGGAATCAGAGTTTGGAATCAGAGGCGGGGAATCAGAGGCGGGGAAACAGAGGCAGGGAATCAGATATGGGGAATCAGAGGCAGGGAATCAGAATCAGAAGAAGGGAATCAGAGGCCGGGAATCAGAGGCCGGAATCAGATGCTGGGAATCAGAGGCCTGGAATCAGAGGCGGGGAATCAGAGGCAGGGAATCAGATGCGGGGAATCAGAGGCGGGGAATCAGAGCTGGGGAATCAGAGGCGGGGTATTAGAGTTGGGGAATCAGAGGCGGGGAATCAGATATGGGGAAACAGAGGTGGGGAATCAGAGGCGGGGAAACAGAGGCAGGGAATCAGATATGGGGAATCAGAGGTGGGGCATCAGAGGTTGTGAATCACAGATGGGGAATCAGAGGCGGGGAATCAGAGGCAGGGAATCAGACGCGGGGAATCAGAGGCGGGGATTCAGAGCTGGGGAATCAGAAGCGGGGAATCAGAGTTGGGGAATCAGAGGCGGGGAATCAGATATGGGGAATCAGAGGCAGGGAATCAGAGGCGGGGAATCAGAGGCAGGGAATCAGACGCGGGGAATCTGAGGCGGGGAATCAGAGCTGGGGAATCAGAGGTGGGGAATCAGAGTTGGGGAATCAGAGGCAGGGAATTGGATGTGCGGAATCAGAGAGGGGGAATCAGAGGTGGGGAATCAGAGGCGGTGAATCAGAGATGGGGAATCAGAGGCGGGGAATCAGAGGCAGGAAATCAGACACGGGAATTCAGAGGCTGGGAATCAGACGGGGGGAATCAAAGGCGGGGAATCAGAGCTGGGGAATCTGAGGAAGGGAATCAGAGTTGGGGATTCAGAGGCGGGGAATCAGATATGGGGAAACAGAGGCGGGGAATCAGAGGCGGGCAAACAGAGGCGGGGAATTAGATATGGGGAATCAGAGGTAGGGAATCAGAGGTGGTGAATCAGTGATGGGGAATCACAGGCGGGGAATCAGAGGCAGGGAATAGGACGCGGGGAATCAGAGGCGGTGAAACAGAGGCGGGGAATCAGATATGGGGAATCGGATGCAGGGAATCAGAGGCGGGGAATCAGAGCTGGGGAATCAGAGGCGGGGAATCAGAGTTGGGGCATCAGAGGTGGGGAATTAGATATAGGGAAACAGAGGCGGGGAATCAGAGGCGGGGAAACAGAGGCGGGGAATCAGATATGGGGAATCAGAGGTGGGGAATCAGAGGCAGGGAATCAGATGTGCAGAATCAGAGATGGGGAATAAGAGGCAGGGAATCAGAATCAGAAGCGGGGAATCAGAGGCCGGGAATCAGAGGCCGGGAATCAGATGCTGGGAATAAGAGGCCGGGAATCAGAGGTGGGGAATCAGATATGGGGAATCAGAGGTGGCGAATCAAAGGCGGTGAATCAGAGATGGGGAATCAGAGGCGGGGAATCAGAGGCAGGGAATCAGATGCGGGGAATCAGAGACGGGGAATCAGAGCTGGCGAATCATAGGCTGGGAATCAGAGGTGGGCAATCAGAGGCGGGGAATCAGATATGGGGAATCAGAGGAGGGGAATCAGAGGCGGGGAAACAGAGGCGGGGAATCAAATATAGGGAATAAGAGGTGGGGAATCAGAGGTTGTGAATCAGAGATGGGGAATCAAGGCGGGGAATCAGAGGCAGGGAATCAGACGCGGGGAATCAGAGGCGGGGATTCAGAGCTGGGGAATCAGAGGCGGGGAATCAGAGTTGGGGAATCAGAGGCAGGGAATCAGATATGGGGAATCAGAGGCGGGGAATCAGAGGCGGGGAAACAGAGGCGGGGAATCAGATGTGGGGAATCAGAGGTGGGGAATCAGGGGCAGGGAATCAGTGGCAGGGAATCAGAGGCGGGGAATCAGAGGCGGGGAATCAAAGGCAGGGAATCAGACACGGGGAATCAGAGGCGGGGAATCAGAGATGGGGAATCAGAGGCGGGGAATCAGAGGCAGGGAATCGGATGCCGGGAATCAGAGTCAGGGAATCAGAGCTGGGGAATCAGAGGCGGGGAATCAGAGTTGGGGAATCAGAGGCGGGGAATCAGATATGGGGAAATAGAGGCGGGGAATCAGATATGGGGAATCAGAGGTGTGGAATCAGAGGTTGGGAATCAGAGGCAGGGAATCAGAGTCGGGGAAACAGAGGCGGGGAATCAGATATGGGGAATCAGAGGTGGCGAATCAAAGGCGGTGAAAAAGAGATGGGGAATCAGGGCAGGGAATCAGAGGCAGGGAATCAAACACGGGGAATCAGAGCAGGGGAATCAGAGGCGGGGAATCAGAGTTGGGAATCAGAGGCGGGGATTCTGAGGCGGGGAAACAGAGGCGGGGAATCAGATATGGGGAATCAGAGGTGGGGAATCCGAGGTTGGGAATCAGAGGCAGGGAATCAGAGGCGGAAAATCAGAGGTGGGGAATCAGAGGAAGGGAATCAGATGTGCGGAATCGGAGATGGGGAATCAGAGGCAGGGAATGAGAGGCGGGGAATCAGAGGCGGGGAATCAGAGGCCGGGAATCAGATATGGGGAAACAGAGGCGGGGAATCCGAGGCGGGGAAACAGAGGCGGGGAATCAGATATGGGGAATCAGAGGTGGGGAATCAGAGGTTGGGAATCAGAGGCAGGGAATCAGAGGCTTGGAATCAGATGCAGGGAATCAGATGCGGGGAATCAGAGGCGGGGAATTAGAGCTGGGGAATCAGAGGTGGGGAATCAGATTTGGGGAATCAGAGGCGGGGACTTAGATATTGGGAAACAGAGGCGGGGAATCAGAGGCGGGGAAACCCAGGCGGGGAATCAGATATGGGTTATCAGAGGTGGGGAATCAGAGGCAAGGAATCAGATGTGCGGAATCAGAGATGGGGAATCAGAGGCAGGGAATCAGAATCAGAAGCAGGGAATCAGAGGCCGGGAATCAGAGGCCGGAATCAGATGCTGGGAATCAGAGGCCTGGAATCAGAGGCGGGGAATCAGAGGCAGGGAATCAGATGCGGGGAATCAGGGTCGGGGAATCAGAGCTGGGGAATCAGAGGCGGGGTATTAGAGTTGGGGAATCAGAGGCGGGGAATCAGATATGGGGAAACAGAGGTGGGGAATCAGAGGCGGGGAAACAGAGGCAGGGAATCAGATATGGGGAATCAGAGGCGGGGAATCAGAGGTGGGGAATCATAGGCAGGGAATCGGATGTGCGGAATCAGAGATGGGGAATCAGAGGCTGGGAATCAGAGGTGGTGAATCAGAGATGGGGAATCAGAGGCGGGGAATCAGAGGCAGGGAATCAGACGCAGGGAATCAGAGGTGGGCAATCAGAGGCGGGGAATCAGATATGGGGAAATAGAGGCGGGGAATCAGATATGGGGAATCAGAGGTGTGGAATCAGAGGTTGGGAATCAGAGGCAGGGAATCAGAGTCGGGGAAACAGAGGCGGGGAATCAGATATGGGGAATCAGAGGTGGCGAATCAAAGGCGGTGAAACAGAGATGGGGAATCAGGGCAGGGAATCAGAGGCAGGGAATCAAACACGGGGAATCAGAGCTGGGGAATCAGAGGCGGGGAATCAGAGTTGGGAATCAGAGGCGGGGAATCTGAGGCGGGGAAACAGAGGCGGGGAATCAGATATGGGGAATCAGAGGTGGGGAATCCGAGGTTGGGAATCAGAGGCAGGGAATCAGAGGCGGAAAATCAGAGGCGGGGAATCAGAGGAAGGGAATCAGATGTGCGGAATCGGAGATGGGGAATCAGAGGCAGGGAATCAGAGGCGGGGAATCAGAGGCGGGGAATCAGAGGCAGGGAATCAGATATGGGGAAACAGAGGCGGGGAATCCGAGGCGGGGAAACAGAGGCGGGGAATCAGATATGGGGAATCAGAGGTGGGGAATCAGAGGTTGGGAATCAGAGGCAGGGAATCAGAGGCTTGGAATCAGATGCAGGGAATCAGATGCGGGGAATCAGAGGCGGGGAATTAGAGCTGGGGAATCAGAGGTGGGGATTCAGATTTGGGGAATCAGAGGCGGGGACTTAGATATTGGGAAACAGAGGCGGGGAATCAGAGGCGGGGAAACCCAGGCGGGGAATCAGATATGGGTTATCAGAGGTGGGGAATCAGAGGCAAGGAATCAGATGTGCGGAATCAGAGATGGGGAATCAGAGGCAGGGAATCAGAATCAGAAGCAGGGAATCAGAGGCCGGGAATCAGAGGCCGGAATCAGATGCTGGGAATCAGAGGCCTGGAATCAGAGGCGGGGAATCAGAGGCAGGGAATCAGATGCGGGGAATCAGAGGCGGGGAATCAGAGCTGGGGAATCAGAGGCGGGGTATTAGAGTTGGGGAATCAGAGGCGGGGAATCAGATATGGGGAAACAGAGGTGGGGAATCAGAGGCGGGGAAACAGAGGCAGGGAATCAGATATGGGGAATCAGAGGCGGGGAATCAGAGGTGGGGAATCATAGGCAGGGAATCGGATGTGCGGAATCAGAGATGGGGAATCAGAGGCTGGGAATCAGAGGTGGTGAATCAGAGATGGGGAATCAGAGGCGGGGAATCAGAGGCAGGGAATCAGACGCGGGGAATCAGAGGTGGGCAATCAGAGGCGGGGAATCAGATATGGGGAATCAGAGGCGGGGAATCAGAGGCGGGGAAACAGAGGCGGGGAATCAGATATGGGGAATCAGAGGTGGGGCATCAGAGGTTGTGAATCACAGATGGGGAATCAGAGGCGGGGAATCAGAGGCAGGGAATCAGACGCGGGGAATCAGAGGCGGGGATTCAGAGCTGGGGAATCAGAGGCTGGGAATCAGAGTTGGGGAATCAGAGGCGGGGAATCAGATATGGGGAATCAGAGGCAGGGAATCAGAGGCGGGAATACAGAGGCGGGGAATCAGATATGGGGAATCAGAGGCGGGGAATCAGAGGCAGGGAATCAGACACGGGGAATCAGAGGCGGGGAATCAGAGATTGGGAATCAGAGGCGGGGAATCAGAGGCAGGGAATCGGATGCCGGGAATCAGAGGCGGGAAATCAGAGCTGGGGAATCAGAGGCGGGGAATCAGAGTTGGGGAATCAGAGGCGGCGAAGCAGATATGGGGAAATAGAGGCGGGGAATCAGATATGGGGAATCAGAGGCGGGGTATCAGATATGGGGAATCAGAGGCTGGGAATCAGAGGGGGGGAAACAGAGGCGGGGAATAAGATATGGGGAATCAGAGGTGGGGAATCAGGGGCGGGGAATCAGTGGCAGGGAATCAGAGGCGGGGAATCAGAGGCGGGGAATCAAAGGAAGGGAATCAGACACGGGGAATCAGAGGTGGGGAATCAGAGATGGGGAATCAGAGGCGGGGAATCACAGGCAGGGAATCAGACGCGGGGAATCAGAGGCGGGGAATCAGAGCTGGGGAATCAGAGGTGGGGAATCAGAGTCGGGGAATCATAGGCAGGGAATCGGTTGTGCGGAATCAGAGATGGGGAATCAGATGTGGGGAATCAGAGGCAGTGAATCAGACGCGGGGAAACAGAGGCGGGGAATCAAATATAGGGAATCAGAGGTGAGGAATCAGAGGTTGTGAATCAGAGATGGGGAATCAAGGCGGGGAATCAGAGGCAGGGAATCAGACGCGGGGAATCAGAGGCGGGGATTCAGAACTGGGGAATCAGAGGCGGTGAATCAGAGTTGGGGAATCAGAGGCAGGGAATCAGATATGGGGAATCAGAGGTGGGGAATCAGAGGCGGGGAAACAGAGGCGGGGAATCAGATATGGGGAATCAGAATTGGGGAATCAGGGGCAGGGAATCAGTGGCAGGGAATCAGAGGCGGGGAATCAGAGGCGGGGAATCAGAGGCAGGGAATCAGACACGGGGAACCAGAGGCGGGGAATCAGAGATGGGGAATCAGAGGCGGGGAATCAGAGGCAGGGAATCGGACTCCGGGAATCAGAGTCGGGGAATCAGAGCTGGGGAATCAGAGGCGGGGAATCAGAGTTGGGGAATCAGAGGCGGGGAATCAGATATGGGGAAATAGAGGCGGGGAATCAGATATGGGGAATCAGAGGTGTGGAATCAGAGGTTGGGAATCAGAGGCAGGGTATCAGAGTCGGGGAAACAGAGGCGGGTAATCAGATATGGGGAATCAGAGGTGGCGAATCAAAGGCGGTGAAACAGAGATGGGGAATCAGGGCAGGGAATCAGAGGCAGGGAGTCAAACACGGGGAATCAGAGCTGGGGAATCAGAGGCGGGGAATCAGAGTTGGGAATCAGAGGCGGGGAATCAGAGGCGGGGAAACAGAGGCGGGGAATCAGATATGGGGAATCAGAGGTGGGGAATCCGAGGTTGGGAATCAGAGGCAGGGAATCAGAGGCGGGGAATCAGAGGCGGGGAATCAGAGGAAGGGAATCAGATGTGCGGAATCGGAGATGGGGAATCAGAGGCAGGGAATCAGAGGCGGGGAATCAGATGCTGGGAATAAGAGGCCGGGAATCAGAGGTGGGGAATCAGATATGGGGAATCAGAGGTGGCGAATCAAAGGCGGTGAATCAGAGATGGGGAATCAGAGGCGGGGAATCAGAGGCAGGGAATCAGATGCGGGGAATCAGAGGCGGGGAATCAGAGGCAGGGAATCAGAGGCGGGGAATCAGAGTCGGGGAATCAGACGCGGGGAATCTGAGGCGGGGAATCAGAGCTGGGGAATCAGAGGTGGGGAATCAGAGTTGGGGAATCAGAGGCAGGGAATTGGATGTGCGGAATCAGAGAGGGGGAATCAGAGGTGGGGAATCAGAGGCGGTGAATCAGAGATGGGGAATCAGAGGCGGGGAATCAGAGGCAGGAAATCAGACACGGGGATTCAGAGGCTGGGAATCAGACGGGGGGAATCAAAGGCGGGGAATCAGAGCTGGGGAATCTGAGGCAGGGAATCAGAGTTGGGGATTCAGAGGCGGGGAATCAGATATGGGGAAACAGAGGCGGGGAATCAGAGGCGGGCAAACAGAGGCGGGGAATTAGATATGGGGAATCAGAGGTAGGGAATCAGAGGTGGTGAATCAGTGATGGGGAATCACAGGCGGGGAATCAGAGGCAGGGAATAGGACGCGGGGAATCAGAGGCAGGGAATCAGAGCTGGGGAATCAGAGGAGGGGATTCATAGTTGGGAATCAGAGGCGGGAATCAGATATGGGGAAACAGAGGCGGGGAATCAGAGGCGGTGAAACAGAGGCGGGGAATCAGATATGGGGAATCGGATGCAGGGAATCAGAGGCGGGGAATCAGAGCTGGGGAATCAGAGGCGGGGAATCAGAGTTGGGGCATCAGAGGTGGGGAATTAGATATAGGGAAACAGAGGCGGGGAATCAGAGGCGGGGAAACAGAGGCGGGGAATCAGATATGGGGAATCAGAGGTGGGGAATCAGAGGCAGGGAATCAGATGTGCGGAATCAGAGATGGGGAATAAGAGGCAGGGAAAAAGAATCAGAAGCGGGGAATCAGAGGCCGGGAATCAGAGGCCGGGAATCAGATGCTGGGAATAAGAGGCCGGGAATCAGAGGTGGGGAATCAGATATGGGGAATCAGAGGTGGCGAATCAAAGGCGGTGAATCAGAGATGGGGAATCAGAGGCGGGGAATCAGAGGCAGGGAATCAGATGCGGGGAATCAGAGGCGGGGAATCAGAGCTGGCGAATCAGAGGCTGGGAATCAGAGGTGGGCAATCAGAGGCGGGGAATCAGATATGGGGAATCAGAGGCGGGGAATCAGAGGCGGGGAAACAGAGGCGGGGAATCAAATATAGGGAATCAGAGGTGGGGAATCAGAGGTTGTGAATCAGAGATGGGGAATCAAGGCGGGGAATCAGAGGCAGGGAATCAGACGCGGGGAATCAGAGGCGGGGATTCAGAGCTGGGGATTCAGAGGCGGGGAATCAGAGTTGGGGAATCAGAGGCAGGGAATCAGATATGGGGAATCAGAGGCGGGGAATCAGAGGCGGGGAAACAGAGGCGGGGAATCAGATGTGGGGAATCAGAGGTGGGGAATCAGGGGCAGGGAATCAGTGGCAGGGAATCAGAGGCGGGGAATCAGAGGCGGGGAATCAAAGGCAGGGAATCAGACACGGGGAATCAGAGGCGGGGAATCAGAGATGGGGAATCAGAGGCGGGGAATCAGAGGCAGGGAATCGGATGCCGGGAATCAGAGTCGGGGAATCAGAGCTGGGGAATCAGAGGCGGGGAATCAGAGTTGGGGAATCAGAGGCGGGGAATCAGATATGGGGAAATAGAGGCGGGGAATCAGATATGGGGAATCAGAGGTGTGGAATCATAGGTTGGGCATCAGAGGCAGGGAATCAGAGTCGGGGAAACAGAGGCGGGGAATCAGATATGGGGAATCAGAGGTGGCGAATCAAAGGCGGTGAAACAGAGATGGGGAATCAGGGCAGGGAATCAGAGGCAGGGAATCAAACACGGGGAATCAGAGCTGGGGAATCAGAGGCGGGGAATCAGAGTTGGGAATCAGAGGCGGGGAATCTGAGGCGGGGAAACAGAGGCGGGGAATCAGATATGGGGAATCAGAGGTGGGGAATCCGAGGTTGGGAATCAGAGGCAGGGAATCAGAGGCGGAAAATCAGAGGCGGGGAATCAGAGGAAGGGAATCAGATGTGCGGAATCGGAGATGGGGAATCAGAGGCAGGGAATCAGAGGCGGGGAATCAGAGGCGGGGAATCAGAGGCCGGGAATCAGATATGGGGAAACAGAGGCGGGGAATCCGTGGCGGGGAAACAGAGGCGGGGAATCAGATATGGGGAATCAGAGGTGGGGAATCAGAGGTTGGGAATCAGAGGCAGGGAATCAGAGGCTTGGAATCAGATGCAGGGAATCAGATGCGGGGAATCAGAGGTGGGGAATCAGAGCTGGGGAATCAGAGGTGGGGAATCAGATTTGGGGAATCAGAGGCGGGGACTTAGATATTGGGAAACAGAGGCGGGGAATCAGAGGCGGGGAAACCCAGGCGGGGATTCAGATATGGGGAATCAGAGGTGGGGAATCAGAGGCAAGGAATCAGATGTGCGGAATCAGAGATGGGGAATCAGAGGCAGGGAATCAGAATCAGAAGCAGGGAATCAGAGGCCGGGAATCAGAGGCCGGAATCAGATGCTGGGAATCAGAGGCCTGGAATCAGAGGCGGGGAATCAGAGGCAGGGAATCAGATGCGGGGATTCAGAGGCGGGGAATCAGAGCTGGGGAATCAGAGGCGGGGTATTAGAGTTGGGGAATCAGAGGCGGGGAATCAGATATGGGGAAACAGAGGTGGGGAATCAGAGGCGGGGAAACAGAGGGAGGGAATCAAATATGGGGAATCAGAGGCGGGGAATCAGAGGTGGGGAATCATAGGCAGGGAATCGGATGTGCGGAATCAGAGATGGGGAATCAGAGGCTGGGAATCAGAGGTGGTGAATCAGAGATGGGGAATCAGAGGCGGGGAATCAGAGGCAGGGAATCAGACGCGGGGAATCAGAGGTGGGCAATCAGAGGCGGGGAATCAGATATGGGGAATCAGAGGCGGGGAATCAGAGGCGGGGAAACAGAGGCGGGGAATCAGATATGGGGAATCAGAGGTGGGGCATCAGAGGTTGTGAATCACAGATGGGGAATCAGAGGCGGGGAATCAGAGGCAGGGAATCAGACGCGGGGAATCAGAGGCGAGGATTCAGAGCTGGGGAATCAGAGGCGGGGAATCAGAGTTGGGGAATCAGAGGTGGGGAATCAAAGGTTGGGAATCAGAGGCAGGGAATCAGAGGCTTGGAATCAGATGCAGGGAATCAGATGCGGGGAATCAGAGGCGGGGAATCAAAGGAAGGGAATCAGACACGGGGAATCAGAGGTGGGGAATCAGAGATGGGGAATCAGAGGCGGGGAATCACAGGCAGGGAATCAGACGCGGGGAATCAGAGGCGGGGAATCAGAGCTGGGGAATCAGAGGTGGGGAATCAGAGTCGGGGAATCATAGGCAGGGAATCGGTTGTGCGGAATCAGAGATGGGGAATCAGATGTAGGGAATCAGAGGCAGTGAATCAGAGGCAGGGAAACAGAGGCGAGGAATCAAATATAGGGAATCAGAGGTGGGGAATCAGAGGTTGTGAATCAGAGATGGGGAATCAAGGCGGGGAATCAGAGGCAGGGAATCAGACGCGGGGAATCAGAGGCGGGGATTCAGAGCTGGGGAATCAGAGGCGGTGAATCAGAGTTGGGGAATCAGAGGCAGGGAATCAGATATGGGGAATCAGAGGTGGGGAATCAGAGGCGGGGAAACAGAGGCGGGGAATCAGATATGGGGAATCAGAATTGGGGAATCAGGGGCAGGGAATCAGTGGCAGGGAATCAGAGGCGGGGAATCAGAGGCGGGGAATCAGAGGCAGGGAATCAGACACGGGGAATCAGAGGCGGGGAATCAGAGATGGGGAATCAGAGGCGGGGAATCAGAGGCAGGGAATCGGACTCCGGGAAACAGAGTCGGGGAATCAGAGCTGGGGAATCAGAGGGGGGGAATCAGAGTTGGGGAATCAGAGGCGGGGAATCAGATATGGGGAAATAGAGGCGGGGAATCAGATATGGGGAATCAGAGGTGTGGAATCAGAGGTTGGGAATCAGAGGCAGGGAATCAGAGCTGGCGAATAAGAGGCGGGGAATCAGTAGTGGGCAATCAGAGGCGGGGAATCAGATATGGGGAATCAGAGGCGGGGAATCAGAGGCGGGGAAACAGAGGCGGGGAATCAAATATAGGTAATCAGAGGTGGGGAATCAGAGGTTGTGAATCAGAGATGGGGAATCAAGGCGGGGAATCAGAGGCAGGGAATCAGACACGGGGAATCAGAGGCGGGGATTCAGAGCTGGGGAATCAGAGGCGGGAAATCAGAGTTGGGGAATCAGAGGCAGGGAATCAGATATGGGGAATCAGAGGCGGGAAATCAGAGGCGGGGAAACAGAGGCGGGGAATCAGATATGGGGAATCAGAGGTGGGGAATCAGGGGCAGGGAATCAGTGGCAGGGAATCAGAGGCGGGGAATCAGAGGCGGGGAATCAGAGGCAGGGAATCAGACACGGGGAATCAGAGGCGGGGAATCAGAGATGGGGTATCAGAGGCGGGGAATCAGAGGCAGGGAATCGGACGCCGGGAATAAGAGTCGGGGAATCAGAGCTGGGGAATCAGAGGCGGGGAATCAGAGTTGGGGAATCAGAGGCGGGGATTCAGATATGGGGAAATAGAGGCGGGGAATCAGATATGGGGAATCAGAGGTGTGGAATCAGAGGTTGGGAATCAGAGGAAGGGAATCAGAGTCGGGGAAACAGAGGCGGGGAATCAGATATGTGGAATCAGAGGTGGCGAATCAAAGGCGGTGAAACAGAGATGGTGAATCAGGGCAGGGAATCAGAGGCAGGGAATCAAACACGGGGAATCAGAGCTGGGGAATCAGAGGCGGGGAATCAGAGTTGGGAATCAGAGGCGGGGAATCAGAGGCGGGGAAACAGAGGCGGGGAATCAGATATGGGGAATCAGAGGTGGGGAATCAGAGGTTGGGAATCAGAGGCAGGGAATCAGAGGCGGGGAATCAGAGGCGGGGAATCAGAGGAAGGGAATCAGATGTGCGGAATCGGAGATGGGGAATCAGAGGCAGGGAATCAGAGGCGGGGAATCAGAGGCGGGGAATCAGAGGCCGGGAATCAGATATGGGGAAACTGAGGCGGGGAATCCGAGGCGGGGAAACAGAGGCGGGGAATCAGATATGGGGAATCAGAGGTGGGGAATCAGAGGTTGGGAATCAGAGGCAGGGAATCAGAGGCTTGGAATCAGATGCAGGGAATCAGATGCGGGGCATCAGAGGCGGGGAATCAGAGCTGGGGAATCAGAGGTGGGGAATCAGATTTGGGGAATCAGAGGTGGGGACTTAGATATTGGGAAACAGAGGCGGGGAATCAGAGGCGGGGAAACAGAGGCGGGGAATCAGATATGGGGAATCAGAGGTGGGGAATCAGAGGCAGGGAATCAGATGTGCGGAATCAGAGCTGGGGAATCAGAGGCGGGGTATTTGAGTTGGGGAATCAGAGGCGGGGAATCAGATATGGGGAAACAGAGGTAGGGAATCAGAGGCGGGGAAACAGAGGCAGGGAATCAGATATGGGGAATCAGAGGCGGGGAATCAGAGGTGGGGAAACATAGGCAGGGAATCGGATGTGCGGAATCAGAGATGGGGAATCAGAGGCCGGGAATCAGAGGTGGTGAATCAGAGATGGGGAATCAGAGGCGGGGAATCAGAGGCAGGGTATCAGACGCGGGGAATCAGAGGTGGGCAATCAGAAGCGGGGAATCAGATATGGGGAATCAGAGGCGGGGAATCAGAGGCGGGGAAACAGAGGCGGGGAATCAGATATGGGGAATCAGAGGTGGGGCATCAGAGGTTGTGAATCACAGATGGGGAATCAGAGGCGGGGAATCAGAGGCAGGGAATCAGACGCGGGGAATCAGAGGCGGTGATTCAGAGCTGGGGAATCAGAAGCGGGGAATCAGAGGCGGGGAATCAGATATGGGGAATCAGAGGCAGGGAATCAGAGGCGGGGAATCAGAGGCAGGGAATCAAACGTGGGGAATCTAAGGCGGGGAATCAGAGCTGGGGAATCAGAGGTGGGGAATCAGAGTTGGGGAATCAGAGGCAGGGAATTGGATGTGCGGAATCAGAGATGGGGAATCAGAGGTGGGGAATCAGAGGCGGTGAATCAGAGATGGGGAATCAGAGGCGGGGAATCAGAGGCAGAAAATCAGACACGGGGATTCAGAGGCTGGGAATCAGAGGCAGGGAATCAGACGCGGGGAATCTGAGGCGGGGAATCAGAGATGGGGAATCTGAGGTAGGGAATCAGAGTTGGGGATTCAGAGGCGGGGAATCAGATATGGGGAAACAGAGGCGGGGAATCAGAGGCGGGCAAACAGAGGCGGGGAATTAGATATGGGGAATCAGAGGTAGGGAATCAGAGGTGGTGAATCAGTGATGGGGAATCACAGGCGGGGAATCAGAGGCAGGGAATAGAACGCGGGGAATCAGAGGCAGGGAATAAGAGCTGGGGAATCAGAGGCGGGGAATCATAGTTGGGAATCAGAGGCGGGAATCAGATATGGGGAAACAGAGGCGGGGAATCAGAGGCGGGGAAACAGAGGCGGGGAATCAGATATGGGGAATCGGATGCAGGGAATCAGAGGCGGGGAATCAGAGCTGGGGAATCAGAGGCGGGGAATCAGAGTTGGGGCATCAGAAGTGGGGAATTAGATATAGGGAAACAGAGGCGGGGAATCAGAGGCGGGGAAACAGAGGCGGGGAATCAGATATGGGGAATCAGAGGTGGGGAATCAGAGGCAGGGAATCAGATGTGCGGAATCAGAGATGGGGAATCAGAGGCAGGGAATCAGAAGCGGGGAATCAGAGGCCGGGAATCAGAGGCCGGGAATCAGATGCTGGGAATAAGAGGCCGGGAATCAGAGGAGGGGAATCAGAGTCCGGGAATCAGAGATGGGGATTCAGAGGCGGGGAATGAGATATGGAGAATCAGAGGCGGGGAATAAGAGGCGGGGAAACAGAGGTGGGGAATCAGATATGGGGAATCAGATGTGGCGAATCAAAGGCGGTGAATCAGAGATGGGGAATCAGAGGCGGGGAATCAGAGGCAGGGAATCAGATGTGGGGAATCAGAGGTGGGGAATCAGAGGCGGGGAATCAGAGGCGGAGAATCAGAGGCGGGCAATCAGATGCAGGGAATCAGAGGCAGGGAATCAGAGGCGGAGAATCAGAGGCGGGCAATCAGATGCAGGGAATCAGAGGCAGGGAATCAGAGGCAGGGAATCAGAAGCGGGGAATCAGAGGTGGGGAATCAGAGGCGGGGAATCAGAGGCAGGGAATCAGAAGCGGGGAATCAGAGGTGGGGAATCAGAGGCGGGGAATCAGAGGCGGAGAATCAGAGGCGGGCAATCAGATGCAGGGAATCAGAGGCAGGGAATCAGAGGCAGGGAATCAGAGGCATGGAATCTGAGGCAGGGAATCTGAGGTGGGGAATCAGAGGCGGGGAAACAGGTGGGTAAACAGAGGGGGGTAAACATAGGCGGGGAATCAGAGGCGCGGAATCAGAGGCGGGGAATCAGAGGCAGGGAATCAGAGGCGGGGAATCAGAGGCGGGGAATCAGATGCGGGGAATCAGAGGTGGGGAATCAGAGGCGGGGTATCAGAGGAGGGGAATCAGAGGCGGGGAATCAGAGGCGGGGAATCAGAGGCGGGGAATCAGAGGCGTGCAATCAGAGGCGGGGAATCAGAGGTGGGGAATCAGAAGTGTGGAATCAGAGGCGGGGAAACAGAGGCGGGGAATCAGATATGGGGAATCAGAGGTGGGGCATCAGAGGTTGTGAATCACAGATGGGGAATCAGAGGCGGGGAATCAGAGGCAGGGAATCAGACGCGGGGAATCAGAGGCGGGGATTCAGAGCTGGGGAATCAGTGGCGGGGAATCAGAGTTGGGGAATCAGAGGCGGGGAATCAGATATGGGGAATCAGAGGCAATGAATCAGAGGCGGGAAAACAGAGGCGGGGAATCAGATATGGGGAATCAGAGGCGGGGAATCAGAGGCAGGGAATTAGACACGGGGAATCAGAGGCGGGGAATCAGAGATGGGGAATCAGAGGCGGGGAATCAGAGGCAGGGAATCGGATGCCGGGAATCAGAGGCGGGATATCAGAGCTGGGTAATCGGAGGCGGGGAATCAGAGTTGGGGAATCAGAGGCGGCGAAGCAGATATGGGGAAATAGAGGCGGGGAATCAGATATGGGGAATCAGAGGCGGGGAATCAGATATGGGGAATCAGAGGCTGGGAATCAGAGGGGGGGAAACAGAGGCGGGGAATAAGATATGGGGAATCAGAGGTGGGGAATCAGGGGCGGGGAATCAGTGGCAGGGAATCAGAGGCGGGGAATCAGAGGCGGGGAATCAAAGGAAAGGAATCAAAGGAAGGGAATCAGACACGGGGAATCAGAGGTGGGGAATCAGAGATGGGGAATCAGAGGCGGGGAATCACAGGCAGGGAATCAGACGCGGGGAATCAGAGGCGGGGAATCAGAGCTGGGGAATCAGAGGTGGGGAATCAGAGTCGGGGAATCAGAGGCAGGGAATCGGTTGTGCAGAATCAGAGATGGGGAATCAGATGTGGGGAATCAGAGGCAGTGAATCAGAGATGGGGAATCAGAGGCGGGGAATCAGAGGCAGGAAATCAGACAGGGATTCAGAGGCTGGGAATCAGACGGGGGGAATCAAAGGCGGGGAATCAGAGCTGGTGAATCAGAGGCAGGGAATCAGAGTTGGGGATTCAGAGGCGGGGAATCAGATATGGGGAAACAGAGGCGGGGAATGAGAGGCGGGCAAGCAGAGGCGGGGAATTAGATATGGGGAATCAGAGGTGGGAAATCAGACATGGGGAATCGGATGCGGGGAATCAGAGGCGGGGAATCAGAGCTGGGGAATCAGATGTGGGGAATCAGAGTTGGGGCATCAGAGGTGGGGAATTAGATATGGGGAATCAGAGGGGGGAATCAGAGGCGGGGAAACAGAGGCGGGGAATCAGATATGGGGAAACAGAGGTGGGGAATCAGAGGCGGGGAAACAGAGGCGGGGAATCAGACATGGGGAATCGGATGCGGGGAATCAGAGGCGGGGAATCAGAGCTGGGGAATCAGAGGTGGGGAATCAGAGTTGGGGCATCAGAGGTGGGGAATAAGATATGGGGAAACAGAGGCTGGGAATCAGAGGCGGGGAAACAGAGGCGGGGAATCAGATATGGGGAATCAGAGGTGGGGAATCAGAGGCAGGGAATCAGATGTGCGGAATCAGAGATGGGGAATCAGAGGCAGGGAATCAGAAACAGAAGCGGGGAATCAGAGGCCGGGAATCAGAGGCCGGGAGTCAGATGCTGGGAATAAGAGGCCGGGAATCAGAGGTGGGGATTCAGAGTCTGGGAATCAGAGATGGGGATTCAGAGGCGGTGAATGAGATATGGAGAATCAGAGGCGGGGAATCAGAGGCGGGGAAACAGAGGTGGGGAATCAGATATGGGGAATCAGAGGTGGCGAATCAAAGGCAGTGAATCAGAGATGGGGAATCAGAGGCGGGGAATCAGAGGCAGGGAATCAGATGCGGGGATTCAGAGGCGGGGAATCAGAGCTGGCGAATCAGAGGCGGGGAATCAGAGGTGGGCAATCAGAGCCGGGGAATCAGATATGGGGAATCAGAGGCGGGGAAACAGAGGCGGGGAATCAGATATGGGGAATCAGAGGTGGGGAATCAGAGGTTGTGAATCAGAGATGGGGAATCAAGGCGGGGAATCAGAGGGAGGGAATCAGACGCGGGGAATCAGAGGCGGGGATTCAGAGCTGGGGAATCAGAGGCGGGGAATCAGAGTTGGGGAATCAGAGGCAGGGAATCAGATATGGGGAATCAGAGGCGGGGAATCAGAGGCGGGGAAACAGAGGCGGGGAATCAGATATGGGGAATCAGAGGTGGGGAATCAGGGGCAGGGAATCAGTGGCAGGGAATCAGAGGCGGGGAATCTAAGCCGGGGAATCAGAGGCAGGGAATCAGACACGGGGAATCAGAGGCGGGGAATCAGAGATGGTGAATCAGAGGCGAGGAATCAGAGGCAGGGAATCGGACGCCGGGAATCAGAGGCGGGGAATCAGAGCTGGGGAATCAGAGGCGGGGAATCAGAGTTGGGGAATCAGAGGCGGGGAATCAGATATGGGGAAATAGAGGCGGGGAATCAGATATGGGGAATCAGAGGTGTGGAATCAGAGGTTGGGAATCAGAGGCAGGGAATCAGAGGCGGGGAAACAGAGGCGGGGAATCAGATATGGGGAATCAGAGGTGGCGAATCAAAGGCGGTGAAACAGAGATGGGGAATCAGGGCAGGGAATCAGAGGCAGGGAATCAGAGCTGGGGAAACAGAGGCGGGGAATCAGATATGGGGAATCAGAGGTGGGGAATCAGGGGCGGGGAATCAGTTGCAGGGAATCAGAGCTGGGGAATCAGAGGTGGGGAATCAGAGCTGGGGAAACAGAGGCGGGGAATCAGATATGGGGAATCAGAGGTGGGGAATCAGGGGCGGGGAATCAGTGGCAGGGAATCAGAGGCCGGGAATAAAAGGCGGGGAATCAGAGCTGGGGAATCAGAGGCGGGGAATCAGAGTTGGGGAATCAGAGGAGGGGAATCAGATATGGGGAAACAGAGGCCGGGAATCAGAGGCAGGGAAACAGAGGCGGGGAATCAGATATGGGGAATCAGAGGTGGGGAATTTGAGGTTGCGAATCAGAGGCGGGGAATCAGAGGCGGGGAATCAGAGGCAGGGAATCGGATGTGCGGAATCAGAGATGGGGAATCAGAGGTGGGGATTCAGAGGTGGTGAATCAGAAAAGGGGAATCAGAGGCTGGGAATCAGAGGCAGGGAATCAGACGCAGGGAATCAGAGGCGGGGAATCATAGCTGGCGAATTAGAGGAGGGGAATCAGAGTTGGGGAATCAGAGGCGGGGAATCAGATATGGGGAAACAGTCGGGGAATCAGAGGCGGGGAAACAGAGGCGGGGAATCAGATATGGGGAATCAGAGGTGGGGAATCAGAGGAAGGGAATCAGATGTGCGGAATCAGAGATGGGGAATCAGATGCAGGGAATCAGAATCAGAAGCAGGGAATCAGAGGCCGGGAATCAGAGGCAGGGAATCAGATGCGGGGAATCAGAGGCGGGGAATCAGAGCTGGCGAATCAGAGGCTGGGAATCAGAGGTGGGCAATCAGAGGCGGGGAATCAGATATGGGGAATCAGACACGGGGAATCAGAGGCGGGGAATCAGAGATGGGGAATCAGAGGCGGGGAATCAGAGGCAGGGAATCGGACGCCGGGAATCAGAGTCAAGGAATCAGAGCTGGGGAATCAGAGGTGGGGAATCAGAGTTGGGGAATCAGAGGCGGGGATTCAGATATGGGGAAATAGAGGCGGGGAATCAGATATGGGGAATCAGAGGTGTGGAATCAGAGGTTGGGAATCAGAGGAAGGGAATCAGAGTCGGGGAATCTAACACGGGGAATCAGAGCTGGGGAATCAGAGGCGGGGAATCAGAGTTGGGAATCAGAGGCGGGGAATCAGAGGCGGGGAAACAGAGGCGGGGAATCAGAGGTGGGGAATCAGAGGTTGGGAATCAGAGGCAGGGAATCAGAGGCGGGGAATCAGAGGCGGGGAATCAGAGGAAGGGAATCAGATGTGCGGAATCGGAGATGGGGAATCAGAGGCAGGGAATCAGAGGCGGGGAATCAGAGGCGGGGAATCAGAGGCCGGGAATCAGAGGCCGGGAATCAGATATGGGGAAACTGAGGCGGGGAATCCGAGGCGGGGAAACAGAGGCGGGGAATCAGATATGGGGAATCAGAGGTGGGGAATCAGAGGTTGAGAATCAGAGGCAGGGAATCAGAGGCTTGGAATCAGATGCAGGGAATCAGATGCGGGGCATCAGAGGCGGGGAATCAGAGCTGGGGAATCAGAGGTGGGGAATCAGATTTGGGGAATCAGAGGTGGGGACTTAGATATTGGGAAACAGAGGCGGGGAATCAGAGGCGGGGAAACAGAGGCGGGGAATCAGATATGGGGAATCAGAGGTGGGGAATCAGAGGCAGGGAATCAGATGTGCGGAATCAGAGATGGGGAATCAGAGGCAGGGAATCAGAATCAGAAGCAGGGAATCAGAGGCCGGGAATCAGAGGCCGGAATCAGATGATGGGAATCAGAGGCCTGGAATCAGAGGCGGGGAATCAGAGGCAGGGAATCAGATGCGGGTAATCAGAGGCGGGGAATCAGAGCTGGGGAATCAGAGGCGGGGTATTAGAGTTGGGGAATCAGAGGCGGGGAATCAGATATGGGGAAACAGAGGTAGGGAATCAGATGCGGGGAAACAGAGGCAGGGAATCAGATATGGGGAATCAGAGGCGGGGAATCAGAGGTGGGGAAACATAGGCAGGGAATCGGATGTGCGGAATCAGAGATGGGGAAGCAGAGGCCGGGAATCAGAGGTGGTGAATCAGAGATGGGGAATCAGAGGCGGGGAATCAGAGGCAGTGTATCAGACGCGGGGAATCAGAGGTGGGCAATCAGAGGCCGGGAATCAGATATGGGGAATCAGAGGCGGGGAATCAGAGGCGGGGAAACAGAGGCGGGGAATCAGATATGGGGAATCAGAGGTGGGGAATCAGAGGTTGTGAATCACAGATGGGGAATCAGAGGCGGGGAATCAGAGGCAGGGAATCAGACGCGGGGAATCAGAGGCGGGGATTCAGAGCTGGGGAATCAGAGGCGGGGAATCAGAGTTGGGGAATCAGAGGCGGGGAATCAGATATGGGGAATCAGAGGCAGGGAATCAGAGGCGGGGAATCAGAGGCAGGGAATCAGACGCGGGGAATCTGAGGCGGGGAATCAGAGCTGGGGAATCAGAGGGAGGGAATCAGACGCGGGGAATCTGAGGCGGGGATTCAGAGCTGGGGAATCAGAGGCGGGGAATCAGAGTTGGGGAATCAGAGGCAGGGAATCAGATATGGGGAATCAGAGGCGGGGAATCAGAGGCGGAGAATCAGAGGCGGGCAATCAGATGCAGGGAATCAGAGGCAGGGAATCAGAGGCAGGGAATCAGAGGCATGGAATCTGAGGCAGGGAATCAGACGCGGGGAATCTGAGGCGGGGAATCAGAGCTGGGGAATCAGAGGGAGGGAATCAGACGCGGGGAATCAGAGGCGGGGATTCAGAGCTGGGGAATCAGAGGCGGGGAATCAGAGTTGGGGAATCAGAGGCAGGGAATCAGATATGGGGAATCAGAGGCGGGGAATCAGAGGCGGAGAATCAGAGGCGGGCAATCAGATGCAGGGAATCAGAGGCAGGGAATCAGAGGCAGGGAATCAGAGGCATGGAATCTGAGGCAGGGAATCTGAGGTGGGGAATCAGAGGCGGGGTAACAGGTGGGTAAACAGAGGGGGGTAAACATAGGCGGGGAATCAGAGGCACGGATTCAGAGGCGGGGAATCAGAGGCAGGGAATCAGAGGTGGGGAATCAGAGGCGGGGAATCAGATGCGGGGAATCAGAGGTGGGGAATCAGAGGCGGGGTATCAGAGGAGGGGAATCAGAGGCGGGGAATCAGAGGCGGGGAATCAGAGGCGGGGAATCAGAGGCGTGCAATCAGAGGCGGGGAATCAGAGGTGGGGAATCAGAAGTGTGGAATCAGAGGCGGGGAAACAGAGGCGGGGAATCAGATATGGGGAATCAGAGGTGGGGCATCAGAGGTTGTGAATCACAGATGGGGAATCAGAGGCGGGGAATCAGAGGCAGGGAATCAGACGCGGGGAATCAGAGGCGGGGATTCAGAGCTGGGGAATCAGAGGCGGGGAATCAGAGTTGGGGAATCAGAGGCGGGGAATCAGATATGGGGAATCAGAGGCAGGGAATCAGAGGCGGGAAAACAGAGGCGGGGAATCAGATATGGGGAATCAGAGGCGGGGAATCAGCGGCAGGGAATTAGACACGGGGAATCAGAGGCGGGGAATCAGAGATGGGGAATCAGAGGCGGGGAATCTGAGGCAGGGAATCGGATGCCGGGAATCAGAGGCGGGATATCAGAGCTGGGTAATCAGAGGCGGGGAATCAGAGTTGGGGAATCAGAGGCGGCGAAGCAGATATGGGGAAATAGAGGCGGGGAATCAGATATGGAGAATCACAGGCGGGGAATCAGATATGGGGAATCAGAGGCTGGGAATCAGAGGGGGGGAAACAGAGGCGGGGAATAAGATATGGGGAATCAGAGGTGGGGAATCAGGGGCGGGGAATCAGTGGAAGGGAATCAGAGGCGGGGAATCAGAGGCGGGGAATCAAAGGAAGGGAATCAAAGGAAGGGAATCAGACACGGGGAATCAGAGGTGGGGAATCAGAGATGGGGAATCAGAGGCGGGGAATCACAGGCAGGGAATCAGACGCGGGGAATCAGAGGCGGGGAATCAGAGCTGGGGAATCAGAGGTGGGGAATCGGTTGTGCAGAATCAGAGATGGGGAATCGGATGCGGGGAATCAGAGGCGGGGAATCAGAGCTGGGGAATCAGAGGTGGGGAATCAGAGTTGGGGAATCAGAGGTGGGGAATAAGATATGGGGAAACAGAGGCGGGGAATCAGAGGCGGGGAAACAGAGGCGGGGAATCAGATATGGGGAATCAGAGGTGGGGAATCAGAGGCAGGGAATCAGATGTGCGGAATCAGAGATGGGGAATCAGAGGCAGGGAATCAGAATCAGAAGCGGGGAATCAGAGGCCGGGAATCAGAGGCCGGGAATCAGATGCTGGGAATAAGAGGCCGGGAATCAGAGGTGGGGATTCAGAGTCTGGGAATCAGAGATGGGGATTCAGAGGCGGGGAATGAGATATGGAGAATCAGAGGCGGGGAATCAGAGGCGGGGAAACAGAGGTGGGGAATCAGATATGGGGAATCAGAGGTGGCGAATCAAAGGCAGTGAATCAGAGATGGGGAATCAGAGGCGGGGAATCAGAGGCAGGGAATCAGATGCGGGGATTCAGAGGCGGGGAATCAGAGCTGGCGAATCAGAGGCGGGGAATCAGAGGTGGGCAATCAGAGCCGGGGAATCAGATATGGGGAATCAGAGGCGGGGAAACAGAGGCGGGGAATCAGATATGGGGAATCAGAGGTGGGGAATCAGAGGTTGTGAATCAGAGATGGGGAATCAAGGCGGGGAATCAGAGGGAGGGAATCAGACGCGGGGAATCAGAGGCGGGGATTCAGAGCTGGGGAATCAGAGGCGGGGAATCAGAGTTGGGGAATCAGAGGCAGGGAATCAGATATGGGGAATCAGAGGCGGGGAATCAGAGGCGGGGAAACAGAGGCGGGGAATCAGAGATGGTGAATCAGAGGCGGGGAATCAGAGGCAGGGAATCAGAGGCGGGGAATCTGAGCCGGGGAATCAGAGGCAGGGAATCAGACACGGGGAATCAGAGGCGGGGAATCAGAGATGGTGAATCAGAGGCGGGGAATCAGAGGCAGGGAATCGGACGCCGGGAATCAGAGGCGGGGAATCAGAGCTGGGGAATCAGAGGCGGGGAATCAGAGTTGGGGAATCAGAGGCGGGGATCAGATATGGGGAAATAGAGGCGGGGAATCAGATATGGGGAATCAGAGGTGTGGAATCAGAGGTTGGGAATCAGAGGCAGGGAATCAGAGGCGGGGAAACAGAGGCGGGGAATCAGATATGGGGAATCAGAGGTGGCGAATCAAAGGCGGTGAAACAGAGATTGGGAATCAGGGCAGGGAATCAGAGGCAGGGATTCAGAGCTGGGGAAACAGAGGCGGGGAATCAGATATGGGGAATCAGAGGTGGGGAATCAGGGGCGGGGAATCAGTTGCAGGGAATCAGAGCTGGGGAATCAGAGGTGGGGAATCAGAGCTGGGGAAACAGAGGCGGGGAATCAGATATGGGGAATCAGAGGTGGGGAATCAGGGGCGGGGAATCAGTGGCAGGGAATCAGAGGCCGGGAATAAAAGGCGGGGAATCAGAGCTGGGGAATCAGAGGCGGGGAATCAGAGTTGGGGAATCAGAGGAGGGGAATCAGATATGGGGAAACAGAGGCCGGGAATCAGAGGCAGGGAAACAGAGGCGGGGAATCAGATATGGGGAATCAGAGGTGGGGAATTTGAGGTTGCGAATCAGAGGCGGGGAATCAGAGGCGGGGAATCAGAGGCAGGGAATCGGATGTGCGGAATCAGAGATGGGGAATCAGAGGTGGCGATTCAGAGGTGGTGAATCAGAAAAGGGGAATCAGAGGCTGGGAATCAGAGGCAGGGAATCAGACGCAGGGAATCAGAGGCGGGGAATCATAGCTGGCCGATTAGAAGAGGGGAATCAGAGTTGGGGAATCAGAGGCGGGGAATCAGATATGGGGAAACAGTCGGGGAATCAGAGGCGGGGAAACAGAGGCGGGGAATCAGATATGGGGAATCAGAGGTGGGGAATCAGACGCAGGGAATCAGATGTGCGGAATCAGAGATGGGGAATCAGAGGCAGGGAATCAGAATCAGAAGCAGGGAATCAGAGGCCGGGAATCAGAGGCAGGGAATCAGATGCGGGGAATCAGAGGCGGGGAATCAGAGCTGGCGAATCAGAGGCTGGGAATCAGAGGTGGGCAATCAGAGGCGGGGAATCAGATATGGGGAATCAGACACGGGGAATCAGAGGCGGGGAATCAGAGATGGGGAATCAGAGGCGGGGAATCAGAGGCAGGGAATCGGACGCCGGGAATCAGAGTCGGGGAATCAGAGCTGGGGAATCAGAGGCGGGGAATCAGAGTTGGGGAATCAGAGGCGGGGATTCAGATATGGGGAAATAGAGGCGGGGAATCAGATATGGGGAATCAGAGGTGTGGAATCAGAGGTTGGGAATCAGAGGAAGGGAATCAGAGTCGGGGAAACAGAGGCGGGGAATCAGATATGTGGAATCAGAGGTGGCGAATCAAAGGCGGTGAAACAGAGATGGGGAATCAGGGCAGGGAATCAGAGGCAGGGAATCAAACACGGGGAATCAGAGCTGGGGAATCAGAGGCGGGGAATCAGAGTTGGGAATCAGAGGCGGGGAATCAGAGGCGGGGAAACAGAGGCGGGGAATCAGAGGTGGGGAATCAGAGGTTGGGAATCAGAGGCAGGGAATCAGAGGCGGGGAATCAGAGGCGGGGAATCAGAGGAAGGGAATCAGATGTGCGGAATCGGAGATGGGGAATCAGAGGCAGGGAATCAGAGGCGGGGAATCAGAGGCGGGGAATCGGAGGCCGGGAATCAGAGGCCGGGAATCAGATATGGGGAAACTGAGGCGGGGAATCCGAGGCGGGGAAACAGAGGCGGGGAATCAGATATGGGGAATCAGAGGTGGGGAATCAGAGGTTGGGAATCAGAGGCAGGGAATCAGAGGCTTGGAATCAGATGCAGGGAATCAGATGCGGGGCATCAGAGGCGGGGAATCAGAGCTGGGGAATCAGAGGTGGGGAATCAGATTTGGGGAATCAGAGGTGGGGACTTAGATATTGGGAAACAGAGGCGGGGAATCAGAGGCGGGGAAACAGAGGCGGGGAATCAGATATGGGGAATCAGAGGTGGGGAATCAGAGGCAGGGAATCAGATGTGCGGAATCAGAGATGGGGAATCAGAGGCAGGGAATCAGAATCAGAAGCAGGGAATCAGAGGCCGGGAATCAGAGGCCGGAATCAGATGATGGGAATCAGAGGCCTGGAATCAGAGGCGGGGAATCAGAGGCAGGGAATCAGATGCGGGTAATCAGAGGCGGGGAATCAGAGCTGGGGAATCAGAGGCGGGGTATTAGAGTTGGGGAATCAGAGGCGGGGAATCAGATATGGGGAAACAGAGGTAGGGAATCAGAGGCGGGGAAACAGAGGCAGGGAATCAGATATGGGGAATCAGAGGCGGGGAATCAGAGGTGGGGAAACATAGGCAGGGAATCGGATGTGCGGAATCAGAGATGGGGAAGCAGAGGCCGGGAATCAGAGGTGGTGAATCAGAGATGGGGAATCAGAGGCGTGGAATCAGAGGCAGGGTATCAGACGCGGGGAATCAGATGCTGGGAATAAGAGGCCGGGAATCAGAGGTGGGGATTCAGAGTCTGGGAATCAGAGATGGGGATTCAGAGGCGGGGAATGAGATATGGAGAATCAGAGGCGGGGAATCAGAGGCGGGGAAACAGAGGTGGGGAATCAGATATGGGGAATCAGAGGTGGCGAATCAAAGGCAGTGAATCAGAGATGGGGAATCAGAGGCGGGGAATCAGAGGCAGGGAATCAGATGCGGGGATTCAGAGGCGGGGAATCAGAGCTGGCGAATCAGAGGCGGGGAAACAGAGGCGGGGAATCAGATATGGGGAATCAGAGGTGGGGAATCAGAGGTTGTGAATCAGAGATGGGGAATCAAGGCGGGGAATCAGAGGGAGGGAATCAGACGCGGGGAATCAGAGGCGGGGATTCAGAGCTGGGGAATCAGAGGCGGGGAATCAGAGTTGGGGAATCAGAGGCAGGGAAACAGATATGGGGAATCAGAGGCGGGGAATCAGAGGCGGGGAAACAGAGGTGGGGAATCAGATATGGGGAATCAGAGGTGGGGAATCAGGGGCAGGGAATCAGTGGCAGGGAATCAGAGGCGGGGAATCTGAGCCGGGGAATCAGAGGCAGGGAATCAGACACGGGGAATCAGAGGCGGGGAATCAGAGATGGTGAATCAGAGGCGGGGAATCAGAGGCAGGGAATCGGACGCCGGGAATCAGAGGCGGGGAATCAGAGCTGGGGAATCAGAGGCGGGGAATCAGAGTTGGGGAATCAGAGGCGGGGATCAGATATGGGGAAATAGAGGCGGGGAATCAGATATGGGGAATCAGAGGTGTGGAATCAGAGGTTGGGAATCAGAGGCAGGGAATCAGAGGCGGGGAAACAGAGGCGGGGAATCAGATATGGGGAATCAGAGGTGGCGAATCAAAGGCGGTGAAACAGAGATGGGGAATCAGGGCAGGGAATCAGAGGCAGGGAATCAGAGCTGGGGAAACAGAGGCGGGGAATCAGATATGGGGAATCAGAGGTGGGGAATCAGGGGCGGGGAATCAGTTGCAGGGAATCAGAGCTGGGGAATCAGAGGTGGGGAATCAGAGCTGGGGAAACAGAGGCGGGGAATCAGATATGGGGAATCAGAGGTGGGGAATCAGGGGCGGGGAATCAGTGGCAGGGAATCAGAGGCCGGGAATAAAAGGCGGGGAATCAGAGCTGGGGAATCAGAGGCGGGGAATCAGAGTTGGGGAATCAGAGGAGGGGAATCAGATATGGGGAAACAGAGGCCGGGAATCAGAGGCAGGGAAACAGAGGCGGGGAATCAGATATGGGGAATCAGAGGTGGGGAATTTGAGGTTGCGAATCAGAGGCGGGGAATCAGAGGCGGGGAATCAGAGGCAGGGAATCGGATGTGCGGAATCAGAGATGGGGAATCAGAGGTGGCGATTCAGAGGTGGTGAATCAGAAAAGGGGAATCAGAGGCTGGGAATCAGAGGCAGGGAATCAGACGCAGGGAATCAGAGGCGGGGAATCATAGCTGGCCGATTAGAGGAGGGGAATCAGAGTTGGGGAATCAGAGGCGGGGAATCAGATATGGGGAAACAGTCGGGGAATCAGAGGCGGGGAAACAGAGGCGGGGAATCAGATATGGGGAATCAGAGGTGGGGAATCAGACGCAGGGAATCAGATGTGCGGAATCAGAGATGGGGAATCAGAGGCAGGGAATCAGAATCAGAAGCAGGGAATCAGAGGCCGGGAATCAGAGGCAGGGAATCAGATGCGGGGAATCAGAGGCGGGGAATCAGAGCTGGCGAATCAGAGGCTGGGAATCAGAGGTGGGCAATCAGAGGCGGGGAATCAGATATGGGGAATCAGACACGGGGAATCAGAGGCGGGGAATCAGAGATGGGGAATCAGAGGCGGGGAATCAGAGGCAGGGAATCGGACGCCGGGAATCAGAGTCGGGGAATCAGAGCTGGGGAATCAGAGGCGGGGAATCAGAGTTGGGGAATCAGAGGCGGGGATTCAGATATGGGGAAATAGAGGCGGGGAATCAGATATGGGGAATCAGAGGTGTGGAATCAGAGGTTGGGAATCAGAGGAAGGGAATCAGAGTCGGGGAAACAGAGGCGGGGAATCAGATATGTGGAATCAGAGGTGGCGAATCAAAGGCGGTGAAACAGAGATGGGGAATCAGGGCAGGGAATCAGAGGCAGGGAATCAAACACGGGGAATCAGAGCTGGGGAATCAGAGGCGGGGAATCAGAGTTGGGAATCAGAGGCGGGGAATCAGAGGCGGGGAAACAGAGGCGGGGAATCAGATATGGAGAATCACAGGCGGGGAATCAGATATGGGGAATCAGAGGCTGGGAATCAGAGGGGGGGAAACAGAGGCGGGGAATAAGATATGGGGAATCAGAGGTGGGGAATCAGGGGCGGGGAATCAGTGGAAGGGAATCAGAGGCGGGGAATCAGAGGCGGGGAATCAAAGGAAGGGAATCAAAGGAAGGGAATCAGACACGGGGAATCAGAGGTGGGGAATCAGAGATGGGGAATCAGAGGCGGGGAATCACAGGCAGGGAATCAGACGCGGGGAATCAGAGGCGGGGAATCAGAGCTGGGGAATCAGAGGTGGGGAATCGGTTGTGCAGAATCAGAGATGGGGAATCGGATGCGGGGAATCAGAGGCGGGGAATCAGAGCTGGGGAATCAGAGGTGGGGAATCAGAGTTGGGGAATCAGAGGTGGGGAATAAGATATGGGGAAAGAGAGGCGGGGAATCAGAGGCGGGGAAACAGAGGCGGGGAATCAGATATGGGGAATCAGAGGTGGGGAATCAGAGGCAGGGAATCAGATGTGCGGAATCAGAGATGGGGAATCAGAGGCAGGGAATCAGAATCAGAAGCGGGGAATCAGAGGCCGGGAATCAGAGGCCGGGAATCAGATGCTGGGAATAAGAGGCCGGGAATCAGAGGTGGGGATTCAGAGTCTGGGAATCAGAGATGGGGATTCAGAGGCGGGGAATGAGATATGGAGAATCAGAGGCGGGGAATCAGAGGCGGGGAAACAGAGGTGGGGAATCAGATATGGGGAATCAGAGGTGGCGAATCAAAGGCAGTGAATCAGAGATGGGGAATCAGAGGCGGGGAATCAGAGGCAGGGAATCAGATGCGGGGATTCAGAGGCGGGGAATCAGAGCTGGCGAATCAGAGGCGGGGAATCAGAGGTGGGCAATCAGAGCCGGGGAATCAGATATGGGGAATCAGAGGCGGGGAAACAGAGGCGGGGAATCAGATATGGGGAATCAGAGGTGGGGAATCAGAGGTTGTGAATCAGAGATGGGGAATCAAGGCGGGGAATCAGAGGGAGGGAATCAGACGCGGGGAATCAGAGGCGGGGATTCAGAGCTGGGGAATCAGAGGCGGGGAATCAGAGTTGGGGAATCAGAGGCAGGGAATCAGATATGGGGAATCAGAGGCGGGGAATCAGAGGCGGGGAAACAGAGGCGGGGAATCAGAGATGGTGAATCAGAGGCGGGGAATCAGAGGCAGGGAATCAGAGGCGGGGAATCTGAGCCGGGGAATCAGAGGCAGGGAATCAGACACGGGGAATCAGAGGCGGGGAATCAGAGATGGTGAATCAGAGGCGGGGAATCAGAGGCAGGGAATCGGACGCCGGGAATCAGAGGCGGGGAATCAGAGCTGGGGAATCAGAGGCGGGGAATCAGAGTTGGGGAATCAGAGGCGGGGATCAGATATGGGGAAATAGAGGCGGGGAATCAGATATGGGGAATCAGAGGTGTGGAATCAGAGGTTGGGAATCAGAGGCAGGGAATCAGAGGCGGGGAAACAGAGGCGGGGAATCAGATATGGGGAATCAGAGGTGGCGAATCAAAGGCGGTGAAACAGAGATTGGGAATCAGGGCAGGGAATCAGAGGCAGGGATTCAGAGCTGGGGAAACAGAGGCGGGGAATCAGATATGGGGAATCAGAGGTGGGGAATCAGGGGCGGGGAATCAGTTGCAGGGAATCAGAGCTGGGGAATCAGAGGTGGGGAATCAGAGCTGGGGAAACAGAGGCGGGGAATCAGATATGGGGAATCAGAGGTGGGGAATCAGGGGCGGGGAATCAGTGGCAGGGAATCAGAGGCCGGGAATAAAAGGCGGGGAATCAGAGCTGGGGAATCAGAGGCGGGGAATCAGAGTTGGGGAATCAGAGGAGGGGAATCAGATATGGGGAAACAGAGGCCGGGAATCAGAGGCAGGGAAACAGAGGCGGGGAATCAGATATGGGGAATCAGAGGTGGGGAATTTGAGGTTGCGAATCAGAGGCGGGGAATCAGAGGCGGGGAATCAGAGGCAGGGAATCGGATGTGCGGAATCAGAGATGGGGAATCAGAGGTGGGGATTCAGAGGTGGTGAATCAGAAAAGGGGAATCAGAGGCTGGGAATCAGAGGCAGGGAATCAGACGCAGGGAATCAGAGGCGGGGAATCATAGCTGGCCGATTAGAAGAGGGGAATCAGAGTTGGGGAATCAGAGGCGGGGAATCAGATATGGGGAAACAGTCGGGGAATCAGAGGCGGGGAAACAGAGGCGGGGAATCAGATATGGGGAATCAGAGGTGGGGAATCAGACGCAGGGAATCAGATGTGCGGAATCAGAGATGGGGAATCAGAGGCAGGGAATCAGAATCAGAAGCAGGGAATCAGAGGCCGGGAATCAGAGGCAGGGAATCAGATGCGGGGAATCAGAGGCGGGGAATCAGAGCTGGCGAATCAGAGGCTGGGAATCAGAGGTGGGCAATCAGAGGCGGGGAATCAGATATGGGGAATCAGACACGGGGAATCAGAGGCGGGGAATCAGAGATGGGGAATCAGAGGCGGGGAATCAGAGGCAGGGAATCGGACGCCGGGAATCAGAGTCGGGGAATCAGAGCTGGGGAATCAGAGGCGGGGAATCAGAGTTGGGGAATCAGAGGCGGGGATTCAGATATGGGGAAATAGAGGCGGGGAATCAGATATGGGGAATCAGAGGTGTGGAATCAGAGGTTGGGAATCAGAGGAAGGGAATCAGAGTCGGGGAAACAGAGGCGGGGAATCAGATATGTGGAATCAGAGGTGGCGAATCAAAGGCGGTGAAACAGAGATGGGGAATCAGGGCAGGGAATCAGAGGCAGGGAATCAAACACGGGGAATCAGAGCTGGGGAATCAGAGGCGGGGAATCAGAGTTGGGAATCAGAGGCGGGGAATCAGAGGCGGGGAAACAGAGGCGGGGAATCAGAGGTGGGGAATCAGAGGTTGGGAATCAGAGGCAGGGAATCAGAGGCGGGGAATCAGAGGCGGGGAATCAGAGGAAGGGAATCAGATGTGCGGAATCGGAGATGGGGAATCAGAGGCAGGGAATCAGAGGCGGGGAATCAGAGGCGGGGAATCGGAGGCCGGGAATCAGAGGCCGGGAATCAGATATGGGGAAACTGAGGCGGGGAATCCGAGGCGGGGAAACAGAGGCGGGGAATCAGATATGGGGAATCAGAGGTGGGGAATCAGAGGTTGGGAATCAGAGGCAGGGAATCAGAGGCTTGGAATCAGATGCAGGGAATCAGATGCGGGGCATCAGAGGCGGGGAATCAGAGCTGGGGAATCAGAGGTGGGGAATCAGATTTGGGGAATCAGAGGTGGGGACTTAGATATTGGGAAACAGAGGCGGGGAATCAGAGGCGGGGAAACAGAGGCGGGGAATCAGATATGGGGAATCAGAGGTGGGGAATCAGAGGCAGGGAATCAGATGTGCGGAATCAGAGATGGGGAATCAGAGGCAGGGAATCAGAATCAGAAGCAGGGAATCAGAGGCCGGGAATCAGAGGCCGGAATCAGATGATGGGAATCAGAGGCCTGGAATCAGAGGCGGGGAATCAGAGGCAGGGAATCAGATGCGGGTAATCAGAGGCGGGGAATCAGAGCTGGGGAATCAGAGGCGGGGTATTAGAGTTGGGGAATCAGAGGCGGGGAATCAGATATGGGGAAACAGAGGTAGGGAATCAGAGGCGGGGAAACAGAGGCAGGGAATCAGATATGGGGAATCAGAGGCGGGGAATCAGAGGTGGGGAAACATAGGCAGGGAATCGGATGTGCGGAATCAGAGATGGGGAAGCAGAGGCCGGGAATCAGAGGTGGTGAATCAGAGATGGGGAATCAGAGGCGTGGAATCAGAGGCAGGGTATCAGACGCGGGGAATCAGATGCTGGGAATAAGAGGCCGGGAATCAGAGGTGGGGATTCAGAGTCTGGGAATCAGAGATGGGGATTCAGAGGCGGGGAATGAGATATGGAGAATCAGAGGCGGGGAATCAGAGGCGGGGAAACAGAGGTGGGGAATCAGATATGGGGAATCAGAGGTGGCGAATCAAAGGCAGTGAATCAGAGATGGGGAATCAGAGGCGGGGAATCAGAGGCAGGGAATCAGATGCGGGGATTCAGAGGCGGGGAATCAGAGCTGGCGAATCAGAGGCGGGGAAACAGAGGCGGGGAATCAGATATGGGGAATCAGAGGTGGGGAATCAGAGGTTGTGAATCAGAGATGGGGAATCAAGGCGGGGAATCAGAGGGAGGGAATCAGACGCGGGGAATCAGAGGCGGGGATTCAGAGCTGGGGAATCAGAGGCGGGGAATCAGAGTTGGGGAATCAGAGGCAGGGAAACAGATATGGGGAATCAGAGGCGGGGAATCAGAGGCGGGGAAACAGAGGTGGGGAATCAGATATGGGGAATCAGAGGTGGGGAATCAGGGGCAGGGAATCAGTGGCAGGGAATCAGAGGCGGGGAATCTGAGCCGGGGAATCAGAGGCAGGGAATCAGACACGGGGAATCAGAGGCGGGGAATCAGAGATGGTGAATCAGAGGCGGGGAATCAGAGGCAGGGAATCGGACGCCGGGAATCAGAGGCGGGGAATCAGAGCTGGGGAATCAGAGGCGGGGAATCAGAGTTGGGGAATCAGAGGCGGGGATCAGATATGGGGAAATAGAGGCGGGGAATCAGATATGGGGAATCAGAGGTGTGGAATCAGAGGTTGGGAATCAGAGGCAGGGAATCAGAGGCGGGGAAACAGAGGCGGGGAATCAGATATGGGGAATCAGAGGTGGCGAATCAAAGGCGGTGAAACAGAGATGGGGAATCAGGGCAGGGAATCAGAGGCAGGGAATCAGAGCTGGGGAAACAGAGGCGGGGAATCAGATATGGGGAATCAGAGGTGGGGAATCAGGGGCGGGGAATCAGTTGCAGGGAATCAGAGCTGGGGAATCAGAGGTGGGGAATCAGAGCTGGGGAAACAGAGGCGGGGAATCAGATATGGGGAATCAGAGGTGGGGAATCAGGGGCGGGGAATCAGTGGCAGGGAATCAGAGGCCGGGAATAAAAGGCGGGGAATCAGAGCTGGGGAATCAGAGGCGGGGAATCAGAGTTGGGGAATCAGAGGAGGGGAATCAGATATGGGGAAACAGAGGCCGGGAATCAGAGGCAGGGAAACAGAGGCGGGGAATCAGATATGGGGAATCAGAGGTGGGGAATTTGAGGTTGCGAATCAGAGGCGGGGAATCAGAGGCGGGGAATCAGAGGCAGGGAATCGGATGTGCGGAATCAGAGATGGGGAATCAGAGGTGGGGATTCAGAGGTGGTGAATCAGAAAAGGGGAATTTGAGGCTGGGAATCAGAGGCAGGGAATCAGACGCAGGGAATCAGAGGCGGGGAATCATAGCTGGCCGATTAGAGGAGGGGAATCAGAGTTGGGGAATCAGAGGCGGGGAATCAGATATGGGGAAACAGTCGGGGAATCAGAGGCGGGGAAACAGAGGCGGGGAATCAGATATGGGGAATCAGAGGTGGGGAATCAGACGCAGGGAATCAGATGTGCGGAATCAGAGATGGGGAATCAGAGGCAGGGAATCAGAATCAGAAGCAGGGAATCAGAGGCCGGGAATCAGAGGCAGGGAATCAGATGCGGGGAATCAGAGGCGGGGAATCAGAGCTGGCGAATCAGAGGCTGGGAATCAGAGGTGGGCAATCAGAGGCGGGGAATCAGATATGGGGAATCAGACACGGGGAATCAGAGGCGGGGAATCAGAGATGGGGAATCAGAGGCGGGGAATCAGAGGCAGGGAATCGGACGCCGGGAATCAGAGTCGGGGAATCAGAGCTGGGGAATCAGAGGCGGGGAATCAGAGTTGGGGAATCAGAGGCGGGGATTCAGATATGGGGAAATAGAGGCGGGGAATCAGATATGGGGAATCAGAGGTGTGGAATCAGAGGTTGGGAATCAGAGGAAGGGAATCAGAGTCGGGGAAACAGAGGCGGGGAATCAGATATGTGGAATCAGAGGTGGCGAATCAAAGGCGGTGAAACAGAGATGGGGAATCAGGGCAGGGAATCAGAGGCAGGGAATCAAACACGGGGAATCAGAGCTGGGGAATCAGAGGCGGGGAATCAGAGTTGGGAATCAGAGGCGGGGAATCAGAGGCGGGGAAACAGAGGCGGGGAATCAGAGGTGGGGAATCAGAGGTTGGGAATCAGAGGCAGGGAATCAGAGGCGGGGAATCAGAGGCGGGGAATCAGAGCTGGGGAATCAGAGGCGGGGTATTAGAGTTGGGGAATCAGAGGCGGGGAATCAGATATGGGGAAACAGAGGTAGGGAATCAGAGGCGGGGAAACAGAGGCAGGGAATCAGATATGGGGAATCAGAGGCGGGGAATCAGAGGTGGGGAAACATAGGCAGGGAATCGGATGTGCGGAATCAGAGATGGGGAAGCAGAGGCCGGGAATCAGAGGTGGTGAATCAGAGATGGGGAATCAGAGGCGTGGAATCAGAGGCAGGGTATCAGACGCGGGGAATCAGATATGGGGAATCAGAGGTGGGGAATTTGAGGTTGTGAATCAGAGGCGGGGAATCAGAGGCGGGGAATCAGAGGCAGGGAATCGGATGTGCGGAATCAGAGATGGGGAATCAGAGGTGGGGATTCAGAGGTGGTGAATCAGAAAAGGGGAATCAGAGGCTGGGAATCAGAGGCAGGGAATCAGATGCAGGGAATCAGAGGCGGGGAATCATAGCTGGCCGATTAGAGGAGGGGAATCAGAGTTGGGGAATCAGAGGCGGGGAATCAGATATGGGGAAACAGTCGGGGAATCAGAGGTGGGGAATCAGACGCAGGGAATCAGATGTGCGGAATCAGAGATGGGGAATCAGAGGCAGGGAATCAGAATCAGAAGCAGGGAATCAGAGGCCGGGAATCAGAGGCAGGGAATCAGATGCGGGGAATCAGAGGCGGGGAATCAGAGCTGGCGAATCAGAGGCTGGGAATCAGAGGTGGGCAATCAGAGGCGGGGAATCAGATATGGGGAATCAGACACGGGGAATCAGAGGCGGGGAATCAGAGATGGGGAATCAGAGGCGGGGAATCAGAGGCAGGGAATCGGACGCCGGGAATCAGAGTCGGGGAATCAGAGCTGGGGAATCAGAGGCGGGGAATCAGAGTTGGGGAATCAGAGGCGGGGATTCAGATATGGGGAAATAGAGGCGGGGAATCAGATATGGGGAATCAGAGGTGTGGAATCAGAGGTTGGGAATCAGAGGAAGGGAATCAGAGTCGGGGAAACAGAGGCGGGGAATCAGATATGTGGAATCAGAGGTGGCGAATCAAAGGCGGTGAAACAGAGATGGGGAATCAGGGCAGGGAATCAGAGGCAGGGAATCAAACACGGGGAATCAGAGCTGGGGAATCAGAAGCGGGGAATCAGAGTTGGGAATCAGAGGCGGGGAATCAGAGGCGGGGAAACAGAGGCGGGGAATCAGAGGTGGGGAATCAGAGGTTGGGAATCAGAGGCAGGGAATCAGAGGCGGGGAATCAGAGGCGGGGAATCAGAGGAAGGGAATCAGATGTGCGGAATCGGAGATGGGGAATCAGAGGCAGGGAATCAGAGGCGGGGAATCAGAGGCGGGGAATCAGAGGCCGGGAATCAGAGGCCGGGAATCAGATATGGGGAAACTGAGGCGGGGAATCCGAGGCGGGGAAACAGAGGCGGGGAATCAGATATGGGGAATCAGAGGTGGGGAATCAGAGGTTGGGAATCAGAGGCAGGGAATCAGAGGCTTGGAATCAGATGCAGGGAATCAGATGCGGGGCATCAGAGGCGGGGAATCAGAGCTGGGGAATCAGAGGTGGGGAATCAGATTTGGGGAATCAGAGGTGGGGACTTAGATATTGGGAAACAGAGGCGGGGAATCAGAGGCGGGGAAACAGAGGCGGGGAATCAGATATGGGGAATCAGAGGTGGGGAATCAGAGGCAGGGAATCAGATGTGCGGAATCAGAGATGGGGAATCAGAGGCAGGGAATCAGAATCAGAAGCAGGGAATCAAAGGCCGGGAATCAGAGGCCGGAATCAGATGATGGGAATCAGAGGCCTGGAATCAGAGGCGGGGAATCAGAGGCAGGGAATCAGATGCGGGTAATCAGAGGCGGGGAATCAGAGCTGGGGAATCAGAGGCGGGGTATTAGAGTTGGGGAATCAGAGGCGGGGAATCAGATATGGGGAAACAGAGGTAGGGAATCAGAGGCGGGGAAACAGAGGCAGGGAATCAGATATGGGGAATCAGAGGCGGGGAATCAGAGGTGGGGAAACATAGGCAGGGAATCGGATGTGCGGAATCAGAGATGGGGAAGCAGAGGCCGGGAATCAGAGGTGGTGAATCAGAGATGGGGAATCAGAGGCGTGGAATCAGAGGCAGGGTATCAGACGCGGGGAATCAGATGCTGGGAATAAGAGGCCGGGAATCAGAGGTGGGGATTCAGAGTCTGGGAATCAGAGATGGGGATTCAGAGGCGGGGAATGAGATATGGAGAATCAGAGGCGGGGAATCAGAGGCGGGGAAACAGAGGTGGGGAATCAGATATGGGGAATCAGAGGTGGCGAATCAAAGGCAGTGAATCAGAGATGGGGAATCAGAGGCGGGGAATCAGAGGCAGGGAATCAGATGCGGGGATTCAGAGGCGGGGAATCAGAGCTGTCGAATCAGAGGCGGGGAATCAGAGGTGGGCAATCAGAGCCGGGGAATCAGATATGGGGAATCAGAGGCGGGGAAACAGAGGCGGGGAATCAGATATGGGGAATCAGAGGTGGGGAATCAGAGGTTGTGAATCAGAGATGGGGAATCAAGGCGGGGAATCAGAGGGAGGGAATCAGACGCGGGGAATCAGAGGCGGGGATTCAGAGCTGGGGAATCAGAGGCGGGGAATCAGAGTTGGGGAATCAGAGGCAGGGAATCAGATATGGGGAATCAGAGGCGGGGAATCAGAGGCGGGGAAACAGAGGTGGGGAATCAGATATGGGGAATCAGAGGTGGGGAATCAGGGGCAGGGAATCAGTGGCAGGGAATCAGAGGCGGGGAATCTGAGCCGGGGAATCAGAGGCAGGGAATCAGACACGGGGAATCAGAGGCGGGGAATCAGAGATGGTGAATCAGAGGCGGGGAATCAGAGGCAGGGAATCGGACGCCGGGAATCAGAGGCGGGGAATCAGAGCTGGGGAATCAGAGGCGGGGAATCAGAGTTGGGGAATCAGAGGCGGGGATCAGATATGGGGAAATAGAGGCGGGGAATCAGATATGGGGAATCAGAGGTGTGGAATCAGAGGTTGGGAATCAGAGGCAGGGAATCAGAGGCGGGGAAACAGAGGCGGGGAATCAGATATGGGGAATCAGAGGTGGCGAATCAAAGGCGGTGAAACAGAGATGGGGAATCAGGGCAGGGAATCAGAGGCAGGGAATCAGAGCTGGGGAAACAGAGGCGGGGAATCAGATATGGGGAATCAGAGGTGGGGAATCAGGGGCGGGGAATCAGTTGCAGGGAATCAGAGCTGGGGAATCAGAGGTGGGGAATCAGAGCTGGGGAAACAGAGGCGGGGAATCAGATATGGGGAATCAGAGGTGGGGAATCAGGGGCGGGGAATCAGTGGCAGGGAATCAGAGATGGGGAATCAGAGGCGGGGAATCAGAGGCAGGGAATCAGATGCGGGGATTCAGAGGCGGGGAATCAGAGCTGGCGAATCAGAGGCGGGGAATCAGAGGTGGGCAATCAGAGCCGGGGAATCAGATATGGGGAATCAGAGGCGGGGAAACAGAGGCGGGGAATCAGATATGGGGAATCAGAGGTGGGGAATCAGAGGTTGTGAATCAGAGATGGGGAATCAAGGCGGGGAATCAGAGGGAGGGAATCAGACGCGGGGAATCAGAGGCGGGGATTCAGAGCTGGGGAATCAGAGGCGGGGAATCAGAGTTGGGGAATCAGAGGCAGGGAATCAGATATGGGGAATCAGAGGCGGGGAATCAGAGGCGGGGAAACAGAGGTGGGGAATCAGATATGGGGAATCAGAGGTGGGGAATCAGGGGCAGGGAATCAGTGGCAGGGAATCAGAGGCGGGGAATCTGAGCCGGGGAATCAGAGGCAGGGAATCAGACACGGGGAATCAGAGGCTGGGAATCAGAGGCAGGGAATCAGACGCAGGGAATCAGAGGCGGGGAATCATAGCTGGCCGATTAGAGGAGGGGAATCAGAGTTGGGGAATCAGAGGCGGGGAATCAGATATGGGGAAACAGTCGGGGAATCAGAGGCGGGGAAACAGAGGCGGGGAATCAGATATGGGGAATCAGAGGTGGGGAATCAGACGCAGGGAATCAGATGTGCGGAATCAGAGATGGGGAATCAGAGGCAGGGAATCAGAATCAGAAGCAGGGAATCAGAGGCCGGGAATCAGAGGCAGGGAATCAGATGCGGGGAATCAGAGGCGGGGAATCAGAGCTGGCGAATCAGAGGCTGGGAATCAGAGGTGGGCAATCAGAGGCGGGGAATCAGATATGGGGAATCAGACACGGGGAATCAGAGGCGGGGAATCAGAGATGGGGAATCAGAGGCGGGGAATCAGAGGCAGGGAATCGGACGCCGGGAATCAGAGTCGGGGAATCAGAGCTGGGGAATCAGAGGCGGGGAATCAGAGTTGGGGAATCAGAGGCGGGGATTCAGATATGGGGAAATAGAGGCGGGGAATCAGATATGGGGAATCAGAGGTGTGGAATCAGAGGTTGGGAATCAGAGGAAGGGAATCAGAGTCGGGGAAACAGAGGCGGGGAATCAGATATGTGGAATCAGAGGTGGCGAATCAAAGGCGGTGAAACAGAGATGGGGAATCAGGGCAGGGAATCAGAGGCAGGGAATCAAACACGGGGAATCAGAGCTGGGGAATCAGAGGCGGGGAATCAGAGTTGGGAATCAGAGGCGGGGAATCAGAGGCGGGGAAACAGAGGCGGGGAATCAGAGGTGGGGAATCAGAGGTTGGGAATCAGAGGCAGGGAATCAGAGGCAGGGAATCAGAGGCGGGGAATCAGAGCTGGGGAATCAGAGGCGGGGTATTAGAGTTGGGGAATCAGAGGCGGGGAATCAGATATGGGGAAACAGAGGTAGGGAATCAGAGGCGGGGAAACAGAGGCAGGGAATCAGATATGGGGAATCAGAGGCGGGGAATCAGAGGTGGGGAAACATAGGCAGGGAATCGGATGTGTGGAATCAGAGATGGGGAAGCAGAGGCCGGGAATCAGAGGTGGTGAATCAGAGATGGGGAATCAGAGGCGTGGAATCAGAGGCAGGGTATCAGACGCGGGGAATCAGATATGGGGAATCAGAGGTGGGGAATTTGAGGTTGCGAATCAGAGGCGGGGAATCAGAGGCGGGGAATCAGAGGCAGGGAATCGGATGTGCGGAATCAGAGATGGGGAATCAGAGGTGGGGATTCAGAGGTGGTGAATCAGAAAAGGGGAATCAGAGGCTGGGAATCAGAGGCAGGGAATCAGACGCAGGGAATCAGAGGCGGGGAATCATAGCTGGCCGATTAGAGGAGGGGAATCAGAGTTGGGGAATCAGAGGCGGGGAATCAGATATGGGGAAACAGTCGGGGAATCAGAGGCGGGGAAACAGAGGCGGGGAATCAGATATGGGGAATCAGAGGTGGGGAATCAGACGCAGGGAATCAGATGTGCGGAATCAGAGATGGGGAATCAGAGGCAGGGAATCAGAATCAGAAGCAGGGAATCAGAGGCCGGGAATCAGAGGCAGGGAATCAGAAGCGGGGAATCAGAGGCGGGGAATCAGAGCTGGCGAATCAGAGGCTGGGAATCAGAGGTGGGCAATCAGAGGCGGGGAATCAGATATGGGGAATCAGACACGGGGAATCAGAGGCGGGGAATCAGAGATGGGGAATCAGAGGCGGGGAATCAGAGGCAGGGAATCGGACGCCGGGAATCAGAGTCGGGGAATCAGAGCTGGGGAATCAGAGGCGGGGAATCAGAGTTGGGGAATCAGAGGCGGGGATTCAGATATGGGGAAATAGAGGCGGGGAATCAGATATGGGGAATCAGAGGTGTGGAATCAGAGGTTGGGAATCAGAGGAAGGGAATCAGAGTCGGGGAAACAGAGGCGGGGAATCAGATATGTGGAATCAGAGGTGGCGAATCAAAGGCGGTGAAACAGAGATGGGGAATCAGGGCAGGGAATCAGAGGCAGGTAATCAAACACGGGGAATCAGAGCTGGGGAATCAGAGGCGGGGAATCAGAGTTGGGAATCAGAGGCGGGGAATCAGAGGCGGGGAAACAGAGGCGGGGAATCAGAGGTGGGGAATCAGAGGTTGGGAATCAGAGGCAGGGAATCAGAGGCGGGGAATCAGAGGCGGGGAATCAGAGGAAGGGAATCAGATGTGCGGAATCGGAGATGGGGAATCAGAGGCAGGGAATCAGAGGCGGGGAATCAGAGGCGGGGAATCAGAGGCCGGGAATCAGAGGCCGGGAATCAGATATGGGGAAACTGAGGCGGGGAATCCGAGGCGGGGAAACAGAGGCGGGGAATCAGATATGGGGAATCAGAGGTGGGGAATCAGAGGTTGGGAATCAGAGGCAGGGAATCAGAGGCTTGGAATCAGATGCAGGGAATCAGATGCGGGGCATCAGAGGCGGGGAATCAGAGCTGGGGAATCAGAGGTGGGGAATCAGATTTGGGGAATCAGAGGTGGGGACTTAGATATTGGGAAACAGAGGCGGGGAATCAGAGGCGGGGAAACAGAGGCGGGGAATCAGATATGGGGAATCAGAGGTGGGGAATCAGAGGCAGGGAATCAGATGTGCGGAATCAGAGATGGGGAATCAGAGGCAGGGAATCAGAATCAGAAGCAGGGAATCAGAGGCCGGGAATCAGAGGCCGGAATCAGATGATGGGAATCAGAGGCCTGGAATCAGAGGCGGGGAATCAGAGGCAGGGAATCAGATGCGGGTAATCAGAGGCGGGGAATCAGAGCTGGGGAATCAGAGGCGGGGTATTAGAGTTGGGGAATCAGAGGCGGGGAATCAGATATGGGGAAACAGAGGTAGGGAATCAGAGGCGGGGAAACAGAGGCAGGGAATCAGATATGGGGAATCAGAGGCGGGGAATCAGAGGTGGGGAAACATAGGCAGGGAATCGGATGTGCGGAATCAGAGATGGGGAAGCAGAGGCCGGGAATCAGAGGTGGTGAATCAGAGATGGGGAATCAGAGGCGTGGAATCAGAGGCAGGGTATCAGACGCGGGGAATCAGATGCTGGGAATAAGAGGCCGGGAATCAGAGGTGGGGATTCAGAGTCTGGGAATCAGAGATGGGGATTCAGAGGCGGGGAATGAGATATGGAGAATCAGAGGCGGGGAATCAGAGGCGGGGAAACAGAGGTGGGGAATCAGATATGGGGAATCAGAGGCGGGGAATCAGAGGCGGAGAATCAGAGGCGGGCAATCAGATGCAGGGAATCAGAGGCAGGGAATCAGAGGCAGGGAATCAGAGGCATGGAATCTGAGGCAGGGAATCAGACGCGGGGAATCTGAGGCGGGGAATCAGAGCTGGGGAATCAGAGGGAGGGAATCAGACGCGGGGAATCTGAGGCGGGGATTCAGAGCTGGGGAATCAGAGGCGGGGAATCAGAGTTGGGGAATCAGAGGCAGGGAATCAGATATGGGGAATCAGAGGCGGGGAATCAGAGGCGGAGAATCAGAGGCGGGCAATCAGATGCAGGGAATCAGAGGCAGGGAATCAGAGGCAGGGAATCAGAGGCATGGAATCTGAGGCAGGGAATCAGACGCGGGGAATCTGAGGCGGGGAATCAGAGCTGGGGAATCAGAGGGAGGGAATCAGACGCGGGGAATCAGAGGCGGGGATTCAGAGCTGGGGAATCAGAGGCGGGGAATCAGAGTTGGGGAATCAGAGGCAGGGAATCAGATATGGGGAATCAGAGGCGGGGAATCAGAGGCGGAGAATCAGAGGCGGGCAATCAGATGCAGGGAATCAGAGGCAGGGAATCAGAGGCAGGGAATCAGAGGCATGGAATCTGAGGCAGGGAATCTGAGGTGGGGAATCAGAGGCGGGGTAACAGGTGGGTAAACAGAGGGGGGTAAACATAGGCGGGGAATCAGAGGCGCGGATTCAGAGGCGGGGAATCAGAGGCAGGGAATCAGAGGTGGGGAATCAGAGGCGGGGAATCAGATGCGGGGAATCAGAGGTGGGGAATCAGAGGCGGGGTATCAGAGGAGGGGAATCAGAGGCGGGGAATCAGAGGCGGGGAATCAGAGGCGGGGAATCAGAGGCGTGCAATCAGAGGCGGGGAATCAGAGGTGGGGAATCAGAAGTGTGGAATCAGAGGCGGGGAAACAGAGGCGGGGAATCAGATATGGGGAATCAGAGGTGGGGCATCAGAGGTTGTGAATCACAGATGGGGAATCAGAGGCGGGGAATCAGAGGCAGGGAATCAGACGCGGGGAATCAGAGGCGGGGATTCAGAGCTGGGGAATCAGAGGCGGGGAATCAGAGTTGGGGAATCAGAGGCGGGGAATCAGATATGGGGAATCAGAGGCAGGGAATCAGAGGCGGGAAAACAGAGGCGGGGAATCAGATATGGGGAATCAGAGGCGGGGAATCAGCGGCAGGGAATTAGACACGGGGAATCAGAGGCGGGGAATCAGAGATGGGGAATCAGAGGCGGGGAATCTGAGGCAGGGAATCGGATGCCGGGAATCAGAGGCGGGATATCAGAGCTGGGTAATCAGAGGCGGGGAATCAGAGTTGGGGAATCAGAGGCGGCGAAGCAGATATGGGGAAATAGAGGCGGGGAATCAGATATGGAGAATCACAGGCGGGGAATCAGATATGGGGAATCAGAGGCTGGGAATCAGAGGGGGGGAAACAGAGGCGGGGAATAAGATATGGGGAATCAGAGGTGGGGAATCAGGGGCGGGGAATCAGTGGAAGGGAATCAGAGGCGGGGAATCAGAGGCGGGGAATCAAAGGAAGGGAATCAAAGGAAGGGAATCAGACACGGGGAATCAGAGGTGGGGAATCAGAGATGGGGAATCAGAGGCGGGGAATCACAGGCAGGGAATCAGACGCGGGGAATCAGAGGCGGGGAATCAGAGCTGGGGAATCAGAGGTGGGGAATCGGTTGTGCAGAATCAGAGATGGGGAATCGGATGCGGGGAATCAGAGGCGGGGAATCAGAGCTGGGGAATCAGAGGTGGGGAATCAGAGTTGGGGAATCAGAGGTGGGGAATAAGATATGGGGAAACAGAGGCGGGGAATCAGAGGCGGGGAAACAGAGGCGGGGAATCAGATATGGGGAATCAGAGGTGGGGAATCAGAGGCAGGGAATCAGATGTGCGGAATCAGAGATGGGGAATCAGAGGCAGGGAATCAGAATCAGAAGCGGGGAATCAGAGGCCGGGAATCAGAGGCCGGGAATCAGATGCTGGGAATAAGAGGCCGGGAATCAGAGGTGGGGATTCAGAGTCTGGGAATCAGAGATGGGGATTCAGAGGCGGGGAATGAGATATGGAGAATCAGAGGCGGGGAATCAGAGGCGGGGAAACAGAGGTGGGGAATCAGATATGGGGAATCAGAGGTGGCGAATCAAAGGCAGTGAATCAGAGATGGGGAATCAGAGGCGGGGAATCAGAGGCAGGGAATCAGATGCGGGGATTCAGAGGCGGGGAATCAGAGCTGGCGAATCAGAGGCGGGGAATCAGAGGTGGGCAATCAGAGCCGGGGAATCAGATATGGGGAATCAGAGGCGGGGAAACAGAGGCGGGGAATCAGATATGGGGAATCAGAGGTGGGGAATCAGAGGTTGTGAATCAGAGATGGGGAATCAAGGCGGGGAATCAGAGGGAGGGAATCAGACGCGGGGAATCAGAGGCGGGGATTCAGAGCTGGGGAATCAGAGGCGGGGAATCAGAGTTGGGGAATCAGAGGCAGGGAATCAGATATGGGGAATCAGAGGCGGGGAATCAGAGGCGGGGAAACAGAGGCGGGGAATCAGAGATGGTGAATCAGAGGCGGGGAATCAGAGGCAGGGAATCAGAGGCGGGGAATCTGAGCCGGGGAATCAGAGGCAGGGAATCAGACACGGGGAATCAGAGGCGGGGAATCAGAGATGGTGAATCAGAGGCGGGGAATCAGAGGCAGGGAATCGGACGCCGGGAATCAGAGGCGGGGAATCAGAGCTGGGGAATCAGAGGCGGGGAATCAGAGTTGGGGAATCAGAGGCGGGGATCAGATATGGGGAAATAGAGGCGGGGAATCAGATATGGGGAATCAGAGGTGTGGAATCAGAGGTTGGGAATCAGAGGCAGGGAATCAGAGGCGGGGAAACAGAGGCGGGGAATCAGATATGGGGAATCAGAGGTGGCGAATCAAAGGCGGTGAAACAGAGATTGGGAATCAGGGCAGGGAATCAGAGGCAGGGATTCAGAGCTGGGGAAACAGAGGCGGGGAATCAGATATGGGGAATCAGAGGTGGGGAATCAGGGGCGGGGAATCAGTTGCAGGGAATCAGAGCTGGGGAATCAGAGGTGGGGAATCAGAGCTGGGGAAACAGAGGCGGGGAATCAGATATGGGGAATCAGAGGTGGGGAATCAGGGGCGGGGAATCAGTGGCAGGGAATCAGAGGCCGGGAATAAAAGGCGGGGAATCAGAGCTGGGGAATCAGAGGCGGGGAATCAGAGTTGGGGAATCAGAGGAGGGGAATCAGATATGGGGAAACAGAGGCCGGGAATCAGAGGCAGGGAAACAGAGGCGGGGAATCAGATATGGGGAATCAGAGGTGGGGAATTTGAGGTTGCGAATCAGAGGCGGGGAATCAGAGGCGGGGAATCAGAGGCAGGGAATCGGATGTGCGGAATCAGAGATGGGGAATCAGAGGTGGGGATTCAGAGGTGGTGAATCAGAAAAGGGGAATCAGAGGCTGGGAATCAGAGGCAGGGAATCAGACGCAGGGAATCAGAGGCGGGGAATCATAGCTGGCCGATTAGAAGAGGGGAATCAGAGTTGGGGAATCAGAGGCGGGGAATCAGATATGGGGAAACAGTCGGGGAATCAGAGGCGGGGAAACAGAGGCGGGGAATCAGATATGGGGAATCAGAGGTGGGGAATCAGACGCAGGGAATCAGATGTGCGGAATCAGAGATGGGGAATCAGAGGCAGGGAATCAGAATCAGAAGCAGGGAATCAGAGGCCGGGAATCAGAGGCAGGGAATCAGATGCGGGGAATCAGAGGCGGGGAATCAGAGCTGGCGAATCAGAGGCTGGGAATCAGAGGTGGGCAATCAGAGGCGGGGAATCAGATATGGGGAATCAGACACGGGGAATCAGAGGCGGGGAATCAGAGATGGGGAATCAGAGGCGGGGAATCAGAGGCAGGGAATCGGACGCCGGGAATCAGAGTCGGGGAATCAGAGCTGGGGAATCAGAGGCGGGGAATCAGAGTTGGGGAATCAGAGGCGGGGATTCAGATATGGGGAAATAGAGGCGGGGAATCAGATATGGGGAATCAGAGGTGTGGAATCAGAGGTTGGGAATCAGAGGAAGGGAATCAGAGTCGGGGAAACAGAGGCGGGGAATCAGATATGTGGAATCAGAGGTGGCGAATCAAAGGCGGTGAAACAGAGATGGGGAATCAGGGCAGGGAATCAGAGGCAGGGAATCAAACACGGGGAATCAGAGCTGGGGAATCAGAGGCGGGGAATCAGAGTTGGGAATCAGAGGCGGGGAATCAGAGGCGGGGAAACAGAGGCGGGGAATCAGAGGTGGGGAATCAGAGGTTGGGAATCAGAGGCAGGGAATCAGAGGCGGGGAATCAGAGGCGGGGAATCAGAGGAAGGGAATCAGATGTGCGGAATCGGAGATGGGGAATCAGAGGCAGGGAATCAGAGGCGGGGAATCAGAGGCGGGGAATCGGAGGCCGGGAATCAGAGGCCGGGAATCAGATATGGGGAAACTGAGGCGGGGAATCCGAGGCGGGGAAACAGAGGCGGGGAATCAGATATGGGGAATCAGAGGTGGGGAATCAGAGGTTGGGAATCAGAGGCAGGGAATCAGAGGCTTGGAATCAGATGCAGGGAATCAGATGCGGGGCATCAGAGGCGGGGAATCAGAGCTGGGGAATCAGAGGTGGGGAATCAGATTTGGGGAATCAGAGGTGGGGACTTAGATATTGGGAAACAGAGGCGGGGAATCAGAGGCGGGGAAACAGAGGCGGGGAATCAGATATGGGGAATCAGAGGTGGGGAATCAGAGGCAGGGAATCAGATGTGCGGAATCAGAGATGGGGAATCAGAGGCAGGGAATCAGAATCAGAAGCAGGGAATCAGAGGCCGGGAATCAGAGGCCGGAATCAGATGATGGGAATCAGAGGCCTGGAATCAGAGGCGGGGAATCAGAGGCAGGGAATCAGATGCGGGTAATCAGAGGCGGGGAATCAGAGCTGGGGAATCAGAGGCGGGGTATTAGAGTTGGGGAATCAGAGGCGGGGAATCAGATATGGGGAAACAGAGGTAGGGAATCAGAGGCGGGGAAACAGAGGCAGGGAATCAGATATGGGGAATCAGAGGCGGGGAATCAGAGGTGGGGAAACATAGGCAGGGAATCGGATGTGCGGAATCAGAGATGGGGAAGCAGAGGCCGGGAATCAGAGGTGGTGAATCAGAGATGGGGAATCAGAGGCGTGGAATCAGAGGCAGGGTATCAGACGCGGGGAATCAGATGCTGGGAATAAGAGGCCGGGAATCAGAGGTGGGGATTCAGAGTCTGGGAATCAGAGATGGGGATTCAGAGGCGGGGAATGAGATATGGAGAATCAGAGGCGGGGAATCAGAGGCGGGGAAACAGAGGTGGGGAATCAGATATGGGGAATCAGAGGTGGCGAATCAAAGGCAGTGAATCAGAGATGGGGAATCAGAGGCGGGGAATCAGAGGCAGGGAATCAGATGCGGGGATTCAGAGGCGGGGAATCAGAGCTGGCGAATCAGAGGCGGGGAAACAGAGGCGGGGAATCAGATATGGGGAATCAGAGGTGGGGAATCAGAGGTTGTGAATCAGAGATGGGGAATCAAGGCGGGGAATCAGAGGGAGGGAATCAGACGCGGGGAATCAGAGGCGGGGATTCAGAGCTGGGGAATCAGAGGCGGGGAATCAGAGTTGGGGAATCAGAGGCAGGGAATCAGATATGGGGAATCAGAGGCGGGGAATCAGAGGCGGGGAAACAGAGGTGGGGAATCAGATATGGGGAATCAGAGGTGGGGAATCAGGGGCAGGGAATCAGTGGCAGGGAATCAGAGGCGGGGAATCTGAGCCGGGGAATCAGAGGCAGGGAATCAGACACGGGGAATCAGAGGCGGGGAATCAGAGATGGTGAATCAGAGGCGGGGAATCAGAGGCAGGGAATCGGACGCCGGGAATCAGAGGCGGGGAATCAGAGCTGGGGAATCAGAGGCGGGGAATCAGAGTTGGGGAATCAGAGGCGGGGATCAGATATGGGGAAATAGAGGCGGGGAATCAGATATGGGGAATCAGAGGTGTGGAATCAGAGGTTGGGAATCAGAGGCAGGGAATCAGAGGCGGGGAAACAGAGGCGGGGAATCAGATATGGGGAATCAGAGGTGGCGAATCAAAGGCGGTGAAACAGAGATGGGGAATCAGGGCAGGGAATCAGAGGCAGGGAATCAGAGCTGGGGAAACAGAGGCGGGGAATCAGATATGGGGAATCAGAGGTGGGGAATCAGGGGCGGGGAATCAGTTGCAGGGAATCAGAGCTGGGGAATCAGAGGTGGGGAATCAGAGCTGGGGAAACAGAGGCGGGGAATCAGATATGGGGAATCAGAGGTGGGGAATCAGGGGCGGGGAATCAGTGGCAGGGAATCAGAGGCCGGGAATAAAAGGCGGGGAATCAGAGCTGGGGAATCAGAGGCGGGGAATCAGAGTTGGGGAATCAGAGGAGGGGAATCAGATATGGGGAAACAGAGGCCGGGAATCAGAGGCAGGGAAACAGAGGCGGGGAATCAGATATGGGGAATCAGAGGTGGGGAATTTGAGGTTGCGAATCAGAGGCGGGGAATCAGAGGCGGGGAATCAGAGGCAGGGAATCGGATGTGCGGAATCAGAGATGGGGAATCAGAGGTGGGGATTCAGAGGTGGTGAATCAGAAAAGGGGAATCAGAGGCTGGGAATCAGAGGCAGGGAATCAGACGCAGGGAATCAGAGGCGGGGAATCATAGCTGGCCGATTAGAGGAGGGGAATCAGAGTTGGGGAATCAGAGGCGGGGAATCAGATATGGGGAAACAGTCGGGGAATCAGAGGCGGGGAAACAGAGGCGGGGAATCAGATATGGGGAATCAGAGGTGGGGAATCAGACGCAGGGAATCAGATGTGCGGAATCAGAGATGGGGAATCAGAGGCAGGGAATCAGAATCAGAAGCAGGGAATCAGAGGCCGGGAATCAGAGGAAGGGAATCAGATGCGGGGAATCAGAGGCGGGGAATCAGAGCTGGCGAATCAGAGGCTGGGAATCAGAGGTGGGCAATCAGAGGCGGGGAATCAGATATGGGGAATCAGACACGGGGAATCAGAGGCGGGGAATCAGAGATGGGGAATCAGAGGCGGGGAATCAGAGGCAGGGAATCGGACGCCGGGAATCAGAGTCGGGGAATCAGAGCTGGGGAATCAGAGGCGGGGAATCAGAGTTGGGGAATCAGAGGCGGGGATTCAGATATGGGGAAATAGAGGCGGGGAATCAGATATGGGGAATCAGAGGTGTGGAATCAGAGGTTGGGAATCAGAGGAAGGGAATCAGAGTCGGGGAAACAGAGGCGGGGAATCAGATATGTGGAATCAGAGGTGGCGAATCAAAGGCGGTGAAACAGAGATGGGGAATCAGGGCAGGGAATCAGAGGCAGGGAATCAAACACGGGGAATCAGAGCTGGGGAATCAGAGGCGGGGAATCAGAGTTGGGAATCAGAGGCGGGGAATCAGAGGCGGGGAAACAGAGGCGGGGAATCAGAGGTGGGGAATCAGAGGTTGGGAATCAGAGGCAGGGAATCAGAGGCGGGGAATCAGAGGCGGGGAATCAGAGCTGGGGAATCAGAGGCGGGGTATTAGAGTTGGGGAATCAGAGGCGGGGAATCAGATATGGGGAAACAGAGGTAGGGAATCAGAGGCGGGGAAACAGAGGCAGGGAATCAGATATGGGGAATCAGAGGCGGGGAATCAGAGGTGGGGAAACATAGGCAGGGAATCGGATGTGCGGAATCAGAGATGGGGAAGCAGAGGCCGGGAATCAGAGGTGGTGAATCAGAGATGGGGAATCAGAGGCGTGGAATCAGAGGCAGGGTATCAGACGCGGGGAATCAGATATGGGGAATCAGAGGTGGGGAATTTGAGGTTGTGAATCAGAGGCGGGGAATCAGAGGCGGGGAATCAGAGGCAGGGAATCGGATGTGCGGAATCAGAGATGGGGAATCAGAGGTGGGGATTCAGAGGTGGTGAATCAGAAAAGGGGAATCAGAGGCTGGGAATCAGAGGCAGGGAATCAGATGCAGGGAATCAGAGGCGGGGAATCATAGCTGGCCGATTAGAGGAGGGGAATCAGAGTTGGGGAATCAGAGGCGGGGAATCAGATATGGGGAAACAGTCGGGGAATCAGAGGTGGGGAATCAGACGCAGGGAATCAGATGTGCGGAATCAGAGATGGGGAATCAGAGGCAGGGAATCAGAATCAGAAGCAGGGAATCAGAGGCCGGGAATCAGAGGCAGGGAATCAGATGCGGGGAATCAGAGGCGGGGAATCAGAGCTGGCGAATCAGAGGCTGGGAATCAGAGGTGGGCAATCAGAGGCGGGGAATCAGATATGGGGAATCAGACACGGGGAATCAGAGGCGGGGAATCAGAGATGGGGAATCAGAGGCGGGGAATCAGAGGCAGGGAATCGGACGCCGGGAATCAGAGTCGGGGAATCAGAGCTGGGGAATCAGAGGCGGGGAATCAGAGTTGGGGAATCAGAGGCGGGGATTCAGATATGGGGAAATAGAGGCGGGGAATCAGATATGGGGAATCAGAGGTGTGGAATCAGAGGTTGGGAATCAGAGGAAGGGAATCAGAGTCGGGGAAACAGAGGCGGGGAATCAGATATGTGGAATCAGAGGTGGCGAATCAAAGGCGGTGAAACAGAGATGGGGAATCAGGGCAGGGAATCAGAGGCAGGGAATCAAACACGGGGAATCAGAGCTGGGGAATCAGAGGCGGGGAATCAGAGTTGGGAATCAGAGGCGGGGAATCAGAGGCGGGGAAACAGAGGCGGGGAATCAGAGGTGGGGAATCAGAGGTTGGGAATCAGAGGCAGGGAATCAGAGGCGGGGAATCAGAGGCGGGGAATCAGAGGAAGGGAATCAGATGTGCGGAATCGGAGATGGGGAATCAGAGGCAGGGAATCAGAGGCGGGGAATCAGAGGCGGGGAATCAGAGGCCGGGAATCAGAGGCCGGGAATCAGATATGGGGAAACTGAGGCGGGGAATCCGAGGCGGGGAAACAGAGGCGGGGAATCAGATATGGGGAATCAGAGGTGGGGAATCAGAGGTTGGGAATCAGAGGCAGGGAATCAGAGGCTTGGAATCAGATGCAGGGAATCAGATGCGGGGCATCAGAGGCGGGGAATCAGAGCTGGGGAATCAGAGGTGGGGAATCAGATTTGGGGAATCAGAGGTGGGGACTTAGATATTGGGAAACAGAGGCGGGGAATCAGAGGCGGGGAAACAGAGGCGGGGAATCAGATATGGGGAATCAGAGGTGGGGAATCAGAGGCAGGGAATCAGATGTGCGGAATCAGAGATGGGGAATCAGAGGCAGGGAATCAGAATCAGAAGCAGGGAATCAAAGGCCGGGAATCAGAGGCCGGAATCAGATGATGGGAATCAGAGGCCTGGAATCAGAGGCGGGGAATCAGAGGCAGGGAATCAGATGCGGGTAATCAGAGGCGGGGAATCAGAGCTGGGGAATCAGAGGCGGGGTATTAGAGTTGGGGAATCAGAGGCGGGGAATCAGATATGGGGAAACAGAGGTAGGGAATCAGAGGCGGGGAAACAGAGGCAGGGAATCAGATATGGGGAATCAGAGGCGGGGAATCAGAGGTGGGGAAACATAGGCAGGGAATCGGATGTGCGGAATCAGAGATGGGGAAGCAGAGGCCGGGAATCAGAGGTGGTGAATCAGAGATGGGGAATCAGAGGCGTGGAATCAGAGGCAGGGTATCAGACGCGGGGAATCAGATGCTGGGAATAAGAGGCCGGGAATCAGAGGTGGGGATTCAGAGTCTGGGAATCAGAGATGGGGATTCAGAGGCGGGGAATGAGATATGGAGAATCAGAGGCGGGGAATCAGAGGCGGGGAAACAGAGGTGGGGAATCAGATATGGGGAATCAGAGGTGGCGAATCAAAGGCAGTGAATCAGAGATGGGGAATCAGAGGCGGGGAATCAGAGGCAGGGAATCAGATGCGGGGATTCAGAGGCGGGGAATCAGAGCTGTCGAATCAGAGGCGGGGAATCAGAGGTGGGCAATCAGAGCCGGGGAATCAGATATGGGGAATCAGAGGCGGGGAAACAGAGGCGGGGAATCAGATATGGGGAATCAGAGGTGGGGAATCAGAGGTTGTGAATCAGAGATGGGGAATCAAGGCGGGGAATCAGAGGGAGGGAATCAGACGCGGGGAATCAGAGGCGGGGATTCAGAGCTGGGGAATCAGAGGCGGGGAATCAGAGTTGGGGAATCAGAGGCAGGGAATCAGATATGGGGAATCAGAGGCGGGGAATCAGAGGCGGGGAAACAGAGGTGGGGAATCAGATATGGGGAATCAGAGGTGGGGAATCAGGGGCAGGGAATCAGTGGCAGGGAATCAGAGGCGGGGAATCTGAGCCGGGGAATCAGAGGCAGGGAATCAGACACGGGGAATCAGAGGCGGGGAATCAGAGATGGTGAATCAGAGGCGGGGAATCAGAGGCAGGGAATCGGACGCCGGGAATCAGAGGCGGGGAATCAGAGCTGGGGAATCAGAGGCGGGGAATCAGAGTTGGGGAATCAGAGGCGGGGATCAGATATGGGGAAATAGAGGCGGGGAATCAGATATGGGGAATCAGAGGTGTGGAATCAGAGGTTGGGAATCAGAGGCAGGGAATCAGAGGCGGGGAAACAGAGGCGGGGAATCAGATATGGGGAATCAGAGGTGGCGAATCAAAGGCGGTGAAACAGAGATGGGGAATCAGGGCAGGGAATCAGAGGCAGGGAATCAGAGCTGGGGAAACAGAGGCGGGGAATCAGATATGGGGAATCAGAGGTGGGGAATCAGGGGCGGGGAATCAGTTGCAGGGAATCAGAGCTGGGGAATCAGAGGTGGGGAATCAGAGCTGGGGAAACAGAGGCGGGGAATCAGATATGGGGAATCAGAGGTGGGGAATCAGGGGCGGGGAATCAGTGGCAGGGAATCAGAGATGGGGAATCAGAGGCGGGGAATCAGAGGCAGGGAATCAGATGCGGGGATTCAGAGGCGGGGAATCAGAGCTGGCGAATCAGAGGCGGGGAATCAGAGGTGGGCAATCAGAGCCGGGGAATCAGATATGGGGAATCAGAGGCGGGGAAACAGAGGCGGGGAATCAGATATGGGGAATCAGAGGTGGGGAATCAGAGGTTGTGAATCAGAGATGGGGAATCAAGGCGGGGAATCAGAGGGAGGGAATCAGACGCGGGGAATCAGAGGCGGGGATTCAGAGCTGGGGAATCAGAGGCGGGGAATCAGAGTTGGGGAATCAGAGGCAGGGAATCAGATATGGGGAATCAGAGGCGGGGAATCAGAGGCGGGGAAACAGAGGTGGGGAATCAGATATGGGGAATCAGAGGTGGGGAATCAGGGGCAGGGAATCAGTGGCAGGGAATCAGAGGCGGGGAATCTGAGCCGGGGAATCAGAGGCAGGGAATCAGACACGGGGAATCAGAGGCTGGGAATCAGAGGCAGGGAATCAGACGCAGGGAATCAGAGGCGGGGAATCATAGCTGGCCGATTAGAGGAGGGGAATCAGAGTTGGGGAATCAGAGGCGGGGAATCAGATATGGGGAAACAGTCGGGGAATCAGAGGCGGGGAAACAGAGGCGGGGAATCAGATATGGGGAATCAGAGGTGGGGAATCAGACGCAGGGAATCAGATGTGCGGAATCAGAGATGGGGAATCAGAGGCAGGGAATCAGAATCAGAAGCAGGGAATCAGAGGCCGGGAATCAGAGGCAGGGAATCAGATGCGGGGAATCAGAGGCGGGGAATCAGAGCTGGCGAATCAGAGGCTGGGAATCAGAGGTGGGCAATCAGAGGCGGGGAATCAGATATGGGGAATCAGACACGGGGAATCAGAGGCGGGGAATCAGAGATGGGGAATCAGAGGCGGGGAATCAGAGGCAGGGAATCGGACGCCGGGAATCAGAGTCGGGGAATCAGAGCTGGGGAATCAGAGGCGGGGAATCAGAGTTGGGGAATCAGAGGCGGGGATTCAGATATGGGGAAATAGAGGCGGGGAATCAGATATGGGGAATCAGAGGTGTGGAATCAGAGGTTGGGAATCAGAGGAAGGGAATCAGAGTCGGGGAAACAGAGGCGGGGAATCAGATATGTGGAATCAGAGGTGGCGAATCAAAGGCGGTGAAACAGAGATGGGGAATCAGGGCAGGGAATCAGAGGCAGGGAATCAAACACGGGGAATCAGAGCTGGGGAATCAGAGGCGGGGAATCAGAGTTGGGAATCAGAGGCGGGGAATCAGAGGCGGGGAAACAGAGGCGGGGAATCAGAGGTGGGGAATCAGAGGTTGGGAATCAGAGGCAGGGAATCAGAGGCAGGGAATCAGAGGCGGGGAATCAGAGCTGGGGAATCAGAGGCGGGGTATTAGAGTTGGGGAATCAGAGGCGGGGAATCAGATATGGGGAAACAGAGGTAGGGAATCAGAGGCGGGGAAACAGAGGCAGGGAATCAGATATGGGGAATCAGAGGCGGGGAATCAGAGGTGGGGAAACATAGGCAGGGAATCGGATGTGCGGAATCAGAGATGGGGAAGCAGAGGCCGGGAATCAGAGGTGGTGAATCAGAGATGGGGAATCAGAGGCGTGGAATCAGAGGCAGGGTATCAGACGCGGGGAATCAGATATGGGGAATCAGAGGTGGGGAATTTGAGGTTGCGAATCAGAGGCGGGGAATCAGAGGCGGGGAATCAGAGGCAGGGAATCGGATGTGCGGAATCAGAGATGGGGAATCAGAGGTGGGGATTCAGAGGTGGTGAATCAGAAAAGGGGAATCAGAGGCTGGGAATCAGAGGCAGGGAATCAGACGCAGGGAATCAGAGGCGGGGAATCATAGCTGGCCGATTAGAGGAGGGGAATCAGAGTTGGGGAATCAGAGGCGGGGAATCAGATATGGGGAAACAGTCGGGGAATCAGAGGCGGGGAAACAGAGGCGGGGAATCAGATATGGGGAATCAGAGGTGGGGAATCAGACGCAGGGAATCAGATGTGCGGAATCAGAGATGGGGAATCAGAGGCAGGGAATCAGAATCAGAAGCAGGGAATCAGAGGCCGGGAATCAGAGGCAGGGAATCAGAAGCGGGGAATCAGAGGCGGGGAATCAGAGCTGGCGAATCAGAGGCTGGGAATCAGAGGTGGGCAATCAGAGGCGGGGAATCAGATATGGGGAATCAGACACGGGGAATCAGAGGCGGGGAATCAGAGATGGGGAATCAGAGGCGGGGAATCAGAGGCAGGGAATCGGACGCCGGGAATCAGAGTCGGGGAATCAGAGCTGGGGAATCAGAGGCGGGGAATCAGAGTTGGGGAATCAGAGGCGGGGATTCAGATATGGGGAAATAGAGGCGGGGAATCAGATATGGGGAATCAGAGGTGTGGAATCAGAGGTTGGGAATCAGAGGAAGGGAATCAGAGTCGGGGAAACAGAGGCGGGGAATCAGATATGTGGAATCAGAGGTGGCGAATCAAAGGCGGTGAAACAGAGATGGGGAATCAGGGCAGGGAATCAGAGGCAGGTAATCAAACACGGGGAATCAGAGCTGGGGAATCAGAGGCGGGGAATCAGAGTTGGGAATCAGAGGCGGGGAATCAGAGGCGGGGAAACAGAGGCGGGGAATCAGAGGTGGGGAATCAGAGGTTGGGAATCAGAGGCAGGGAATCAGAGGCGGGGAATCAGAGGCGGGGAATCAGAGGAAGGGAATCAGATGTGCGGAATCGGAGATGGGGAATCAGAGGCAGGGAATCAGAGGCGGGGAATCAGAGGCGGGGAATCAGAGGCCGGGAATCAGAGGCCGGGAATCAGATATGGGGAAACTGAGGCGGGGAATCCGAGGCGGGGAAACAGAGGCGGGGAATCAGATATGGGGAATCAGAGGTGGGGAATCAGAGGTTGGGAATCAGAGGCAGGGAATCAGAGGCTTGGAATCAGATGCAGGGAATCAGATGCGGGGCATCAGAGGCGGGGAATCAGAGCTGGGGAATCAGAGGTGGGGAATCAGATTTGGGGAATCAGAGGTGGGGACTTAGATATTGGGAAACAGAGGCGGGGAATCAGAGGCGGGGAAACAGAGGCGGGGAATCAGATATGGGGAATCAGAGGTGGGGAATCAGAGGCAGGGAATCAGATGTGCGGAATCAGAGATGGGGAATCAGAGGCAGGGAATCAGAATCAGAAGCAGGGAATCAGAGGCCGGGAATCAGAGGCCGGAATCAGATGATGGGAATCAGAGGCCTGGAATCAGAGGCGGGGAATCAGAGGCAGGGAATCAGATGCGGGTAATCAGAGGCGGGGAATCAGAGCTGGGGAATCAGAGGCGGGGTATTAGAGTTGGGGAATCAGAGGCGGGGAATCAGATATGGGGAAACAGAGGTAGGGAATCAGAGGCGGGGAAACAGAGGCAGGGAATCAGATATGGGGAATCAGAGGCGGGGAATCAGAGGTGGGGAAACATAGGCAGGGAATCGGATGTGCGGAATCAGAGATGGGGAAGCAGAGGCCGGGAATCAGAGGTGGTGAATCAGAGATGGGGAATCAGAGGCGTGGAATCAGAGGCAGGGTATCAGACGCGGGGAATCAGATGCTGGGAATAAGAGGCCGGGAATCAGAGGTGGGGATTCAGAGTCTGGGAATCAGAGATGGGGATTCAGAGGCGGGGAATGAGATATGGAGAATCAGAGGCGGGGAATCAGAGGCGGGGAAACAGAGGTGGGGAATCAGATATGGGGAATCAGAGGTGGCGAATCAAAGGCAGTGAATCAGAGATGGGGAATCAGAGGCGGGGAATCAGAGGCAGGGAATCAGATGCGGGGATTCAGAGGCGGGGAATCAGAGCTGGCGAATCAGAGGCGGGGAATCAGAGGTGGGCAATCAGAGCCGGGGAATCAGATATGGGGAATCAGAGGCGGGGAAACAGAGGCGGGGAATCAGATATGGGGAATCAGAGGTGGGGAATCAGAGGTTGTGAATCAGAGATGGGGAATCAAGGCGGGGAATCAGAGGGAGGGAATCAGACGCGGGGAATCAGAGGCGGGGATTCAGAGCTGGGGAATCAGAGGCGGGGAATCAGAGTTGGGGAATCAGAGGCAGGGAATCAGATATGGGGAATCAGAGGCGGGGAATCAGAGGCGGGGAAACAGAGGTGGGGAATCAGATATGGGGAATCAGAGGTGGGGAATCAGGGGCAGGGAATCAGTGGCAGGGAATCAGAGGCGGGGAATCTGAGCCGGGGAATCAGAGGCTGGGAATCAGACACGGGGAATCAGAGGCGGGGAATCAGAGATGGTGAATCAGAGGCGGGGAATCAGAGGCAGGGAATTGGACGCCGGGAATCAGAGGCGGGGAATCAGAGCTGGGGAATCAGAGGCGGGGAATCAGAGTTGGGGAATCAGAGGCGGGGATCAGATATGGGGAAATAGAGGCGGGGAATCAGATATGGGGAATCAGAGGTGTGGAATCAGAGGTTGGGAATCAGAGGCAGGGAATCAGAGGCGGGGAAACAGAGGCGGGGAATCAGATATGGGGAATCAGAGGTGGCGAATCAAAGGCGGTGAAACAGAGATGGGGAATCAGGGCAGGGAATCAGAGGCAGGGAATCAGAGCTGGGGAAACAGAGGCGGGGAATCAGATATGGGGAATCAGAGGTGGGGAATCAGGGGCGGGGAATCAGTTGCAGGGAATCAGAGCTGGGGAATCAGAGGTGGGGAATCAGAGCTGGGGAAACAGAGGCGGGGAATCAGATATGGGGAATCAGAGGTGGGGAATCAGGGGCGGGGAATCAGTGGCAGGGAATCAGAGGCCGGGAATAAAAGGCGGGGAATCAGAGCTGGGGAATCAGAGGCGGGGAATCAGAGTTGGGGAATCAGAGGAGGGGAATCAGATATGGGGAAACAGAGGCCGGGAATCAGAGGCAGGGAAACAGAGGCGGGGAATCAGATATGGGGAATCAGAGGTGGGGAATTTGAGGTTGCGAATCAGAGGCGGGGAATCAGAGGCGGGGAATCAGAGGCAGGGAATCGGATGTGCGGAATCAGAGATGGGGAATCAGAGGTGGGGATTCAGAGGTGGTGAATCAGAAAAGGGGAATCAGAGGCTGGGAATCAGAGGCAGGGAATCAGACGCAGGGAATCAGAGGCGGGGAATCATAGCTGGCCGATTAGAGGAGGGGAATCAGAGTTGGGGAATCAGAGGCGGGGAATCAGATATGGGGAAACAGTCGGGGAATCAGAGGCGGGGAAACAGAGGCGGGGAATCAGATATGGGGAATCAGAGGTGGGGAATCAGACGCAGGGAATCAGATGTGCGGAATCAGAGATGGGGATTCAGAGGCAGGGAATCAGAATCAGAAGCAGGGAATCAGAGGCCGGGAATCAGAGGCAGGGAATCAGATGCGGGGAATCAGAGGCGGGGAATCAGAGCTGGCGAATCAGAGGCTGGGAATCAGAGGTGGGCAATCAGAGGCGGGGAATCAGATATGGGGAATCAGACACGGGGAATCAGAGGCGGGGAATCAGAGATGGGGAATCAGAGGCGGGGAATCAGAGGCAGGGAATCGGACGCCGGGAATCAGAGTCGGGGAATCAGAGCTGGGGAATCAGAGGCGGGGAATCAGAGTTGGGGAATCAGAGGCGGGGATTCAGATATGGGGAAATAGAGGCGGGGAATCAGATATGGGGAATCAGAGGTGTGGAATCAGAGGTTGGGAATCAGAGGAAGGGAATCAGAGTCGGGGAAACAGAGGCGGGGAATCAGATATGTGGAATCAGAGGTGGCGAATCAAAGGCGGTGAAACAGAGATGGGGAATCAGGGCAGGGAATCAGAGGCAGGGAATCAAACACGGGGAATCAGAGCTGGGGAATCAGAGGCGGGGAATCAGAGTTGGGAATCAGAGGCGGGGAATCAGAGGCGGGGAAACAGAGGCGGGGAATCAGAGGTGGGGAATCAGAGGTTGGGAATCAGAGGCAGGGAATCAGAGGCGGGGAATCAGAGGCGGGGAATCAGAGCTGGGGAATCAGAGGCGGGGTATTAGAGTTGGGGAATCAGAGGCGGGGAATCAGATATGGGGAAACAGAGGTAGGGAATCAGAGGCGGGGAAACAGAGGCAGGGAATCAGATATGGGGAATCAGAGGCGGGGAATCAGAGGTGGGGAAACATAGGCAGGGAATCGGATGTGCGGAATCAGAGATGGGGAAGCAGAGGCCGGGAATCAGAGGTGGTGAATCAGAGATGGGGAATCAGAGGCGTGGAATCAGAGGCAGGGTATCAGACGCGGGGAATCAGATATGGGGAATCAGAGGTGGGGAATTTGAGGTTGCGAATCAGAGGCGGGGAATCAGAGGCGGGGAATCAGAGGCAGGGAATCGGATGTGCGGAATCAGAGATGGGGAATCAGAGGTGGGGATTCAGAGGTGGTGAATCAGAAAAGGGGAATCAGAGGCTGGGAATCAGAGGCAGGGTATCAGACGCAGGGAATCAGAGGCGGGGAATCATAGCTGGCCGATTAGAGGAGGGGAATCAGAGTTGGGGAATCAGAGGCGGGGAATCAGATATGGGGAAACAGTCGGGGAATCAGAGGCGGGGAAACAGAGGCGGGGAATCAGATATGGGGAATCAGAGGTGGGGAATCAGACGCAGGGAATCAGATGTGCGGAATCAGAGATGGGGAATCAGAGGCAGGGAATCAGAATCAGAAGCAGGGAATCAGAGGCCGGGAATCAGAGGCAGGGAATCAGATGCGGGGAATCAGAGGCGGGGAATCAGAGCTGGCGAATCAGAGGCTGGGAATCAGAGGTGGGCAATCAGAGGCGGGGAATCAGATATGGGGAATCAGACACGGGGAATCAGAGGCGGGGAATCAGAGATGGGGAATCAGAGGCGGGGAATCAGAGGCAGGGAATCGGACGCCGGGAATCAGAGTCGGGGAATCAGAGCTGGGGAATCAGAGGCGGGGAATCAGAGTTGGGGAATCAGAGGCGGGGATTCAGATATGGGGAAATAGAGGCGGGGAATCAGATATGGGGAATCAGAGGTGTGGAATCAGAGGTTGGGAATCAGAGGAAGGGAATCAGAGTCGGGGAAACAGAGGCGGGGAATCAGATATGTGGAATCAGAGGTGGCGAATCAAAGGCGGTGAAACAGAGATGGGGAATCAGGGCAGGGAATCAGAGGCAGGGAATCAAACACGGGGAATCAGAGCTGGGGAATCAGAGGCGGGGAATCAGAGTTGGGAATCAGAGGCGGGGAATCAGAGGCGGGGAAACAGAGGCGGGGAATCAGAGGTGGGGAATCAGAGGTTGGGAATCAGAGGCAGGGAATCAGAGGCGGGGAATCAGAGGCGGGGAATCAGAGGAAGGGAATCAGATGTGCGGAATCGGAGATGGGGAATCAGAGGCAGGGAATCAGAGGCGGGGAATCAGAGGCGGGGAATCAGAGGCCGGGAATCAGAGGCCGGGAATCAGATATGGGGAAACTGAGGCGGGTAATCCGAGGCGGGGAAACAGAGGCGGGGAATCAGATATGGGGAATCAGAGGTGGGGAATCAGAGGTTGGGAATCAGAGGCAGGGAATCAGAGGCTTAAATCAGATGCAGGGAATCAGATGCGGGGCATCAGAGGCGGGGAATCAGAGCTGGGGAATCAGAGGTGGGGAATCAGATTTGGGGAATCAGAGGTGGGGACTTAGATATTGGGAAACAGAGGCGGGGAATCAGAGGCGGGGAAACAGAGGCGGGGAATCAGATATGGGGAATCAGAGGTGGGGAATCAGAGGCAGGGAATCAGATGTGCGGAATCAGAGATGGGGAATCAGAGGCAGGGAATCAGAATCAGAAGCAGGGAATCAGAGGCCGGGAATCAGAGGCCGGAATCAGATGATGGGAATCAGAGGCCTGGAATCAGAGGCGGGGAATCAGAGGCAGGGAATCAGATGCGGGTAATCAGAGGCGGGGAATCAGAGCTGGGGAATCAAAGGCGGGGTATTAGAGTTGGGGAATCAGAGGCGGGGAATCAGATATGGGGAAACAGAGGTAGGGAATCAGAGGCGGGGAAACAGAGGCAGGGAATCAGATATGGGGAATCAGAGGCGGGGAATCAGAGGTGGGGAAACATAGGCAGGGAATCGGATGTACGGAATCAGAGATGGGGAAGCAGAGGCCGGGAATCAGAGGTGGTGAATCAGAGATGGGGAATCAGAGGCGTGGAATCAGAGGCAGGGTATCAGACGCGGGGAATCAGAGGTGGGCAATCAGAGGCGGGGAATCAGATATGGGGAATCAGAGGCGGGGAATCAGAGGCGGGGAAACAGAGGCGGGGAATCAGATATGGGGAATCTGAGGTGGGGCATCAGAGGTTGTGAATCACAGATGGGGAATCAGAGGCGGGGAATCAGAGGCAGGGAATCAGACGCGGGGAATCAGAGGCGGGGATTCAGAGCTGGGGAATCAGAGGCGGGGAATCAGAGTTGGGGAATCAGAGGCGGGGAATCAGATATGGGGAATCAGAGGCAGGGAATCAGAGGCGGGGAATCAGAGGCAGGGAATCAGACGCGGGGAATCTGAGGCGGGGAATCAGAGCTGGGGAATCAGAGGTGGGGAATCAGAGTTGGGGAATCAGAGGCAGGGAATTGGATGTGCGGAATCAGAGATGGGGAATCAGAGGTGGGGAATCAGAGGCGGTGAATCAGAGATGGGGAATCAGAGGCGGGGAATCAGAGGCAGGAAATCAGACACGGGGATTCAGAGGCTGGGAATCAGAGGCAGGGAATCAGACGCGGGGAATCTGAGGCGGGGAATCAGAGCTGGGGAATCTGAGGCAGGGAATCAGAGTTGGGGATTCAGAGGCGGGGAATCAGATATGGGGAAACAGAGGCGGGGAATCAGAGGCGGGCAAACAGAGGCGGGGAATTAGATATGGGGAATCAGAGGTAGGGAATCAGAGGTGGTGAATCAGTGATGGGGAATCACAGGCGGGGAATCAGAGGCAGGGAATAGAACGCGGGGAATCAGAGGCAGGGAATCAGAGCTGGGGAATCGGAGGCGGGGAATCATAGTTGGGAATCAGAGGCGGGAATCAGATATGGGGAAACAGAGGCGGGGAATCAGAGGCGGGGAAACAGAGGCGGGGAATCAGATATGGGGAATCGGATGCAGGGAATCAGAGGCGGGGAATCAGAGCTGGGGAATCAGAGGCGGGGAATCAGAGTTGGGACATCAGAGGTGGGGAATTAGATATAGGGAAACAGAGGCGGGGAATCAGAGGCGGGGAAACAGAGGCGGGGAATCAGATATGGAGAATCAGAGGTGGGGAATCAGAGGCAGGGAATCAGATGTGCGGAATCAGAGATGGGGAATCAGAGGCAGGGAATCAGAAGCGGGGAATCAGAGGCCGGGAATCAGAGGCCGGGAATCAGATGCTGGGAATAAGAGGCCGGGAATCAGAGGAGGGGAATCAGAGTCCGGGAATCAGAGATGGGGATTCAGAGGCGGGGAATGAGATATGGAGAATCAGAGGCGGGGAATAAGAGGCGGGGAAACAGAGGTGGGGAATCAGATATGGGGAATCAGAGGTGGCGAATCAAAGGCGGTGAATCAGAGATGGGGAATCAGAGGCGGGGAATCAGAGGCAGGGAATCAGATGCGGGGAATCAGAGGCGGGGAATCAGAGCTGGCGAATCAGAGGCTGGGAATCAGAGGTGGGCAATCAGAGGCGGGGAATCAGATATGGGGAATCAGAGGCGGGGAATCAGAGGCGGGGAAACAGAGGCGGGGAATCAAATATAGGGAATCAGAGGTGGGGAATCAGAGGTTGTGAATCAGAAATGGGGAATCAAGGCGGGGAATCAGAGGCAGGGAATCAGACGCGGGGAAACAGCCGCGGGGATTCAGAGCTAGGGAATCAGAGGCGGGGAATCAGAGTTGGGGAATCAGAGGCAGGGAATCAGATATGGGGAAACAGATGCGGGGAATCCGAGGCGGGGAAACAGAGGCGGGGAATCAGATATGGGGAATCAGAGGTGGGGAATCAGAGGTTGGGAATCAGAGGCAGGGAATCAGAGGCTTGGAATCAGAGGCGGGGAAACAGAGGCGGGGAATCAGATATGGGGAATCAGAGGTGGGGAATCAGAGGCAGGGAATGAGATGTGCGGAATCAGAGATGTGGAATCAGAGGCAGGGAATCAGAATCAGAAGAAGGGAATCAGAGGCCGGGAATCAGAGGCCGGAATCAGATGCTGGGAATCAGAGGCCTGGAATCAGAGGCGGGGAATCAGAGGCAGGGAATCAGATGCGGGGAATCAGAGGCGGGGAATCAGAGCTGGGGAATCAGAGGCGGGGTATTAGAGTTGGGGAATCAGAGGCGGGGAATCAGATATGGGGAAACAGAGGTGGGGAATCAGAGGCGGGGAAACAGAGGCAGGGAATCAGATATGGGGAATCAGAGGTGGGGCATCAGAGGTTGTGAATCACAGATGGGGAATCAGAGGCGGGGAATCAGAGGCAGGGAATCAGACGCGGGGAATCAGAGGCGGGGATTCAGAGCTGGGGAATCAGAAGCGGGGAATCAGAGTTGGGGAATCAGAGGCGGGGAATCAGATATGGGGAATCAGAGGCAGGGAATCAGAGGCGGGGAATCAGAGGCAGGGAATCAGACGCGGGGAATCTGAGGCGGGGAATCAGAGCTGGGGAATCAGAGGTGGGGAATCAGAGTTGGGGAATCAGAGGCAGGGAATTGGATGTGCGGAATCAGAGAGGGGGAATCAGAGGTGGGGAATCAGAGGCGGTGAATCAGAGATGGGGAATCAGAGGCGGGGAATCAGAGGCAGGAAATCAGACACGGGGATTCAGAGGCTGGGAATCAGACGGGGGGAATCAAAGGCGGGGAATCAGAGCTGGGGAATCTGAGGCAGGGAATCAGATATGGGGAAACAGAGGCGGGGAATCAGAGGCGGTGAAACAGAGGCGGGGAATCAGATATGGGGAATCGGATGCAGGGAATCAGAGGCGGGGAATCAGAGCTGGGGAATCAGAGGCGGGGAATCAGAGTTGGGGCATCAGAGGTGGGGAATTAGATATAGGGAAACAGAGGCGGGGAATCAGAGGTGTGGAATCAGAGGTGGGGAATCAGAGGCAGGGAATCAGATGTGCGGAATCAGAGATGGGGAATAAGAGGCAGGGAATCAGAATCAGAAGCGGGGAATCAGAGGCCGGGAATCAGAGGCCGGGAATCAGATGCTGGGAATAAGAGGCCGGGAATCAGAGGTGGGGAATCAGATATGGGGAATCAGAGGTGGCGAATCAAAGGCGGTGAATCAGAGATGGGGAATCAGAGGCGGGGAATCAGAGGCAGGGAATCAGATGCGGGGAATCAGAGGCGGGGAATCAGAGCTGGCGAATCAGAGGCTGGGAATCAGAGGTGGGCAATCAGAGGCGGGGAATCAGATATGGGGAATCAGAGGCGGGGAATCAGAGGCGGGGAAACAGAGGCGGGGAATCAAATATAGGGAATCAGAGGTGGGGAATCAGAGGTTGTGAATCAGAGATGGGGAATCAAGGCGGGGAATCAGAGGCAGGGAATCAGACGCGGGGAATCAGAGTCGGGGATTCAGAGCTGGGGAATCAGAGGCGGGGAATCAGAGTTGGGGAATCAGAGGCAGGGAATCAGATATGGGGAATCAGAGGCGGGGAATCAGAGGCGGGGAAACAGAGGCGGGGAATCAGATGTGGGGAATCAGAGGTGGGGAATCAGGGGCAGGAAATCAGTGGCAGGGAATCAGAGGCGGGGAATCAGAGGCGGGGAATCAAAGGCAGGGAATCAGACACGGGGAATCAGAGGCGGGGAATCAGAGATGTGGAATCAGAGGCGGGGAATCAGAGGCAGGGAATCGGATGCCGGGAATCAGAGTCGGGGAATCAGAGCTGGGGAATCAGAGGCGGGGAATCAGAGTTGGGGAATCAGAGGCGGGGAATCAGATATGGGGAAAGAGAGGCGGGGAATCAGATATGGGGAATCAGAGGTGTGGAATCAGAGGTTGGGAATCAGAGGCAGGGAATCAGAGTCGGGGAAACAGAGGCGGGGAATCAGATATGGGGAATCAGAGGTGGCGAATCAAAGGCGGTGAAACAGAGATGGGGAATCAGGGCAGGGAATCAGAGGCAGGGAATCAAACACGGGGAATCAGAGCTGGGGAATCAGAGGCGGGGAATCAGAGTTTGGAATCAGAGGCGGGGAATCAGAGGCGGGGAAACAGAGGCAGGGAATCAGATATGGGGAATCAGAGGCAGGGAATCAGAATCAGAAGAAGGGAATCAGAGGCCGGGAATCAGAGGCCGGAATCAGATGCTGGGAATCAGAGGCCTGGAATCAGAGGCGGGGAATCAGAGGCAGGGAATCAGATGCGGGGAATCAGAGGCGGGGAATCAGAGCTGGGGAATCAGAGGCGGGGTATTAGAGTTGGGGAATCAGAGGCGGGGAATCAGATATGGGGAAACAGAGGTGGGGAATCAGAGGCGGGGAAACAGAGGCAGGGAATCAGATATGGGGAATCAGAGGTGGGGCATCAGAGGTTGTGAATCACAGATGGGGAATCAGAGGCGGGGAATCAGAGGCAGGGAATCAGACGCGGGGAATCAGAGGCGGGGATTCAGAGCTGGGGAATCAGAAGCGGGGAATCAGAGTTGGGGAATCAGAGGCGGGGAATCAGATATGGGGAATCAGAGGCAGGGAATCAGAGGCGGGGAATCAGAGGCAGGGAATCAGACGCGGGGAATCTGAGGCGGGGAATCAGAGCTGGGGAATCAGAGGTGGGGAATCAGAGTTGGGGAATCAGAGGCAGGGAATTGGATGTGCGGAATCAGAGAGGGGGAATCAGAGGTGGGGAATCAGAGGCGGTGAATCAGAGATGGGGAATCAGAGGCGGGGAATCAGAGGCAGGAAATCAGACACGGGAATTCAGAGGCTGGGAATCAGACGGGGGGAATCAAAGGCGGGGAATCAGAGCTGGGGAATCTGAGGAAGGGAATCAGAGTTGGGGATTCAGAGGCGGGGAATCAGATATGGGGAAACAGAGGCGGGGAATCAGAGGCGGGCAAACAGAGGCGGGGAATTAGATATGGGGAATCAGAGGTAGGGAATCAGAGGTGGTGAATCAGTGATGGGGAATCACAGGCGGGGAATCAGAGGCAGGGAATAGGACGCGGGGAATCAGAGGCGGTGAAACAGAGGCGGGGAATCAGATATGGGGAATCGGATGCAGGGAATCAGAGGCGGGGAATCAGAGCTGGGGAATCAGAGGCGGGGAATCAGAGTTGGGGCATCAGAGGTGGGGAATTAGATATAGGGAAACAGAGGCGGGGAATCAGAGGCGGGGAAACAGAGGCGGGGAATCAGATATGGGGAATCAGAGGTGGGGAATCAGAGGCAGGGAATCAGATGTGCAGAATCAGAGATGGGGAATAAGAGGCAGGGAATCAGAATCAGAAGCGGGGAATCAGAGGCCGGGAATCAGAGGCCGGGAATCAGATGCTGGGAATAAGAGGCCGGGAATCAGAGGTGGGGAATCAGATATGGGGAATCAGAGGTGGCGAATCAAAGGCGGTGAATCAGAGATGGGGAATCAGAGGCGGGGAATCAGAGGCAGGGAATCAGATGCGGGGAATCAGAGACGGGGAATCAGAGCTGGCGAATCATAGGCTGGGAATCAGAGGTGGGCAATCAGAGGCGGGGAATCAGATATGGGGAATCAGAGGAGGGGAATCAGAGGCGGGGAAACAGAGGCGGGGAATCAAATATAGGGAATAAGAGGTGGGGAATCAGAGGTTGTGAATCAGAGATGGGGAATCAAGGCGGGGAATCAGAGGCAGGGAATCAGACGCGGGGAATCAGAGGCGGGGATTCAGAGCTGGGGAATCAGTGGCGGGGAATCAGAGTTGGGGAATCAGAGGCAGGGAATCAGATATGGGGAATCAGAGGCGGGGAATCAGAGGCGGGGAAACAGAGGCGGGGAATCAGATGTGGGGAATCAGAGGTGGGGAATCAGGGGCAGGGAATCAGTGGCAGGGAATCAGAGGCGGGGAATCAGAGGCGGGGAATCAAAGGCAGGGAATCAGACACGGGGAATCAGAGGCGGGGAATCAGAGATGGGGAATCAGAGGCGGGGAATCAGAGGCAGGGAATCGGATGCCGGGAATCAGAGTCGGGGAATCAGAGCTGGGGAATCAGAGGCGGGGAATCAGAGTTGGGGAATCAGAGGCGGGGAATCAGATATGGGGAAATAGAGGCGGGGAATCAGATATGGGGAATCAGAGGTGTGGAATCAGAGGTTGGGAATCAGAGGCAGGGAATCAGAGTCGGGGAAACAGAGGCGGGGAATCAGATATGGGGAATCAGAGGTGGCGAATCAAAGGCGGTGAAACAGAGATGGGGAATCAGGGCAGGGAATCAGAGGCAGGGAATCAAACACGGGGAATCAGAGCAGGGGAATCAGAGGCGGGGAATCAGAGTTGGGAATCAGAGGCGGGGATTCTGAGGCGGGGAAACAGAGGCGGGGAATCAGATATGGGGAATCAGAGGTGGGGAATCCGAGGTTGGGAATCAGAGGCAGGGAATCAGAGGCGGAAAATCAGAGGTGGGGAATCAGAGGAAGGGAATCAGATGTGCGGAATCGGAGATGGGGAATCAGAGGCAGGGAATGAGAGGCGGGGAATCAGAGGCGGGGAATCAGAGGCCGGGAATCAGATATGGGGAAACAGAGGCGGGGAATCCGAGGCGGGGAAACAGAGGCGGGGAATCAGATATGGGGAATCAGAGGTGGGGAATCAGAGGTTGGGAATCAGAGGCAGGGAATCAGAGGCTTGGAATCAGATGCAGGGAATCAGATGCGGGGAATCAGAGGCGGGGAATTAGAGCTGGGGAATCAGAGGTGGGGAATCAGATTTGGGGAATCAGAGGCGGGGACTTAGATATTGGGAAACAGAGGCGGGGAAACCCAGGCGGGGAATCAGATATGGGTTATCAGAGGTGGGGAATCAGAGGCAAGGAATCAGATGTGCGGAATCAGAGATGGGGAATCAGAGGCAGGGAATCAGAATCAGAAGCAGGGAATCAGAGGCCGGGAATCAGAGGCCGGAATCAGATGCTGGGAATCAGAGGCCTGGAATCAGAGGCGGGGAATCAGAGGCAGGGAATCAGATGCGGGGAATCAGAGTCGGGGAATCAGAGCTGGGGAATCAGAGGCGGGGTATTAGAGTTGGGGAATCAGAGGCGGGGAATCAGATATGGGGAAACAGAGGTGGGGAATCAGAGGCGGGGAAACAGAGGCAGGGAATCAGATATGGGGAATCAGAGGCGGGGAATCAGAGGTGGGGAATCATAGGCAGGGAATCGGATGTGCGGAATCAGAGATGGGGAATCAGAGGCTGGGAATCAGAGGTGGTGAATCAGAGATGGGGAATCAGAGGCGGGGAATCAGAGGCAGGGAATCAGACGCGGGGAATCAGAGGTGGGCAATCAGAGGCGGGGAATCAGATATGGGCAATCAGAGGCGGGGAATCAGAGGCGGGGAAACAGAGGCGGGGAATCAGATATGGGGAATCAGAGGTGGGGCATCAGAGGTTGTGAATCACATATGGGAAATCAGAGGCGGGGAATCAGAGGCAGGGAATCAGACGCGGGGAATCAGAGGCGGGGATTCAGAGCTGGGGAATCAGAGGCGGGGAATCAGATATGGGGAATCAGAGGCAGGGAATCAGAGGCGGGAAAACAGAGGCGGGGAATCAGATATGGGGAATCAGAGGCAAGGAATCAGAGGCAGGGAATCAGACACGGGGAATCAGAGGCGGGGAATCAGAGATGGGGAATCAGAGGCGGGGAATCAGAGGCGGGAAAACAGAGGCGGGGAATCAGATATGGGGAATCAGAGGCAAGGAATCAGAGGCAGGGAATCAGACACGGGGAATCAGAGGCGGGGAATCAGAGATGGGGAATCAGAGGCGGGGAATCAGAGGCAGGGAATCGGATGCCGGGAATCAGAGGCGGGAAATCAGAGCTGGGGAATCAGAGGCGGGGAATCAGAGTTGGGGAATCAGAGGCGGCGAAGCAGATATGGGGAAATAGAGGCGGGGAATCAGATATGGGGAATCAGAGGCGGGGTATCAGATATGGGGAATCAGAGGCTGGGAATCAGAGGGGGGGAAACAGAGGCGGGGAATAAGATATGGGGAATCAGAGTTGGGGAATCAGGGGCGGGGAATCAGTGGCAGGGAATCAGAGGCGGGGAATCAGAGGCGGGGAATCAAAGGAAGGGAATCAGACACGGGGAATCAGAGGTGGGGAATCAGAGATGGGGAATCAGAGGCGGGGAATCACAGGCAGGGAATCAGACGCGGGGAATCAGAGGCGGGGAATCAGAGCTGGGGAATCAGAGGTGGGGAATCAGAGTCGGGGAATCATAGGCAGGGAATCGGTTGTGCGGAATCAGAGATGGTGAATCAGATGTGGGGAATCAGAGGCAGTGAATCAGACGCGGGGAAACAGAGGCGGGGAATCAAATATAGGGAATCAGAGGTGAGGAATCAGAGGTTGTGAATCAGAGATGGGGAATCAAGGCGGGGAATCAGAGGCAGGGAATCAGACGCGGGGAATCAGAGGCGGGGATTCAGAACTGGGGAATCAGAGGCGGTGAATCAGAGTTGGGGAATCAGAGGCAGGGAATCAGATATGGGGAATCAGAGGTGGGGAATCAGAGGCGGGGAAACAGAGGCGGGGAATCAGATATGGGGAATCAGAATTGGGGAATCAGGGGCAGGGAATCAGTGGCAGGGAATCAGAGGCGGGGAATCAGAGGCGGGGAATCAGAGGCAGGGAATCAGACACGGGGAATCAGAGGCGGGGACTCAGAGATGGGGAATCAGAGGCGGGGAATCAGAGGCAGGGAATCGGACACCGGGAATCAGAGTCGGAGAATCAGAGCTGGGGAATCAGAGGCGGGGAATCAGAGTTGGGGAATCAGAGGCGGGGAATCAGATATGGGGAAATAGAGGCGGGGAATCAGATATGGGGAATCAGAGGTGTGGAATCAGAGGTTGGGAATCAGAGGCAGGGAATCAGAGGCGGGGAAACAGAGGCGGGTAATCAGATATGGGGAATCAGAGGTGGCGAATCAAAGGCGGTGAAACAGAGATGTGGAATCAGGGCAGGGAATCAGAGGCAGGGAGTCAAACACGGGGAATCAGAGCTGGGGAATCAGAGGCGGGGAATCAGAGTTGGGAATCAGAGGCGGGGAATCAGAGGCGGGGAAACAGAGGCGGGGAATCAGATATGGGGAATCAGAGGTGGGGAATCCGAGGTTGGGAATCAGAGGCAGGGAATCAGAGGCGGGGAATCAGAGGCGGGGAATCAGAGGAAGGGAATCAGATGTGCGGAATCGGAGATGGGGAATCAGAGGCAGGATATCAGAGGCGGGGAATCAGATGCTGGGAATAAGAGGCCGGGAATCAGAGGTGGGGAATCAGATATGGGGAATCAGAGGTGGCGAATCAAAGGCGGTGAATCAGAGATGGGGAATCAGAGGCGGGGAATCAGAGGCAGGGAATCAGATGCGGGGAATCAGAGGCGGGGAATCAGAGCTGGCGAATCAGAGGCTGGGAATCAGAGGTGGGCAATCAGAGGCGGGGAATCAGATATGGGGTATCAGAGGCGGGGAATCAGAGGCGGGGAAACAGAGGCGGGGAATCAAATATAGGGAATCAGAGGTGGGGAATCAGAGGTTGTGAATCAGAGATGGGGAATCAAGGCAGGGAATCAGAGGCAGGGAATCAGACGCGGGGAATCAGAGGCGGGGATTCAGAGCTGGGGAATCAGAGGCGGGGAATCAGAGTTGGGGAATCAGAGGCAGGGAATCAGATATGGGGAATCAGAGGCGGGGAATCAGAGGCGGGGAATCAGAGGCGGGGAATCAAAGGCAGGGAATCAGACACGGGGAATCAGAGGCGGGGAATCAGAGATGGGGAATCAGAGGCGGGGAATCAGAGGCAGGGAATCGGATGCCGGAAATCAGAGTCGGGGAATCAGAGCTGGGGAATCAGAGGCGGGGAATCAGAGGCGGGGAATCAGATGTGGGGAATCAGAGGTGGGGAATCAGGGGCAGGCAATCAGTGGCAGGGAATCAGAGGCGGGGAATCAGAGGCGGGGAATCAAAGGCAGGGAATCAGACACGGGGAATCAGAGGCGGGGAATCAGAGATGGGGAATCAGAGGCGGGGAATCAGAGGCAGGGAATCGGATGCCGGGAATCAGAGTCGGGGAATCAGAGCTGGGGAATCAGAGGCGGGGAATCAGAGTTGGGGAATCATAGGCGGGGAATCAGATATGGGGAAATAGAGGCGGGGAATCAGATATGGGGAATCAGAGGTGTGGAATCAGAGGTTGGGAATCAGAGGCAGGGAATCAGAGTCGGGGAAACAGAGGCGGGGAATCAGATATGGGGAATCAGAGGTGGCGAATCAAAGGCGGTGAAACAGCGATGGGGAATCAGGGCAGGGAATCAGAGGCAGGGAATCAAACACGGGGAAACAGAGCTGGGGAATCAGAGGCGGGGAATCAGAGTTGGGAATCAGAGGCGGGGAATCTGAGGCGGGGAAACAGAGGCGGGGAATCAGATATGGGGAATCAGAGGTGGGGAATCCGAGGTTGGGAATCAGAGGCAGGGAATCAGAGGCGGAAAATCAGAGGCGGGGAATCAGAGGAAGGGAATCAGATGTGCGGAATCGGAGATGGGGAATCAGAGGCAGGGAATCAGAGGCGGGGAATCAGAGGCGGGGAATCAGAGGCCGGGAATCAGATATGGGGAAACAGAGGCGGGGAATCCGAGGCGGGGAAACAGAGGCGGGGAATCAGATATGGGGAATCAGAGGTGGGGAATCAGAGGTTGGGAATCAGAGGCAGGGAATCAGAGGCTTGGAATCAGATGCAGGGAATCAGATGCGGGAAATCAGAGGCGGGGAATCAGAGCTGGGGAATCAGAGGTGGGGAATCAGATTTGGGGAATCAGAGGCGGGGACTTAGATATTGGGAAACAGAGGCGGGGAATCAGAGGCGGGGAAACCCAGGCGGGGAATCAGATATGGGGAATCAGAGGTGGGGAATCAGAGGCAAGGAATCAGATGTGCGGAATCAGAGATGGGGAATCACAGGCAGGGAATCAGAATCAGAAGCAGGGAATCAGAGGCAGGGAATCAGAGGCCGGAATCAGATGCTGGGAATCAGAGGCCTGGAATCAGAGGCGGGGAATCAGAGGCAGGGAATCAGATGCGGGGAATCAGAGGCGGGGAATCAGAGCTGGGGAATCAGAGGCGGGGTATTAGAGTTGGGGAATCAGAGGCGGGGAATCAGATATGGGGAAACAGAGGTGGGGAATCAGAGGCGGGGAAACAGAGGCAGGGAATCAGATATGGGGAATCAGAGGCGGGGAATCAGAGGTGGGGAATCATAGGCAGGGAATCGGATGTGCGGAATCAGAGATGGGGAATCAGAGGCTGGGAATCAGAGGTGGTGAATCAGAGATGGGGAATCAGAGGCGGGGAATCAGAGGCAGGGAATCAGACGCGGGGAATCAGAGGTGGGCAATCAGAGGCGGGGATTCAGATATGGGGAATCAGAGGCGGGGAATCAGAGGCGGGGAAACAGAGGCGGGGAATCAGATATGGGGAATCAGAGGTGGGGCATCAGAGGTTGTGAATCACAGATGGGGAATCAGAGGCGGGGAATCAGAGGCAGGGAATCAGACGCGGGGAATCAGAGGCGGGGATTCAGAGCTGGGGAATCAGAGGCTGGGAATCAGAGTTGGGGAATCAGAGGCGGGGAATCAGATATGAGGAATCAGAGGCAGGGAATCAGAGGCGAGAAAACAGAGGCTGGGAATCAGATATGGGGAATCAGAGGCGGGGAATCAGAGGCAGGGAATCAGACACGGGGAATCAGAGGCGGGGAATCAGAGATGGGGAATCAGAGGCGGGGAATCAGAGGCAGGGAATCGGATGCCGGGAATCAGAGGCGGGAAATCAGAGCTGGGGAATCAGAGGCGGGGAATCAGAGTTGGGGAATCAGAGGCGGCGAAGCAGATATGGGGAAATAGAGGCGGGGAATCAGATATGGGGAATCAGAGGCGGGGAATCAGATATGGGGAATCAGAGGCTGGGAATCAGAGGGGGGGTAACAGAGGCGGGGAATAAGATATGGGGAATCAGAGGTGGGGAATCAGGGGCGGGGAATCAGTGGCAGGGAATCAGAGGCGGGGAATCAGAGGCGGGGAATCAAAGGGGGGGTAACAGAGGCGGGGAATAAGATATGGGGAATCAGAGGTGGGGAATCAGGGGCGGGGAATCAGTGGCAGGGAATCAGAGGCGGGGAATCAGAGGCGGGGAATCAAAGGAAGGGAATCAGACACGGGGAATCAGAGGTGGGGAATCAGAGATCGGGAATCAGAGGCGGGGAATCACAGGCAGGGAATCAGACGCGGGGAATCAGAGGCGGGGAATCAGAGCTGGGGAATCAGAGGTGGGGAATCAGAGTCGGGGAATCATAGGCAGGGAATCGGTTGTGCGGAATCAGAGATGGGGTATCAGATGTGGGGAATCAGAGGCAGTGAATCAGAGGCGGGGAAAGAGAGGCGGGGAATCAAATATAGGGAATCAGAGGTGGGGAATCAGAGGTTGTGAATCAGAGATGGGGAATCAAGGCGGGGAATCAGAGGCAGGGAATCAGACGCGGGGAATCAGAGGCGGGGATTCAGAGCTGGGGAATCAGAGGCGGTGAATCAGAGTTGGGGAATCAGAGGAAGGGAATCAGATATGGGGAATCAGAGGTGGGGAATCAGAGGCGGGGAAACAGAGGCGGGGAATCAGATATGGGGAATCAGAATTGGGGAATCAGGGGCAGGGAATCAGTGGCAGGGAATCAGAGGCGGGGAATCAGAGGCGGGGAATCAGAGGCAGGGAATCAGACACGGGGAATCAGAGGCGGGGAATCAGAGATGGGGAATCAGAGGCGGGGAATCAGAGGCAGGGAATCGGACTCCGGGAATCAGAGTCGGGGAATCAGAGCTGGGGAATCAGAGGCGGGGAATCAGAGTTGGGGAATCAGAGGCGGGGAATCAGATATGGGGAAATAGAGGCGGGGAATCAGATATGGTGAATCAGAGGTGTGGAATCAGAGGTTGGGAATCAGAGGCAGGGAATCAGAGTCGGGGAAACAGAGGCGGGTAATCAGATATGGGGACTCAGAGGTGGCGAATCAAAGGCGGTGAAACAGAGATGGGGAATCAGGGCAGGGAATCAGAGGCAGGGAATCAAACACGGGGAATCAGAACTGGGGAATCAGAGGCGGGGAATCAGAGTTGGGAATCAGAGGCGGGGAATCAGAGGCGGGGAAACAGAGGCGGGGAATCAGATATGGGGAATCAGAGGTGGGGAATCCGAGGTTGGGAATCAGAGGCAGGGAATCAGAGGCGGGGAATCAGAGGCGGGGAATCAGAGGAAGGGAATCAGATGTGCGGAATCGGAGATGGGGAATCAGAGGCAGGGAATCAGAGGCGGGGAATCAGAGGCGGGGAATCAGAGGCCGGGAATAAGATATGGGGAAACAGAGGCGGGGAATCCGAGGCGGGGAAACAGAGGCGGGGAATCAGATATGGGGAATCAGAGGTGGGGAATCAGAGGTTGGGAATCAGAGGCAGGGAATCAGAGGCTTGGAATCAGATGCAGGGAATCAGATGTGGGGAATCAGAGGCGGGGAATCAGAGCTGGGGAATCAGAGGTGGGGAATCAGATTTGGGGAATCAGAGGCGGGGACTTAGATATTGGGAAACAGAGGCGGGGAATCAGAGGCGGGGAAACCCAGGCGGGGAATCAGATATGGGGAATCAGAGGTGGGGAATCAGAGGCAAGGAATCAGATGTGCGGAATCAGAGATGGGGAATCAGAGGCAGGGAATCAGAATCAGAAGCAGGGAATCAGAGGCCGGGAATCAGAGGCCTGGAATCAGAGGCGGGGATTCAGAGGCAGGGAATCAGATGCGGGGAATCAGAGGCGGGGAATCAGAGCTGGGGAATCAGAGGCGGGGTATTAGAGTTGGGGAATCAGAGGCGGGGAATCAGATATGGGGAAACAGAGGTGGGGAATCAGAGGCGGGGAAACAGAGGTAGGGAATCAGATATGGGGAATCAGAGGCGGGGAATCAGAGGTGGGGAATCAGAGGCGGGGAATCAGAGGCGGGGAATCAGAGGCGGGGAATCAGAAGTGGGGAATCAGAGGTGGGGAATCAGAGGCGGGGAATCAGAGGCGGGGAATCAGAGGCGGGCAATCAGATGCAGGGAATCAGAGGCAGGGAATCAGAGGCAGGGAACCAGACGCAGGGAATCAAATGAAGGGAATCTGATGCAGGGAATCTGAGGCAGGGAATCTGAGGCAGGGAATCTGTGGTGGGGAATCAGAGGCGGGAAAACAGGCGGTTAAACAGAGGCGGGTAAACATAGGCGGGGATTCAGAGGCGTGGATTCAGAGGCGGGAAATCAGAGGCGGGGAAAGATATGTGGGGAAAAGTAGGCCAGGAAAATTGAGCGGAAAGGGAGGCATTGAATCAGAGGCGGGGAATCAGAGGCAGGGAATCAGAAGCGGGGAATCAGAGGTGGGGAATCAGAGGCGCTGGAATCAGAGGCGGAGAATCAGAGGCGGGCAATCAGATGCAGGGAATCAGAGGCAGGGAATCAGAGGCAGGGAATCAGAGGCATGGAATCTGAGGCAGGGAATCTGAGGTGGGGAATCAGAGGCGGGGAAACAGGTGGGTAAACAGAGGCGGGTAAACATAGGCGGGGAATCAGAGGCGCGGAATCAGAGGCAGGGAATCAGAGGCAGGGAATCAGAGGCGGGGAATCAGAGGCGGGGAATCAGATGCGGGGAATCAGAGGTGGGGAATCAGAGGCGGGGTATCAGAGTAGGGGAATAAGAGGCGGGGAATCAGAGGCGGGGAATCAGAGGCGGGGAATCAGAGGCGTGCAATCAGAGGCGGGGAATCAGAGGTGGGGAATCAGAAGTGTGGAATCAGAGGCGGGGAAACAGAGGCGGGGAATCAGATATGGGGAATCAGAGGTGGGGCATCAGAGGTTGTGAATCACAGATGGGGAATCAGAGGCGGGGAATCAGAGGAAGGGAATCAGACGCGGGGAATCAGAGGCGGGGATTCAGAGCTGGGGAATCAGAGGCGGGGAATCTGAGTTGGGGAATCAGAGGCGGGGAATCAGATATGGGGAATCAGAGGCAGGGAATCAGAGGCGGGAAAACAGAGGCGGGGAATCAGATATGGGGAATCAGAGGCGGGGAATCAGAGGCAGGGAATTAGACACGGGGAATCAGAGGCGGGGAATCAGAGATGGGGAATCAGAGGCGGGGAATCAGAGGCAGGGAATCGGATGCCGGGAATCAGAGGCGGGAAATCAGAGCTGGGTAATCAGAGGCGGGGAATCAGAGTTGGGGAATCAGAGGCGGCGAAGCAGATATGGGGAAATAGAGGTGGGGAATCAGATATGGGGAATCAGAGGCGGGGAATCAGATATGGGGAATCAGAGGCTGGGAATCAGAGGGGGGGAAACAGAGGTGGGGAATAAGATATGGGGAATCAGAGGTGGGGAATCAGGGGCGGGGAATCAGTGGCAGGGAATCAGAGGCGGAGAATCAGAGGCGGGGAATCAAAGGAAGGGAATCAGACACGGGGAATCAGAGGTGGGGAATCAGAGATGGGGAATCAGAGGCGGGGAATCACAGGCAGGGAATCAGACGCGGGGAATCAGAGGCGGGGAATCAGAGCTGGGGAATCAGAGGTGGGGAATCAGAGTCGGGGAATCAGAGGCAGGGAATCGGTTGTGCGGAATCAGAGATGGGGAATCAGATGTGGGGAATCAGAGGCAGTGAATCAGACGCGGGGAAACAGAGGCGGGGAATCAAATATAGGGAATCAGAGGTGAGGAATCAGAGGTTGTGAATCAGAGATGGGGAATCAAGGCGGGGAATCAGAGGCAGGGAATCAGACGCGGGGAATCAGAGGCGGGGATTCAGAACTGGGGAATCAGAGGCGGTGAATCAGAGTTGGGGAATCAGAGGCAGGGAATCAGATATGGGGAATCAGAGGTGGGGAATCAGAGGCGGGGAAACAGAGGCGGGGAATCAGATATGGGGAATCAGAATTGGGGAATCAGGGGCAGGGAATCAGTGGCAGGGAATCAGAGGCGGGGAATCAGAGGCGGGGAATCAGAGGCAGGGAATCAGACACGGGGAATCAGAGGCGGGGAATCAGAGATGGGGAATCAGAGGCGGGAAATCAGAGGCAGGGAATCGGACTCCGGGAATCAGAGTCGGGGAATCAGAGCTGGGGAATCAGAGGCGGGGAATCAGAGTTGGGGAATCAGAGGCGGGGAATCAGATATGGGGAAATAGAGGCGGGGAATCAGATATGGGGAATCAGAGGTGTGGAATCAGAGGTTGGGAATCAGAGGCAGGGAATCAGAGTCGGGGAAACAGAGGCGGGTAATCAGATATGGGGAATCAGAGGTGGCGAATCGAAGGCGGTGAAACAGAGATGGGGAATCAGGGCAGGGAATCAGAGGCAGGGAGTCAAACACGGGGAATCAGAGCTGGGGAATCAGAGGCGGGGAATCAGAGTTGGGAATCAGAGGCGGGGAATCAGAGGCGGGGAAACAGAGGCGGGGAATCAGATATGGGGAATCAGAGGTGGGGAATCCGAGGTTGGGAATCAGAGGCAGGGAATCAGAGGCGGGGAATCAGAGTCGGGGAATCAGAGGAAGGGAATCAGATGTGCGGAATCGGAGATGGGGAATCAGAGGCAGGATATCAGAGGCGGGGAATCAGATGCTGGGAATAAGAGGCCGGGAATCAGAGGTGGGGAATCAGATATGGGGAACCAGAGGTGGCGAATCAAAGGCGGTGAATCAGAGATGGGGAATCAGAGGCGGGGAATCAGAGGCAGGGAATCAGATGCGGGGAATCAGAGGCGGGGAATCAGAGCTGGCGAATCAGAGGCTGGGAATCAGAGGTGGGCAATCAGAGGCGGGGAATCAGATATGGGGTATCAGAGGCGGGGAATCAGAGGCGGGGAAACAGAGGCGGGGAATCAAATATAGGGAATCAGAGGTGGGGAATCAGAGGTTGTGAATCAGAGATGGGGAATCAAGGCGGGGAATCAGAGGCAGGGAATCAGACGCGGGGAATCAGAGGCGGGGATTCAGAGCTGGGGAATCAGAGGCGGGGAATCAGAGTTGGGGAATCAGAGGCAGGGAATCAGATATGGGGAATCAGAGGCGGGGAATCAGAGGCGGGGAATCAGAGGCGGGGAATCAAAGGCAGGGAATCAGACACGGGGAATCAGAGGCGGGGAATCAGAGATGGGGAATCAGAGGCGGCGAATCAGAGGCAGGGATCGGATGACGGAAATCAGAGTCGGGGAATCAGAGCTGGGGAATCAGAGGTGGGGAATCAGAGGCGGGGAATCAGATGTGGGGAATCAGAGGTGGGGAATCAGGGGCAGGGAATCAGTGGCAGGGAATCAGAGGCGGGGTATCAGAGGCGGGGAATCAAAGGCAGGGAATCAGACACGGGGAATCAGAGGCGGGGAATCAGAGATGGGGAATCAGAGGCGGGGAATCAGAGGCAGGGAATCGGATGCCGGGAATCAGAGTCGGGGAATCAGAGCTGGGGAATCAGAGGCAGGGAATCAGAGTTGGGGAATCAGAGGCGGGGAATCAGATATGGGGAAATAGAGGCGGGGAATCAGATATGGGGAATCAGAGGTGTGGAATCAGAGGTTGGGAATCAGAGGCAGGGAATCAGAGTCGGGGAAACAGAGGCGGGGAATCAGATATGGGGAATCAGAGGTGGCGAATCAAAGGCGGTGAAACAGAGATGGGGAATCAGGGCAGGGAATCAGAGGCAGGGAATCAAACACGGGGAAACAGAGCTGGGGAATCAGAGGCGGGGAATCAGAGTTGGGAATCAGAGGCGGGGAATCTGAGGCGGGGAATCAGAGGCGGGGAATCAGATATGGGGAATCAGAGGTGGGGAATCCGAGGTTGGGAATCAGAGGCAGGGAATCAGAGGCGGAAAATCAGAGGCGGGGAATCAGAGGAAGGGAATCAGATGTGCGGAATCGGAGATGGGGAATCAGAGGCAGGGAATCAGAGGCGGGGAATCAGAGGCGGGGAATCAGAGGCCGGGAATCAGATATGGGGAAACAGAGGCGGGGAATCCGAGGCGGGGAAACAGAGGCGGGGAATCAGATATGGGGAATCAGAGGTGGGGAATCAGAGGTTGGGAATCAGAGGCAGGGAATCAGAGGCTTGGAATCAGATGCAGGGAATCAGATGCGGGGAATCAGAGGCGGGGAATCAGAGCTGGGGAATCAGAGGTGGGGAATCAGATTTGGGGAATCAGAGGCGGGGACTTAGATATTGGGAAACAGAGGCGGGGAATCAGAGGCGGGGAAACCCAGGCGGGGAATCAGATATGGGGAATCAGAGGTGGGGAATCAGAGGCAAGGAATCAGATGTGCGGAATCAGAGATGGGGAATCAGAGGCAGGGAATCAGAATCAGAAGCAGGGAATCAGAGGCAGGGAATCAGAGGCCGGAATCAGATGCTGGGAATCAGAGGCCTGGAATCAGAGGCGGGGAATCAGAGGCAGGGAATCAGATGCGGGGAATCAGAGGCGGGGAATCAGAGCTGGGGAATCAGAGGCGGGGTATTAGAGTTGGGGAATCAGAGGCGGGGAATCAGATATGGGGAAACAGAGGTGGGGAATCAGAGGCGGGGAAACAGAGGCAGGGAATCAGATATGGGGAATCAGAGGCGGGGAATCAGAGGTGGGGAATCATAGGCAGGGAATCGGATGTGCGGAATCAGAGATGGGGAATCAGAGGCTGGGAATCAGAGGTGGTGAATCAGAGATGGGGAATCAGAGGCGGGGAATCAGAGGCAGGGAATCAGACGCGGGGAATCAGAGGTGGGCAATCAGAGGCGGGGAATCAGATATGGGGAATCAGAGGCGGGGAATCAGAGGCGGGGAAACAGAGGCGGGGAATCAGATATGGGGAATCAGAGGTGGGGCATCAGAGGTTGTGAATCACAGATGGGGAATCAGAGGCGGGGAATCAGAGGCAGGGAATCAGACACGGGGAATCAGAGGCGGGGATTCAGAGCTGGGGAATCAGAGGCTGGGAATCAGAGTTGGGGAATCAGAGGCGGGGAATCAGATATGAGGAATCAGAGGCAGGGAATCAGAGGCGGGAAAACAGAGGCGGGGAATCAGATATGGGGAATCAGAGGCGGGGAATCAGAGGCAGGGAATCAGACACGGGGAATCAGAGGCGGGGAATCAGAGATGGGGAATCAGAGGCGGGGAATCAGAGGCAGGGAATCGGATGCCGGGAATCAGAGGCGGGAAATCAGAGCTGGGGAATCAGAGGCGGGGAATCAGAGTTGGGGAATCAGAGGCGGCGAAGCAGATATGGGGAAATAGAGGCGGGGAATCAGATATGGGGAATCAGAGGCGGGGAATCAGATATGGGGAATCAGAGGCTGGGAATCAGAGGGGGGGTAACAGAGGCGGGGAATAAGATATGGGGAATCAGAGGTGGGGAATCAGGGGCGGGGAATCAGTGGCAGGGAATCAGAGGCGGGGAATCAGAGGCGGGGAATCAAAGGAAGGGAATCAGACACGGGGAATCAGAGGTGGGGAATCAGAGATCGGGAATCAGAGGCGGGGAATCACAGGCAGGGAATCAGACGCGGGGAATCAGAGGCGGGGAATCAGAGCTGGGGAATCAGAGGTGGGGAATCAGAGTCGGGGAATCATAGGCAGGGAATCGGTTGTGCGGAATCAGAGATGGGGAATCAAGGCGGGGAATCAGAGGCAGGGAATCAGACGCGGGGAATCAGAGGCGGGGATTCAGAGCTGGGGAATCAGAGGCGGTGAATCAGAGTTGGGGAATCAGAGGCAGGGAATCAGATATGGGGAATCAGAGGTGGGGAATCAGAGGCGGGGAAACAGATGCGGGGAATCAGATATGGGGATTCAGAATTGGGGAATCAGGGGCAGGGAATCAGTGGCAGGGAATCAGAGGCGGGGAATCAGAGGCGGGGAATCAGAGGCAGGGAATCAGACACGGGGAATCAGAGGCGGGGAATCAGAGATGGGGAATCAGAGGCGGGGAATCAGAGGCAGGGAATCGGACTCCGGGAATCAGAGTCGGGGAATCAGAGCTGGGGAATCAGAGGCGGGGAATCAGAGTTGGGGAATCAGAGGCGGTGAATCAGATATGGGGAAATAGAGGCGGGGAATCAGATATGGGGAATCAGAGGTGTGGAATCAGAGGTTGGGAATCAGAGGCAGGGAATCAGAGTCGGGGAAACAGAGGCGGGTAATCAGATATGGGGACTCAGAGGCGGGGAATCAGATATGGGGAAATAGAGGCGGGGAATCAGATATGGGGAATCAGAGGTGTGGAATCAGAGGTTGGGAATCAGAGGCAGGGAATCAGAGTCGGGGAATCAGAGGCAGGGAATCAGAATCAGAAGCAGGGAATCAGAGGCCGGGAATCAGAGGCCGGAATCAGATGCTGGGAATCAGAGGCCTGGAATCAGAGGCGGGGAATCAGAGGCAGGGAATCAGATGCGGGGAATCAGAGGCGGGGAATCAGAGCTGGGGAATCAGAGGCGGGGTATTAGAGTTGGGGAATCAGAGGCGGGGAATCAGATATGGGGAATCAGAGGTGGGGAATCCGAGGTTGGGAATCAGAGGCGGGGAATCAGATATGGGGAATCAGAGGTGGGGAATCCGAGGTTGGGAATCAGAGGCAGGGAATCAGAGGCGGAAAATCAGAGGCGGGGAATCAGAGGAAGGGAATCAGATGTGCGGAATCGGAGATGGGGAATCAGAGGCAGGGAATCAGAGGCGGGGAATCAGAGGCGGGGAATCAGAGGCCGGGAATCAGATATGGGGAAACAGAGGCGGGGAATCCGAGGCGGGGAAACAGAGGCGGGGAATCAGATATGGGGAATCAGAGGTGGGGAATCAGAGGTTGGGAATCAGAGGCAGGGAATCAGAGGCTTGGAATCAGATGCAGGGAATCAGATGCGGGGAATCAGAGGCGGGGAATCAGAGCTGGGGAATCAGAGGTGGGGAATCAGATTTGGGGAATCAGAGGCGGGGACTTAGATATTGGGAAACAGAGGCGGGGAATCAGAGGCGGGGAAACCCAGGCGGGGAATCAGATATGGGGAATCAGAGGTGGGGAATCAGAGGCAAGGAATCAGATGTGCGGAATCAGAGATGGGGAATCAGAGGCAGGGAATCAGAATCAGAAGCAGGGAATCAGAGGCCGGGAATCAGAGGCCTGGAATCAGAGGCGGGGATTCAGAGGCAGGGAATCAGATGCGGGGAATCAGAGGCGGGGAATCAGAGCTGGGGAATCAGAGGCGGGGTATTAGAGTTGGGGAATCAGAGGCGGGGAATCAGATATGGGGAAACAGAGGTGGGGAATCAGAGGCGGGGAAACAGAGGTAGGGAATCAGATATGGGGAATCAGAGGCGGGGAATCAGAGGTGGGGAATCAGAGGCGGGGAATCAGAGGCGGGGAATCAGAGGCGGGGAATCAGAAGTGGGGAATCAGAGGTGGGGAATCAGAGGCGGGGAATCAGAGGCGGGGAATCAGAGGCGGGCAATCAGATGCAGGGAATCAGAGGCAGGGAATCAGAGGCAGGGAACCAGACGCAGGGAATCAAATGAAGGGAATCTGATGCAGGGAATCTGAGGCAGGGAATCTGAGGCAGGGAATCTGTGGTGGGGAATCAGAGGCGGGAAAACAGGCGGTTAAACAGAGGCGGGTAAACATAGGCGGGGATTCAGAGGCGTGGATTCAGAGGCGGGAAATCAGAGGCGGGGAAAGATATGTGGGGAAAAGTAGGCCAGGAAAATTGAGCGGAAAGGGAGGCATTGAATCAGAGGCGGGGAATCAGAGGCAGGGAATCAGAAGCGGGGAATCAGAGGTGGGGAATCAGAGGCGCTGGAATCAGAGGCGGAGAATCAGAGGCGGGCAATCAGATGCAGGGAATCAGAGGCAGGGAATCAGAGGCAGGGAATCAGAGGCATGGAATCTGAGGCAGGGAATCTGAGGTGGGGAATCAGAGGCGGGGAAACAGGTGGGTAAACAGAGGCGGGTAAACATAGGCGGGGAATCAGAGGCGCGGAATCAGAGGCGGGGAATCAGAGGCAGGGAATCAGAGGCGGGGAATCAGAGGCGGGGAATCAGATGCGGGGAATCAGAGGTGGGGAATCAGAGGCGGGGTATCAGAGTAGGGGAATAAGAGGCGGGGAATCAGAGGCGGGGAATCAGAGGCGGGGAATCAGAGGCGTGCAATCAGAGGCGGGGAATCAGAGGTGGGGAATCAGAAGTGTGGAATCAGAGGCGGGGAAACAGAGGCGGGGAATCAGATATGGGGAATCAGAGGTGGGGCATCAGAGGTTGTGAATCACAGATGGGGAATCAGAGGCGGGGAATCAGAGGAAGGGAATCAGACGCGGGGAATCAGAGGCGGGGATTCAGAGCTGGGGAATCAGAGGCGGGGAATCAGAGTTGGGGAATCAGAGGCGGGGAATCAGATATGGGGAATCAGAGGCAGGGAATCAGAGGCGGGAAAACAGAGGCGGGGAATCAGATATGGGGAATCAGAGGCGGGGAATCAGAGGCAGGGAATTAGACACGGGGAATCAGAGGCGGGGAATCAGAGATGGGGAATCAGAGGCGGGGAATCAGAGGCAGGGAATCGGATGCCGGGAATCAGAGGCGGGAAATCAGAGCTGGGTAATCAGAGGCGGGGAATCAGAGTTGGGGAATCAGAGGCGGCGAAGCAGATATGGGGAAATAGAGGTGGGGAATCAGATATGGGGAATCAGAGGCGGGGAATCAGATATGGGGAATCAGAGGCTGGGAATCAGAGGGGGGGAAACAGAGGTGGGGAATAAGATATGGGGAATCAGAGGTGGGGAATCAGGGGCGGGGAATCAGTGGCAGGGAATCAGAGGCGGAGAATCAGAGGCGGGGAATCAAAGGAAGGGAATCAGACACGGGGAATCAGAGGTGGGGAATCAGAGATGGGGAATCAGAGGCGGGGAATCACAGGCAGGGAATCAGATGCGGGGAATCAGAGGCGGGGAATCAGAGCTGGGGAATCAGAGGTGGGGAATCAGAGTCGGGGAATCAGAGGCAGGGAATCGGTTGTGCGGAATCAGAGATGGGGAATCAGATGTGGGGAATCAGAGGCAGTGAATCAGACGCGGGGAAACAGAGGCGGGGAATCAAATATAGGGAATCAGAGGTGAGGAATCAGAGGTTGTGAATCAGAGATGGGGAATCAAGGCGGGGAATCAGAGGCAGGGAATCAGACGCGGGGAATCAGAGGCGGGGATTCAGAACTGGGGAATCAGAGGCGGTGAATCAGAGTTGGGGAATCAGAGGCAGGGAATCAGATATGGGGAATCAGAGGTGGGGAATCAGAGGCGGGGAAACAGAGGCGGGGAATGAGATATGGGGAATCAGAATTGGGGAATCAGAGGCAGGGAATCAGTGGCAGGGAATCAGAGGCGGGGAATCAGAGGCGGGGAATCAGAGGCAGGGAATCAGACACGGGGAATCAGAGGCGGGGAATCAGAGATGGGGAATCAGAGGCGGGAAATCAGAGGCAGGGAATCGGACTCCGGGAATCAGAGTCGGGGAATCAGAGCTGGGGAATCAGAGGCGGGGAATCAGAGTTGGGGAATCAGAGGCGGGGAATCAGATATGGGGAAATAGAGGCGGGGAATCAGATATGGGGAATCAGAGGTGTGGAATCAGAGGTTGGGAATCAGAGGCAGGGAATCAGAGTCGGGGAAACAGAGGCGGGTAATCAGATATGGGGAATCAGAGGTGGCGAATCAAAGGCGGTGAAACAGAGATGGGGAATCAGGGCAGGGAATCAGAGGCAGGGAGTCAAACACGGGGAATCAGAGCTGGGGAATCAGAGGCGGGGAATCAGAGTTGGGAATCAGAGGCGGGGAATCAGAGGCGGGGAAACAGAGGCGGGGAATCAGATATGGGGAATCAGAGGTGGGGAATCCGAGGTTGGGAATCAGAGGCAGGGAATCAGAGGCGGGGAATCAGAGTCGGGGAATCAGAGGAAGGGAATCAGATGTGCGGAATCGGAGATGGGGAATCAGAGGCAGGATATCAGAGGCGGGGAATCAGATGCTGGGAATAAGAGGCCGGGAATCAGAGGTGGGGAATCAGATATGGGGAACCAGAGGTGGCGAATCAAAGGCGGTGAATCAGAGATGGGGAATCAGAGGCGGGGAATCAGAGGCAGGGAATCAGATGCGGGGAATCAGAGGCGGGGAATCAGAGCTGGCGAATCAGAGGCTGGGAATCAGAGGTGGGCAATCAGAGGCGGGGAATCAGATATGGGGTATCAGAGGCGGGGAATCAGAGGCGGGGAAACAGAGGCGGGGAATCAAATATAGGGAATCAGAGGTGGGGAATCAGAGGTTGTGAATCAGAGATGGGGAATCAAGGCGGGGAATCAGAGGCAGGGAATCAGACGCGGGGAATCAGAGGCGGGGATTCAGAGCTGGGGAATCAGAGGCGGGGAATCAGAGTTGGGGAATCAGAGGCAGGGAATCAGATATGGGGAATCAGAGGCGGGGAATCAGAGGCGGGGAATCAGAGGCGGGGAATCAAAGGCAGGGAATCAGACACGGGGAATCAGAGGCGGGGAATCAGAGATGGGGAATCAGAGGCGGCGAATCAGAGGCAGGGAATCGGATGACGGAAATCAGAGTCGGGGAATCAGAGCTGGGGAATCAGAGGTGGGGAATCAGAGGCGGGGAATCAGATGTGGGGAATCAGAGGTGGGGAATCAGGGGCAGGGAATCAGTGGCAGGGAATCAGAGGCGGGGTATCAGAGGCGGGGAATCAAAGGCAGGGAATCAGACACGGGGAATCAGAGGCGGGGAATCAGAGATGGGGAATCAGAGGCGGGGAATCAGAGGCAGGGAATCGGATGCCGGGAATCAGAGTCGGGGAATCAGAGCTGGGGAATCAGAGGCGGGGAATCAGAGTTGGGGAATCAGAGGCGGGGAATCAGATATGGGGAAATAGAGGCGGGGAATCAGATATGGGGAATCAGAGGTGTGGAATCAGAGGTTGGGAATCAGAGGCAGGGAATCAGAGTCGGGGAAACAGAGGCGGGGAATCAGATATGGGGAATCAGAGGTGGCGAATCAAAGGCGGTGAAACAGAGATGGGGAATCAGGGCAGGGAATCAGAGGCAGGGAATCAAACACGGGGAAACAGAGCTGGGGAATCAGAGGCGGGGAATCAGAGTTGGGAATCAGAGGCGGGGAATCTGAGGCGGGGAATCAGAGGCGGGGAATCAGATATGGGGAATCAGAGGTGGGGAATCCGAGGTTGGGAATCAGAGGCAGGGAATCAGAGGCGGAAAATCAGAGGCGGGGAATCAGAGGAAGGGAATCAGATGTGCGGAATCGGAGATGGGGAATCAGAGGCAGGGAATCAGAGGCGGGGAATCAGAGGCGGGGAATCAGAGGCCGGGAATCAGATATGGGGAAACAGAGGCGGGGAATCCGAGGCGGGGAAACAGAGGCGGGGAATCAGATATGGGGAATCAGAGGTGGGAATCAGAGGTTGGGAATCAGAGGCAGGGAATCAGAGGCTTGGAATCAGATGCAGGGAATCAGATGCGGGGAATCAGAGGCGGGGAATCAGAGCTGGGAAATCAGAGGTGGGGAATCAGATTTGGGGAATCAGAGGCGGGGACTTAGATATTGGGAAACAGAGGTGGGGAATCAGAGGCGGGGAAACCCAGGCGGGGAATCAGATATGGGGAATCAGAGGTGGGGAATCAGAGGCAAGGAATCAGATGTGCGGAATCAGAGATGGGGAATCAGAGGCAGGGAATCAGAATCAGAAGCAGGGAATCAGAGGCAGGGAATCAGAGGCCGGAATCAGATGCTGGGAATCAGAGGCCTGGAATCAGAGGCGGGGAATCAGAGGCAGGGAATCAGATGCGGGGAATCAGAGGCGGGGAATCAGAGCTGGGGAATCAGAGGCGGGGTATTAGAGTTGGGGAATCAGAGGCGGGGAATCAGATATGGGGAAACAGAGGTGGGGAATCAGAGGCGGGGAAACAGAGGCAGGGAATCAGATATGGGGAATCAGAGGCGGGGAATCAGAGGTGGGGAATCATAGGCAGGGAATCGGATGTGCGGAATCAGAGATGGGGAATCAGAGGCTGGGAATCAGAGGTGGTGAATCAGAGATGGGGAATCAGAGGCGGGGAATCAGAGGCAGGGAATCAGACGCGGGGAATCAGAGGTGGGCAATCAGAGGCGGGGAATCAGATATGGGGAATCAGAGGCGGGGAATCAGAGGCGGGGAAACAGAGGCGGGGAATCAGATATGGGGAATCAGAGGTGGGGCATCAGAGGTTGTGAATCACAGATGGGGAATCAGAGGCGGGGAATCAGAGGCAGGGAATCAGACGCGGGGAATCAGAGGCGGGGATTCAGAGCTGGGGAATCAGAGGCTGGGAATCAGAGTTGGGGAATCAGAGGCGGGGAATCAGATATGAGGAATCAGAGGCAGGGAATCAGAGGCGGGAAAACAGAGGCGGGGAATCAGATATGGGGAATCAGAGGCGGGGAATCAGAGGCAGGGAATCAGACACGGGGAATCAGAGGCGGGGAATCAGAGATGGGGAATCAGAGGCGGGGAATCAGAGGCAGGGAATCGGATGCCGGGAATCAGAGGCGGGAAATCAGAGCTGGGGAATCAGAGGCGGGGAATCAGAGTTGGGGAATCAGAGGCGGCGAAGCAGATATGGGGAAATAGAGGCGGGGAATCAGATATGGGGAATCAGAGGCGGGGAATCAGATATGGGGAATCAGAGGCTGGGAATCAGAGGGGGGGTAACAGAGGCGGGGAATAAGATATGGGGAATCAGAGGTGGGGAATCAGGGGCGGGGAATCAGTGGCAGGGAATCAGAGGCGGGGAATCAGAGGCGGGGAATCAAAGGAAGGGAATCAGACACGGGGAATCAGAGGTGGGGAATCAGAGATCGGGAATCAGAGGCGGGGAATCACAGGCAGGGAATCAGACGCGGGGAATCAGAGGCGGGGAATCAGAGCTGGGGAATCAGAGGTGGGGAATCAGAGTCGGGGAATCATAGGCAGGGAATCGGTTGTGCGGAATCAGAGATGGGGAATCAAGGCGGGGAATCAGAGGCAGGGAATCAGACGCGGGGAATCAGAGGCGGGGATTCAGAGCTGGGGAATCAGAGGCGGTGAATCAGAGTTGGGGAATCAGAGGCAGGGAATCAGATATGGGGAATCAGAGGTGGGGAATCAGAGGCGGGGAAACAGATGCGGGGAATCAGATATGGGGATTCAGAATTGGGGAATCAGGGGCAGGGAATCAGTGGCAGGGAATCAGAGGCGGGGAATCAGAGGCGGGGAATCAGAGGCAGGGAATCAGACACGGGGAATCAGAGGCGGGGAATCAGAGATGGGGAATCAGAGGCGGGGAATCAGAGGCAGGGAATCGGACTCCGGGAATCAGAGTCGGGGAATCAGAGCTGGGGAATCAGAGGCGGGGAATCAGAGTTGGGGAATCAGAGGCGGGGAATCAGATATGGGGAAATAGAGGCGGGGAATCAGATATGGGGAATCAGAGGTGTGGAATCAGAGGTTGGGAATCAGAGGCAGGGAATCAGAGTCGGGGAAACAGAGGCGGGTAATCAGATATGGGGACTCAGAGGCGGGGAATCAGATATGGGGAAATAGAGGCGGGGAATCAGATATGGGGAATCAGAGGTGTGGAATCAGAGGTTGGGAATCAGAGGCAGGGAATCAGAGTCGGGGAATCAGAGGCAGGGAATCAGAATCAGAAGCAGGGAATCAGAGGCCGGGAATCAGAGGCCGGAATCAGATGCTGGGAATCAGAGGCCTGGAATCAGAGGCGGGGAATCAGAGGCAGGGAATCAGATGCGGGGAATCAGAGGCGGGGAATCAGAGCTGGGGAATCAGAGGCGGGGTATTAGAGTTGGGGAATCAGAGGCGGGGAATCAGATATGGGGAATCAGAGGTGGGGAATCCGAGGATGGGAATCAGAGGCAGGGAATCAGAGGCGGAAAATCAGAGGCGGGGAATCAGAGGAAGGGAATCAGATGTGCGGAATCGGAGATGGGGAATCAGAGGCAGGGAATCAGAGGCGGGGAATCAGAGGCGGGGAATCAGAGGCCGGGAATCAGATATGGGGAAACAGAGGCGGGGAATCCGAGGCGGGGAAACAGAGGCGGGGAATCAGATATGGGGAATCAGAGGTGGGGAATCAGAGGTTGGGAATCAGAGGCAGGGAATCAGAGGCTTGGAATCAGATGCAGGGAATCAGATGCGGGGAATCAGAGGCGGGGAATCAGAGCTGGGGAATCAGAGGTGGGGAATCAGATTTGGGGAATCAGAGGCGGGGACTTAGATATTGGGAAACTGAGGCGGGGAATCAGAGGCGGGGAAACCCAGGCGGGGAATCAGATATGGGGAATCAGAGGTGGGGAATCAGAGGCAAGGAATCAGATCTGCGGAATCAGAGATGGGGAATCAGAGGCAGGGAGTCAGAATCAGAAGCAGGGAATCAGAGGCAGGGAATCAGAGGCCGGAATCAGATGCTGGGAATCAGAGGCCTGGAATCAGAGGCGGGGAATCAGAGGCAGGGAATCAGATGCGGGGAATCAGAGGCGGGGAATCAGAGCTGGGGAATCAGAGGCGGGGTATTAGAGTTGGGGAATCAGAGGCGGGGAATCAGATATGGGGAAACAGAGGTGGGGAATCAGAGGCGGGGAAACAGAGGCAGGGAATCAGATATGGGGAATCAGAGGCGGGGAATCAGAGGTGGGGAATCATAGGCAGGGAATCGGATGTGCGGAATCAGAGATGGGGAATCAGAGGCTGGGAATCAGAGGTGGTGAATCAGAGATGGGGAATCAGAGGCGGGGAATCAGAGGCAGGGAATCAGACGCGGGGAATCAGAGGTGGGCAATCAGAGGCGGGGAATCAGATATGGGGAATCAGAGGCGGGGAATCAGAGGCGGGGAAACAGAGGCGGGGAATCAGATATGGGGAATCAGAGGTGGGGCATCAGAGGTTGTGAATCACAGATGGGGAATCAGAGGCGGGGAATCAGAGGCAGGGAATCAGACGCGGGGAATCAGAGGCGGGGATTCAGAGCTGGGGAATCAGAGGCTGGGAATCAGAGTTGGGGAATCAGAGGCGGGGTATTAGAGTTGGGGAATCAGAGGCGGGGAATCAGATATGGGGAATCAGAGGTGGGGAATCCGAGGTTGGGAATCAGAGGCAGGGAATCAGAGGCGGAAAATCAGAGGCGGGGAATCAGAGGAAGGGAATCAGATGTGCGGAATCGGAGATGGGGAATCAGAGGCAGGGAATCAGAGGCGGGGAATCAGAGGCGGGGAATCAGAGGCCGGGAATCAGATATGGGGAAACAGAGGCGGGGAATCCGAGGCGGGGAAACAGAGGCGGGGAATCAGATATGGGGAATCAGAGGTGGGGAATCAGAGGTTGGGAATCAGAGGCAGGGAATCAGAGGCTTGGAATCAGATGCAGGGAATCAGATGCGGGGAATCAGAGGCGGGGAATCAGAGCTGGGGAATCAGAGGTGGGGAATCAGATTTGGGGAATCAGAGGCGGGGACTTAGATATTGGGAAACTGAGGCGGGGAATCAGAGGCGGGGAAACCCAGGCGGGGAATCAGATATGGGGAATCAGAGGTGGGGAATCAGAGGCAAGGAATCAGATGTGCGGAATCAGAGATGGGGAATCAGAGGCAGGGAGTCAGAATCAGAAGCAGGGAATCAGAGGCAGGGAATCAGAGGCCGGAATCAGATGCTGGGAATCAGAGGCCTGGAATCAGAGGCGGGGAATCAGAGGCAGGGAATCAGATGCGGGGAATCAGAGGCGGGGAATGAGAGCTGGGGAATCAGAGGCGGGGTATTAGAGTTGGGGAATCAGAGGCGGGGAATCAGATATGGGGAAACAGAGGTGGGGAATCAGAGGCGGGGAAACAGAGGCAGGGAATCAGATATGGGGAATCAGAGGCGGGGAATCAGAGGTGGGGAATCATAGGCAGGGAATCGGATGTGCGGAATCAGAGATGGGGAATCAGAGGCTGGGAATCAGAGGTGGTGAATCAGAGATGGGGAATCAGAGGCGGGGAATCAGAGGCAGGGAATCAGACGCGGGGAATCAGAGGTGGGCAATCAGAGGCGGGGAATCAGATATGGGGAATCAGAGGCGGGGAATCAGAGGCGGGGAAACAGAGGCGGGGAATCAGATATGGGGAATCAGAGGTGGGGCATCAGAGGTTGTGAATCACAGATGGGGAATCAGAGGCGGGGAATCAGAGGCAGGGAATCAGACGCGGGGAATCAGAGGCGGGGATTCAGAGCTGGGGAATCAGAGGCTGGGAATCAGAGTTGGGGAATCAGAGGCGGGGAATCAGATATGAGGAATCAGAGGCAGGGAATCAGAGGCGGGAAAACAGAGGCGGGGAATCAGATATGGGGAATCAGAGGCGGGGAATCAGAGGCAGGGAATCAGACACGGGGAATCAGAGGCGGGGAATCAGAGATGGGGAATCAGAGGCGGGGAATCAGAGGCAGGGAATCGGATGCCGGGAATCAGAGGCGGGAAATCAGAGCTGGGGAATCAGAGGCGGGGAATCAGAGTTGGGGAATCAGAGGCGGCGAAGCAGATATGGGGAAATAGAGGCGGGGAATCAGATATGGGGAATCAGAGGCGGGGAATCAGATATGGGGAATCAGAGGCTGGGAATCAGAGGGGGGGTAACAGAGGCGGGGAATAAGATATGGGGAATCAGAGGTGGGGAATCAGGGGCGGGGAATCAGTGGCAGGGAATCAGAGGCGGGGAATCAGAGGCGGGGAATCAAAGGAAGGGAATCAGACACGGGGAATCAGAGGTGGGGAATCAGAGATCGGGAATCAGAGGCGGGGAATCACAGGCAGGGAATCAGACGCGGGGAATCAGAGGCGGGGAATCAGAGCTGGGGAATCAGAGGTGGGGAATCAGAGTCGGGGAATCATAGGCAGGGAATCGGTTGTGCGGAATCAGAGATGGGGAATCAAGGCGGGGAATCAGAGGCAGGGAATCAGACGCGGGGAATCAGAAGCGGGGATTCAGAGCTGGGGAATCAGAGGCGGTGAATCAGAGTTGGGGAATCAGAGGCAGGGAATCAGATATGGGGAATCAGAGGTGGGGAATCAGAGGCGGGGAAACAGATGCGGGGAATCAGATATGGGGATTCAGAATTGGGGAATCAGGGGCAGGGAATCAGTGGCAGGGAATCAGAGGCGGGGAATCAGAGGCGGGGAATCAGAGGCAGGGAATCAGACACGGGGAATCAGAGGCGGGGAATCAGAGATGGGGAATCAGAGGCGGGGAATCAGAGGCAGGGAATCGGACTCCGGGAATCAGAGTCGGGGAATCAGAGCTGGGGAATCAGAGGCGGGGAATCAGAGTTGGGGAATCAGAGGCGGGGAATCAGATATGGGGAAATAGAGGCGGGGAATCAGATATGGGGAATCAGAGGTGTGGAATCAGAGGTTGGGAATCAGAGGCAGGGAATCAGAGTCGGGGAAACAGAGGCGGGTAATCAGATATGGGGACTCAGAGGTGGCGAATCAAAGGCGGTGAAACAGAGATGGGGAATCAGGGCAGGGAATCAGAGGCAGGGAATCAAACACGGGGAATCAGAACTGGGGAATCAATGGCGGGGAATCAGAGTTGGGAATCAGAGGCGGGGAATCAGAGGCGGGAAACAGAGGCGGGGAATCAGATATGGGGAATCAGAGGTGGGGAATCCGAGGTTGGGAATCAGAGGCAGGGAATCAGAGGCGGGGAATCAGAGGCGGGGAATCAGAGGAAGGGAATCAGATGTGCGGAATCGGAGATGGGGAATCAGAGGCAGGGAATCAGAGGCGGGGAATCAGAGGCGGGGAATCAGAGGCCGGGAATAAGATATGGGGAAACAGAGGCGGGGAATCCGAGGCGGGGAAACAGAGGCGGGGAATCAGATATGGGGAATCAGAGGTGGGGAATCAGAGGTTGGGAATCAGAGGCAGGGAATCAGAGGCTTGGAATCAGATGCAGGGAATCAGATGCGGGGAATCAGAGGCGGGGAATCAGAGCTGGGGAATCAGAGGTGGGGAATCAGATTTGGGGAATCAGAGGCGGGGACTTAGATATTGGGAAACAGAGGCGGGGAATCAGAGGCGGGGAAACCCAGGCGGGGAATCAGATATGGGGAATCAGAGGTGGGGAATCAGAGGCAAGGAATCAGATGTGCGGAATCAGAGATGGGGCATCAGAGGCAGGGAATCAGAATCAGAAGCAGGGAATCAGAGGCCGGGAATCAGAGGCCTGGAATCAGAGGCGGGGATTCAGAGGCAGGGAATCAGATGCGGGGAATCAGAGGCGGGGAATCAGAGCTGGGGAATCAGAGGCGGGGTATTAGAGTTGGGGAATCAGAGGCGGGGAATCAGATATGGGGAAACAGAGGTGGGGAATCAGAGGCGGGGAAACAGAGGCAGGGAATCAGATATGGGGAATCAGAGGCGGGGAATCAGAGGTGGGGAATCAGAGGCGGGGAATCAGAGGCGGGGAATCAGAGGCGGGGAATCAGAAGTGGGGAATCAGAGGTGGGGAATCAGAGGCGGGGAATCAGAGGCGGGGAATCAGAGGCGGGCAATCAGATGCAGGGAATCAGAGGCAGGGAATCAGAGGCAGGGAACCAGACGCAGGGAATCAAATGAAGGGAATCTGATGCAGGGAATCTGAGGCAGGGAATCAGAGGCAGGGAATCTGTGGTGGGGAATCAGAGGCGGGAAAACAGGCGGTTAAACAGAGGCGGGTAAACATAGGCGGGGATTCAGAGGCGTGGATTCAGAGGCGGGAAATCAGAGGCGGGGAAAGATATGTGGGGAAAAGTAGGCCAGGAAAGTTGAGCGGAAAGGGAGGCATTGAATCAGAGGCGGGGAATCAGAGGCAGGGAATCAGAAGCGGGGAATCAGAGGTGGGGAATCAGAGGCGGGGAATCAGAGGCGGAGAATCAGAGGCGGGCAATCAGATGCAGGGAATCAGAGGCAGGGAATCAGAGGCAGGGAATCAGAGGCATGGAATCTGAGGCAGGGAATCTGAGGTGGGGAATCAGAGGCGGGGAAACAGGTGGGTAAACAGAGGCGGGTAAACATAGGCGGGGAATCAGAGGCGCGGAATCAGAGGCGGGGAATCAGAGGCAGGGAATCAGAGGCGGGGAATCAGAGGCGGGGAATCAGATGCGGGGAATCAGAGGTGGGGAATCAGAGGCGGGGTATCAGAGTAGGGGAATCAGAGGCGGGGAATCAGAGGCGGGGAATCAGAGGCGGGGAATCAGAGGCGTGCAATCAGAGGCGGGGAATCAGAGGTGGGGAATCAGAAGTGTGGAATCAGAGGCGGGGAAACAGAGGCGGGGAATCAGATATGGGGAATCAGAGGTGGGGCATCAGAGGTTGTGAATCACAGATGGGGAATCAGAGGCGGGGAATCAGAGGCAGGGAATCAGACGCGGGGAATCAGAGGCGGGGATTCAGAGCTGGGGAATCAGAGGCGGGGAATCAGAGTTGGGGAATCAGAGGCGGGGAATCAGATATGGGGAATCAGAGGCAGGGAATCAGAGGCGGGAAAACAGAGGCGGGGAATCAGATATGGGGAATCAGAGGCGGGGAATCAGAGGCAGGGAATTAGACACGGGGAATCAGAGGCGGGGAATCAGAGATGGGGAATCAGAGGCGGGGAATCAGAGGCAGGGAATCGGATGCCGGGAATCAGAGGCGGGAAATCAGAGCTGGGTAATCAGAGGCGGGGAATCAGAGTTGGGGAATCAGAGGCGGCGAAGCAGATATGGGGAAATAGAGGCGGGGAATCAGATATGGGGAATCAGAGGCTGGGAATCAGAGGGGGGGAAACAGAGGCGGGGAATAAGATATGGGGAATCAGAGGTGGGGAATCAGGGGCGGGGAATCAGTGGCAGGGAATCAGAGGCGGAGAATCAGAGGCGGGGAATCAAAGGAAGGGAATCAGACACGGGGAATCAGAGGTGGGGAATCAGAGGCGGGGAAACAGAGGCGGGGAATCAGATATGGGTAATCAGAGGTGGGGAATCAGGGGCAGGGAATCAGTGGCAGGGAATCAGAGGCGGGGAATCTGAGCCGGGGAATCAGAGGCAGGGAATCAGACACGGGGAATCAGAGGCGGGGAATCAGAGATGGTGAATCAGAGGCGGGGAATCAGAGGAAGGGAATCGGACGCCGGGAATTAGAGGCGGGGAATCAGAGCTGGGGAATCAGAGGCGGGGAATCAGAGTCGGGGAATCAGAGGCGGGGAATCAGATATGGGGAAATAGAGGCGGGGAATCAGATATGGGGAATCAGAGGAGTGGAATCAGAGGTTGGGAATCAGAGGCAGGGAATCAGAGGCGGGGAAACAGAGGCGGGGAATCAGATATGGGGAATCAGAGGTGGCGAATCAAAGGCGGTGAAACAGAGATGGGGAATCAGGGCAGGGAATCAGAGGCAGGGAATCAGAGCTGGGGAAACAGAGGCGGGGAATCAGATATGGGGAATCAGAGGTGGGGAATCAGGGGCGGGGAATCAGTTGCAGGGAATCAGAGCTGGGGAATCAGAGGTGGGGAGTCAGAGCTGGGGAAACAGAGGCGGGGAATCAGATATGGGGAATGAGAGGTGGGGAATCAGGGGCGGGGAATAGTGGCAGGGAATCAGAGGCCGGGAATAAAAGGCGGGGAATCAGAGCTGGGGAATCAGAGGCGGGGAATCAGAGTTGGGGAATCAGAGGAGGGGAATCAGATATGGGGAAACAGAGGCCGGGAATCAGAGGCAGGGAAACAGAGGCGGGGAATCAGATATGGGGAATCAGAGGTGGGGAATTTGAGGTTGCGAATCAGAGGCGGGGAATCAGAGGCGGGGAATCAGAGGCAGGGAATCGGATGTGCGGAATCAGAGATGGGGAATCAGAGGTGGGGATTCAGAGGTGGTGAATCAGAAAAGGGGAATCAGAGGCTGGGAATCAGAGGCAGGGAATCAGACGCAGGGAATCAGAGGCGGGGAATCATAGCTGGCGAATTAGAGGAGGGGAATCAGAGTTGGGGAATCAGAGGCGGGGAATCAGATATGGGGAAACAGTCGGGGAATCAGAGGCGGGGAAACAGAGGCTGGGAATCAGATATGGGGAATCAGAGGTGGGGAATCAGAGGCAGGGAATCAGATGTGCGGAATCAGAGATGGGGAATCAGAGGCAGGGAATCAGAATCAGAAGCAGGGAATCAGAGGCCGTGAATCAGAGGCCGGAATCAGATGCTGGGAATCAGAGGCCTGGAATCAGAGGCAGGGAATCAGAGGCAGGGAATCTGATGCGGGGAATCAGAGGCGGGGAATCAGAGCTGGGGAATCATAGGCAGGGTATTAGAGTTGGGGAATCAGAGGCGGGGAATCAGATATGGGGAAACAGAGGTGGGGAATCAGAGGCGGGGAAACAGAGGCAGGGAATCAGATATGGGGAATCAGAGGCGGGAATCAGAGGTGGGGAATCATAGGCAGGGAATCGGATGTGCGGAATCAGAGATGGGGAATCAGAGGCCGGGAATGAGAGGTGGTGAATCAGATATGGGGAATCAGAGGCGAGGAATCAGAGGCAGTGAATCAGACGCGGGGAATCAGAGGTGGGCAATCAGAGGCGGGGAATCAGATATGGGGAATCAGAGGCGGGGAATCAGAGGCGGGGAAACAGAGGCGGGTAATCAGATATGGGGAATCAGAGGTGGGGCATCAGAGGTTGTGAATCACAGATGGGGAATTAGAGGCGGGGAATCAGAGGCAGGGAATCAGACTCGGGGAATCAGAGTCGGGGATTCAGAGCTGGGGAATCAGAAGCGGGGAATCAGAGTTGGGGAATCAGAGGCGGGGAATCAGATATGGGGAATCAGAGGCAGGGAATCAGAGGCGGGGAATCAGAGGCAGGGAATCAGACGCGGGGAATCTGAGGCGGGGAATCAGAGCTGGGGAATCAGAGGTGGGGAATCAGAGTTGGGGAATCAGAGGCAGGGAATTAGATGTGCGGAATCAGAGATGGGGAATCAGAGGTGGGGAATCAGAGGCGGTGAATCAGAGATGGGGAATCAGAGGCGGTGAATCAGAGGCAGGAAATCAGACACGGGGATTCAGAGGCTGGGAATCAGACGGGGGGAATCAAACGCGGGGAATCAGAGCTGGGGAATCTGAGGCAGGGAATCAGAGTTGGGGATTCAGAGGCGGGGAATCAGATATGGGGAAACAGAGGCGGGGAATCAGAGGCGGGAAAACAGAGGCGTGGAATTAGATATGGGGAATCAGAGGTGGGGAATCAGAGGTGGTGAATCAGAGATGGGGAATCAGAGGCGGGGAATCAGAGGCAGGGAATCGGACGCCGGGAATCAGAGGCGGGGAATCAGAGCTGGGGAATCAGAGTCGGGGAATCAGAGGTGGTGAATCAGAGATGGGGAATCAGAGGCGGGGAATCAGAGGCAGGGAATCGGACGCCGGGAATCAGAGGCGGGGAATCAGAGCTGGGGAAACAGAGGCGGGGAATCAGATATGGGGAATCAGAGGTGGGGAATCAGGGGCGGGGAATCAGTGGCAGGGAATCAGAGGCCGGGAATAAAAGGCGGGAAATCAGAGCTGGTGAATCAGAGGCGGGGAATCAGAGTTGGGGAATCAGAGGAGGGGAATCAGATATGGGGAAACAGAGGCCGGGAATCAGAGGCAGGGTAACAGAGGCGGGGAATCAGATATGGGGAATCAGAGGTGGGGAATTAGAGGTTGCGAATCAGAGGCGGGGAAACAGAGGCGGGGAATCCAATATAGGGAATCAGAGGTGGGGAATCAGAGGTTGTGAATCAGAGATGTGGAATCAAGGCGGGGAATCAGATATGGGGAATCAGAGGCGGGGAAACAGAGGCGGGGAATCAGATATGGGGAATCAGAGGTGGGGAATCAGAGGTTGTGAATAAGAGATGGGGAATCAAGGCGGGGAAACAGAGGGAGGGAATCAGACGCGGGGAATCAGAGGCGGGGATTCAGAGCTGGGGAATCAGAGGCGGGGAATCAGAGTTGGGGAATCAGAGGCAGGGAATCAGATATGGGGAATCAGAGGCGGGGAATCAGAGGCGGGGAAACAGAGGCGGGGAATCAGATATGGGGAATCAGAGGTGGGGAATCAGGGGCAGGGAATCAGTGGCAGGGAATCAGAGGCGGGGAATCTGAGCCGGGGAATCAGAGACAGGGAATAAGACACGGGGAATCAGAGGCGGGGAATCAGAGATGGTGAATCAGAGGCGGGGAATCAGAGGCAGGGAATCGGACGCCGGGAATCAGAGGCGGGGAATCAGAGCTGGGGAATCAGAGGCGGGGAATCAGAGTCGGGGAATCAGAGGCGGGGAATCAGATATGGGGAAATAGAGGCGGGGAATCAGATATGGGGAATCAGAGGTGTGGAATCAGAGGTTGGGAATCAGAGGCAGGGAATCAGAGGCGGGGAAACAGAGGCGGGGAATCAGATATGGGGAATCAGAGGTGGCGAATCAAAGGCGGTGAAACAGAGATGGGGAATCAGGGCAGGGAATCAGAGGCAGGGAATCAGAGCTGGGGAAACAGAGGCGGGGAATCAGATATGGGGAATCAGAGGTGGGGAATCAGGGGCGGGGAATCAGTTGCAGGGAATCAGAGCTGGGGAATCAGAGGTGGGGAATCAGAGCTGGGGAAACAGAGGCGGGGAATCAGATATGCGGAATCAGAGGTGGGGAATCAGGGGCGGGGAATAGTGGCAGGGAATCAGAGGCCGGGAATAAAATGCGGGGAATCAGAGCTGGGGAATCAGAGGCGGGGAATCAGAGTTGGGGAATCAGAGGAGGGGAATCAGATATGGGGAAACAGAGGCCGGGAATCAGAGGCAGGGAAACAGAGGCGGGGAATCAGATATGGGGAATCAGAGGTGGGGAATTTGAGGTTGCGAATCAGAGGCGGGGAATCAGAGGCGGGGAATCAGAGGCAGGGAATCGGATGTGCGGAATCAGAGATGGGGAATCAGAGGTGGGGATTCAGAGGTGGTGAATCAGAAAAGGGGAATCAGAGGCTGGGAATCAGAGGCAGGGAATCAGACGCAGGGAATCAGAGGCGGGGAATCATAGCTGGCGAATTAGAGGAGGGGAATCAGAGTTGGGGAATCAGAGGCGGTGAATCAGATATGGGGAAACAGTCGGGGAATCAGAGGCGGGGAAACAGAGGCAGGGAATCAGATATGGGGAATCAGATGTGGGGAATCAGAGGCAGGGAATCAGATGTGCGGAATCAGAGATGGGGAATCAGAGGCAGGGAATCAGAATCAGAAGCAGGGAATCAGAGGCCGGGAATCAGATGCCGGAATCAGATGCTGTGAATCAGAGGCCTGGAATCAGAGGCAGGGAATCAGAGGCAGGGAATCTGATGCGGGGAATCAGAGGCGGGGAATCAGAGCTGGGGAATCATAGGCAGGGTATTAGAGTTGGGGAATCAGAGGCGGGGAATCAGATATGGGGAAACAGAGGTGGGGAATCAGAGGCGGGGAAACAGAGGCAGGGAATCAGATATGGGGAATCAGAGGCGGGAATCAGAGGTGGGGAATCATAGGCAGGGAATCGGATGTGCGGAATCAGAGATGGGGAATCAGAGGCCGGGAATCAGAGGTGGTGAATCAGATATGGGGAATCAGAGGCGGGGAATCAGAGGCAGTGAATCAGTCGCGGGGAATCAGAGGTGGGCAATCAGAGGCGGGGAATCAGATATGGGGAATCAGAGGCGGGGAATCAGAGGCGGGGAAACAGAGGCGGGGAATCAGATATGGGGAATCAGAGGTGGGGCATCAGAGGTTGTGAATCACAGATGGGGAATTAGAGGCGGGGAATCAGAGGCAGGGAATCAGACTCGGGGAATCAGAGTCGGGGATTCAGAGCTGGGGAATCAGAAGCGGGGAATCAGAGTTGGGGAATCAGAGGCGGGGAATCAGATATGGGGAATCAGAGGCAGGGAATCAGAGGCGGGGAATCAGAGGCAGGGAATCAGACGCGAGGAATCTGAGGCGGGGAATCAGAGCTGGGGAATCAGAGGTGGGGAATCAGAGTTGGGGAATCAGAGGCAGGGAATTAGATGTGCGGAATCAGAGATGGGGAATCAGAGGTGGGGAATCAGAGGCGGTGAATCAGAGATGGGGAATCAGAGGCGGGGAATCAGTGGCAGGAAATCAGACACGGGGATTCAGAGGCTGGGAATCAGACGGGGGGAATCAAAGGCGGGGAATCAGAGCTGGGGAATCTGAGGCAGGGAATCAGAGTTGGGGATTCAGAGGCGGGGAATCAGATATGGGGAAACAGAGGCGGGGAATCAGAGGCGGGAAAACAGTGGCGGGGAATTAGATATGGGGAATCAGAGGTGGGGAATCAGAGGTGGTGAATCAGAGATGGGGAATCAGAGGCGGGGAATCAGAGGCAGGGAATCGGACGCCGGGAATCAGAGGCGGGGAATCAGAGCTGGGGAATCAGAGGCGGGGAATCAGAGGTGGTGAATCAGAGATGGGGAATCAGAGGCGGGGAATCAGAGGCAGGGAATCGGACGCCGGGAATCAGAGGCGGGGAATCAGAGCTGGGGAAACAGAGGCGGGGAATCAGATATGGGGAATCAGAGGTGGGGAATCAGGGGCGGGGAATCAGTGGCAGGGAATCAGAGGCCGGGAATAAAAGGCGGGAAATCAGAGCTGGGGAATCAGAGGCGGGGAATCAGAGTTGGGGAATCAGAGGAGGGGAATCAGATATGGGGAAACAGAGGCCGGGAATCAGAGACAGGGTAACAGAGGCGGGGAATCAGATATGGGGAATCAGAGGTGGGGAATTAGAGGTTGCGAATCAGAGGCGGGGAAACAGAGGCGGGGAATCAAATATAGGGAATCAGAGGTGGGGAATCAGAGGTTGTGAATCAGAGATGGGGAATCAAGGCGGGGAATCAGAGGCAGGGAATCAGACGCGGGGAATCAGAGGCGGGGATTCAGAGCTGGGGAATCAGAGGCGGTGAATCAGAGTTGGGGAATCAGAGGCAGGGAATCAGATATGGGGAATCAGAGGCGGGGAATCAGAGGCGGGGAAACAGAGGCGGGGAATCAGATATGGGGAATCAGAATTGGGGAATCAGGGGCAGGGAATCAGTGGCAGGGAATCAGAGGCGTGGAATCAGAGGCGGGGAATCAGAGGCAGGGAATAAGACACGGGGAATCGGAGGCGGGGAATCAGAGATGGGGAATCAGAGGCGGGGAATCAGAGGCAGGGAATCGGACTCCGGGAATCAGAGTTGGGGAATCAGAGCTGGGGAATCAGAGGCGGGGAATCAGAGTTGGGGAATCAGAGGCGGGGAATCAGATATGGGGAAATAGAGGCGGGGAATCAGATATGGGGGATCAGAGGTGTGGAATCAGAGGTTGGGAATCAGAGGCAGGGAATCAGAGTCGGGGAAACAGAGGCGGGGAATCAGATATGGGGAATCAGAGGTGGCGAATCAAAGGCGGTGAAACAGAGATGGGGAATCAGGGCAGGGAATCAGAGGCAGGGAATCAAACACGGGGTATCAGAGCTGGGGAATCAGAGGCGGGGAATCAGAGTTGGGAATCAGAGGCGGGGAATCAGAGGCGGGGAAACAGAGGCGGGGAATCAGATATGGGGAATCAGAGGTGGGGAATCCGAGGTTGGGAATCAGAGGCAGGGAATCAGAGGCGGGGAATCAGAGGCGGGGAATCAGAGGAAGGGAATCAGATGTGCGGAATCGGAGATGGGGAATCAGAGGCAGGGAATCAGAGGCGGGGAATCAGAGGCGGGGAATCAGAGGCCGGGAATCAGATATGGGAAAACAGAGGCTGGGAATCCGAGGCGGGGAAACAGAGGCGGGGAATCAGATATGGGGAATCAGAGTTGGGGAATCAGAGGTTGGGAATCAGAGGCAGGGATTCAGAGGCTTGGAATCAGATGCAGGGAATCAGATGCGGGGAATCAGAGGCGGGGAATCAGAGCTGGGGAATCAGAGGTGGGGAATCAGATTTGGGGAATCAGAGGCGGGGACTTAGATATTGGGAAACAGAGGCGGGGAATGAGAGGCGGGGAAACCCAGGCGGGGAATCAGATATGGGGAATCAGAGGTGGGGAATCAGAGGCAAGGAATCAGATGTGCGGAATAAGAGATGGGGAATCAGAGGCAGGGAATCAGAATCAGAAGCAGGGAATCAGAGGCCGGGAATCAGAGGCCGGAATCAGATGCTGGGAATCAGATGCCTGGAATCAGAGGCGGGGAATCAGAGGCAGGGAATCAGATGCGGGGAATCAGAGGCGGGGAATCAGAGCTGGGGAATCAGAGGTGGGGTATTAGAGTTGGGGAATCAGAGGCGGGGAATCAGATATGGGGAAACAGAGGTGGGGAATCAGAGGCGGGGAAACAGAGGCAGGGAATCAGATATGGGAAATCAGAGGTGGGGAATCAGAGATGGGGAATCAGAGGCGGTGAATCAGAGATGGGGAATCAGAGGCGGGGAATCAGAGGCAGGAAATCAGACACGGGGATTCAGAGGCTGGGAATCAGACGGGGGGAATCAAAGGCGGGGAATCAGAGCTGGGGAATCAGAGGCAGGGAATCAGAGGCGGGGAATCAGATATGGGGAATCAGAGTCTGGGATTCAGAGGCGGGGAATCAGAGGCAGGGAATCAGACATGTGGAATCAGAGGTGGGGAATCAGAGATGGGGAATCAGAGGCGGGGAATCAGAGGCAGGGAATCAGACGCGGGGAATCTGAGGCGGGGAATCAGAGCTGGGGAATCAGAGGTGGGGAATCAGAGTTGGGGAATCAGAGGCAGGGAATCGGATATGCGGAATCAGAGACGGGGAATCAGATGTGGGGAATCAGAGGAATCAGAGATGGGGAATCAGAGGCGGGGAATCAGAGGCAGGAAATCAGACACGGGGATTCAGAGGCTGGGAATCAGACGGGGGGAATCAAAGGCGGGGAATCAGAGCTGGGGAATCAGAGGCAGGGAATCAGAGTTGGGCATTCAGAGACGGGGAATCAGATATGGGGAAACAGAGGCAAGGAATCAGAGGCGGGCAAACAGAGGCGGGGAATTAGATATGGGGAATCAGAGGTGGGGAATCAGAGGTGGTGAATCAGTGATGGGGAATCACAGGCGGGGAATCAGAGGCAGGGAATAGAACGCAGGGAATCAGACGCAGGGAATCAGAGCTGGGGAATCAGAGGCGGGGAATCATAGTTGGGAATCAGAGGCGGGGAATCAGATATGGGGAAACAGAGGCGGGGAATCAGAGGCGGGGAAACAGAGGCGGGGAATCAGATATGGGGAATCGGATGCGGGGAATCAGAGGCGGGGAATCAGAGCTGGGGAATCAGAGGCGGGGAATCAGAGTTGGGGCATCAGAGGTGGGGAATTAGATATAGGGAAACAGAGGCGGGGAATCAGAGGCGGGGAAACAGAGGCGGGGAATCAGATATGGGGAATCAGAGGTGGGGAATCAGAGGCAGGGAATCAGATGTGCGGAATCAGAGATGGGGAATCAGAGGCAGGGAATCAGAATCAGAAGCGGGGAATCAGAGGCCGGGAATCAGAGGCCGGGAATCAGATGCTGGGAATAAGAGGCCGGGAATCAGAGGTGGGGAATCAGAGTCCGGGAATCAGAGATGGGGATTCAGAGGCGGGGAATGAGATATAGAGAATCAGAGGCGGGGAATCAGAGGCCGGGAAACAGAGGTGGGGAATCAGATATGGGGAATCAGAGGTGGCGAATCAAAGGCGGTGAATCAGAGATGGGGAATCAGAGGCGGGGAATCAGAGGCAGGGAATCAGATGCGGGGAATCAGAGGCGGGGAATCAGAGCTGGCGAATCAGAGGCGGGGAATCAGAGGTGGGCAATCAGAGGCGGGGAATCAGATATGGGGAATCAGAGGCGGGGAATCAGAGGCGGGGAAACAGAGGCGGGGAATCAAATATAGGGAATCAGAGGTGGGGAATCAGAGGTTGTGAATCAGAGATGGGGAATCAAGGCGGGGAATCAGAGGCAGGGAATCAGTCACGGGGAATCAGAGGCGGGGATTCAGAGCTGGGGAATCAGAGGCGGGGAATCAGAGTTGGGGAATCAGAGGCAGGGAATCAGATATGGGGAATCAGAGGCGGGGAATCAGAGGCGGGGAAACAGAGGCGGGGAATCAGATATGGGGAATCCAAGGCGGGGAATCAGAGGCAGGGAATAAGACGCGGGGAATCAGAGGCGGTGATTCAGAGCTGGGGAATCAGAGGCGGGGAATCAGAGTTGGGGAATCAGAGGCAGGGAATCAGATATGGGGAATCAGAGGCGGGGAATCAGAGGCCGGGAATCAGATATGGGGAAACAGAGGCGGGGAATCCGAGGCGGGGAAACAGAGGCGGGGAATCAGATATGGGGAATCAGAGGTGGGGAATCAGAGGCGGGGAATCAGAGGCGGGGAATCAGAGGAAGGGAATCAGATGTGCAGAATCGGAGATGGGGAATCAGAGGAAGGGAATCAGAGTCGGGGAAACAGAGGCGGGGAATCAGATATGTGGAATCAGAGGTGGCGAATCAAAGGCGGTGAAACAGAGATGGGGAATCAGGGCAGGGAATCAGAGGCAGGGAATCAAACACGGGGAATCAGAGCTGGGGAATCAGAGGCGGGGAATCAGAGTTGGGAATCAGAGGCGGGGAATCAGAGGCGGGGAAACAGAGGCGGGGAATCAGATATGGGGAATCAGAGGTGGGGAATCAGAGGTTGGGAATCAGAGGCAGGGAATCAGAGGCGGGGAATCAGAGGCGGGGAATCAGAGGAAGGGAATCAGATGTGCAGAATCGGAGATGGGGAATCAGAGGCATGGAATCAGAGGCGGGGAATCAGAGGCGGGGAATCAGAGGCCGGGAATCAGATATGGGGAAACTGAGGCGGGGAATCCGAGGCGGGGAAACAGAGGCTGGGAATCAGATATGGGGAATCAGAGGTGGGGAATCAGAGGTTGGGAATCAGAGGCAGGGAATCAGAGGCTTGGAATCAGATGCAGGGAATCAGATGAGGGGCATCAGAGGCGGGGAATCAGAGCTGGGGAATCAGAGGTGGGGAATCAGATTTTGGGAATCAGAGGTGGGGACTTAGATATTGGGAAACAGAGGCGGGGAATCAGAGGCGGGGAAACAGAGGTGGGGAATCAGATATGGGGAATCAGAGGCGGGGAATCAGAGGCAGGGTATCAGACGCGGGGAATCAGAGGTGGGCAATCAGAGGCGGGGAATCAGATATGGGGAATCAGAGGCAGGGAATCAGAGGCGGGGAAACAGAGGCGGGGAATCAGATATGGGGAATCAGAGGTGGGGCATCAGAGGTTGTGAATCACAGATGGGGAATAAGAGGCGGGGAATCAGAGGCAGGGAATCAGACGCGGGGAATCAGAGGCGGGGATTCAGAGCTGGGGAATCAGAAGCGGGGAATCAGAGTTGGGGAATCAGAGGCGGGGAATCAGATATGGGGAACCAGAGGCAGGGAATCAGAGGCGGGGAATCAGAGGCGGGGAAACAGAGGCGGGGAATCAGATATGGGGAATCAGAGGTGGGGAATCCGAGGTTGGGAATCAGAGGCAGGGAATCAGAGGCGGGGAATCAGAGGCGGGGAATCAGAGGAAGGGAATCAGATGTGCGGAATCGGAGATGGGGAATCAGAGGCAGGGAATCAGAGGCGGGGAATCAGAGGCGGGGAATCAGAGGCCGGGAATCAGATATGGGAAAACAGAGGCTGGGAATCCGAGGCGGGGAAACAGAGGCGGGGAATCAGATATGGGGAATCAGAGTTGGGGAATCAGAGGTTGGGAATCAGAGGCAGGGAATCAGAGGCTTGGAATCAGATGCAGGGAATCAGATGCGGGGAATCAGAGGCGGGGAATCAGAGCTGGGGAATCAGAGGTGGGGAATCAGATTTGGGGAATCAGAGGCGGGGACTTAGATATTGGGAAACAGAGGCGGGGAATGAGAGGCGGGGAAACCCAGGCGGGGAATCAGATATGGGGAATCAGAGGTGGGGAATCAGAGGCAAGGAATCAGATGTGCGGAATAAGAGATGGGGAATCAGAGGCAGGGAATCAGAATCAGAAGCAGGGAATCAGAGGCCGGGAATCAGAGGCCGGAATCAGATGCTGGGAATCAGATGCCTGGAATCAGAGGCGGGGAATCAGAGGCAGGGAATCAGATGCGGGGAATCAGAGGCGGGGAATCAGAGCTGGGGAATCAGAGGTGGGGTATTAGAGTTGGGGAATCAGAGGCGGGGAATCAGATATGGGGAAACAGAGGTGGGGAATCAGAGGCGGGGAAACAGAGGCAGGGAATCAGATATGGGAAATCAGAGGTGGGGAATCAGAGATGGGGAATCAGAGGCGGTGAATCAGAGATGGGGAATCAGAGGCGGGGAATCAGAGGCAGGAAATCAGACACGGGGATTCAGAGGCTGGGAATCAGACGGGGGGAATCAAAGGCGGGGAATCAGAGCTGGGGAATCAGAGGCAGGGAATCAGAGGCGGGGAATCAGATATGGGGAATCAGAGGCTGGGATTCAGAGGCGGGGAATCAGAGGCAGGGAATCAGACATGTGGAATCAGAGGTGGGGAATCAGAGATGGGGAATCAGAGGCGGGGAATCAGAGGCAGGGAATCAGACGCGGGGAATCAGAGGCGGGGAATCAGAGCTGGGGAATCAGAGGTGGGGAATCAGAGTTGGGGAATCAGAGGCAGGGAATCGGATGTGCGGAATCAGAGATGGGGAATGAGATGTGGGGAATCAGAGGAATCAGAGATGGGGAATCAGAGGCGGGGAATCAGAGGCAGGAAATCAGACACGGGGATTCAGAGGCTGGGAAACAGACGGGGGGAATCAAAGGCGGGGAATCAGAGCTGGGGAATCAGAGGCAGGGAATCAGAGTTGGGGATTCAGAGACGGGGAATCAGATATGGGGAAACAGAGGCGGGGAATCAGAGGCGGGCAAACAGAGGCGGGGAATTAGATATGGGGAATCACAGGCGGGGAATCAGAGGTGGTGAATCAGTGATGGGGAATCACAGGCGGGGAATCAGAGGCAGGGAATAGAACGCAGGGAATCAGACGCAGGGAATCAGAGCTGGGGAATCAGAGGCGGGGAATCATAGTTGGGAATCAGAGGCGGGGAATCAGATATGGGGAAACAGAGGCGGGGAATCAGAGGCGGGGAAACAGAGGCGGGGAATCAGATATGGGGAATCGGATGCGGGGAATCAGAGGCGGGGAATCAGAGCTGGGGAATCAGAGGCGGGGAATCAGAGTTGGGGCATCAGAGGTGGGGAATTAGATATAGGGAAACAGAGGCGGGGAATCAGAGGCGGGGAAACAGAGGCGGGGAATCAGATATGGGGAATCAGAGGTGGGGAATCAGAGGCAGGGAATCAGATGTGCGGAATCAGAGATGGGGAATCAGAGGCAGGGAATCAGAATCAGAAGCGGGGAATCAGAGGCCGGGAATCAGAGGCCGGGAATCAGATGCTGGGAATAAGAGGCCGGGAATCAGAGGTGGGGAATCAGAGTCCGGGAATCAGAGATGGGGATTCAGAGGCGGGGAATGAGATATAGAGAATCAGAGGCGAGGAATCAGAGGCCGGGAAACAGAGGTGGGGAATCAGATATGTGGAATCAGAGGTGGCGAATCAAAGGCGGTGAATCAGAGATGGGGAATCAGAGGCGGGGAATCAGAGGCAGGGAATCAGATGCGGGGAATCAGAGGCGGGGAATCAGAGGAAGGGAATCAGAGTCGGGGAAACAGAGGCGGGGAATCAGATATGTGGAATCAGAGGTGGCGAATCAAAGGCGGTGAAACAGAGATGGGGAATCAGGGCAGGGAATCAGAGGCAGGGAATCAAACACGGGGAATCAGAGCTGGGGAATCAGAGGCGGGGAATCAGAGTTGGGAATCAGAGGCGGGGAATCAGAGGCGGGGAAACAGAGGCGGGGAATCAGATATGGGGAATCAGAGGTGGGGAATCAGAGGTTGGGAATCAGAGGCAGGGAATCAGAGGCGGGGAATCAGAGGCGGGGAATCAGAGGAAGGGAATCAGATGTGCAGAATCGGAGATGGGGAATCAGAGGCGGGGAATCAGAGGCGGGGAATCAGAGGCGGGGAATCAGAGGCCGGGAATCAGATATGGGGAAACTGAGGCGGGGAAGCCGAGGCGGGGAAACAGAGGCGGGGAATCAGATATGGGGAATCAGAGGTGGGGAATCAGAGGTTGGGAATCAGAGGCAGGGAATCAGAGGCTTGGAATCAGATGCAGGGAATCAGATGAGGGGCATCAGAGGCGGGGAATCAGAGCTGGGGAATCAGAGGTGGGGAATCAGATTTTGGGAATCAGAGGTGGGGACTTAGATATTGGGAAACAGAGGCGGGGAATCAGAGGCGGGGAAACAGAGGTGGGGAATCAGATATGGGGAATCAGAGGCGGGGAATCAGAGGCAGGGTATCAGACGCGGGGAATCAGAGGTGGGCAATCAGAGGCGGTGAAACAGAGGCGGGGAATCAGATATGGGGAATCGGATGCAGGAAATCAGAGGCGGGGAATCAGAGCTGGGGAATCAGAGGCGGGGAATCAGAGTTGGGGCATCAGAGGTGGGGAATTAGATATAGGGAAACAGAGGCGGGGAATCAGAGGCGGGGAAACAGAGGCGGGGAATCAGATATGGGGAATCAGAGGTGGGGAATCAGAGCCAGGGAATCAGATGTGCGGAATCAGAGATGGGGAATAAGAGGCAGGGAATCAGAATCAGAAGCGGGGAATCAGAGGCCAGGAATCAGAGGCCGGGAATCAGATGCTGGGAATAAGAGGCCGGGAATCAGAGGTGGGGAATCAGATATGGGGAATCAGAGGTGGAGAATCAAAGGCGGTGAATCAGAGATGGGGAATCAGAGGCGGGGAATCAGAGGCAGGGAATCAGATGCGGGGAATCAGAGGCGGGGAATCAGAGCTGGCGAATCAGAGGCTGGGAATCAGAGGTGGGCAATCAGTGGCGGGGAATCAGATATGGGGAATCAGAGGCGGGGAATCAGAGGCGGGGAAACAGAGGTGGGGAATCAAATATAGGGAATCAGAGGTGGGGAATCAGAGGTTGTGAATCAGAGATGGGGAATCAAGGCGGGGAATCAGAGGCAGGGAATCAGACGCGGGGAATCAGAGGCGGGGATTCAGAGCTGGGGAATCAGAGGCGGGGAATCAGAGTTGGGGAATCAGAGGCAGGGAATCAGATATGGGGAATCAGAGGCGGGGAATCAGAGGCGGGGAAACAGAGGCGGGGAATCAGATGTGGGGAATCAGAGGTGGGGAATCAGGGGCAGGGAATCAGTGGCAGGGAATCAGAGGCGGGGAATCAGAGGCGGGGAATCAAAGGCAGGGAATCAGACACGGGGAATCAGAGGCGGGGAATCAGAGATGGGGAATCAGAGGCAGGGAATCGTATGCCGGGAATCAGAGTCGGGGAATCAGAGCTGGGGAATCAGAGGCGGGGAATCAGAGTTGGGGAATCAGAGGCGGGGAATCAGATATGGGGAAATAGAGGCGGGGAATCAGATATGGGGAATCAGAGGTGTGGAATCAGAGGTTGGGAATCAGAGGCAGGGAATCAGAGTCGGGGAAACAGAGGCGGGGAATCAGATATGGGGAATCAGAGGTGGCGAATCAAAGGCGGTGAAACAGAGATGGGGAATCAGGGCAGGGAATCAGAGGCAGGGAATCAAACACGGGGAATCAGAGCTGGGGAATCAGAGGCGGGGAATCAGAGTTGGGAATCAGAGGCGGGGAATCAGAGGCGGGGAAACAGAGGCGGGGAATCAGATATGGGGAATCAGAGGTGGGGAATCCGAGGTTGGGAATCAGAGGCAGGGAATCAGAGGCGGAAAATCGGAGGCGGGGAATCAGAGGAAGGGAATCAGATGTGCGGAATCGGAGATGGGGAATCAGAGGCAGGGAATCAGAGGCGGGGAATCAGAGGCGGGGAATCAGAGGCCGGGAATCAGATATGGGGAAACAGAGGCGGGGAATCCGAGGCGGGGAAACAGAGGCGGGGAATCAGATATGGGGAATCAGAGGTGGGGAATCAGAGGTTGGGAATCAGAGGCAGGGAATCAGAGGCTTGGAATCAGATGCAGGGAATCAGATGCGGGGAATCAGAGGCGGGGAATCAGAGCTGGGGAATCAGAGGTGGGGAATCAGATTTGGGGAATCAGAGGCGGGGACTTAGATATTGGGAAACAGAGGCGGGGAATCAGAGGCGGGGAAACCCAGCCGGCGAATCAGATATGGGGAATCAGAGGTGGGGAATCAGAGGCAAGGAATCAGATGTGCGGAATCAGAGATGGGGAATCAGAGGCAGGGAATCAGGATCAGAAGCAGGGAATCAGAGGCCGGGAATCAGAGGCCGGAATCAGATGCTGGGAATCAGAGGCCTGGAATCAGAGGCGGGGAATCAGAGGCAGGGAATCAGATGCGGGGAATCAGAGGCGGGGAATCAGAGCTGGGGAATCAGAGGCGGGGTATTAGAGTTGGGGAATCAGAGGCGGGGAATCAGATATGGGGAAACAGAGGTGGGGAATCAGAGGCGGGGAAACAGAGGCAGGGAATCAGATATGGGGAATCAGAGGCGGGGAATCAGAGGTGGGGAATCATAGGCAGGGAATCGGATGTGCGGAATCAGAGATGGGGAATCAGAGGCTGGGAATAGAACGCAGGGAATCAGACGCAGGGAATCAGAGCTGGGGAATCAGAGGCGGGGAATCATAGTTGGGAATCAGAGGCGGGGAATCAGATATGGGGAAACAGAGGCGGGGAATCAGAGGCGGGGAAACAGAGGCGGGGAATCAGATATGGGGAATCGGATGCGGGGAATCAGAGGCGGGGAATCAGAGCTGGGGAATCAGAGGCGGGGAATCAGAGTTGGGGCATCAGAGGTGGGGAATTAGATATAGGGAAACAGAGGCGGGGAATCAGAGGCGGGAAAACAGAGGCGGGGAATCAGATATGGGGAATCAGAGGTGGGGAATCAGAGGCAGGGAATCAGATGTGCGGAATCAGAGATGGGGAATCAGAGGCAGGGAATCAGAATCAGAAGCGGGGAATCAGAGGCCGGGAATCAGAGGCCGGGAATCAGATGCTGGGAATAAGAGGCCGGGAATCAGAGGTGGGGAATCAGAGTCCGGGAATCAGAGATGGGGATTCAGAGGCGGGGAATGAGATATAGAGAATCAGAGGCGAGGAATCAGAGGCCGGGAAACAGAGGTGGGGAATCAGATATGTGGAATCAGAGGTGGCGAATCAAAGGCGGTGAATCAGAGATGGGGAATCAGAGGCGGGGAATCAGAGGCAGGGAATCAGATGCGGGGAATCAGAGGCGGGGAATCAGAGGAAGGGAATCAGAGTCGGGGAAACAGAGGCGGGGAATCAGATATGTGGAATCAGAGGTGGCGAATCAAAGGCGGTGAAACAGAGATGGGGAATCAGGGCAGGGAATCAGAGGCAGGGAATCAAACACGGGGAATCAGAGCTGGGGAATCAGAGGCGGGGAATCAGAGTTGGGAATCAGAGGCGGGGAATCAGAGGCGGGGAAACAGAGGCGGGGAATCAGATATGGGGAATCAGAGGTGGGGAATCAGAGGTTGGGAATCAGAGGCAGGGAATCAGAGGCGGGGAATCAGAGGCGGGGAATCAGAGGAAGGGAATCAGATGTGCAGAATCGGAGATGGGGAATCAGAGGCGGGGAATCAGAGGCGGGGAATCAGAGGCGGGGAATCAGAGGCCGGGAATCAGATATGGGGAAACTGAGGCGGGGAAGCCGAGGCGGGGAAACAGAGGCGGGGAATCAGATATGGGGAATCAGAGGTGGGGAATCAGAGGTTGGGAATCAGAGGCAGGGAATCAGAGGCTTGGAATCAGATGCAGGGAATCAGATGAGGGGCATCAGAGGCGGGGAATCAGAGCTGGGGAATCAGAGGTGGGGAATCAGATTTTGGGAATCAGAGGTGGGGACTTAGATATTGGGAAACAGAGGCGGGGAATCAGAGGCGGGGAAACAGAGGTGGGGAATCAGATATGGGGAATCAGAGGCGGGGAATCAGAGGCAGGGTATCAGACGCGGGGAATCAGAGGTGGGCAATCAGAGGCGGTGAAACAGAGGCGGGGAATCAGATATGGGGAATCGGATGCAGGGAATCAGAGGCGGGGAATCAGAGCTGGGGAATCAGAGGCGGGGAATCAGAGTTGGGGCATCAGAGGTGGGGAATTAGATATAGGGAAACAGAGGCGGGGAATCAGAGGCGGGGAAACAGAGGCGGGGAATCAGATATGGGGAATCAGAGGTGGGGAATCAGAGCCAGGGAATCAGATGTGCGGAATCAGAGATGGGGAATAAGAGGCAGGGAATCAGAATCAGAAGCGGGGAATCAGAGGCCAGGAATCAGAGGCCGGGAATCAGATGCTGGGAATAAGAGGCCGGGAATCAGAGGTGGGGAATCAGATATGGGGAATCAGAGGTGGAGAATCAAAGGCGGTGAATCAGAGATGGGGAATCAGAGGCGGGGAATCAGAGGCAGGGAATCAGATGCGGGGAATCAGAGGCGGGGAATCAGAGCTGGCGAATCAGAGGCTGGGAATCAGAGGTGGGCAATCAGTGGCGGGGAATCAGATATGGGGAATCAGAGGCGGGGAATCAGAGGCGGGGAAACAGAGGTGGGGAATCAAATATAGGGAATCAGAGGTGGGGAATCAGAGGTTGTGAATCAGAGATGGGGAATCAAGGCGGGGAATCAGAGGCAGGGAATCAGACGCGGGGAATCAGAGGCGGGGATTCAGAGCTGGGGAATCAGAGGCGGGGAATCAGAGTTGGGGAATCAGAGGCAGGGAATCAGATATGGGGAATCAGAGGCGGGGAATCAGAGGCGGGGAAACAGAGGCGGGGAATCAGATGTGGGGAATCAGAGGTGGGGAATCAGGGGCAGGGAATCAGTGGCAGGGAATCAGAGGCGGGGAATCAGAGGCGGGGAATCAAAGGCAGGGAATCAGACACGGGGAATCAGAGGCGGGGAATCAGAGATGGGGAATCAGAGGCAGGGAATCGTATGCCGGGAATCAGAGTCGGGGAATCAGAGCTGGGGAATCAGAGGCGGGGAATCAGAGTTGGGGAATCAGAGGCGGGGAATCAGATATGGGGAAATAGAGGCGGGGAATCAGATATGGGGAATCAGAGGTGTGGAATCAGAGGTTGGGAATCAGAGGCAGGGAATCAGAGTCGGGGAAACAGAGGCGGGGAATCAGATATGGGGAATCAGAGGTGGCGAATCAAAGGCGGTGAAACAGAGATGGGGAATCAGGGCAGGGAATCAGAGGCAGGGAATCAAACACGGGGAATCAGAGCTGGGGAATCAGAGGCGGGGAATCAGAGTTGGGAATCAGAGGCGGGGAATCAGAGGCGGGGAAACAGAGGCGGGGAATCAGATATGGGGAATCAGAGGTGGGGAATCCGAGGTTGGGAATCAGAGGCAGGGAATCAGAGGCGGAAAATCGGAGGCGGGGAATCAGAGGAAGGGAATCAGATGTGCGGAATCGGAGATGGGGAATCAGAGGCAGGGAATCAGAGGCGGGGAATCAGAGGCGGGGAATCAGAGGCCGGGAATCAGATATGGGGAAACAGAGGCGGGGAATCCGAGGCGGGGAAACAGAGGCGGGGAATCAGATATGGGGAATCAGAGGTGGGGAATCAGTGGTTGGGAATCAGAGGCAGGGAATCAGAGGCTTGGAATCAGATGCAGGGAATCAGATGCGGGGAATCAGAGGCGGGGAATCAGAGCTGGGGAATCAGAGGTGGGGAATCAGATTTGGGGAATCAGAGGCGGGGACTTAGATATTGGGAAACAGAGGCGGGGAATCAGAGGCGGGGAAACCCAGCCGGCAAATCAGATATGGGGAATCAGAGGTGGGGAATCAGAGGCAAGGAATCAGATGTGCGGAATCAGAGATGGGGAATCAGAGGCAGGGAATCAGAATCAGAAGCAGGGAATCAGAGGCCGGGAATCAGAGGCCGGAATCAGATGCTGGGAATCAGAGGCCTGGAATCAGAGGCGGGGAATCAGAGGCAGGGAATCAGATGCGGGGAATCAGAGGCGGGGAATCAGAGCTGGGGAATCAGAGGCGGGGTATTAGAGTTGGGGAATCAGAGGCGGGGAATCAGATATGGGGAAACAGAGGTGGGGAATCAGAGGCGGGGAAACAGAGGCAGGGAATCAGATATGGGGAATCAGAGGCGGGGAATCAGAGGTGGGGAATCATAGGCAGGGAATCGGATGTGCGGAATCAGATATGGGGAATCAGAGGCTGGGAATCAGAGGTGGTGAATCAGAGATGGGGAATCAGAGGCGGGGAATCAGAGGCAGGGAATCAGACGCGGGGAATCAGAGGTGTGCAATCAGAGGCGGGGAATCAGATATGGGGAATCAGAGGCGGGGAATCAGAGGCGGGGAAACAGAGGTGGGGAATCAGATATGGGGAATCAGAGGTGGGGCATCAGAGGTTGTGAATCACAGATGGGGAATCAGAGGCGGGGAATCAGAGGCAGGGAATCAGACGCGGGGAATCAGAGGCGGGGATTCAGAGCTGGGGAATCAGAGGCTGGGAATCAGAGTTGGGGAATCAGAGGCGGGGAATCAGATATGGGGAATCAGAGGCAGGGAATCAGAGGCGGGAAAACAGAGGCGGGGAATCAGATATGGGGAATCAGAGGCGGGGAATCAGAGGCGGGGAATCAGAGATGGGGAATCAGAGGCGGGGAATCAGAGGCAGGGAATCGGATGCCGGGAATCAGAGGCGGGAAATCAGAGCTGGGGAATCAGAGGCGGGGAATCAGAGTTGGGGAATCAGAGGCGGCGAAGCAGATATGGGGAAATAGAGGCGGGGAATCAGATATGGGGAATCAGAGGCTGGGAATCAGAGGGGGGGAAACAGAGGCGGGGAATCAGAGCTGGTGAATCAGAGGCAGGGAATCAGAGTTGGGGATTCAGAGGCGGGGAATCAGATATGGGGAAACAGAGGCGGGGAATGAGAGGCGGGCAAGCAGAGGCGGGGAATTAGATATGGGGAATCAGAGGTGGGAAATCAGAGGTGGTGAATCAGAGATGGGGAATCACAGGCGGGGAATCAGAGGCAGCGAATAGAACGCGGGGAATCAGAGGCAGGGAATCAGAGCTGGGGAATCAGAGGCGGGGAATCAGATATGGGGAAACAGAGGCGGGGAATCAGAGGCGGGGAAACAGAGGCAGGGAATCAGACATGGGGAATCGGATGCGGGGAATCAGAGGCGGGGAATCAGAGCTGGGGAATCAGAGGTGGGGAATCAGAGTTGGGGCATCAGAGGTGGGGAATTAGATATGGGGAAACATAGGCGGGGAATCAGAGGCGGGGAAACAGAGGCGGGGAATCAGATATGGGGAATCAGAGGTGGGGAATCAGAGGCAGGGAATCAGATGTGCGGAATCAGAGATGGGGAATCAGAGGCAGGGAATCAGAATCAGAAGCGGGGAATCAGAGGCCGGGAATCAGAGGCCGGGAATCAGATGCTGGGAATAAGAGGCCGGGAATCAGAGGTGGCGAATCAAAGGCGGTGAATCAGAGATGGGGAATCAGAGGCGGGGAATCAGAGGCAGGGAATCAGATGCGGGGATTCAGAGGCGGGGAATCAGAGCTGGCGAATCAGAGGCGGGGAATCAGAGGTGGGCAATCAGAGCCGGGGAATCAGATATGGGGAATCAGAGGCGGGGAAACAGAGGCGGGGAATCAGATATGGGGAATCAGAGGTGGGGAATCAGAGGTTGTGAATCAGAGATGGGGAATCAAGGCGGGGAATCAGAGGGAGGGAATCAGACGCGGGGAATCAGAGGCGGGGATTCAGAGCTGGGGAATCAGAGGCGGGGAATCAGAGTTGGGGAATCAGAGGCAGGGAATCAGATATGGGGAATCAGAGGCGGGGAATCAGAGGCGGGGAAACAGAGGCGGGGAATCAGATATGGGGAATCAGAGGTGGGGAATCAGGGGCAGGGAATCAGTGGCAGGGAATCAGAGGCGGGGAATCTGAGCCGGGGAATCAGAGGAAGGGAATCAGACACGGGGAATCAGAGGCGGGGAATCAGAGATGGTGAATCAGAGGCGGGGAATCAGAGGCAGGGAATCGGACGCCGGAAATCAGAGGCGGGGAATCAGAGCTGGGGAATCAGAGGCGGGGAATCAGAGTTGGGGAATCAGAGGCGTGGAATCAGATATGGGGAAATAGAGGCGGGGAATAAGATATGGGGAATCAGAGGTGTGGAATCAGAGGTTGGGAATCAGAGATAGGGAATCAGAGGCGGGGAAACAGAGGCGGGGAATCAGATATGGGGAATCAGAGGTGGCGAATCAAAGGCGGTGAAACAGAGATGGGGAATCAGGGCAGGGAATCAGAGGCAGGGAATCAGAGCTGGGGAAACAGAGGCGGGGAATCAGATATGGGGAATCAGAGGTGGGGAATCAGGGGCGGGGAATGAGTGGCAGGGAATTAGAGCTGGGGAATCAGAGGTGGGGAATCAGAGCTGGGGAAACAGAGGCGGGGAATCAGATATGGGGAATCAGAGGTGGGGAATCAGGGGCGGGGAATCAGTGGCAGGGAATCAGAGGCCGGGAATAAAAGGCGGGGAATCAGAGCTGGGGAATCAGAGGCGGGGAATCAGAGTTGGGAATCAGAGGCGGGGAATCAGAGGCGGTGAAACAGAGATGGGGAATCAGGGCAGGGAAACAGAGGCGGGGAATCAGATATGGGGAATCAGAGGTGGGGAATTTGAGGTTGCGAATCAGAGGCGGGGATTCAGAGGCGGGGAATCAGAGGCAGGGAATCGGATATGGGGAATCAGAGGTGGGGATTCAGAGGTGGTGAATCAGAAAAGGGGAATCAGAGGCTGGGAATCAGAGGCAGGGAATCAGACGCAGGGAATCAGAGGCGGGGAATTATAGCTGGCGAATTAGTGGAGGGGAATCAGAGTTGGGGAATCAGAGGCGGGGAATCAGATATGGGGAAACAGAGGCGGGGAATCAGAGGCGGGGAAACAGAGGCGGGGAATCCGATATGGGGAATCAGAGGTGGGGAATCAGAGGCAGGGAATCAGATGTGCGGAATCAGAGATGGGGAATCAGAGGCAGGGAATCAGAATCTGAAGCAGGGAATCAGAGGCCGGGAATCAGAGGCCGGAATCAGATGCTGGGAATCAGAGGCCTGGAATCAGAGGCGGGGAATCAGAGGCAGGGAATCTGATGCGGGGAATCAGAGGCGGGGAATCAGAGCTGGGGAATCAGAGGCAGGGTATTAGAGTTGGGGAATCAGAGGCGGGGAATCAGATATGGGGAAACAGAGGTGGTGAATCAGAGGCGGGGAAACAGAGGCAGGGAATCAGATATGGGGAATCAGAGGCGGGAATCAGAGGTGGGGAATCATAGGCAGGGAATCGGATGTGCGGAATCAGAGATGGGGAATCAGAGGCCGGGAATGAGAGGTGGTGAATCAGATATGGGGAATCAGAGGCGGGGAATCAGAGGCAGTGAATCAGACGCGGGGAATCAGAGGTGGGCAATCAGAGGCGGGGAATCAGATATGGGGAATCAGAGGCGGGGAATCAGAGGCGGGGAAACAGAGGCGGGGAATCAGATATGGGGAATCAGAGGTGGGGCATCAGAGATTGTGAATCACAGATGGGGAATTAGAGGCGGGGAATCAGAGGCAGGGAATCAGACTCGGGGAATCAGAGTCGGGGATTCAGAGCTGGGGAATCAGAAGCGGGGAATCAGAGTTGGGGAATCAGAGGCGGGGAATCAGATATGGGGAATCAGAGGCAGGGAATCAGAGGCGGGGAATCAGAGGCAGGGAATCAGACGCGGGGAATCTGAGGCGGGGAATCAGAGCTGGGGAATCAGAGGTGGGGAATCAGAGTTGGGGAATCAGAGGCAGGGAATTGGATGTGCGGAATCAGAGATGGGGAATCAGAGGTGGGGAATCAGAGGCGGTGAATCAGAGATGGGGAATCAGAGGCGGGGAATCAGAGGCAGGAAATCAGACACGGGGATTCAGAGGCTGGGAATCAGAGCTGGGGAATCAGAGGCGGGGAATCAGAGTTGGGGAATCAGAGGCGGGGAATCAGATATGGGGAAACAGAGGTGGTGAATCAGAGGCGGGGAAACAGAGGCAGGGAATCAGATATGGGGAATCAGAGGCGGGAATCAGAGGTGGGGAATCATAGGCAGGGAATCGGATGTGCGGAATCAGAGATGGGGAATCAGAGGCCGGGAATGAGAGGTGGTGAATCAGATATGGGGAATCAGAGGCGGGGAATCAGAGGCAGTGAATCAGACGCGGGGAATCAGAGGTGGGCAATCAGAGGCGGGGAATCAGATATGGGGAATCAGAGGCGGGGAATCAGAGGCGGGGAAACAGAGGCGGGGAATCAGATATGGGGAATCAGAGGTGGGGCATCAGAGATTGTGAATCACAGATGGGGAATTAGAGGCGGGGAATCAGAGGCAGGGATTCAGACTCGGGGAATCAGAGTCGGGGATTCAGAGCTGGGGAATCAGAAGCGGGGAATCAGAGTTGGGGAATCAGAGGCGGGGAATCAGATATGGGGAATCAGAGGCAGGGAATCAGAGGCGGGGAATCAGAGGCAGGGAATCAGACGCGGGGAATCTGAGGCGGGGAATCAGAGCTGGGGAATCAGAGGTGGGGAATCAGAGTTGGGGAATCAGAGGCAGGGAATTGGATGTGCGGAATCAGAGATGGGGAATCAGAGGTGGGGAATCAGAGGCAGTGAATCAGAGATGGGGAATCAGAGGCGGGGAATCAGAGGCAGGAAATCAGACACGGGGATTCAGAGGCTGGGAATCAGAGCTGGGGAATCAGAGGCGGGGAATCAGAGTTGGGGAATCAGAGGCGGGGAATCAGATATGGGGAAATAGAAGCGGGGAATCAGAGTTGGGGAATCAGAGGCGGGGAATCAGATATGGGGAAACAGAGGCGGGGAATCAGAGGCGGGAAAACAGAGGCGGGGAATTAGATATGGGGAATCAGAGGTGGGGAATCAGAGGTGGTGAATCAGAGATGGGGAATCAGAGGCGGGGAATCAGAGGCAGGGAATCGGACGCCGGGAATCAGAGGCGGGGAATCAGAGCTGGGGAATCAGAGGCGGGGAATCAGAGTTGGGGAATCAGAGGCGGGGAATCAGATATGGGGAAATAGAAGCGGGGAATCAGCTATGGGGAATCAGAGGTGTGGAATCAGAGGTTGGGAATCAGAGGCAGGGAATAAGAGGCGGGGAAACAGAGGCGGGGAATCAGATATGGGGAATCAGAGGTGGCGAATCAAATGCGGTGAAACAGAGATGGGGAATCAGGGCAGGGAATCAGAGGCAGGGAATCAGAGCTGGGGAAACAGAGGCGGGGAATCAGATATGGGGAATCTGAGGTGGGGAATCTGGGGCGGGGAATCAGTGGCAGGGAATCAGAGGCCGGGAATAAAAGGCGGGGAATCAGAGCTGGGGAATCAGAGGCGGGGAATCAGAGTTGGGGAATCAGAGGAGGGGAATCAGATATGGGGAAACAGAGGCCGGAATCAGAGGCAGGGAAACAGAGGCGGAGAATCAGATATGGGGAATCAGATGCTGGGAATAAGAGGCCGGGAATCAGAGGTGGGGAATCAGAGTCTGGGAATCAGAGATGGGGATTCAGAGGCGGGGAATGAGATATGGAGAATCAGAGGCGGGGAATCAGGGGCGGGGAAACAGAGGTGGGGAATCAGATATGGGGAATCAGAGGTGGCGAATCAAAGGCGGTGAATCAGAGATGGGGAATCAGAGGCGGGGAATCAGAGGCAGGGAATCAGATGCGGGGATTCAGAGGCGGGGAAACCCAGCCGGCAAATCAGATATGGGGAATCAGAGGTGGGGAATCAGAGGCAAGGAATCAGATGTGCGGAATCAGAGATGGGGAATCAGAGGCAGGGAATCAGAATCAGAAGCAGGGAATCAGAGGCCGGGAATCAGAGGCCGGAATCAGATGCTGGGAATCAGAGGCCTGGAATCAGAGGCGGGGAATCAGAGGCAGGGAATCAGATGCGGGGAATCAGAGGCGGGGAATCAGAGCTGGGGAATCAGAGGCGGGGTATTAGAGTTGGGGAATCAGAGGCGGGGAATCAGATATGGGGAAACAGAGGTGGGGAATCAGAGGCGGGGAAACAGAGGCAGGGAATCAGATATGGGGAATCAGAGGCGGGGAATCAGAGGTGGGGAATCATAGGCAGGGAATCGGATGTGCGGAATCAGATATGGGGAATCAGAGGCTGGGAATCAGAGGTGGTGAATCAGAGATGGGGAATCAGAGGCGGGGAATCAGAGGCAGGGAATCAGACGCGGGGAATCAGAGGTGTGCAATCAGAGGCGGGGAATCAGATATGGGGAATCAGAGGCGGGGAATCAGAGGCGGGGAAACAGAGGTGGGGAATCAGATATGGGGAATCAGAGGTGGGGCATCAGAGGTTGTGAATCACAGATGGGGAATCAGAGGCGGGGAATCAGAGGCAGGGAATCAGACGCGGGGAATCAGAGGCGGGGATTCAGAGCTGGGGAATCAGAGGCTGGGAATCAGAGTTGGGGAATCAGAGGCGGGGAATCAGATATGGGGAATCAGAGGCAGGGAATCAGAGGCGGGAAAACAGAGGCGGGGAATCAGATATGGGGAATCAGAGGCGGGGAATCAGAGGCGGGGAATCAGAGATGGGGAATCAGAGGCGGGGAATCAGAGGCAGGGAATCGGATGCCGGGAATCAGAGGCGGGAAATCAGAGCTGGGGAATCAGAGGCGGGGAATCAGAGTTGGGGAATCAGAGGCGGCGAAGCAGATATGGGGAAATAGAGGCGGGGAATCAGATATGGGGAATCAGAGGCTGGGAATCAGAGGGGGGGAAACAGAGGCGGGGAATCAGAGCTGGTGAATCAGAGGCAGGGAATCAGAGTTGGGGATTCAGAGGCGGGGAATCAGATATGGGGAAACAGAGGCGGGGAATGAGAGGCGGGCAAGCAGAGGCGGGGAATTAGATATGGGGAATCAGAGGTGGGAAATCAGAGGTGGTGAATCAGAGATGGGGAATCACAGGCGGGGAATCAGAGGCAGCGAATAGAACGCGGGGAATCAGAGGCAGGGAATCAGAGCTGGGGAATCAGAGGCGGGGAATCAGATATGGGGAAACAGAGGCGGGGAATCAGAGGCGGGGAAACAGAGGCAGGGAATCAGACATGGGGAATCGGATGCGGGGAATCAGAGGCGGGGAATCAGAGCTGGGGAATCAGAGGTGGGGAATCAGAGTTGGGGCATCAGAGGTGGGGAATTAGATATGGGGAAACATAGGCGGGGAATCAGAGGCGGGGAAACAGAGGCGGGGAATCAGATATGGGGAATCAGAGGTGGGGAATCAGAGGCAGGGAATCAGATGTGCGGAATCAGAGATGGGGAATCAGAGGCAGGGAATCAGAATCAGAAGCGGGGAATCAGAGGCCGGGAATCAGAGGCCGGGAATCAGATGCTGGGAATAAGAGGCCGGGAATCAGAGGTGGCGAATCAAAGGCGGTGAATCAGAGATGGGGAATCAGAGGCGGGGAATCAGAGGCAGGGAATCAGATGCGGGGATTCAGAGGCGGGGAATCAGAGCTGGCGAATCAGAGGCGGGGAATCAGAGGTGGGCAATCAGAGCCGGGGAATCAGATATGGGGAATCAGAGGCGGGGAAACAGAGGCGGGGAATCAGATATGGGGAATCAGAGGTGGGGAATCAGAGGTTGTGAATCAGAGATGGGGAATCAAGGCGGGGAATCAGAGGGAGGGAATCAGACGCGGGGAATCAGAGGCGGGGATTCAGAGCTGGGGAATCAGAGGCGGGGAATCAGAGTTGGGGAATCAGAGGCAGGGAATCAGATATGGGGAATCAGAGGCGGGGAATCAGAGGCGGGGAAACAGAGGCGGGGAATCAGATATGGGGAATCAGAGGTGGGGAATCAGGGGCAGGGAATCAGTGGCAGGGAATCAGAGGCGGGGAATCTGAGCCGGGGAATCAGAGGAAGGGAATCAGACACGGGGAATCAGAGGCGGGGAATCAGAGATGGTGAATCAGAGGCGGGGAATCAGAGGCAGGGAATCGGACGCCGGAAATCAGAGGCGGGGAATCAGAGCTGGGGAATCAGAGGCGGGGAATCAGAGTTGGGGAATCAGAGGCGTGGAATCAGATATGGGGAAATAGAGGCGGGGAATAAGATATGGGGAATCAGAGGTGTGGAATCAGAGGTTGGGAATCAGAGATAGGGAATCAGAGGCGGGGAAACAGAGGCGGGGAATCAGATATGGGGAATCAGAGGTGGCGAATCAAAGGCGGTGAAACAGAGATGGGGAATCAGGGCAGGGAATCAGAGGCAGGGAATCAGAGCTGGGGAAACAGAGGCGGGGAATCAGATATGGGGAATCAGAGGTGGGGAATCAGGGGCGGGGAATGAGTGGCAGGGAATTAGAGCTGGGGAATCAGAGGTGGGGAATCAGAGCTGGGGAAACAGAGGCGGGGAATCAGATATGGGGAATCAGAGGTGGGGAATCAGGGGCGGGGAATCAGTGGCAGGGAATCAGAGGCCGGGAATAAAAGGCGGGGAATCAGAGCTGGGGAATCAGAGGCGGGGAATCAGAGTTGGGAATCAGAGGCGGGGAATCAGAGGCGGTGAAACAGAGATGGGGAATCAGGGCAGGGAAACAGAGGCGGGGAATCAGATATGGGGAATCAGAGGTGGGGAATTTGAGGTTGCGAATCAGAGGCGGGGATTCAGAGGCGGGGAATCAGAGGCAGGGAATCGGATATGGGGAATCAGAGGTGGGGATTCAGAGGTGGTGAATCAGAAAAGGGGAATCAGAGGCTGGGAATCAGAGGCAGGGAATCAGACGCAGGGAATCAGAGGCGGGGAATTATAGCTGGCGAATTAGTGGAGGGGAATCAGAGTTGGGGAATCAGAGGCGGGGAATCAGATATGGGGAAACAGAGGCGGGGAATCAGAGGCGGGGAAACAGAGGCGGGGAATCCGATATGGGGAATCAGAGGTGGGGAATCAGAGGCAGGGAATCAGATGTGCGGAATCAGAGATGGGGAATCAGAGGCAGGGAATCAGAATCTGAAGCAGGGAATCAGAGGCCGGGAATCAGAGGCCGGAATCAGATGCTGGGAATCAGAGGCCTGGAATCAGAGGCGGGGAATCAGAGGCAGGGAATCTGATGCGGGGAATCAGAGGCGGGGAATCAGAGCTGGGGAATCAGAGGCAGGGTATTAGAGTTGGGGAATCAGAGGCGGGGAATCAGATATGGGGAAACAGAGGTGGTGAATCAGAGGCGGGGAAACAGAGGCAGGGAATCAGATATGGGGAATCAGAGGCGGGAATCAGAGGTGGGGAATCATAGGCAGGGAATCGGATGTGCGGAATCAGAGATGGGGAATCAGAGGCCGGGAATGAGAGGTGGTGAATCAGATATGGGGAATCAGAGGCGGGGAATCAGAGGCAGTGAATCAGACGCGGGGAATCAGAGGTGGGCAATCAGAGGCGGGGAATCAGATATGGGGAATCAGAGGCGGGGAATCAGAGGCGGGGAAACAGAGGCGGGGAATCAGATATGGGGAATCAGAGGTGGGGCATCAGAGATTGTGAATCACAGATGGGGAATTAGAGGCGGGGAATCAGAGGCAGGGAATCAGACTCGGGGAATCAGAGTCGGGGATTCAGAGCTGGGGAATCAGAAGCGGGGAATCAGAGTTGGGGAATCAGAGGCGGGGAATCAGATATGGGGAATCAGAGGCAGGGAATCAGAGGCGGGGAATCAGAGGCAGGGAATCAGACGCGGGGAATCTGAGGCGGGGAATCAGAGCTGGGGAATCAGAGGTGGGGAATCAGAGTTGGGGAATCAGAGGCAGGGAATTGGATGTGCGGAATCAGAGATGGGGAATCAGAGGTGGGGAATCAGAGGCGGTGAATCAGAGATGGGGAATCAGAGGCGGGGAATCAGAGGCAGGAAATCAGACACGGGGATTCAGAGGCTGGGAATCAGAGCTGGGGAATCAGAGGCGGGGAATCAGAGTTGGGGAATCAGAGGCGGGGAATCAGATATGGGGAAACAGAGGTGGTGAATCAGAGGCGGGGAAACAGAGGCAGGGAATCAGATATGGGGAATCAGAGGCGGGAATCAGAGGTGGGGAATCATAGGCAGGGAATCGGATGTGCGGAATCAGAGATGGGGAATCAGAGGCCGGGAATGAGAGGTGGTGAATCAGATATGGGGAATCAGAGGCGGGGAATCAGAGGCAGTGAATCAGACGCGGGGAATCAGAGGTGGGCAATCAGAGGCGGGGAATCAGATATGGGGAATCAGAGGCGGGGAATCAGAGGCGGGGAAACAGAGGCGGGGAATCAGATATGGGGAATCAGAGGTGGGGCATCAGAGATTGTGAATCACAGATGGGGAATTAGAGGCGGGGAATCAGAGGCAGGGATTCAGACTCGGGGAATCAGAGTCGGGGATTCAGAGCTGGGGAATCAGAAGCGGGGAATCAGAGTTGGGGAATCAGAGGCGGGGAATCAGATATGGGGAATCAGAGGCAGGGAATCAGAGGCGGGGAATCAGAGGCAGGGAATCAGACGCGGGGAATCTGAGGCGGGGAATCAGAGCTGGGGAATCAGAGGTGGGGAATCAGAGTTGGGGAATCAGAGGCAGGGAATTGGATGTGCGGAATCAGAGATGGGGAATCAGAGGTGGGGAATCAGAGGCAGTGAATCAGAGATGGGGAATCAGAGGCGGGGAATCAGAGGCAGGAAATCAGACACGGGGATTCAGAGGCTGGGAATCAGAGCTGGGGAATCAGAGGCGGGGAATCAGAGTTGGGGAATCAGAGGCGGGGAATCAGATATGGGGAAATAGAAGCGGGGAATCAGAGTTGGGGAATCAGAGGCGGGGAATCAGATATGGGGAAACAGAGGCGGGGAATCAGAGGCGGGAAAACAGAGGCGGGGAATTAGATATGGGGAATCAGAGGTGGGGAATCAGAGGTGGTGAATCAGAGATGGGGAATCAGAGGCGGGGAATCAGAGGCAGGGAATCGGACGCCGGGAATCAGAGGCGGGGAATCAGAGCTGGGGAATCAGAGGCGGGGAATCAGAGTTGGGGAATCAGAGGCGGGGAATCAGATATGGGGAAATAGAAGCGGGGAATCAGCTATGGGGAATCAGAGGTGTGGAATCAGAGGTTGGGAATCAGAGGCAGGGAATAAGAGGCGGGGAAACAGAGGCGGGGAATCAGATATGGGGAATCAGAGGTGGCGAATCAAATGCGGTGAAACAGAGATGGGGAATCAGGGCAGGGAATCAGAGGCAGGGAATCAGAGCTGGGGAAACAGAGGCGGGGAATCAGATATGGGGAATCTGAGGTGGGGAATCTGGGGCGGGGAATCAGTGGCAGGGAATCAGAGGCCGGGAATAAAAGGCGGGGAATCAGAGCTGGGGAATCAGAGGCGGGGAATCAGAGTTGGGGAATCAGAGGAGGGGAATCAGATATGGGGAAACAGAGGCCGGAATCAGAGGCAGGGAAACAGAGGCGGAGAATCAGATATGGGGAATCAGATGCTGGGAATAAGAGGCCGGGAATCAGAGGTGGGGAATCAGAGTCTGGGAATCAGAGATGGGGATTCAGAGGCGGGGAATGAGATATGGAGAATCAGAGGCGGGGAATCAGGGGCGGGGAAACAGAGGTGGGGAATCAGATATGGGGAATCAGAGGTGGCGAATCAAAGGCGGTGAATCAGAGATGGGGAATCAGAGGCGGGGAATCAGAGGCAGGGAATCAGATGCGGGGATTCAGAGGCGGGGAATCAGAGCTGGCGAATCAGAGGCGGGGAATCAGAGGTGGGCAATCAGAGCCGGGGAATCAGATATGGGGAATCAGAGGCGGGGAATCAGAGGCGGGGAAACAGAGGCGGGGAATCAGATATGGGGAATCAGAGGTGGGGAATCAGAGGTTGTGAATCAGAGATGGGGAATCAAGGCGGGGAATCAGAGGGAGGGAATCAGACGCGGGGAATCAGAGGCGGGGATTCAGAGCTGGGGAATCAGAGGCGGGGAATCAGAGTTGGGGAATCAGAGGCAGGGAATCAGATATGGGGAATCAGAGGCGGGGAATCAGAGGCGGGGAAACAGAGGCGGGGAATCAGATATGGGGAATCAGAGGTGGGGAATCAGGGGCAGGGAATCAGTGGCAGGGAAACAGAGGCGGGGAATCTGAGGAGGGGAATCAGAGGCTGGGAATCAGACACGGGGAATCAGAGGCGGGGAATCAGAGATGGGGAATCAGAGGCGGGGAATCAGAGGCAGGGAATCGGATGCCGGGAATCAGAGGCGGGGAATAAGAGCTGGGGAATCAGAGGCGGGGAATCAGAGTTGGGGAATCAGAGGCGGGGAATCAGATATGGGGAAATAGAGGCGGGGAATCAGATATGGGGAATCAGAGGTGTGGAATCAGAGGTTGGGAATCAGAGGCAGGGAATCAGAGGCGGGGAAACAGAGGCGGGGAATCAGATATGGGGAATCAGAGGTGGGGAATCAGGGGCGGGGAATCAGTGGCAGGGAATCAGAGGCCGGGAATAAAAGGCGGGGAATCAGAGCTGGGGAATCAGAGGCGGGGAATCAGAGTTGGGGAATCAGAGGAGGGGAATCAGATATGGGGAAACAGAGGCCGGGAATCAGAGGCAGGGAAACAGAGGCGGGGATTCAGATATGGGGAATCAGAGGTGGGGAATTAGAGGTTGCGAATCAGAGGCGGGGAATCAGAGGCGGGGAATCAGAGGCAGGGAATCGGTTGTGCGGAATCAGAGATGGGGAATCAGAGGTGGGGATTCAGAGGTGGTGAAACAGAGAAGGGGAATCAGAGGCTGGGAATCAGAGGCAGGGAATCAGACGCAGGGAATCAGAGGCGGGGAATCATAGCTGGCGAATTAGAGGAGGGGAATCAGAGTTGGGGAATCAGAGTCGGGGAATCAGATATGGGGAAACAGAGGCGGGGAATCAGAGGCGGGGAAACAGAGGCGGGTAATCAGATATGGGGAATCAGAGGTGGGGAATCAGAGGCAGGGAATCAGATGTGCGGAATCAGAGATGGGGAATCAGAGGCAGGGAATGAGAATCAGAAGCAGGGAATCAGAGGCCGGGAATCAGAGGCCGGAATCAGATGCTGGGAATCAGAGGCCTGGAATCAGAGGCGGGGAATCAGAGGCAGGGAATCAGATGCGGGGAATCAGAGGCGGGGAATCAGAGCTGGGGAATCAGAGGCAGGGTATTAGAGTTGGAGAATCAGAGGCGGGGAATCAGATATGGGGAAACAGAGGTGGGGAATCAGAGGCGGGGAAACAGAGGCAGGGTATCAGATATGGGGAATCAGAGGCGGGGAATCAGAGGTGGGGAATCATAGGCAGGGAATCGGATGTGCGGAATCAGAGATGGGCAATCAGAGGCGGGGAATCAGATATGGGGAATCAGAGGCGGGGAATCAGAGGCAGGGAATCAGACGCGGGGAATCAGAGGTGGGCAATCAGAGGCGGGGAATCAGATATGGGGAATCAGAGGCGAGGAATCAGAGGCGGGGAAACAGAGGCGGGGAATCAGATATGGGGAATCAGAGGTGGGGCATCAGAAGTTGTGAATCACAGATGGGGAATTAGAGGCAGGGAATCAGAGGCAGGGAATCAGACGCGGGGAATCAGAGGCGGGGATTCAGAGCTGGGGAATCAGAAGCGGGGAATCAGAGTTGGGGAATCAGAGGCGGGGAATCAGATATGGGGAATCAGAGGCAGGGAATCAGAGGCGGGGAATCAGAGGCAGGGAATCAGACGCGGGGAATCTGAGGCGGGGAATCAGAGCTGGGGAATCAGAGGTGGGGAATCAGAGTTGGGGAATCAGAGGCAGGGAATTGGATGTGCGGAATCAGAGATGGGGAATCAGAGGTGGGGAATCAGAGGCGGTGAATCAGAGATGGGGAATCAGAGGCGGGGAATCAGAGTTGGGGAATCAGAGGCGGCGAAGCAGATATGGGGAAATAGAGGCGGGGAATCAGATATGGGGAATCAGAGGCTGGGAATCAGAGGGGGGGAAACAGAGGCGGGGAATCAGAGCTGGTGAATCAGAGGCAGGGAATCAGAGTTGGGGATTCAGAGGCGGGGAATCAGATATGGGGAAACAGAGGCGGGGAATGAGAGGCGGGCAAGCAGAGGCGGGGAATTAGATATGGGGAATCAGAGGTGGGAAATCAGAGGTGGTGAATCAGAGATGGGGAATCACAGGCGGGGAATCAGAGGCAGCGAATAGAACGCGGGGAATCAGAGGCAGGGAATCAGAGCTGGGGAATCAGAGGCGGGGAATCAGATATGGGGAAACAGAGGCGGGGAATCAGAGGCGGGGAAACAGAGGCAGGGAATCAGACATGGGGAATCGGATGCGGGGAATCAGAGGCGGGGAATCAGAGCTGGGGAATCAGAGGTGGGGAATCAGAGTTGGGGCATCAGAGGTGGGGAATTAGATATGGGGAAACATAGGCGGGGAATCAGAGGCGGGGAAACAGAGGCGGGGAATCAGATATGGGGAATCAGAGGTGGGGAATCAGAGGCAGGGAATCAGATGTGCGGAATCAGAGATGGGGAATCAGAGGCAGGGAATCAGAATCAGAAGCGGGGAATCAGAGGCCGGGAATCAGAGGCCGGGAATCAGATGCTGGGAATAAGAGGCCGGGAATCAGAGGTGGCGAATCAAAGGCGGTGAATCAGAGATGGGGAATCAGAGGCGGGGAATCAGAGGCAGGGAATCAGATGCGGGGATTCAGAGGCGGGGAATCAGAGCTGGCGAATCAGAGGCGGGGAATCAGAGGTGGGCAATCAGAGCCGGGGAATCAGATATGGGGAATCAGAGGCGGGGAAACAGAGGCGGGGAATCAGATATGGGGAATCAGAGGTGGGGAATCAGAGGTTGTGAATCAGAGATGGGGAATCAAGGCGGGGAATCAGAGGGAGGGAATCAGACGCGGGGAATCAGAGGCGGGGATTCAGAGCTGGGGAATCAGAGGCGGGGAATCAGAGTTGGGGAATCAGAGGCAGGGAATCAGATATGGGGAATCAGAGGCGGGGAATCAGAGGCGGGGAAACAGAGGCGGGGAATCAGATATGGGGAATCAGAGGTGGGGAATCAGGGGCAGGGAATCAGTGGCAGGGAATCAGAGGCGGGGAATCTGAGCCGGGGAATCAGAGGAAGGGAATCAGACACGGGGAATCAGAGGCGGGGAATCAGAGATGGTGAATCAGAGGCGGGGAATCAGAGGCAGGGAATCGGACGCCGGAAATCAGAGGCGGGGAATCAGAGCTGGGGAATCAGAGGCGGGGAATCAGAGTTGGGGAATCAGAGGCGTGGAATCAGATATGGGGAAATAGAGGCGGGGAATAAGATATGGGGAATCAGAGGTGTGGAATCAGAGGTTGGGAATCAGAGATAGGGAATCAGAGGCGGGGAAACAGAGGCGGGGAATCAGATATGGGGAATCAGAGGTGGCGAATCAAAGGCGGTGAAACAGAGATGGGGAATCAGGGCAGGGAATCAGAGGCAGGGAATCAGAGCTGGGGAAACAGAGGCGGGGAATCAGATATGGGGAATCAGAGGTGGGGAATCAGGGGCGGGGAATGAGTGGCAGGGAATTAGAGCTGGGGAATCAGAGGTGGGGAATCAGAGCTGGGGAAACAGAGGCGGGGAATCAGATATGGGGAATCAGAGGTGGGGAATCAGGGGCGGGGAATCAGTGGCAGGGAATCAGAGGCCGGGAATAAAAGGCGGGGAATCAGAGCTGGGGAATCAGAGGCGGGGAATCAGAGTTGGGAATCAGAGGCGGGGAATCAGAGGCGGTGAAACAGAGATGGGGAATCAGGGCAGGGAAACAGAGGCGGGGAATCAGATATGGGGAATCAGAGGTGGGGAATTTGAGGTTGCGAATCAGAGGCGGGGATTCAGAGGCGGGGAATCAGAGGCAGGGAATCGGATATGGGGAATCAGAGGTGGGGATTCAGAGGTGGTGAATCAGAAAAGGGGAATCAGAGGCTGGGAATCAGAGGCAGGGAATCAGACGCAGGGAATCAGAGGCGGGGAATTATAGCTGGCGAATTAGTGGAGGGGAATCAGAGTTGGGGAATCAGAGGCGGGGAATCAGATATGGGGAAACAGAGGCGGGGAATCAGAGGCGGGGAAACAGAGGCGGGGAATCCGATATGGGGAATCAGAGGTGGGGAATCAGAGGCAGGGAATCAGATGTGCGGAATCAGAGATGGGGAATCAGAGGCAGGGAATCAGAATCTGAAGCAGGGAATCAGAGGCCGGGAATCAGAGGCCGGAATCAGATGCTGGGAATCAGAGGCCTGGAATCAGAGGCGGGGAATCAGAGGCAGGGAATCTGATGCGGGGAATCAGAGGCGGGGAATCAGAGCTGGGGAATCAGAGGCAGGGTATTAGAGTTGGGGAATCAGAGGCGGGGAATCAGATATGGGGAAACAGAGGTGGTGAATCAGAGGCGGGGAAACAGAGGCAGGTAATCAGATATGGGGAATCAGAGGCGGGAATCAGAGGTGGGGAATCATAGGCAGGGAATCGGATGTGCGGAATCAGAGATGGGGAATCAGAGGCCGGGAATGAGAGGTGGTGAATCAGATATGGGGAATCAGAGGCGGGGAATCAGAGGCAGTGAATCAGACGCGGGGAATCAGAGGTGGGCAATCAGAGGCGGGGAATCAGATATGGGGAATCAGAGGCGGGGAATCAGAGGCGGGGAAACAGAGGCGGGGAATCAGATATGGGGAATCAGAGGTGGGGCATCAGAGATTGTGAATCACAGATGGGGAATTAGAGGCGGGGAATCAGAGGCAGGGAATCAGACTCGGGGAATCAGAGTCGGGGATTCAGAGCTGGGGAATCAGAAGCGGGGAATCAGAGTTGGGGAATCAGAGGCGGGGAATCAGATATGGGGAATCAGAGGCAGGGAATCAGAGGCGGGGAATCAGAGGCAGGGAATCAGACGCGGGGAATCTGAGGCGGGGAATCAGAGCTGGGGAATCAGAGGTGGGGAATCAGAGTTGGGGAATCAGAGGCAGGGAATTGGATGTGCGGAATCAGAGATGGGGAATCAGAGGTGGGGAATCAGAGGCGGTGAATCAGAGATGGGGAATCAGAGGCGGGGAATCAGAGGCAGGAAATCAGACACGGGGATTCAGAGGCTGGGAATCAGAGCTGGGGAATCAGAGGCGGGGAATCAGAGTTGGGGAATCAGAGGCGGGGAATCAGATATGGGGAAACAGAGGTGGTGAATCAGAGGCGGGGAAACAGAGGCAGGGAATCAGATATGGGGAATCAGAGGCGGGAATCAGAGGTGGGGAATCATAGGCAGGGAATCGGATGTGCGGAATCAGAGATGGGGAATCAGAGGCCGGGAATGAGAGGTGGTGAATCAGATATGGGGAATCAGAGGCGGGGAATCAGAGGCAGTGAATCAGACGCGGGGAATCAGAGGTGGGCAATCAGAGGCGGGGAATCAGATATGGGGAATCAGAGGCGGGGAATCAGAGGCGGGGAAACAGAGGCGGGGAATCAGATATGGGGAATCAGAGGTGGGGCATCAGAGATTGTGAATCACAGATGGGGAATTAGAGGCGGGGAATCAGAGGCAGGGATTCAGACTCGGGGAATCAGAGTCGGGGATTCAGAGCTGGGGAATCAGAAGCGGGGAATCAGAGTTGGGGAATCAGAGGCGGGGAATCAGATATGGGGAATCAGAGGCAGGGAATCAGAGGCGGGGAATCAGAGGCAGGGAATCAGACGCGGGGAATCTGAGGCGGGGAATCAGAGCTGGGGAATCAGAGGTGGGGAATCAGAGTTGGGGAATCAGAGGCAGGGAATTGGATGTGCGGAATCAGAGATGGGGAATCAGAGGTGGGGAATCAGAGGCAGTGAATCAGAGATGGGAAATCAGAGGCGGGGAATCAGAGGCAGGAAATCAGACACGGGGATTCAGAGGCTGGGAATCAGAGCTGGGGAATCAGAGGCGGGGAATCAGAGTTGGGGAATCAGAGGCGGGGAATCAGATATGGGGAAATAGAAGCGGGGAATCAGAGTTGGGGAATCAGAGGCGGGGAATCAGATATGGGGAAACAGAGGCGGGGAATCAGAGGCGGGAAAACAGAGGCGGGGAATTAGATATGGGGAATCAGAGGTGGGGAATCAGAGGTGGTGAATCAGAGATGGGGAATCAGAGGCGGGGAATCAGAGGCAGGGAATCGGACGCCGGGAATCAGAGGCGGGGAATCAGAGCTGGGGAATCAGAGGCGGGGAATCAGAGTTGGGGAATCAGAGGCGGGGAATCAGATATGGGGAAATAGAAGCGGGGAATCAGCTATGGGGAATCAGAGGTGTGGAATCAGAGGTTGGGAATCAGAGGCAGGGAATAAGAGGCGGGGAAACAGAGGCGGGGAATCAGATATGGGGAATCAGAGGTGGCGAATCAAATGCGGTGAAACAGAGATGGGGAATCAGGGCAGGGAATCAGAGGCAGGGAATCAGAGCTGGGGAAACAGAGGCGGGGAATCAGATATGGGGAATCTGAGGTGGGGAATCTGGGGCGGGGAATCAGTGGCAGGGAATCAGAGGCCGGGAATAAAAGGCGGGGAATCAGAGCTGGGGAATCAGAGGCGGGGAATCAGAGTTGGGGAATCAGAGGAGGGGAATCAGATATGGGGAAACAGAGGCCGGAATCAGAGGCAGGGAAACAGAGGCGGAGAATCAGATATGGGGAATCAGATGCTGGGAATAAGAGGCCGGGAATCAGAGGTGGGGAATCAGAGTCTGGGAATCAGAGATGGGGATTCAGAGGCGGGGAATGAGATATGGAGAATCAGAGGCGGGGAATCAGGGGCGGGGAAACAGAGGTGGGGAATCAGATATGGGGAATCAGAGGTGGCGAATCAAAGGCGGTGAATCAGAGATGGGGAATCAGAGGCGGGGAATCAGAGGCAGGGAATCAGATGCGGGGATTCAGAGGCGGGGAATCAGAGCTGGCGAATCAGAGGCGGGGAATCAGAGGTGGGCAATCAGAGCCGGGGAATCAGATATGGGGAATCAGAGGCGGGGAATCAGAGGCGGGGAAACAGAGGCGGGGAATCAGATATGGGGAATCAGAGGTGGGGAATCAGAGGTTGTGAATCAGAGATGGGGAATCAAGGCGGGGAATCAGAGGGAGGGAATCAGACGCGGGGAATCAGAGGCGGGGATTCAGAGCTGGGGAATCAGAGGCGGGGAATCAGAGTTGGGGAATCAGAGGCAGGGAATCAGATATGGGGAATCAGAGGCGGGGAATCAGAGGCGGGGAAACAGAGGCGGGGAATCAGATATGGGGAATCAGAGGTGGGGAATCAGGGGCAGGGAATCAGTGGCAGGGAAACAGAGGCGGGGAATCTGAGGAGGGGAATCAGAGGCTGGGAATCAGACACGGGGAATCAGAGGCGGGGAATCAGAGATGGGGAATCAGAGGCGGGGAATCAGAGGCAGGGAATCGGATGCCGGGAATCAGAGGCGGGGAATAAGAGCTGGGGAATCAGAGGCGGGGAATCAGAGTTGGGGAATCAGAGGCGGGGAATCAGATATGGGGAAATAGAGGCGGGGAATCAGATATGGGGAATCAGAGGTGTGGAATCAGAGGTTGGGAATCAGAGGCAGGGAATCAGAGGCGGGGAAACAGAGGCGGGGAATCAGATATGGGGAATCAGAGGTGGGGAATCAGGGGCGGGGAATCAGTGGCAGGGAATCAGAGGCCGGGAATAAAAGGCGGGGAATCAGAGCTGGGGAATCAGAGGCGGGGAATCAGAGTTGGGGAATCAGAGGAGGGGAATCAGATATGGGGAAACAGAGGCCGGGAATCAGAGGCAGGGAAACAGAGGCGGGGATTCAGATATGGGGAATCAGAGGTGGGGAATTAGAGGTTGCGAATCAGAGGCGGGGAATCAGAGGCGGGGAATCAGAGGCAGGGAATCGGTTGTGCGGAATCAGAGATGGGGAATCAGAGGTGGGGATTCAGAGGTGGTGAAACAGAGAAGGGGAATCAGAGGCTGGGAATCAGAGGCAGGGAATCAGACGCAGGGAATCAGAGGCGGGGAATCATAGCTGGCGAATTAGAGGAGGGGAATCAGAGTTGGGGAATCAGAGTCGGGGAATCAGATATGGGGAAACAGAGGCGGGGAATCAGAGGCGGGGAAACAGAGGCGGGTAATCAGATATGGGGAATCAGAGGTGGGGAATCAGAGGCAGGGAATCAGATGTGCGGAATCAGAGATGGGGAATCAGAGGCAGGGAATGAGAATCAGAAGCAGGGAATCAGAGGCCGGGAATCAGAGGCCGGAATCAGATGCTGGGAATCAGAGGCCTGGAATCAGAGGCGGGGAATCAGAGGCAGGGAATCAGATGCGGGGAATCAGAGGCGGGGAATCAGAGCTGGGGAATCAGAGGCAGGGTATTAGAGTTGGAGAATCAGAGGCGGGGAATCAGATATGGGGAAACAGAGGTGGGGAATCAGAGGCGGGGAAACAGAGGCAGGGTATCAGATATGGGGAATCAGAGGCGGGGAATCAGAGGTGGGGAATCATAGGCAGGGAATCGGATGTGCGGAATCAGAGATGGGCAATCAGAGGCGGGGAATCAGATATGGGGAATCAGAGGCGGGGAATCAGAGGCAGGGAATCAGACGCGGGGAATCAGAGGTGGGCAATCAGAGGCGGGGAATCAGATATGGGGAATCAGAGGCGAGGAATCAGAGGCGGGGAAACAGAGGCGGGGAATCAGATATGGGGAATCAGAGGTGGGGCATCAGAAGTTGTGAATCACAGATGGGGAATTAGAGGCAGGGAATCAGAGGCAGGGAATCAGACGCGGGGAATCAGAGGCGGGGATTCAGAGCTGGGGAATCAGAAGCGGGGAATCAGAGTTGGGGAATCAGAGGCGGGGAATCAGATATGGGGAATCAGAGGCAGGGAATCAGAGGCGGGGAATCAGAGGCAGGGAATCAGACGCGGGGAATCTGAGGCGGGGAATCAGAGCTGGGGAATCAGAGGTGGGGAATCAGAGTTGGGGAATCAGAGGCAGGGAATTGGATGTGCGGAATCAGAGATGGGGAATCAGAGGTGGGGAATCAGAGGCGGTGAATCAGAGATGGGGAATCAGAGGCGGGGAATCAGAGGCAGGAAATCAGACACGGGGATTCAGAGGCTGGGAATAAGACGGGGGGAATCAAAGGCGGGGAATCAAGCTGGGGAATATGAGGCAGGGAATCAGAGTTGGGGAATCAGAGGCGGGGAATCAGATATGGGGAATCAGAGGCAGGGAATCAGAGGCGGGGAATCAGATATGGGGAAACAGAGGCGGGGAATCAGAGGCGGGAAAACAGAGGCGGGGTATTAGATATGGGGAATCAGAGGTGGGGAATAAGAGGTGGTGAATCAGAGATGGGGAATCAGAGGCGGGGAATCAGAGGCAGGGAATCGGACGCCGGGAATCAGAGGCGGGGAATCAGAGCTGGGGAATCAGAGACGGGGAATCAGAGTTGGGGAATCAGAGGCGGGGAATCAGATATGGGGAAATAGAGGCGGGGAATCAGATATGGGGAATCAGAGGTGTGGAATCAGAGGTTGGGAATCAGAGGCAGGGAATCAGAGGCGGGGAAACAGAGGCGGGGAATCAGATATGGGGAATCAGAGGTGGCGAATCAAAGGCGGTGAAACAGAGATGGGGAATCAGGGCAGGGAATCAGAGGCAGGGAATCAGAGCTGGGGAAACAGAAGCGGGGAATCAGATATGGGGAATCAGAGGTGGGGAATCAGGGGCGGGGAATCAGTGGCAGGGAATCAGAGCTGGGGAATCAGAGGTGGGGAATCAGAGCTGGGGAAACAGAGGCGGGGAATCAGATATGGGGAATCAGAGGTGGGGAATCAGGGGCGGGGAATCAGTGGCAGGGAATCAGAGGCCGGGAATAAAAGGCGGGGAATCAGAGCTGGGGAATCAGAGGCGGGGAATCAGAGTTGGGGAATCAGAGGAGGGGAATCAGATATGGGGAAACAGAGGCCGGGAATCAGAGGCAGGGAAACAGAGGCGGGGAATCAGATATGGGGAATCAGAGGTGGGGAATTAGAGGTTGCGAATCAGAGGCGGGGAATCAGAGGCGGGGAATCAGAGGCAGGGAATCGGATGTGCGGAATCAGAGATGGGGAATCAGAGGTGGGGATTCAGAGGTGGTGAATCAGAGAAGGGGAATCAGAGGCTGGGAATCAGAGGCAGGGAATCAGACGCAGGAAATCAGAGGCGGGGAATCATAGCTGGCGAATTAGAGGAGGGGAATCAGAGTTGGGGAATCAGAGGCGGGGAATCAGATATGGGGAAACAGAGGCGGGGAATCAGAGGCGGGGAAACAGAGGTGGGGAATCAGAGGCGGGGAAACAGAGGCAGGGTATCAGATATGGGGAATCAGAGGCGGGGAATCAGAGGTGGGGAATCATAGGCAGGGAATCGGATGTGCGGAATCAGAGATGGGGAATCAGAGGCCGGGAATGAGAGGTGGTGAATCAGATATGGGGAATCAGAGGCGGGGAATCAGAGGCAGGGAATCAGACGCGGGGAATCAGAGGTGGGCAATCAGAGGCGGGGAATCAGATATGGGGAATCAGAGGCGGGGAATCAGAGGCGGGGAAACAGAGGCGGGGAATCAGATATGGGGAATCAGAGGTGGGGCATCAGAAGTTGTGAATCACAGATGGGGAATTAGAGGCAGGGAATCAGAGGCAGGGAATCAGACGCGGGGAATCAGAGGCGGGGATTCAGAGCTGGGGAATCAGAAGCGGGGAATCAGAGTTGGGGAATCAGAGGCGGGGAATCAGATATGGGGAATCAGAGGCAGGGAATCAGAGGCGGGGAATCAGAGGCAGGGAATCAGACGCGGGGAATCTGAGGCGGGGAATCAGAGCTGGGGAATCAGAGGTGGGGAATCAGAGTTGGGGAATCAGAGGCAGGGAATTGGATGTGCGGAATCAGAGATGGGGAATCAGAGGTGGGGAATCAGAGGCGGTGAATCAGAGATGGGGAATCAGAGGCGGGGAATCAGAGGCAGGAAATCAGACACGGGGATTCAGAGGCTGGGAATAAGACGGGGGGAATCAAAGGCGGGGAATCAAGCTGGGGAATATGAGGCAGGGAATCAGAGTTGGGGAATCAGAGGCGGGGAATCAGATATGGGGAATCAGAGGCAGGGAATCAGAGGCGGGGAATCAGATATGGGGAAACAGAGGCGGGGAATCAGAGGCTGGAAAACAGAGGCGGGGTATTAGATATGGGGAATCAGAGGTGGGGAATAAGAGGTGGTGAATCAGAGATGGGGAATCAGAGGCGGGGAATCAGAGGCAGGGAATCGGACGCCGGGAATCAGAGGCGGGGAATCAGAGCTGGGGAATCAGAGACGGGGAATCAGAGTTGGGGAATCAGAGGCGGGGAATCAGATATGGGGAAATAGAGGCGGGGAATCAGATATGGGGAATCAGAGGTGTGGAATCAGAGGTTGGGAATCAGAGGCAGGGAATCAGAGGCGGGGAAACAGAGGCGGGGAATCAGATATGGGGAATCAGAGGTGGCGAATCAAAGGCGGTGAAACAGAGATGGGGAATCAGGGCAGGGAATCAGAGGCAGGGAATCAGAGCTGGGGAAACAGAAGCGGGGAATCAGATATGGGGAATCAGAGGTGGGGAATCAGGGGCGGGGAATCAGTGGCAGGGAATCAGAGCTGGGGAATCAGAGGTGGGGAATCAGAGCTGGGGAAACAGAGGCGGGGAATCAGATATGGGGAATCAGAGGTGGGGAATCAGGGGCGGGGAATCAGTGGCAGGGAATCAGAGGCCGGGAATAAAAGGCGGGGAATCAGAGCTGGGGAATCAGAGGCGGGGAATCAGAGTTGGGGAATCAGAGGAGGGGAATCAGATATGGGGAAACAGAGGCCGGGAATCAGAGGCAGGGAAACAGAGGCGGGGAATCAGATATGGGGAATCAGAGGTGGGGAATTAGAGGTTGCGAATCAGAGGCGGGGAATCAGAGGCGTGGAATCAGAGGCAGGGAATCGGATGTGCGGAATCAGAGATGGGGAATCAGAGGTGGGGATTCAGAGGTGGTGAATCAGAGAAGGGGAATCAGAGGCTGGGAATCAGAGGCAGGGAATCAGACGCAGGAAATCAGAGGCGGGGAATCATAGCTGGCGAATTAGAGGAGGGGAATCAGAGTTGGGGAATCAGAGGCGGGGAATCAGATATGGGGAAACAGAGGCGGGGAATCAGAGGCGGGGAAACAGAGGCGGGGAATCAGATATGGGGAATCAGAGGTGGGGAATCAGAGGCAGGGAATCAGAAGTGCGGAATCAGAGATGGGGAATCAGAGGCAGGGAATCAGAATCAGAAGCAGGGAATCAGAGGCTGGGAATCAGAGGCCGGAATCAGATGCTGGGATCAGAGGCCTGGAATCAGAGGCGGGGAATCAGAGGCAAGGAATCAGATGCGGGAAATCAGAGGCCTGGAATCAGAGGCGGGGAATCAGAGGCAGGGAATCAGATGCGGGGAATCAGAGGCGGGGAATCAGAGCTGGGGAATCAGAGGCAGGGTATTAGAGTTGGGGAATCAGAGGCGGGGAATCAGATATGGGGAAACAGAGGTGGGGAATCAGAGGCGGGGAAACAGAGGCAGGGAATCAGATATGGGGAATCAGAGGCGGGGAATCAGAGGTGGGGAATCATAGGCAGGGAATCGGATGTGCGGAATCAGAGATGGGGAATCAGAGGCCGGGAATCAGAGGTGGTGAATCAGATATGGGGAATCAGAGGCGGGGAATCAGAGGCAGGGAATCAGACGCGGGGAATCAGAGGTGGGCAATCAGAGGCTGGGAATCAGATATGGGGAATCGGAGGCGGGGAATCAGAGGCGGGGAAACAGAGGCGGGGAATCAGATATGGGGAATCAGAGGTGGGGCATCAGAGGTTGTGAATCACAGATGGGGAATTAGAGGCGGGGAATCAGAGGCAGGGAATCAGAACGGGGAATCAGAGTCGGGGATTCAGAGCTGGGGAATCAGAAGCGGGGAATCAGAGTTGGGGAATCAGAGACGGGGAATCAGATATGGGGAATCAGAGGCAGGGAATCAGAGGCGGGGAATCAGAGGCAGGGAATCAGACGCGGGGAATCTGAGGCGGGGAATCAGAGCTGGGGAATCAGAGGTGGGGAATCAGAGTTGGGGAATCAGAGGCAGGGAATTGGATGTGCGGAATCAGAGATGGGGAATCAGAGGTGGGGAATCAGAGGCGGTGAATCAGAGAAGGGGAATCAGAGGCGGGGAATCAGAGGCAGGAAATCAGACACGGGGATTCAGAGGCTGGGAATCAGACGGGGGGAATCAAAGGCGGGGAATCAGAGCTGGGGAATCTGAGGCAGGGAATCAGAGTTGGGAATTCAGAGGCGGGGTATCAGATATGGGGAAACAGAGGCGGGGAATCAGAGGCGGGAAAACAGAGGCGGGGAATTAGATATGGGGAATCAGAGGTGGGGAATCAGAGGTGGTGAATCAGTGATGGGGAATCACAGCCGGGGAATCAGAGGCAGGGAATAGAACGCGGGGAATCAGAGGCAGGGAATCAGAGCTGGGGAATCAGAGGCGGGGAATCATAGTTGGGAATCAGAGGCGGGGAATCAGATATGGGGAAACAGAGGCGGGGAATCAGTGGCGGGGAAAGAGAGGCGGGGAATCAGATATGGGGAATCGGATGCAGGGAATCAGAGGCGGGGAATCAGAGCTGGGGAATCAGAGGCGGGGAATCAGAGTTGGGGCATCAGAGGTGGGGAATTAGATATAGGGAAACAGAGGCGGGGAATCAGAGGCGGGGAAACAGAGGCGGGGAAACAGAGGCGGGGAATCAGATATGGGGAATCAGAGGTGGGGAATCCGAGGTTGGGAATCAGAGGCAGGGAATAAGAGGCGGGGAATCAGAGGCGGGGAAACAGATGCGGGGAATCAGATATGGGGAATCAGAGGTGGGGCATCAGAAGTTGTGAATCACAGATGGGGAATTAGAGGCGGGGAATCAGAGGCAGGGAATCAGACGCGGGGAATCAGAGGCGGGGATTCAGAGCTGGGGAATCAGAAGCGGGGAATCAGAGTTGGGGAATCAGAGGCGGGGAATCAGATATGGGGAATCAGAGGCAGGGAATCAGAGGCGGGGAATCATAGGCAGGGAATCAGACGCGGGGAATCTGAGGCGGGGAATCAGAGCTGGGGAATCAGAGGTGGGGAATCAGAGTTGGGGAATCAGAGGCAGGGAATTGGATGTGCGGAATCAGAGATGGGGAATCAGAGGTGGGGAATCAGAGGCGGTGAATCAGAGATGGGGAATCAGAGCTGGGGAATCTGAGGCAGGGAATCAGAGTTGGGGATTCAGAGGCGGGGAATCAGATATGGGGAAACAGAGGCGGGGAATCAGAGGCGGGAAAACAGAGGCGGGGAATTAGATATGGGGAATCAGAGGTGTGGAATCAGAGGTGGTGAATTAGAGATGGGGAATCAGAGGCGGGGAATCAGAGGCAGGGAATCGGACGCCGGGAATCAGAGGCGGGGAATCAGAGCTGGGGAATCAGAGGCGGGGAATCAGAGTTGGGGAATCAGAGGCGGGGAATCAGATATGGGGAAATAGAGGCGGGGAATCAGATATGGGGAATCAGAGGTGTGGAATCAGAGGTTGGGAATCAGAGGCAGGGAATCAGAGGCGGGGAAACAGAGGCGGGGAATCAGATATGGGGAATCAGAGGTGGCGAATCAAAGGCGGTGAAACAGAGATGGGGAATCAGGGCAGGGAATCAGAGGCAGGGAATCAGAGCTGGGGAAACAGAGGCGGGGAATCAGATATGGGGAATCAGAGGTGGGGAATCAGGGGCGGGGAATCAGTGGCAGGGAATCAGAGCTGGGGAATCAGAGGTGGGGAATCAGAGCTGGGGAATCAGAGGCGGGGAATCAGATATGGGGAATCAGAGGTGGGGAATCAGGGGCGGGGAATCAGTGGCAGGGAATCAGAGGCCGGGAATAAAAGGCGGGGAATCAGAGCTGGGGAATCAGAGGCGGGGAATCAGAGTTGGGGAATCAGAGGAGGGGAATCAGATATGGGGAAACAGAGGCCGGGAATCAGAGGCAGGGAAACAGAGGCGGGGAATCAGATATGGGGAATCAGAGGTGGGGAATTAGAGGTTGCGAATCAGAGGCGGGGAATCAGAGGCGGGGAATCAGAGGCAGGGAATCGGATGTGCGGAATCAGAGATGGGGAATCAGAGGTGGGGATTCAGAGGTGGTGAATCAGAGAAGGGAAATCAGAGGCTGGGAATCAGAGGCAGGGAATCAGACGCAGGGAATCAGAGGCGGGGAATCATAGCTGGCGAATTAGAGGAGGGCAATCAGAGTTGGGGAATCAGAGGCGGGGTATCAGATATGGGGAAACAGAGGCGGGGAATCAGAGGCGGGGAAACAGAGGCGGGGAATCAGATATGGGGAATCAGAGGTGGGGAATCAGAGGCAGGGAATCAGATGTGCGGAATCAGAGATGGGGAATCAGAGGCAGGGAATCAGAATCAGAAGCAGGGAATCAGAGGCCAGGAATGAGAGGCCGGAATCAGATGCTGGGAATCAGAGGCCTGGAATCAGAGGCGGGGAATCAGAGGCAGGGAATCAGATGCGGGAAATCAGAGGCCTGGAATCAGAGTCAGGGAATCAGAGGCAGGGAATCAGATGCGGGGAATCAGAGGCGGGGAATCAGAGCTGGGGAATCAGAGGCAGGGTATTAGAGTTGGGGAATTAGAGGCGGGGAATCAGATATGGGGAAACAGAGGTGGGGAATCAGAGGCGGGGAAACAGAGGCAGGGAATCAGATATGGGGAATCAGAGGCGGGGAATCAGAGGTGGGGAATCATAGGCAGGGAATCGGATGTGCGGAATCAGAGATGGGGAATCAGAGGCCGGGAATCAGAGGTGGTGAATCAGATATGGGGAATCAGAGGCGGGGAATCAGAGGCAGGGAATCAGACGCGGGGAATCAGAGGTGGGCAATCAGAGGCGGGGAATCAGATATGGGGAATCAGAGGCGGGGAATCAGAGGCGGGGAAACAGAGGCGGGGAATCAGATATGGGGAATCAGAGGTGGGGAATCAGAGTTGGGGAATCAGAGGCAGGGAATTGGATGTGCGGAATCAGAGATGGGGAATCAGAGGTGGGGAATCAGAGGCGGTGAATCAGAGATGGGGAATCAGAGGCGGGGAATCAGAGGCAGGAAATCAGACACGGGGATTCAGAGGCTGGGAATCAGACGGGGGGAATAAAAGGCGGGGAATCAGAGCTGGGGAATCTGAGGCAGGGAATCAGAGTTGGGAATTCAGAGGCGGGGTATCAGATATGGGGAAACAGAGGCGGGGAATCAGAGGCGGGAAAACAGAGGCGGGGAATTAGATATTGGGAATCAGAGGTGGGGAATCAGAGGTGGTGAATCAGTGATGGGGAATCACAGGCGGGGAATCAGAGGCAGGGAATAGAACGCGGGGAATCAGAGGCAGGGAATCAGAGCTGGGGAATCAGAGGCGGGGAATCATAGTTGGGAATCAGAGGCGGGGAATCAGATATGGGGAAACAGAGGCGGGGAATCAGTGGCGGGGAAAGAGAGGCGGGGAATCAGATATGGGGAATCGGATGCAGGGAATCAGAGGCGGGGAATCAGAGCTGGGGAATCAGAGGCGGGGAATCAGAGTTGGGGCATCAGAGGTGGGGAATTAGATATAGGGAAACAGAGGCGGGGAATCAGAGGCGGGGAAACAGAGGCGGGGAAACAGAGGCGGGGAATCAGATATGGGGAATCAGAGGTGGGGAATCCGAGGTTGGGAATCAGAGGCAGGGAATAAGAGGCGGGGAATCAGAGGCGGGGAAACAGATGCGGGGAATCAGATATGGGGAATCAGAGGTGGGGCATCAGAAGTTGTGAATCACAGATGGGGAATTAGAGGCGGGGAATCAGAGGCAGGGAATCAGACGCGGGGAATCAGAGGCGGGGATTCAGAGCTGGGGAATCAGAAGCGGGGAATCAGAGTTGGGGAATCAGAGGCGGGGAATCAGATATGGGGAATCAGAGGCAGGGAATCAGAGGCGGGGAATCATAGGCAGGGAATCAGACGCGGGGAATCTGAGGCGGGGAATCAGAGCTGGGGAATCAGAGGTGGGGAATCAGAGTTGGGGAATCAGAGGCAGGGAATTGGATGTGCGGAATCAGAGATGGGGAATCAGAGGTGGGGAATCAGAGGCGGTGAATCAGAGATGGGGAATCAGAGCTGGGGAATCTGAGGCAGGGAATCAGAGTTGGGGATTCAGAGGCGGGGAATCAGATATGGGGAAACAGAGGCGGGGAATCAGAGGCGGGAAAACAGAGGCGGGGAATTAGATATGGGGAATCAGAGGTGTGGAATCAGAGGTGGTGAATTAGAGATGGGGAATCAGAGGCGGGGAATCAGAGGCAGGGAATCGGACGCCGGGAATCAGAGGCGGGGAATCAGAGCTGGGGAATCAGAGGCGGGGAATCAGAGTTGGGGAATCAGAGGCGGGGAATCAGATATGGGGAAATAGAGGCGGGGAATCAGATATGGGGAATCAGAGGTGTGGAATCAGAGGTTGGGAATCAGAGGCAGGGAATCAGAGGCGGGGAAACAGAGGTGGGGAATCAGATATGGGGAATCAGAGGTGGCGAATCAAAGGCGGTGAAACAGAGATGGGGAATCAGGGCAGGGAATCAGAGGCAGGGAATCAGAGCTGGGGAAACAGAGGCGGGGAATCAGATATGGGGAATCAGAGGTGGGGAATCAGGGGCGGGGAATCAGTGGCAGGGAATCAGAGCTGGGGAATCAGAGGTGGGGAATCAGAGCTGGGGAATCAGAGGCGGGGAATCAGATATGGGGAATCAGAGGTGGGGAATCAGGGGCGGGGAATCAGTGGCAGGGAATCAGAGGCCGGGAATAAAAGGCGGGGAATCAGAGCTGGGGAATCAGAGGCGGGGAATCAGAGTTGGGGAATCAGAGGAGGGGAATCAGATATGGGGAAACAGAGGCCGGGAATCAGAGGCAGGGAAACAGAGGCGGGGAATCAGATATGGGGAATCAGAGGTGGGGAATTAGAGGTTGCGAATCAGAGGCGGGGAATCAGAGGCGGGGAATCAGAGGCAGGGAATCGGATGTCCGGAATCAGAGATGGGGAATCAGAGGTGGGGATTCAGAGGTGGTGAATCAGAGAAGGGAAATCAGAGGCTGGGAATCAGAGGCAGGGAATCAGAGCTGGGGAATCAGAGGCGGGGAATCAGAGTTGGGGAATCAGAGGAGGGGAATCAGATATGGGGAAACAGAGGCCGGGAATCAGAGGCAGGGAAACAGAGGCGGGGAATCAGATATGGGGAATCAGAGGTGGGGAATTAGAGGTTGCGAATCAGAGGCGGGGAATCAGAGGCGGGGAATCAGAGGCAGGGAATCGGATGTGCGGAATCAGAGATGGGGAATCAGAGGTGGGGATTCAGAGGTGGTGAATCAGAGAAGGGAAATCAGAGGCTGGGAATCAGAGGCAGGGAATCAGACGCAGGGAATCAGAGGCGGGGAATCATAGCTGGCGAATTAGAGGAGGGCAATCAGAGTTGGGGAATCAGAGGCGGGGTATCAGATATGGGGAAACAGAGGCGGGGAATCAGAGGCGGGGAAACAGAGGCGGGGAATCAGATATGGGGAATCAGAGGTGGGGAATCAGAGGCAGGGAATCAGATGTGCGGAATCAGAGATGGGGAATCAGAGGCAGGGAATCAGAATCAGAAGCAGGGAATCAGAGGCCAGGAATGAGAGGCCGGAATCAGATGCTGGGAATCAGAGGCCTGGAATCAGAGGCGGGGAATCAGAGGCAGGGAATCAGATGCGGGAAATCAGAGGCCTGGAATCAGAGGCGGGGAATCAGAGGCAGGGAATCAGATGCGGGGAATCAGAGGCGGGGAATCAGAGCTGGGGAATCAGAGGCAGGGTATTAGAGTTGGGGAATTAGAGGCGGGGAATCAGATATGGGGAAACAGAGGTGGGGAATCAGAGGCGGGGAAACAGAGGCAGGGAATCAGATATGGGGAATCAGAGGCGGGGAATCAGAGGTGGGGAATCATAGGCAGGGAATCGGATGTGCGGAATCAGAGGCGGGGAAACAGAGGCGGGGAATCAGATATGGGGAATCAGAGGTGGGGCATCAGAGGTTGTGAATCAGAGGCGGGGAAACAGAGGCGGGGAATCAGATATGGGGAATCAGAGGTGGGGCATCAGAGGTTGTGAATCACAGATGGGGAATTAGAGGCGGGGAATCAGAGGCAGGGAATCAGACGCGGGGAATCAGAGGCGGGGATTCAGAGCTGGGGAATCAGAAGCGGGGAATCAGAGTTGGGGAATCAGAGGCGGGCAATCAGATATGGGGAATCAGAGGCAGGGAATCAGAGGCGGGGAATCAGAGGCAGGGAATCAGACGCGGGGAATCTGAGGCGGGGAATCAGAGCTGGGGAATCAGAGGTGGGGAATCAGAGTTGGGGAATCAGAGGCAGGGAATCAGACGCAGGGAATCAGAGGCGGGGAATCATAGCTGGCGAATTAGAGGAGGGCAATCAGAGTTGGGGAATCAGAGGCGGGGTATCAGATATGGGGAAACAGAGGCGGGGAATCAGAGGCGGGGAAACAGAGGCGGGGAATCAGATATGGGGAATCAGAGGTGGGGAATCAGAGGCAGGGAATCAGATGTGCGGAATCAGAGATGGGGAATCAGAGGCAGGGAATCAGAATCAGAAGCAGGGAATCAGAGGCCAGGAATGAGAGGCCGGAATCAGATGCTGGGAATCAGAGGCCTGGAATCAGAGGCGGGGAATCAGAGGCAGGGAATCAGATGCGGGAAATCAGAGGCCTGGAATCAGAGGCGGGGAATCAGAGGCAGGGAATCAGATGCGGGGAATCAGAGGCGGGGAATCAGAGCTGGGGAATCAGAGGCAGGGTATTAGAGTTGGGGAATTAGAGGCGGGGAATCAGATATGGGGAAACAGAGGTGGGGAATCAGAGGCGGGGAAACAGAGGCAGGGAATCAGATATGGGGAATCAGAGGCGGGGAATCAGAGGTGGGGAATCATAGGCAGGGAATCGGATGTGCGGAATCAGAGGCGGGGAAACAGAGGCGGGGAATCAGATATGGGGAATCAGAGGTGGGGCATCAGAGGTTGTGAATCAGAGGCGGGGAAACAGAGGCGGGGAATCAGATATGGGGAATCAGAGGTGGGGCATCAGAGGTTGTGAATCACAGATGGGGAATTAGAGGCGGGGAATCAGAGGCAGGGAATCAGACGCGGGGAATCAGAGGCGGGGATTCAGAGCTGGGGAATCAGAAGCGGGGAATCAGAGTTGGGGAATCAGAGGCGGGCAATCAGATATGGGGAATCAGAGGCAGGGAATCAGAGGCGGGGAATCAGAGGCAGGGAATCAGACGCGGGGAATCTGAGGCGGGGAATCAGAGCTGGGGAATCAGAGGTGGGGAATCAGAGTTGGGGAATCAGAGGCAGGGAATTGGATGTGCGGAATCAGAGATGGGGAATCAGAGGTGGGGAATCAGAGGCGGTGAATCAGAGATGGGGATTCAGAGGCGGGGAATCAGAGGCAGGAAATCAGACACGGGGATTCAGAGGCTGGGAATCAGACGGGGGGAATCAAAGGCGGGGAAACAGAGGTGGGGAATCTGAGGCAGGGAATCAGAGTTGGGGATTCAGAGGCGGGGAATCAGATATGGGGAAACAGAGGCGGGGAATCAGAGGCGGGAAAACAGAGGCGGGGAATTAGATATGGGGAATCAGAGGTGGGGAATCAGAGGTGGTGAATCAGAGAAGGGAAATCAGAGGCTGGGAATCAGAGGCAGGGAATCAGACGCAGGGAATCAGAGGCGGGGAATCATAGCTGGCGAATTAGAGGAGGGCAATCAGAGTTGGGGAATCAGAGGCGGGGTATCAGATATGGGGAAACAGAGGCGGGGAATCAGAGGCGGGGAAACAGAGGCGGGGAATCAGATATGGGGAATCAGAGGTGGGGAATCAGAGGCAGGGAATCAGATGTGCGGAATCAGAGATGGGGAATCAGAGGCAGGGAATCAGAATCAGAAGCAGGGAATCAGAGGCCAGGAATGAGAGGCCGGAATCAGATGCTGGGAATCAGAGGCCTGGAATCAGAGGCGGGGAATCAGAGCCAGGGAATCAGATGCGGGAAATCAGAGGCCTGGAATCAGAGGCGGGGAATCAGAGGCAGGGAATCAGATGCGGGGAATCAGAGGCGGGGAATCAGAGCTGGGGAATCAGAGGCAGGGTATTAGAGTTGGGGAATTAGAGGCGGGGAATCAGATATTGGGAAACAGAGGTGGGGAATCAGAGGCGGGGAAACAGAGGCAGGGAATCAGATATGGGGAATCAGAGGCGGGGAATCAGAGGTGGGGAATCATAGGCAGGGAATCGGATGTGCGGAATCAGAGGCGGGGAAACAGAGGCGGGGAATCAGATATGGGGAATCAGAGGTGGGGCATCAGAGGTTGTGAATCAGAGGCGGGGAAACAGAGGCGGGGAATCAGATATGGGGAATCAGAGGTGGGGCATCAGAGGTTGTGAATCACAGATGGGGAATTAGAGGCGGGGAATCAGAGGCAGGGAATCAGACGCGGGAAATCAGAGGCGGGGATTCAGAGCTGGGGAATCAGAAGCGGGGAATCAGAGTTGGGGAATCAGAGGCGGGCAATCAGATATGGGGAATCAGAGGCAGGGAATCAGAGGCGGGGAATCAGAGGCAGGGAATCAGACGCGGGGAATCTGAGGCGGGGAATCAGAGCTGGGGAATCAGAGGTGGGGAATCAGAGTTGGGGAATCAGAGGCAGGGAATTGGATGTGCGGAATCAGAGATGGGGAATCAGAGGTGGGGAATCAGAGGCGGTGAATCAGAGATGGGGAATCAGAGGCGGGGAATCAGAGGCAGGAAATCAGACACGGGGATTCAGAGGCTGGGAATCAGACGGGGGGAATCAAAGGCGGGGAAACAGAGGTGGGGAATCTGAGGCAGGGAATCAGAGTTGGGGATTCAGAGGCGGGGAATCAGATATGGGGAAACAGAGGCGGGGAATCAGAGGCGGGAAAACAGAGGCGGGGAATTAGATATGGGGAATCAGAGGTGGGGAATCAGAGGTGGTGAATCAGTGATGGGGAATCACAGGCGGGGAATCAGAGGCAGGGAATAGAACGCGGGGAATCAGAGGCAGGGAATCAGAGCTGGGGAATCAGAGGCGGGGAATCAGATATGGGGAAACAGAGGCGGGGCATCAGTGGCGGGGAAACAGAGGCGGGGAATCAGATATGGGGAATCGGATGCAGGGAATCAGAGGCGGGGAATCAGAGCTGGGGAATCAGAGGCGGGGAATCAGAGTTGGGGCATCAGAGGTGGGGAATTAGATATAGGGAAACAGAGGCGGGGAATCAGAGGCGGGGAAACAGAGGCGGGGAAACAGAGGCGGGGAATCAGATATGGGGAATCAGAGGTGGGGAATCCGAGGTTGGGAATCAGAGGCAGGGAATCAGAGGCGGGGAATCAGAGGCGGGGAATCAGAGGAAGGGAATCAGATGTGCGGAATCGGAGATGGGGAATCAGAGGCAGGGAATCAGAGGCGGGGAATCAGAGGCGGGGAATCAGAGGCCGGGAATCAGATATGGGGAAACAGAGGCGGGGAATCCGAGGCGGGGAAACAGAGGCGGGGAATCAGATATGGGGAATCAGAGGTGGGGAATCAGAGGTTGGGAATCAGAGGCAGGGAATCAGAAGCTTGGAATCAGATGCAGGGAATCAGATGCGGGGAATCAGAGGTGGGGACTTAGATATTGGGAAACAGAGGCGGGGAATCAGAGGCGGGGAAACCCAGGCGGGGAATCAGATATGGGGAATCAGAGGTGGGGAATCAGAGGCAAGGAATCAGATGTGCGGAATCAGAGATGGGGAATCAGAGGCAGGGAATCAGAATCAGAAGCAGGGAATCAGAGGCCGGGAATCAGAGGCCGGAATCAGAGGCGGGGAATCAGCGGCAGGGAATCAGATGCGGGGAATCAGAGGCGGGGAATCAGAGCTGGGGAATCAGAGGCGGGGTATTAGAGTTGGGGAATCAGAGGCGGGGAATCAGATATGGGGAAACAGAGGTGGGGAATCAGAGGCGGGGAAACAGATGCAGGGAATCAGATATGGGGAATCAGAGGCGGAGAATCAGAGGTGGGGAATCATAGGCAGGGAATCGGATGTGCGGAATCAGAGATGGGGAATCGGAGGCCGGGAATCAGAGGTGGTGAATCAGAGATGGGGAATCAGAGGCGGGGAATCAGAGGCAGGGAATCAGACGCGGGGAATCAGAGGTGGGCAATCAGAGGCGGGGAATCAGATATGGGGAATCAGAGGCGGGGAATCAGAGGCGGGGAAACAGAGGCGGGGAATCAGATATGGGGAATCAGAGGTGGGGCATCAGAGGTTGTGAATCACAGATGGGGAATCAGAGGCGGGGAATCAGAGGCAGGGAATCAGACGCGGGGAATCAGAGGCGGGGATTCAGAGCTGGGGAATCAGAGGCGGGGAATCAGAGTTGGGGAATCAGAGGCGGGGAATCAGATATGGGGAATCAGAGGCAGGGAATCAGAGGCGGGAAAACAGAGGCGGGGAATCAGATATGGGGAATCAGAGGCGGGGTATCAGAGCTGGGGAATCAGAGGTGGGGAATCAGAGTTGGGGAATCAGAGGCAGGGAATTGGATGTGCGGAATCAGAGATGGGGAATCAGAGGTGGGGAATCAGAGGCGGTGAATCAGAGATGGGGAATCAGAGGCGGGGAATCAGAGGCAGGAAATCAGACACGGGGATTCAGAGGCTGGGAATCAGACGGGGGGAATCAAAGGCGGGGAATCAGAGCTGGGGAATCTGAGGCAGGGAATCAGAGTTGGGGATTCAGAGGCGGGGAATCAGATATGGGGAAACAGAGGCGGGGAATCAGAGGCGGGAAAACAGAGGCGGGGAATTAGATATGGGGAATCAGAGGTGGGGAATCAGAGGTGGTGAATCAGTGATGGGGAATCACAGGCGGGGAATCAGAGGCAGGGAATAGAACGCGGGGAATCAGAGGCAGGGAATCAGAGCTGGGGAATCAGAGGCGGGGAATCATAGTTGGGAATCAGAGGCGGGGAATCAGATATGGGGAAACAGAGGCGGGGAATCAGTGGCGGGGAAACAGAGGCGGGGGATCAGATATGGGGAATCGGATGCAGGGAATCAGAGGCGGGGAATCAGAGCTGGGGAATCAGAGGCGGGGAATCAGAGTTGGGGCATCAGAGGTGGGGAATTAGATATAGGGAAACAGAGGCGGGGAATCAGAGGCGGGGAAACAGAGGCGGGGAAACAGAGGCGGGGAATCGGATATGGGGAATCAGAGGTGGGGGATCCGAGGTTGGGAATCAGAGGCAGGGAATCAGAGGCGGGGAATCAGAGGCAGGGAATCAGACGCGGGGAATCAGAGGCGGGGATTCAGAGCTGGGGAATCAGAAGCGGGGAATCAGAGTTGGGGAATCAGAGGCGGGCAATCAGATATGGGGAATCAGAGGCAGGGAATCAGAGGCGGGAAATCAGAGGCAGGGAATCAGACGCGGGGAATCTGAGGCGGGGAATCAGAGCTGGGGAATCAGAGGTGGGGAATCAGTGTTGGGGAATCAGAGGCAGGGAATTGGATGTGCGGAATCAGAGATGGGGAATCAGAGGTGGGGAATCAGAGGCGGTGAATCAGAGATGGGGAATCAGAGGCGGGGAATCAGAGGCAGGAAATCAGACACGGGGATTCAGAGGCTGGGAATCAGATGGGGGGAATCAAAGGCGGGGAAACAGAGCTGGGGAATCTGAGGCAGGGAATCAGAGTTGGGGATTCAGAGGCGGGGAATCAGATATGGGGAAACAGAGGCGGGGAATCAGAGGCGGGAAAACAGAGGCGGGGAAATAGATATGGGGAATCAGAGGTGGGGAATCAGAGGTGGTGAATCAGTGATGGGGAATCACAGGCGGGGAATCAGAGGCAGGGAATAGAACGCGGGGAATCAGAGGCAGGGAATCAGAGCTGGGGAATCAGAGGCGGGGAATCATAGTTGGGAATCAGAGGCGGGGAATCAGATATGGGGAAACAGAGGCGGGGAATCAGTGGCGGGGAAACAGAGGCGGGGAATCAGATATGGGGAATCGGATGCAGGGAATCAGAGGCGGGGAATCAGAGCTGGGGAATCAGAGGCGGGGAATCAGAGTTGGGGCATCAGAGGTGGGGAATTAGATATAGGGAAACAGAGGCGGGGAATCAGAGGCGGGGAAACAGAGGCGGGGAAACAGAGGCGGGGAATCAGATATGGGGAATCAGAGGTGGGGAATCCGAGGTTGGGAATCAGAGGCAGGGAATCAGAGGCGGTGAATCAGAGGCGGGGAATCAGAGGAAGGGAATCAGATGTGCGGAATCGGAGATGGGGAATCAGAGGCAGGGATTCAGAGGCGGGGAATCAGAGGCGGGGAATCAGAGGCCGGGAATCAGATATGGGGAAACAGAGGCGGGGAATCCGAGGCGGGGAAACAGAGGCGGGGAATCAGATATGGGGAATCAGAGGTGGGGAATCAGAGGTTGGGAATCAGAGGCAGGGAATCAGAGGCTTGGAATCAGATGCAGGGAATCAGATGCGGGGAATCAGAGGCGGGGAATCAGAGCTGGGGAATCAGAGGTGGGGAATCAGATTTGGGGAATCAGAGGCGGGGACTTAGATATTGGGAAACAGAGGCGGGGAATCAGAGGCGGGGAAACCCAGGCGGGGAATCAGATATGGGGAATCAGAGGTGGGGAATCAGAGGCAAGGAATCAGATGTGCGGAATCAGTGATGGGGAATCAGAGGCAGGGAATCAGAATCAGAAGCAGGGAATCAGAGGCCGGGAATCAGAGGCCGGAATCAGAGGCGGGGAATCAGCGGCAGGGAATCAGATTCGGGGAATCAGAGTCGGGGAATCAGAGCTGGGGAATCAGAGGCGGGGTATTAGAGTTGGGGAATCAGAGGCGGGGAATCAGATATGGGGAAACAGAGGTGGGGAATCAGAGGCGGGGAAACAGATGCAGGGAATCAGATATGGGGAATCAGAGGCGGGGAATCAGAGGTGGGGAATCATAGGCAGGGAATCGGATGTGCGGAATCAGAGATGGGGAATCAGAGGCCGGGAATCAGAGGTGGTGAATCAGAGATGGGGAATCAGAGGCTGGGAATCAGAGGCAGGGAATCAGACGCGGGGAATCAGAGGTGGGCAATCAGAGGCGGGGAATCAGATATGGGGAATCAGAGGCGGGGAATCAGAGGCGGGGAAACAGAGGCGGGGAATCAGATATGGGGAATCAGAGGTGGGGCATCAGAGGTTGTGAATCACAGATGGGGAATCAGAGGCGGGGAATCAGAGGCAGGGAATCAGACGCGGGGAATCAGAGGCGGGGATTCAGAGCTGGGGAATCAGAGGCGGGGAATCAGAGTTGGGGAATCAGAGGCGGGGAATCAGATATGGGGAATCAGAGGCAGGGAATCAGAGGCGGGAAAACAGAGGCGGGGAATCAGATATGGGGAATCAGAGGCGGGGTATCAGAGCTGGGGAATCAGAGGTGGGGAATCAGAGTTGGGGAATCAGAGGCAGGGAATTGGATGTGCGGAATCAGAGATGGGGAATCAGAGGTGGGGAATCAGAGGCGGTGAATCAGAAATGGGGAATCAGAGGCGGGGAATCAGAGGCAGGAAATCAGACACGGGGATTCAGAGGCTGGGAATCAGACGGGGGGAATCAAAGGCGGGGAATCAGAGCTGGGGAATCTGAGGCAGGGAATCAGAGTTGGGGATTCAGAGGCGGGGAATCAGATATGGGGAAACAGAGGCGGGGAATCAGAGGCGGGAAAACAGAGGCGGGGAATTAGATATGGGGAATCAGAGGTGGGGAATCAGAGGTGGTGAATCAGTGATGGGGAATCACAGGCGGGGAATCAGAGGCAGGGAATAGAACGCGGGGAATCAGAGGCAGGGAATCAGAGCTGGGGAATCAGAGGCGGGGAATCATAGTTGGGAATCAGAGGCGGGGAATCAGATATGGGGAAACAGAGGCGGGGAATCAGTGGCGGGGAAACAGAGGCGGGGAATCAGATATGGGGAATCGGATGCAGGGAATCAGAGGCGGGGAATCAGAGCTGGGGAATCAGAGGCGGGGAATCAGAGTTGGGGCATCAGAGGTGGGGAATTAGATATAGGGAAACAGAGGCGGGGAATCAGAGGCGGGGAAACAGAGGCGGGGAAACAGAGGCGGGGAATCGGATATGGGGAATCAGAGGTGGGGAATCCGAGGTTGGGAATCAGAGGCAGGGAATCAGAGGCGGGGAATCAGAGGCGGGGAATCAGAGGAAGGGAATCAGATGTGCGGAATCGGAGATGGGGAATCAGAGGCAGGGAATCAGAGGCGGGGAATCAGAGGCGGGGAATCAGAGGCCGGGAATCAGATATGGGGAAACAGAGGCGGGGAATCCGAGGCGGGGAAACAGAGGCGGGGAATCAGATATGGGGAATCAGAGGTGGGGAATCAGAGGTTGGGAATCAGAGGCAGGGAATCAGAGGCTTGGAATCAGATGCAGGGAATCAGATGCGGGGAATCAGAGGCGGGGAATCAGAGCTGGGGAATCAGAGGTGGGGAATCAGATTTGGGGAATCAGAGGCGGGGACTTAGATATTGGGAAACAGAGGCGGGGAATCAGAGGCGGGGAAACCCAGGCGGGGAATCAGATATGGGGAATCAGAGGTGGGGAATCAGAGGCAAGGAATCAGATGTGCGGAATCAGAGATGGGGAATCAGAGGCAGGGAATCAGAATCAGAAGCAGGGAATCAGAGGCCGGGAATCAGAGGCCGGAATCAGAGGCGGGGAATCAGCGGCAGGGAATCAGATGCGGGGAATCAGAGGCAAGGAATCAGAGCTGGGGAATCAGAGGCGGGGTATTAGAGTTGGGGAATCAGAGGCGGGGAATCAGATATGGGAAAACAGAGGTGGGGAATCAGAGGCGGGGAAACAGAGGCAGGGAATCAGATATGGGGAATCAGAGGCGGGGAATCAGAGGTGGGGAATCATAGGCAGGGAATCGGATGTGCGGAATCAGAGATGGGGAATCAGAGGCCGGGAATCAGAGGTGGTGAATCAGAGATGGGGAATCAGAGGCGGGGAATCAGAGGCAGGGAATCAGACGCGGGGAATCAGAGGTGGGCAATCAGAGGCGGGGAATCAGATATGGGGAATCAGAGGCGGGGAATCAGAGGCGGGGAAACAGAGGCGGGGAATCAGATATGGGGAATCAGAGGTGGGGCATCAGAGGTTGTGAATCACAGATGGGGAATCAGAGGCGGGGAATCAGAGTTGGGGAATCAGAGGCGGGGAATCAGATATGGGGAATCAGAGGCAGGGAATCAGAGGCGGGAAAACAGAGGCGGGGAATCAGATATGGGGAATCAGAGGCGGGGAATCAGAGGCAGGGAATCAGACACGGGGAATCAGAGGCGGGGAATCAGAGATGGGGAATCAGAGGCGGGGAATCAGAGGCAGGGAATCGGATGCCGGGAATCAGAGGCGGGAAATCAGAGCTGGGTAATCAGAGGCTGGGAATCAGAGGGGGGGAAACAGAGGCGGGGAATAAGATATGGAGAATCAGAGGTGGGGAATCAGGGGCGGGGAATCAGTGGCAGGGAATCAGAGGCGGGGAATCAGAGGCGGGGAATCAAAGGAAGGGAATCAGACACGGGGAATCAGAGGTGGGGAATCAGAGATGGGGAATCAGAGGCGGGGAATCACAGGCAGGGAATCAGACGCGGGGAATCAGAGGCGGGGAATCAGAGCTGGGGAATCAGAGGTGTGGAATCAGAGTCGGGGAATCAGAGGCAGGGAATCGGTTGTGCGGAATCAGAGATGGGGAATCAGATGTGGGGAATCAGAGGCAAGAAATCAGACGGGGATTCAGAGGCTGGGAATCAGACGGGGGGAATCAAAGGCTGGGAATCAGAGCTGGTGAATCAGAGGCAGGGAATCAGAGTTGGGGATTCAGAGGCGGGGAATCAGATATGGGGAAACAGAGGCGGGGAATGAGAGGCAGGCAAGCAGAGGCGGGGAATTAGATATGGGGAATCAGAGGTGGGGAATCAGAGGTGGTGAATCAGAGATGGGGAATCACAGGAGGGGAATCAGAGTCAGCGAATAGAACGCGGGGAATCAGAGGCAGGGAATCAGAGCTGGGGAATCAGAGGCGGGGAATCAGATATGGGGAAACAGAGGCGGGGAATCAGAGGCGGGTAAACAGAGGCGGGGAATCAGACATGGGGAATCGGTTGCGGGGAATCAGAGGCGGGGAATAAGAGCTGGGGAATCAGAGGCGGGGAATCAGAGTTGGGGCATCAGAGGTGGGGAATTAGATATGGGGAAACAGAGGCGGGGAATCAGAGGCGGGGAAGCAGAGGCGGGGAATCAGATATGGGGAATCGTAGGTGGGGAATCAGAGGCAGGGAATCAGATGTGCGGAATCAGAGATGGGGAATCAGAGGCAGGGAATCAGAATCAGAAGCGGGGAATCAGAGGCCGGGAATAAGAGGCCGGGAATCAGATGCTGGGAATAAGAGGCCGGGAATCAGAGGTGGGGAATCAGAGTCCGGGAATCAGAGATGGGGATTCAGAGGCGGGGAATGAGATATGGAGAATCAGAGGCGGGGAATCAGAGGCGGGGATACAGAGGTGGGGAATCAGATATGGAGAATCAGAGGTGGGGAATCAAAGGCGGTGAATCAGAGATGGGGAATCAGAGGCGGGGAATCAGAGGCAGGGAATCCGATGCGGGGATTCAGAGGCGGGGAATCAGAGCTGGCGAATCAGAGGCGGGGAATCAGAGGTGGGCAATCAGAGCCGGGGAATCAGATATGGGGAATCAGAGGCGGGGAATCAGAGGCGGGGAAACAGAGGCGGGGAATCAGATATGGGGAATCAGAGGTGGGGAATCAGAGGTTGGGAATCAGAGATGGGGAATCAAGGCGGGGAATCAGAGTTGTGGAATCAGAGGCAGGGAATCAGATATGGGGAATCAGAGGCGGGGAATCAGAGGCGGGGAAACAGAGGCGGGGAATCAGATATGGGGAATCAGAGGTGGGGAATCAGGGGCAGGGAATCAGTGGCAGGGAATCAGAGGCGGGGAATCTTAGGCGGGGAATCAGAGGCAGGGAATCAGACACGGGGAATCAGAGGCGGGGAATCAGAGATGGCGAATCAGAGGCGGGGAATCAGAGGCAGGGAATCGGACGCCGGGAATCAGAGGCGGGGAATCAGAGTTGGGGAATCAGAGGCGGGGAATCAGAGTTGGGGAATCAGAGGCGGTGAATCAGATATGGGGAAACAGAGGCGGGGAATCAGTGGCGGGGAAACAGAGGCGGGGAATCAGATATGGGGAATCGGATGCAGGGAATCAGAGGCGGGGAATCAGAGCTGGGGAATCAGAGGCGGGGAATCAGAGTTGGGGCATCAGAGGTGGGGAATTAGATATAGGGAAACAGAGGCGGGGAATCAGAGGCGGGGAAACAGAGGCGGGGAAACAGAGGCGGGGAATCAGATATGGGGAATCAGAGGTGGGGAATCCGAGGTTGGGAATCAGAGGCAGGGAATCAGAGGCGGTGAATCAGAGGCGGGGAATCAGAGGAAGGGAATCAGATGTGCGGAATCGGAGATGGGGAATCAGAGGCAGGGATTCAGAGGCGGGGAATCAGAGGCGGGGAATCAGAGGCCGGGAATCAGATATGGGGAAACAGAGGCGGGGAATCCGAGGCGGGGAAACAGAGGCGGGGAATCAGATATGGGGAATCAGAGGTGGGGAATCAGAGGTTGGGAATCAGAGGCAGGGAATCAGAGGCTTGGAATCAGATGCAGGGAATCAGATGCGGGGAATCAGAGGCGGGGAATCAGAGCTGGGGAATCAGAGGTGGGGAATCAGATTTGGGGAATCAGAGGCGGGGACTTAGATATTGGGAAACAGAGGCGGGGAATCAGAGGCGGGGAAACCCAGGCGGGGAATCAGATATGGGGAATCAGAGGTGGGGAATCAGAGGCAAGGAATCAGATGTGCGGAATCAGTGATGGGGAATCAGAGGCAGGGAATCAGAATCAGAAGCAGGGAATCAGAGGCCGGGAATCAGAGGCCGGAATCAGAGGCGGGGAATCAGCGGCAGGGAATCAGATTCGGGGAATCAGAGGCGGGGAATCAGAGCTGGGGAATCAGAGGCGGGGTATTAGAGTTGGGGAATCAGAGGCGGGGAATCAGATATGGGGAAACAGAGGTGGGGAATCAGAGGCGGGGAAACAGATGCAGGGAATCAGATATGGGGAATCAGAGGCGGGGAATCAGAGGTGGGGAATCATAGGCAGGGAATCGGATGTGCGGAATCAGAGATGGGGAATCAGAGGCCGGGAATCAGAGGTGGTGAATCAGAGATGGGGAATCAGAGGCTGGGAATCAGAGGCAGGGAATCAGATGCGGGGAATCAGAGGTGGGCAATCAGAGGCGGGGAATCAGATATGGGGAATCAGAGGCGGGGAATCAGAGGCGGGGAAACAGAGGCGGGGAATCAGATATGGGGAATCAGAGGTGGGGCATCAGAGGTTGTGAATCACAGATGGGGAATCAGAGGCGGGGAATCAGAGGCAGGGAATCAGACGCGGGGAATCAGAGGCGGGGATTCAGAGCTGGGGAATCAGAGGCGGGGAATCAGAGTTGGGGAATCAGAGGCGGGGAATCAGATATGGGGAATCAGAGGCAGGGAATCAGAGGCGGGAAAACAGAGGCGGGGAATCAGATATGGGGAATCAGAGGCGGGGTATCAGAGCTGGGGAATCAGAGGTGGGGAATCAGAGTTGGGGAATCAGAGGCAGGGAATTGGATGTGCGGAATCAGAGATGGGGAATCAGAGGTGGGGAATCAGAGGCGGTGAATCAGAAATGGGGAATCAGAGGCGGGGAATCAGAGGCAGGAAATCAGACACGGGGATTCAGAGGCTGGGAATCAGACGGGGGGAATCAAAGGCGGGGAATCAGAGCTGGGGAATCTGAGGCAGGGAATCAGAGTTGGGGATTCAGAGGCGGGGAATCAGATATGGGGAAACAGAGGCGGGGAATCAGAGGCGGGAAAACAGAGGCGGGGAATTAGATATGGGGAATCAGAGGTGGGGAATCAGAGGTGGTGAATCAGTGATGGGGAATCACAGGCGGGGAATCAGAGGCAGGGAATAGAACGCGGGGAATCAGAGGCAGGGAATCAGAGCTGGGGAATCAGAGGCGGGGAATCATAGTTGGGAATCAGAGGCGGGGAATCAGATATGGGGAAACAGAGGCGGGGAATCAGTGGCGGGGAAACAGAGGCGGGGAATCAGATATGGGGAATCGGATGCAGGGAATCAGAGGCGGGGAATCAGAGCTGGGGAATCAGAGGCGGGGAATCAGAGTTGGGGCATCAGAGGTGGGGAATTAGATATAGGGAAACAGAGGCGGGGAATCAGAGGCGGGGAAACAGAGGCGGGGAAACAGAGGCGGGGAATCGGATATGGGGAATCAGAGGTGGGGAATCCGAGGTTGGGAATCAGAGGCAGGGAATCAGAGGCGGGGAATCAGAGGCGGGGAATCAGAGGAAGGGAATCAGATGTGCGGAATCGGAGATGGGGAATCAGAGGCAGGGAATCAGAGGCGGGGAATCAGAGGCGGGGAATCAGAGGCCGGGAATCAGATATGGGGAAACAGAGGCGGGGAATCCGAGGCGGGGAAACAGAGGCGGGGAATCAGATATGGGGAATCAGAGGTGGGGAATCAGAGGTTGGGAATCAGAGGCAGGGAATCAGAGGCTTGAAATCAGATGCAGGGAATCAGATGCGGGGAATCAGAGGCGGGGAATCAGAGCTGGGGAATCAGAGGTGGGGAATCAGATTTGGGGAATCAGAGGCGGGGACTTAGATATTGGGAAACAGAGGCGGGGAATCAGAGGCGGGGAAACCCAGGCGGGGAATCAGATATGGGGAATCAGAGGTGGGGAATCAGAGGCAAGGAATCAGATGTGCGGAATCAGAGATGGGGAATCAGAGGCAGGGAATCAGAATCAGAAGCAGGGAATCAGAGGCCGGGAATCAGAGGCCGGAATCAGAGGCGGGGAATCAGCGGCAGGGAATCAGATGCGGGGAATCAGAGGCAAGGAATCAGAGCTGGGGAATCAGAGGCGGGGTATTAGAGTTGGGGAATCAGAGGCGGGGAATCAGATATGGGGAAACAGAGGTGGGGAATCAGAGGCGGGGAAACAGAGGCAGGGAATCAGATATGGGGAATCAGAGGCGGGGAATCAGAGGTGGGGAATCATAGGCAGGGAATCGGATGTGCGGAATCAGAGATGGGGAATCAGAGGCCGGGAATCAGAGGTGGTGAATCAGAGATGGGGAATCAGAGGCGGGGAATCAGAGGCAGGGAATCAGACGCGGGGAATCAGAGGTGGGCAATCAGAGGCGGGGAATCAGATATGGGGAATCAGAGGCGGGGAATCAGAGGCGGGGAAACAGAGGCGGGGAATCAGATATGGGGAATCAGAGGTGGGGCATCAGAGGTTGTGAATCACAGATGGGGAATCAGAGGCGGGGAATCAGAGTTGGGGAATCAGAGGCGGGGAATCAGATATGGGGAATCAGAGGCAGGGAATCAGAGGCGGGAAAACAGAGGCGGGGAATCAGATATGGGGAATCAGAGGCGGGGAATCAGAGGCAGGGAATCAGACACGGGGAATCAGAGGCGGGGAATCAGAGATGGGGAATCAGAGGCGGGGAATCAGAGGCAGGGAATCGGATGCCGGGAATCAGAGGTGGGAAATCAGAGCTGGGTAATCAGAGGCTGGGAATCAGAGGGGGGGAAACAGAGGCGGGGAATAAGATATGGAGAATCAGAGGTGGGGAATCAGGGGCGGGGAATCAGTGGCAGGGAATCAGAGGCGGGGAATCAGAGGCGGGGAATCAAAGGAAGGGAATCAGACACGGGGAATCAGAGGTGGGGAATCAGAGATGGGGAATCAGAGGCGGGGAATCACAGGCAGGGAATCAGACGCGGGGAATCAGAGGCGGGGAATCAGAGCTGGGGAATCAGAGGTGTGGAATCAGAGTCGGGGAATCAGAGGCAGGGAATCGGTTGTGCGGAATCAGAGATGGGGAATCAGATGTGGGGAATCAGAGGCAAGAAATCAGACGGGGATTCAGAGGCTGGGAATCAGACGGGGGGAATCAAAGGCTGGGAATCAGAGCTGGTGAATCAGAGGCAGGGAATCAGAGTTGGGGATTCAGAGGCGGGGAATCAGATATGGGGAAACAGAGGCGGGGAATGAGAGGCAGGCAAGCAGAGGCGGGGAATTAGATATGGGGAATCAGAGGTGGGGAATCAGAGGTGGTGAATCAGAGATGGGGAATCACAGGAGGGGAATCAGAGTCAGCGAATAGAACGCGGGGAATCAGAGGCAGGGAATCAGAGCTGGGGAATCAGAGGCGGGGAATCAGATATGGGGAAACAGAGGCGGGGAATCAGAGGCGGGGAAACAGAGGCGGGGAATCAGACATGGGGAATCGGTTGCGGGGAATCAGAGGCGGGGAATAAGAGCTGGGGAATCAGAGGCGGGGAATCAGAGTTGGGGCATCAGAGGTGGGGAATTAGATATGGGGAAACAGAGGCGGGGAATCAGAGGCGGGGAAGCAGAGGCGGGGAATCAGATATGGGGAATCATAGGTGGGGAATCAGAGGCAGGGAATCAGATGTGCGGAATCAGAGATGGGGAATCAGAGGCAGGGAATCAGAATCAGAAGCGGGGAATCAGAGGCCGGGAATAAGAGGCCGGGAATCAGATGCTGGGAATAAGAGGCCGGGAATCAGAGGTGGGGAATCAGAGTCCGGGAATCAGAGATGGGGATTCAGAGGCGGGGAATGAGATATGGAGAATCAGAGGCGGGGAATCAGAGGCGGGGATACAGAGGTGGGGAATCAGATATGGAGAATCAGAGGTGGGGAATCAAAGGCGGTGAATCAGAGATGGGGAATCAGAGGCGGGGAATCAGAGGCAGGGAATCCGATGCGGGGATTCAGAGGCGGGGAATCAGAGCTGGCGAATCAGAGGCGGGGAATCAGAGGTGGGCAATCAGAGCCGGGGAATCAGATATGGGGAATCAGAGGCGGGGAATCAGAGGCGGGGAAACAGAGGCGGGGAATCAGATATGGAGAATCAGAGGTGGGGAATCAGAGGTTGGGAATCAGAGATGGGGAATCAAGGCGGGGAATCAGAGTTGTGGAATCAGAGGCAGGGAATCAGATATGGGGAATCAGAGGCGGGGAATCAGAGGCGGGGAAACAGAGGCGGGGAATCAGATATGGGGAATCAGAGGTGGGGAATCAGGGGCAGGGAATCAGTGGCAGGGAATCAGAGGCGGGGAATCTTAGGCGGGGAATCAGAGGCAGGGAATCAGACACGGGGAATCAGAGGCGGGGAATCAGAGATGGCGAATCAGAGGCGGGGAATCAGAGGCAGGGAATCGGACGCCGGGAATCAGAGGCGGGGAATCAGAGTTGGGGAATCAGAGGCGGGGAATCAGAGTTGGGGAATCAGAGGCGGTGAATCAGATATGGGGAAATAGAGGCGGGGAATCAGATATGGGGAATCAGAGGTGTGGAATCAGAGGTTGGGAATCAGAGGCAGGGAATCAGAGGCGGGGAAACAGAGGCGGGGAATCAGATATGGGGAATCAGAGGTGGCGAATCAAAGGCGGTGAAACAGAGATGGGGAATCAGGGCAGGGAATCAGAGGCAGGGAATCAGAGCTGGGGAAACAGAGGCGGGGAATCAGATATGGGGAATCAGAGGTGGGGAATCAGGGGCGGGGAATCAGTGGCAGGGAATCAGAGCTGGGGAATCAGAGGTGGGGAATCAGAGCTGGGGAAACAGAGGCGGGGAATCAGATATGGGGAATCAGAGGTGGGGAATCAGGGGCGGGGAATCAGTGGCAGGGAATCAGAGGCCGGGAATAAAAGGCGGGGAATCAGAGCTGGGGAATCAGAGGCGGGGAATCAGAGTTGGGGAATCAGAGGAGGGGAATCAGATATGGGGAAACAGAGGCCGGGAATCAGAGGCAGGGAAACAGAGGCGGGGAATCAGATATGGGGAATCAGAGGTGGGGAATTAGAGGTTGCGAATCAGAGGCGGGGAATCAGAGGCTGGGAATCAGAGGCAGGGAATCGGATGTGCGGAATCAGAGATGGGGAATCAGAGGTGGGGATTCAGAGGAGGTGAATCAGAGAAGGGGAATCAGAGGCTGGGAATCAGAGGCAGGGAATCAGATGCAGGGAATCAGAGGCGGGGAATCATAGCTGGCGAATTAGAGGAGGGGAATCAGAGTTGGGGAATCAGAGGCGGGGAATCAGATATGGGGTAACAGAGGCGGGGAATCAGAGGTGGGGAAACAGAGGCGGGGAATCAGATATGGGGAATCAGAGGTGGGGAATCAGGGGCAGGGAATCAGTGGCAGGGAATCAGACGCGGGGAATCAGAGGCGGGGAATCAGAGGCGGGGAATCAGAGGCGGGGAATCAGAGGCAGGGAATCGGATGTGCGGAATCAGAGATGGGGAATCAGAGGTGGGGATTCAGAGGTGGTGAATCAGAGAAGGGGAATCAGAGGCTGGGAATCAGAGGCAGGGAATCAGACGCAGGGAATCAGAGGCGGGGAATCATAGCTGGCGAATTAGAGGAGGGGAATCAGAGTTGGGGAAACAGAGGCGGGGAATCAGATATCGGGAAACAGAGGCGGGGAATCAGAGGCGGGGAAACAGAGGCGGGGAATCAGATATGGGGAATCAGAGGTGGGGAATCAGAGGCAGGGAATCAGATGTGCGGAATCAGAGATGGGGAATCAGAGGCAGGGAATCAGAATCAGAAGCAGGGAATCAGTGGCAGGTAATCAGAGGCCGGGAATAAAAGGCGGGGAATTAGAGGCAGGGAATCGGATGTGCGGAATCAGAGATGGGGAATCAGAGGTGGGGATTCAGAGGAGGTGAATCAGAGAAGGGGAATCAGAGGCTGGGAATCAGAGGCAGGGAATCAGATGCAGGGAATCAGAGGCGGGGAATCATAGCTGGTGAATTAGAGGAGGGGAATCAGAGTTGGGGAATCAGAGGCGGGGAATCAGATATGGGGTAACAGAGGCGGGGAATCAGAGGTGGGGAAACAGAGGCGGGGAATCAGATATGGGGAATCAGAGGTGGGGAATCAGGGGCAGGGAATCAGTGGCAGGGAATCAGACGCGGGGAATCAGAGGCGGGGAATCAGAGGCGGGGAATCAGAGGCGGGGAATCAGAGGCAGGGAATCGGATGTGCGGAATCAGAGATGGGGAATCAGAGGTGGGGATTCAGAGGTGGTGAATCAGAGAAGGGGAATCAGAGGCTGGGAATCAGAGGCAGGGAATCAGACGCAGGGAATCAGAGGCGGGGAATCATAGCTGGCGAATTAGAGGAGGGGAATCAGAGTTGGGGAAACAGAGGCGGGGAATCAGATATGGGGAATCAGAGGTGGGGAATCAGGGGCAGGGAATCAGTGGCAGGGAATCAGAGGCGGGGAATCAGAGACGGGGAATCAGAGGCAGGGAATCAGACACGGGGAATCAGAGGCGGGGAATCAGAGATGGGGAATCAGAGGCGGGGAATCAGAGGCAGGGAATCAGAGGCCGGGAATCAGATGCTGGGAATAAGAGGCCGGGAATCAGAGGTGGGGAAACAGAGGCGGGGAATCAGATATGGGGAATCAGAGGTGGGGAATCAGAGGCGGGGAATCAGTGGCAGGGAATCAGAGGCCGGGAATAAAAGGCGGGGAATCAAAGCTGGGGAATCAGAGGCGGGGAATCAGAGTTGGGGAATCAGAGGAGGGGAATCAGATATGGGGAAACAGAGGCCGGGAATCAGAGGCAGGCAAACAGAGGCGGGGAATCAGATATGGGAAATCAGAGGTGGGGAATTAGAGGTTGCGAATCAGAGGCGGGATATCAGAGGCGGGGAATCAGAGGCAGGGAAACGGATGTGCGGAATCAGAGATGGGGAATCAGACGGGGGGAATCAAAGGCGGGGAATCAGAGCTGGGGAATCAGAGGCAGGGAATCAGAGGCGGGGAATCAGATATGGGGAATCAGAGGCTGGGATTCAGAGGCGGGGAATCAGAGGCAGGGAATCAGACACGGGGAATCAGAGGTGGGGAATCAGAGATGGGGAATTAGAGGCGGGGAATCAGAGGCAGGGAATCAGATGCGGGGAAAAAGAGGCAGGGAATCAGATATGGGGAATCAGAGGTGGGGAATCAGGGGCAGGGATTCAGTGTCAGGGAATCAGAGGCGGGGAATCAGAGGCGGGGAATCAGAGGCAGGGAATCAGACACGGGGAATCAGAGGCGGGGAATCAGAGATGGGGAATCAGAGGCGGGGAATCAGAGGCAGGGAATCGGACGCCGGGAATCAGAGTCGGGGAATCAGAGCTGGGGAATCAGAGGCGGGGAATCAGAGTTGGGGAATCAGAGGCGGGGATTCAGATATGGGGAAATAGAGGCGGGGAATCAGATATGGGGAATCAGAGGTGTGGAATCAGAGGTTGGGAATCAGAGGAAGGGAATCAGAGTCGGGGAAACAGAGGCGGGGAATCAGATATGTGGAATCAGAGGTGGCGAATCAAAGGCGGTGAAACAGAGATGGGGAATCAGGGCAGGGAATCAGAGGCAGGGAATCAAACACGGGGAATCAGAGCTGGGGAATCAGAGGCGGGGAATCAGAGTTGGGAATCAGAGGCGGGGAATCAGAGGCGGGGAAACAGAGGCGGGGAATCAGATATGGGGAATCAGAGGTGGGGAATCAGAGGTTGGGAATAAGAGGCAGGGAATCGGAGATGGGGAATCAGAGGCAGGGAATCAGAGGCGGGGAATCAGAGGCGGGGAATCAGAGGCCGGGAATCAGATATGGGGAAACTGAAGCGGGGAATCCGAGGCGGGGAAACAGAGGCGGGGAATCAGATATGGGGAATCAGAGGTGGGGAATCAGAGGTTGGGAATCAGAGGCAGGGAATCAGAGGCTTGGAATCAGATGCAGGGAATCAGATGCGGGGAATCAGAGGCGGGGAATCAGAGGTGGGGAATCAGAGGTGGGGAATCAGATTTGGGGAATCAGAGGTGGGGACTTAGATATTGGGAAACAGAGGCGGGGAATCAGAGGCGGGGAAACAGAGGCGGGGAATCAGATATGGGGAATCAGAGGTGGGGAATCAGAGGCAGGGAATCAGATGTGCGGAATCAGAGATGGGGAATCAGAGGCAGGGAATCAGAATCAGAAGCAGGGAATCAGAGGCCGGGAATCAGAGGCCGGAATCAGATGATGGGAATCAGAGGCCTGGAATCAGAGGCGGGGAATCAGAGGCAGGGAATCAGATGCGGGGAATCAGAGGTGGGGAATCAGAGCTGGGGAATCAGAGGCGGGGTATTAGAGTTGGGGAATCAGAGGCGGGGAATCAGATATGGGGAAACAGAGGCGGGGAATCAGAGGCGGGGAAACAGAGGCAGGGAATCAGATATGGGGAATCAGAGGAGGGGCATCAGAGGTTGTGAATCACAGATGGGGAATCAGAGGCGGGGAATCAGAGGCAGGGAATCAGAAGCGGGGAATCAGAGTTGGGGAATCAGAGGCGGGGAATCAGATATGGGGAATCAGAGACAGGGATTCAGAGGCGGGGAATCAGAGGCAGGGAATCAGACGCGGGGAATATGAGGCGGGGAATCAGAGCTGGGGAATCAGAGGTGGGGAATCAGAGTTGGGGAATCATAGGCAGGGAATCGGATGTGCGGAATCAGAGATGGGGAATCAGAGGCCGGGAATCAGAGGTGGTGAATCAGAGATGGGAAATCAGAGGCGGGGAATCAGAGGCAGGGTATCAGACGCCGGGAATCAGACGTGGTGAATCAGAGATGGGAAATCAGAGGCGGGGAATCAGAGGCAGGGTATCAGACGCGGGGAATCAGAGGTGGGCAATCAGAGGCGGGGAATCAGATATGGGAATCAGAGGCGGGGAAACAGAGGCGGGGAATCAGATATGGGGAATCAGAGGTGGCGAATCAAAGGCGGTGAAACAGAGATGGGGAATCAGGGCAGGGAATCAGAGGCAGGGAATCAGAGCTGGGGAAACAGAGGCGGGGAATCAGATATGGGGAATCAGAGGTGGGGAATCAGGGGCGGGGAATCAGTGGCAGGGAATCAGAGCTGGGGAATCAGAGGTGGGGAATCAGAGCTGGGGAAACAGAGGCGGGGAATCAGATATGGGGAATCAGAGGTGGGGAATCAGGGGCGGGGAATCAGTGGCAGGGAATCAGAGGCCGGGAATAAAAGGCGGGGAATCAGAGCTGGGGAATCAGAGGCGGGGAATCAGAGTTGGGGAATCAGAGGAGGGGAATCAGATATGGGGAAACAGAGGCCGGGAATCAGAGGCAGGGAAACAGAGGCGGGGAATCAGATATGGGGAATCAGAGGTGGGGAATTAGAGGTTGCGAATCAGAGGCGGGGAATCAGAGGCTGGGAATCAGAGGCAGGGAATCGGATGTGCGGAATCAGAGATGGGGAATCAGAGGTGGGGATTCAGAGGTGGTGAATCAGAGAAGGGGAATCAGAGGCTGGGAATCAGAGGCAGGGAATCAGACGCAGGGAATCAGAGGCGGGGAATCATAGCTGGCGAATTAGAGGAGGGGAATCAGAGTTGGGGAAACAGAGGCGGGGAATCAGATATCGGGAAACAGAGGCGGGGAATCAGAGGCGGGGAAACAGAGGCGGGGAATCAGATATGGGGAATCAGAGGTGGGGAATCAGAGGCAGGGAATCAGATGTGCGGAATCAGAGATGGGGAATCAGAGGCAGGGAATCAGAATCAGAAGCAGGGAATCAGTGGCAGGTAATCAGAGGCCGGGAATAAAAGGCGGGGAATCAGAGGCAGGGAATCGGATGTGCGGAATCAGAGATGGGGAATCAGAGGTGGGGATTCAGAGGAGGTGAATCAGAGAAGGGGAATCAGAGGCTGGGAATCAGAGGCAGGGAATCAGATGCAGGGAATCAGAGGCGGGGAATCATAGCTGGCGAATTAGAGGAGGGGAATCAGAGTTGGGGAATCAGAGGCGGGGAATCAGATATGGGGTAACAGAGGCGGGGAATCAGAGGTGGGGAAACAGAGGCGGGGAATCAGATATGGGGAATCAGAGGTGGGGAATCAGGGGCAGGGAATCAGTGGCAGGGAATCAGACGCGGGGAATCAGAGGCGGGGAATCAGAGGCGGGGAATCAGAGGCGGGGAATCAGAGGCAGGGAATCGGATGTGCGGAATCAGAGATGGGGAATCAGAGGTGGGGATTCAGAGGTGGTGAATCAGAGAAGGGGAATCAGAGGCTGGGAATCAGAGGCAGGGAATCAGACGCAGGGAATCAGAGGCGGGGAATCATAGCTGGCGAATTAGAGGAGGGGAATCAGAGTTGGGGAAACAGAGGCGGGGAATCAGATATGGGGAATCAGAGGTGGGGAATCAGGGGCAGGGAATCAGTGGCAGGGAATCAGAGGCGGGGAATCAGAGACGGGGAATCAGAGGCGGGGAATCAGAGATGGGGAATCAGAGGCGGGGAATCAGAGGCAGGGAATCAGAGGCCGGGAATCAGATGCTGGGAATAAGAGGCCGGGAATCAGAGGTGGGGAAACAGAGGCGGGGAATCAGATATGGGGAATCAGAGGTGGGGAATCAGAGGCGGGGAATCAGTGGCAGGGAATCAGAGGCCGGGAATAAAAGGCGGGGAATCAAAGCTGGGGAATCAGAGGCGGGGAATCAGAGTTGGGGAATCAGAGGAGGGGAATCAGATATGGGGAAACAGAGGCCGGGAATCAGAGGCAGGCAAACAGAGGCGGGGAATCAGATATGGGAAATCAGAGGTGGGGAATTAGAGGTTGCGAATCAGAGGCGGGATATCAGAGGCGGGGAATCAGAGGCAGGGAAACGGATGTGCGGAATCAGAGATGGGGAATCAGACGGGGGGAATCAAGGGCGGGGAATCAGAGCTGGGGAATCAGAGGCAGGGAATCAGAGGCGGGGAATCAGATATGGGGAATCAGAGGCTGGGATTCAGAGGCGGGGAATCAGAGGCAGGGAATCAGACACGGGGAATCAGAGGTGGGGAATCAGAGATGGGGAATTAGAGGCGGGGAATCAGAGGCAGGGAATCAGATGCGGGGAAAAAGAGGCAGGGAATCAGATATGGGGAATCAGAGGTGGGGAATCAGGGGCAGGGATTCAGTGTCAGGGAATCAGAGGCGGGGAATCAGAGGCGGGGAATCAGAGGCAGGGAATCAGACACGGGGAATCAGAGGCGGGGAATCAGAGATGGGGAATCAGAGGCGGGGAATCAGAGGCAGGGAATCGGACGCCGGGAATCAGAGTCGGGGAATCAGAGCTGGGGAATCAGAGGCGGGGAATCAGAGTTGGGGAATCAGAGGCGGGGATTCAGATATGGGGAAATAGAGGCGGGGAATCAGATATGGGGAATCAGAGGTGTGGAATCAGAGGTTGGGAATCAGAGGAAGGGAATCAGAGTCGGGGAAACAGAGGCGGGGAATCAGATATGTGGAATCAGAGGTGGCGAATCAAAGGTGGTGAAACAGAGATGGGGAATCAGGGCAGGGAATCAGAGGCAGGGAATCAAACACGGGGAATCAGAGCTGGGGAATCAGAGGCGGGGAATCAGAGTTGGGAATCAGAGGCGGGGAATCAGAGGCGGGGAAACAGATTCGGGGAATCAGATATGGGGAATCAGAGGTGGGGAATCAGAGGTTGGGAATAAGAGGCAGGGAATCGGAGATGGGGAATCAGAGGCAGGGAATCAGAGGCGGGGAATCAGAGGCGGGGAATCAGAGGCCGGGAATCAGATATGGGGAAACTGAAGCGGGGAATCCGAGGCGGGGAAACAGAGGCGGGGAATCAGATATGGGGAATCAGAGGTGGGGAATCAGAGGTTGGGAATCAGAGGCAGGGAATCAGAGGCTTGGAATCAGATGCAGGGAATCAGATGCGGGGAATCAGAGGCGGGGAATCAGAGGTGGGGAATCAGAGGTGGGGAATCAGATTTGGGGAATCAGAGGTGGGGACTTAGATATTGGGAAACAGAATCGGGGAATCAGAGGCGGGGAAACAGAGGCGGGGAATCAGATATGGGGAATCAGAGGTGGGGAATCAGAGGCAGGGAATCAGATGTGCGGAATCAGAGATGGGGAATCAGAGGCAGGGAATCAGAATCAGAAGCAGGGAATCAGAGGCCGGGAATCAGAGGCCGGAATCAGATGATGGGAATCAGAGGCCTGGAATCAGATGCGGGGAATCAGAGGCAGGGAATCAGATGCGGGGAATCAGAGGCGGGGTATCAGAGCTGGGGAATCAGAGGCGGGGTATTAGAGTTGGGGAATCAGAGGCGGGGAATCAGATATGGGGAAACAGAGGCGGGGAATCAGAGGCGGGGAAACAGAGGCAGGGAATCAGATATGGGGAATCAGAGGTGGGGCATCAGAGGTTGTGAATCACAGATGGGGAATCAGAAGCGGGGAATCAGAGGCAGGGAATCAGAAGCGGGGAATCAGAGTTGGGGAAACAGAGGCGGGGAATCAGATATGGGGAATCAGAGACAGGGATTCAGAGGCGGGGAATCAGAGGCAGGGAATCAGACGCGGGGAATATGAGGCGGGGAATCAGAGCTGGGGAATCAGAGGTGGGGAATCAGAGTTGGGGAATCATAGGCAGGGAATCGGATGTGCGGAATCAGAGATGGGGAATCAGAGGCCGGGAATCAGAGGTGGTGAATCAGAGATGGGAAATCAGAGGCGGGGAATCAGAGGCAGGGTATCAGACGCCGGGAATCAGAGGTGGTGAATCAGAGATGGGAAATCAGAGGCGGGGAATCAGAGGCAGGGTATCAGACGCGGGGAATCAGAGGTGGGCAATCAGAGGCGGGGAATCAGATATGGGAATCAGAGGCGGGGAAACAGATGCGGGGAATCAGATATGGGGAATCAGAGGTGGCGAATCAAAGGCGGTGAAACAGAGATGGGGAATCAGGGCAGGGAATCAGAGGCAGGGAATCAGAGCTGGGGAAACAGAGGCGGGGAATCAGATATGGGGAATCAGAGGTGGGGAATCAGGGGCGGGGAATCAGTGGCAGGGAATCAGAGCTGGGGAATCAGAGGTGGGGAATCAGAGCTGGGGAAACAGAGGCGGGGAATCAGATATGGGGAATCAGAGGTGGGGAATCAGGGGCGGGGAATCAGTGGCAGGGAATCAGAGGCCGGGAATAAAAGGCGGGGAATCAGAGCTGGGGAATCAGAGGCGGGGAATCAGAGTTGGGGAATCAGAGGAGGGGAATCAGATATGGGGAAACAGAGGCCGGGAATCAGAGGCAGGGAAACAGAGGTGGGGAATCAGATATGGGGAATCAGAGGTGGGGAATTAGAGGTTGCGAATCAGAGGCGGGGAATCAGAGGCTGGGAATCAGAGGCAGGGAATCGGATGTGCGGAATCAGAGATGGGGAATCAGAGGTGGGGATTCAGAGGTGGTGAATCAGAGAAGGGGAATCAGAGGCTGGGAATCAGAGGCAGGGAATCAGACGCAGGGAATCAGAGGCGGGGAATCATAGCTGGCGAATTAGAGGAGGGGAATCAGAGTTGGGGAAACAGAGGCGGGGAATCAGATATCGGGAAACAGAGGCGGGGAATCAGAGGCGGGGAAACAGAGGCGGGGAATCAGATATGGGGAATCAGAGGTGGGGAATCAGAGGCAGGGAATCAGATGTGCGGAATCAGAGATGGGGAATCAGAGGCAGGGAATCAGAATCAGAAGCAGGGAATCAGTGGCAGGTAATCAGAGGCCGGGAATAAAAGGCGGGGAATCAGAGGCAGGGAATCGGATGTGCGGAATCAGAGATGGGGAATCAGAGGTGGGGATTCAGAGGAGGTGAATCAGAGAAGGGGAATCAGAGGCTGGGAATCAGAGGCAGGGAATCAGATGCAGGGAATCAGAGGCGGGGAATCATAGCTGGCGAATTAGAGGAGGGGAATCAGAGTTGGGGAATCAGAGGCGGGGAATCAGATATGGGGTAACAGAGGCGGGGAATCAGAGGTGGGGAAACAGAGGCGGGGAATCAGATATGGGGAATCAGAGGTGGGGAATCAGGGGCAGGGAATCAGTGGCAGGGAATCAGACGCGGGGAATCAGAGGCGGGGAATCAGAGGCGGGGAATCAGAGGCGGGGAATCAGAGGCAGGGAATCGGATGTGCGGAATCAGAGATGGGGAATCAGAGGTGGGGATTCAGAGGTGGTGAATCAGAGAAGGGGAATCAGAGGCTGGGAATCAGAGGCAGGGAATCAGACGCAGGGAATCAGAGGCGGGGAATCATAGCTGGCGAATTAGAGGAGGGGAATCAGAGTTGGGGAAACAGAGGCGGGGAATCAGATATGGGGAATCAGAGGTGGGGAATCAGGGGCAGGGAATCAGTGGCAGGGAATCAGAGGCGGGGAATCAGAGACGGGGAATCAGAGGCAGGGAATCAGACACGGGGAATCAGAGGCGGGGAATCAGAGATGGGGAATCAGAGGCGGGGAATCAGAGGCAGGGAATCAGAGGCCGGGAATCAGATGCTGGGAATAAGAGGCCGGGAATCAGAGGTGGGGAAACAGAGGCGGGGAATCAGATATGGGGAATCAGAGGTGGGGAATCAGAGGCGGGGAATCAGTGGCAGGGAATCAGAGGCCGGGAATAAAAGGCGGGGAATCAAAGCTGGGGAATCAGAGGCGGGGAATCAGAGTTGGGGAATCAGAGGAGGGGAATCAGATATGGGGAAACAGAGGCCGGGAATCAGAGGCAGGCAAACAGAGGCGGGGAATCAGATATGGGAAATCAGAGGTGGGGAATTAGAGGTTGCGAATCAGAGGCGGGATATCAGAGGCGGGGAATCAGAGGCAGGGAAACGGATGTGCGGAATCAGAGATGGGGAATCAGACGGGGGGAATCAAAGGCGGGGAATCAGAGCTGGGGAATCAGAGGCAGGGAATCAGAGGCGGGGAATCAGATATGGGGAATCAGAGGCTGGGATTCAGAGGCGGGGAATCAGAGGCAGGGAATCAGAGGCGGGGAATCAGATATGGGGAATCAGAGGCGGGGAATCAGATATGGGGAATCAGAGGTGGGGAATCAGAGGTTGGGAATAAGAGGCAGGGAATCGGAGATGGGGAATCAGAGGCAGGGAATCAGAGGCGGGGAATCAGAGGCGGGGAATCAGAGGCCGGGAATCAGATATGGGGAAACTGAAGCGGGGAATCCGAGGCGGGGAAACAGAGGCGGGGAATCAGATATGGGGAATCAGAGGTGGGGAATCAGAGGTTGGGAATCAGAGGCAGGGAATCAGAGGCTTGGAATCAGATGCAGGGAATCAGATGCGGGGAATCAGAGGCGGGGAATCAGAGGTGGGGAATCAGAGGTGGGGAATCAGATTTGGGGAATCAGAGGTGGGGACTTAGATATTGGGAAACAGAATCGGGGAATCAGAGGCGGGGAAACAGAGGCGGGGAATCAGATATGGGGAATCAGAGGTGGGGAATCAGAGGCAGGGAATCAGATGTGCGGAATCAGAGATGGGGAATCAGAGGCAGGGAATCAGAATCAGAAGCAGGGAATCAGAGGCCGGGAATCAGAGGCCGGAATCAGATGATGGGAATCAGAGGCCTGGAATCAGATGCGGGGAATCAGAGGCAGGGAATCAGATGCGGGGAATCAGAGGCGGGGTATCAGAGCTGGGGAATCAGAGGCGGGGTATTAGAGTTGGGGAATCAGAGGCGGGGAATCAGATATGGGGAAACAGAGGCGGGGAATCAGAGGCGGGGAAACAGAGGCAGGGAATCAGATATGGGGAATCAGAGGTGGGGCATCAGAGGTTGTGAATCACAGATGGGGAATCAGAAGCGGGGAATCAGAGGCAGGGAATCAGAAGCGGGGAATCAGAGTTGGGGAATCAGAGGCGGGGAATCAGATATGGGGAATCAGAGACAGGGATTCAGAGGCGGGGAATCAGAGGCAGGGAATCAGACGCGGGGAATATGAGGCGGGGAATCAGAGCTGGGGAATCAGAGGTGGGGAATCAGAGTTGGGGAATCATAGGCAGGGAATCGGATGTGCGGAATCAGAGATGGGGAATCAGAGGCCGGGAATCAGAGGTGGTGAATCAGAGATGGGAAATCAGAGGCGGGGAATCAGAGGCAGGGTATCAGACGCCGGGAATCAGAGGTGGTGAATCAGAGATGGGAAATCAGAGGCGGGGAATCAGAGGCAGGGTATCAGACGCGGGGAATCAGAGGTGGGCAATCAGAGGCGGGGAATCAGATATGGGAATCAGAGGCGGGGAAACAGAGGCGGGGAATCAGATATGGGGAATCAGAGGTGGCGAATCAAAGGCGGTGAAACAGAGATGGGGAATCAGGGCAGGGAATCAGAGGCAGGGAATCAGAGCTGGGGAAACAGAGGCGGGGAATCAGATATGGGGAATCAGAGGTGGGGAATCAGGGGCGGGGAATCAGTGGCAGGGAATCAGAGCTGGGGAATCAGAGGTGGGGAATCAGAGCTGGGGAAACAGAGGCGGGGAATCAGATATGGGGAATCAGAGGTGGGGAATCAGGGGCGGGGAATCAGTGGCAGGGAATCAGAGGCCGGGAATAAAAGGCGGGGAATCAGAGCTGGGGAATCAGAGGCGGGGAATCAGAGTTGGGGAATCAGAGGAGGGGAATCAGATATGGGGAAACAGAGGCCGGGAATCAGAGGCAGGGAAACAGAGGTGGGGAATCAGATATGGGGAATCAGAGGTGGGGAATTAGAGGTTGCGAATCAGAGGCGGGGAATCAGAGGCTGGGAATCAGAGGCAGGGAATCGGATGTGCGGAATCAGAGATGGGGAATCAGAGGTGGGGATTCAGAGGTGGTGAATCAGAGAAGGGGAATCAGAGGCTGGGAATCAGAGGCAGGGAATCAGACGCAGGGAATCAGAGGCGGGGAATCATAGCTGGCGAATTAGAGGAGGGGAATCAGAGTTGGGGAAACAGAGGCGGGGAATCAGATATCGGGAAACAGAGGCGGGGAATCAGAGGCGGGGAAACAGAGGCGGGGAATCAGATATGGGGAATCAGAGGTGGGGAATCAGAGGCAGGGAATCAGATGTGCGGAATCAGAGATGGGGAATCAGAGGCAGGGAATCAGAATCAGAAGCAGGGAATCAGTGGCAGGTAATCAGAGGCCGGGAATAAAAGGCGGGGAATCAGAGGCAGGGAATCGGATGTGCGGAATCAGAGATGGGGAATCAGAGGTGGGGATTCAGAGGAGGTGAATCAGAGAAGGGGAATCAGAGGCTGGGAATCAGAGGCAGGGAATCAGATGCAGGGAATCAGAGGCGGGGAATCATAGCTGGCGAATTAGAGGAGGGGAATCAGAGTTGGGGAATCAGAGGCGGGGAATCAGATATGGGGTAACAGAGGCGGGGAATCAGAGGTGGGGAAACAGAGGCGGGGAATCAGATATGGGGAATCAGAGGTGGGGAATCAGGGGCAGGGAATCAGTGGCAGGGAATCAGACGCGGGGAATCAGAGGCGGGGAATCAGAGGCGGGGAATCAGAGGCGGGGAATCAGAGGCAGGGAATCGGATGTGCGGAATCAGAGATGGGGAATCAGAGGTGGGGAATCAGATATGGGGAATCAGAGGCTGGGATTCAGAGGCGGGGAATCAGAGGCAGGGAATCAGACACGGGGAATCAGAGGTGGGGAATCAGAGATGGGGAATTAGAGGCGGGGAATCAGAGGCAGGGAATCAGATGCGGGGAAAAAGAGGCAGGGAATCAGATATGGGGAATCAGAGGTGGGGAATCGGGGGCAGGGATTCAGTGTCAGGGAATCAGAGGCGGGGAATCAGAGGCGGGGAATCAGAGGCAGGGAATCAGACACGGGGAATCAGAGGCGGGGAATCAGAGATGGGGAATCAGAGGCGGGGAATCAGAGGCAGGGAATCGGACGCCGGGAATCAGAGTCGGGGAATCAGAGCTGGGGAATCAGAGGCGGGGAATCAGAGTTGGGGAATCAGAGGCGGGGATTCAGATATGGGGAAATAGAGGCGGGGAATCAGATATGGGGAATCAGAGGTGTGGAATCAGAGGTTGGGAATCAGAGGAAGGGAATCAGAGTCGGGGAAACAGAGGCGGGGAATCAGATATGTGGAATCAGATGTGGCGAATCAAAGGCGGTGAAACAGAGATGGGGAATCAGGGCAGGGAATCAGAGGCAGGGAATCAAACACGGGGAATCAGAGCTGGGGAATCAGAGGCGGGGAATCAGAGTTGGGAATCAGAGGCGGGGAATCAGAGGCGGGGAAACAGAGGCGGGGAATCAGATATGGGGAATCAGAGGTGGGGAATCAGAGGTTGGGAATAAGAGGCAGGGAATCGGAGATGGGGAATCAGAGGCAGGGAATCAGAGGCGGGGAATCAGAGGCGGGGAATCAGAGGCCGGGAATCAGATATGGGGAAACTGAAGCGGGGAATCCGAGGCGGGGAAACAGAGGCGGGGAATCAGATATGGGGAATCAGAGGTGGGGAATCAGAGGTTGGGAATCAGAGGCAGGGAATCAGAGGTGGGGAATCAGAGGTGGGGAATCAGATTTGGGGAATCAGAGGTGGGGACTTAGATATTGGGAAACAGAGGCGGGGAATCAGAGGCGGGGAAACAGAGGCGGGGAATCAGATATGGGGAATCAGAGGTGGGGAATCAGAGGCAGGGAATCAGATGTGCGGAATCAGAGATGGGGAATCAGAGGCAGGGAATCAGAATCAGAAGCAGGGAATCAGAGGCCGGGAATCAGAGGCCGGAATCAGATGATGGGAATCAGAGGCCTGGAATCAGAGGCGGGGAATCAGAGGCAGGGAATCAGATGCGGGGAATCAGAGGCGGGGAATCAGAGCTGGGGAATCAGAGGCGGGGTATTAGAGTTAGGGAATCAGAGGCGGGGAATCAGATATGGGGAAACAGAGGCGGGGAATCAGAGGCGGGGAAACAGAGGCAGGGAATCAGATATGGGGAATCAGAGGTGGGGCATCAGATGTTGTGAATCACAGATGGGGAATCAGAGGCGGGGAATCAGAGGCAGGGAATCAGAAGCGGGGAATCAGAGTTGGGGAATCAGAGGCGGGGAATCAGATATGGGGAATCAGAGACAGGGATTCAGAGGCGGGGAATCAGAGGCAGGGAATCAGACGCGGGGAATATGAGGCGGGGAATCAGAGCTGGGGAATCAGAGGTGGGGAATCAGAGTTGGGGAATCATAGGCAGGGAATCGGATGTGCGGAATCAGAGATGGGGAATCAGAGGCCGGGAATCAGAGGTGGTGAATCAGAGATGGGAAATCAGAGGCGGGGAATCAGAGGCAGGGTATCAGACGCGGGGAATCAGAGGTGGGCAATCAGAGGCGGGGAATCAGATATGGGGAATCAGAGGCGGGGAATCAGAGGCGGGGAAACAGAGGCGGCGAATCAGATTTGGGGAATCAGAGGTGGGGACTTAGATATTGGGAAACAGAGGCGGGGAATCAGAGGCGGGGAAACAGAGGCGGGGAATCAGATATGGGGAATCAGAGGTGGGGAATCAGAGGCAGGGAATCAGATGTGCGGAATCAGAGATGGGGAATCAGAGGCAGGGAATCAGAATCAGAAGCAGGGAATCAGAGGCCGGGAATCAGAGGCCGGAATCAGATGATGGGAATCAGAGGCCTGGAATCAGAGGCGGGGAATCAGAGGCAGGGAATCAGATGCGGGGAATCAGAGGCGGGGAATCAGAGCTGGGTAATCAGAGGCGGGGTATTAGAGTTGGGGAATCATAGGCGGAGAATTAGAGGCGGGGAATCTGATGCAGGAAATCAGAGGCAGGGAATCAGAGGCAGGGAATCAGAGGCAGGGAATCTGAAGCAGGGAATCAGAGGTGGGGAATCAGAGGCGGGGAATCAGAGGCAGGGAATCAGATGAAGGGAATCTGATGCAGGGAATCTGAGGCAGGGAATCTGAGGCAGGGAATCTGTGTCAGGGAATCTGATGCGGGTTATCAGAAGGGGGAAATGAGATGTGGGAAACAAGATGCAGAGAAAGAGACACGGAAATAGAGGCAGGGAAAGACAGGCAGGGAATCAGAGGCGGGGAATCAGAGGTGGGGAATCAGAGGCTGGGAATCAGAGGCGGGGAATGAGAGGGGGGAATCAGAGGTGGGGAATCAGAGGCGGGGATTCAGAGGCAGAGAATCAGAGGCGGGGAATCTGAGGCAGGGAATCTGAGGTGCGGAATCAGAGGCGGGGAAACAGGTGGGTAAACAGAGGTGGGTAAACATAGGCGGGGAATCAGAGGCGCGGAATCAGAGGCGCGGAATCAGAGGCAGGGAATCAGAGGCGGGGAATCAGAGGTGGGGTATTAGAGTTGGGGAATCAGAGGCGGGGAATCAGATATGGGGAAACAGAGGTGGGGAATCAGAGGCGGGGAAACAGAGGCAGGGAATCAGATATGGGGAATCAGATGTGGGGAATCAGAGATGGGGAATCAGAGGCGGTGAATCAGAGATGGGGAATCAGAGGCGGGGAATCAGAGGCAGGAAATCAGACACGGGGATTCAGAGGCTGGGTATCAGACGGGGGGAATCAAAGGCGGGGAATCAGAGCTGGGGAATCAGAGGCAGGGAATCAGAGGCGGGGAATCAGATATGGGGAATCAGAGGCTGGGATTCAGAGGCGGGGAATCAGAGGCAGGGAATCAGACACGGGGAATCAGAGGTGGGGAATCAGAGATGGGGAATCAGAGGCGGGGAATCAGAGGCAGGGAATCAGACGCGGGGAATCAGAGGCCTGGAATCAGAGGCGGGGAATCAGAGGCAGGGAATCAGATGCGGGGAATCAGAGGCAGGGAATCAGAGTCCGGGAATCAGAGATGGGGATTCAGAGGCGGGGAATGAGATATGGAGAATCAGAGGCGGGGAATCAGAGGCAGGGAATCGGATGTGCGGAATCAGAGATGGGGAATCAGATGTGGGGAATCAGAGGAATCAGAGATGGGGAATCAGAGGCGGGGAATCAGATGTGGGGAATCAGAGGAATCAGAGATGGGGAATCAGAGGCGGGGAATCAGAGGCAGGAAATCAGACACGGGGATTCAGAGGCTGGGAATCAGACGGGGGGAATCAAAGGCGGGGAATCAGAGCTGGGGAATCAGAGGCAGGGAATCAGAGTTGGGGATTCAGAGACGGGGAATCAGATATGGGGAATCAGAGGTGGGGAATCAGAGGCAAGGAATAAGATGTGCGGAATCAGAGATGGGGAATCAGAGGCAGGGAATCAGAATCAGAAGCAGGGAATCAGAGGCCGGGAATCAGAGGACGGAATCAGATGCTGGGAATCAGAGGCCTGGAATCAGAGGCGGGGAATCAGAGGCAGGGAATCAGATGCGGGGAATCAGAGGCAGGGAATCAGAGTCCGGGAATCAGAGATGGGGATTCAGAGGCGGGGAATGAGATATGGAGAATCAGAGGCGGGGAATCAGAGGCCGGGAAACAGAGGTGGGGAAACAGATATGGGGAATCAGAGGTGGGGAATCAGAGGCAAGGAATCAGATGTGCGGAATCAGAGATGGGGAATCAGAGGCAGGGAATCAGAATCAGAAGCAGGGAATCAGAGGCCGGGAATCAGAGGACTGAATCAGATGCTGGGAATCAGAGGCCTGGAATCAGAGGCGGGGAATCAGAGGTGGGCAATCAGAGGCGGGGAATCAGATATGGGAATCAGAGGCGGGGAAACAGAGGCGGGGAATCAGATATGGGGAATCAGAGGTGGCGAATCAAAGGCGGTGAAACAGAGATGGGGAATCAGGGCAGGGAATCAGAGGCAGGGAATCAGAGCTGGGGAAACAGAGGCGGGGAATCAGATATGGGGAATCAGAGGTGGGGAATCAGGGGCGGGGAATCAGTGGCAGGGAATCAGAGCTGGGGAATCAGAGGTGGGGAATCAGAGCTGGGGAAACAGAGGCGGGGAATCAGATATGGGGAATCAGAGGTGGGGAATCAGGGGCGGGGAATCAGTGGCAGGGAATCAGAGGCCGGGAATAAAAGGCGGGGAATCAGAGCTGGGGAATCAGAGGCGGGGAATCAGAGTTGGGGAATGAGAGGAGGGGAATCAGATATGGGGAAACAGAGGCCGGGAATCAGAGGCAGGGAAACAGAGGCGGGGAATCAGATATGGGGAATCAGAGGTGGGGAATTAGAGGTTGCGAATCAGAGGCGGGGAATCAGAGGCTGGGAATCAGAGGCAGGGAATCGGATGTGCGGAATCAGAGATGGGGAATCAGAGGTGGGGATTCAGAGGTGGTGAATCAGAGAAGGGGAATCAGAGGCTGGGAATCAGAGGCAGGGAATCAGACGCAGGGAATCAGAGGCGGGGAATCATAGCTGGCGAATTAGAGGAGGGGAATCAGAGTTGGGGAAACAGAGGCGGGGAATCAGATATCGGGAAACAGAGGCGGGGAATCAGAGGCGGGGAAACAGAGGCGGGGAATCAGATATGGGGAATCAGAGGTGGGGAATCAGAGGCAGGGAATCAGATGTGCGGAATCAGAGATGGGGAATCAGAGGCAGGGAATCAGAATCAGAAGCAGGGAATCAGTGGCAGGTAATCAGAGGCCGGGAATAAAAGGCGGGGAATCAGAGGCAGGGAATCGGATGTGCGGAATCAGAGATGGGGAATCAGAGGTGGGGATTCAGAGGAGGTGAATCAGAGAAGGGGAATCAGAGGCTGGGAATCAGAGGCAGGGAATCAGATGCAGGGAATCAGAGGCGGGGAATCATAGCTGGCGAATTAGAGGAGGGGAATCAGAGTTGGGGAATCAGAGGCGGGGAATCAGATATGGGGTAACAGAGGCGGGGAATCAGAGGTGGGGAAACAGAGGCGGGGAATCAGATATGGGGAATCAGAGGTGGGGAATCAGGGGCAGGGAATCAGTGGCAGGGAATCAGACGCGGGGAATCAGAGGCGGGGAATCAGAGGCGGGGAATCAGAGGCGGGGAATCAGAGGCAGGGAATCGGATGTGCGGAATCAGAGATGGGGAATCAGAGGTGGGGATTCAGAGGTGGTGAATCAGAGAAGGGGAATCAGAGGCTGGGAATCAGAGGCAGGGAATCAGACGCAGGGAATCAGAGGCGGGGAATCATAGCTGGCGAATTAGAGGAGGGGAATCAGAGTTGGGGAAACAGAGGCGGGGAATCAGATATGGGGAATCAGAGGTGGGGAATCAGGGGCAGGGAATCAGTGGCAGGGAATCAGAGGCGGGGAATCAGAGACGGGGAATCAGAGGCAGGGAATCAGACACGGGGAATCAGAGGCGGGGAATCAGAGATGGGGAATCAGAGGCGGGGAATCAGAGGCAGGGAATCAGAGGCCGGGAATCAGATGCTGGGAATAAGAGGCCGGGAATCAGAGGTGGGGAAACAGAGGCGGGGAATCAGATATGGGGAATCAGAGGTGGGGAATCAGAGGCGGGGAATCAGTGGCAGGGAATCAGAGGCCGGGAATAAAAGGCGGGGAATCAAAGCTGGGGAATCAGAGGCGGGGAATCAGAGTTGGGGAATCAGAGGAGGGGAATCAGATATGGGGAAACAGAGGCCGGGAATCAGAGGCAGGCAAACAGAGGCGGGGAATCAGATATGGGAAATCAGAGGTGGGGAATTAGAGGTTGCGAATCAGAGGCGGGATATCAGAGGCGGGGAATCAGAGGCAGGGAAACGGATGTGCGGAATCAGAGATGGGGAATCAGACGGGGGGAATCAAAGGCGGGGAATCAGAGCTGGGTAATCAGAGGCAGGGAATCAGAGGCGGGGAATCAGATATGGGGAATCAGAGGCTGGGATTCAGAGGCGGGGAATCAGAGGCAGGGAATCAGACACGGGGAATCAGAGGTGGGGAATCAGAGATGGGGAATTAGAGGCGGGGAATCAGAGGCAGGGAATCAGATGCGGGGAAAAAGAGGCAGGGAATCAGATATGGGGAATCAGAGGTGGGGAATCAGGGGCAGGGATTCAGTGTCAGGGAATCAGAGGCGGGGAATCAGAGGCGGGGAATCAGAGGCAGGGAATCAGACACGGGGAATCAGAGGCGGGGAATCAGAGATGGGGAATCAGAGGCGGGGAATCAGAGGCAGGGAATCGGACGCCGGGAATCAGAGTCGGGGAATCAGAGCTGGGGAATCAGAGGCGGGGAATCAGAGTTGGGGAATCAGAGGCGGGGATTCAGATATGGGGAAATAGAGGCGGGGAATCAGATATGGGGAATCAGAGGTGTGGAATCAGAGGTTGGGAATCAGAGGAAGGGAATCAGAGTCGGGGAAACAGAGGCGGGGAATCAGATATGTGGAATCAGAGGTGGCGAATCAAAGGCGGTGAAACAGAGATGGGGAATCAGGGCAGGGAATCAGAGGCAGGGAATCAAACACGGGGAATCAGAGCTGGGGAATCAGAGGCGGGGAATCAGAGTTGGGAATCAGAGACGGGGAATCAGAGGCGGGGAAACAGAGGCGGGGAATCAGATATGGGGAATCAGAGGTGGGGAATCAGAGGTTGGGAATAAGAGGCAGGGAATCGGAGATGGGGAATCAGAGGCAGGGAATCAGAGGCGGGGAATCAGAGGCGGGGAATCAGAGGCCGGGAATCAGATATGGGGAAACTGAAGCGGGGAATCCGAGGCGGGGAAACAGAGGCGGGGAATCAGATATGGGGAATCAGAGGTGGGGAATCAGAGGTTGGGAATCAGAGGCAGGGAATCAGAGGTGGGGAATCAGAGGTGGGGAATCAGATTTGGGGAATCAGAGGTGGGGACTTAGATATTGGGAAACAGAGGCGGGGAATCAGAGGCGGGGAAACAGAGGCGGGGAATCAGATATGGGGAATCAGAGGTGGGGAATCAGAGGCAGGGAATCAGATGTGCGGAATCAGAGATGGGGAATCAGAGGCAGGGAATCAGAATCAGAAGCAGGGAATCAGAGGCCGGGAATCAGAGGCCGGAATCAGATGATGGGAATCAGAGGCCTGGAATCAGAGGCGGGGAATCAGAGGCAGGGAATCAGATGCGGGGAATCAGAGGCGGGGAATCAGAGCTGGGGAATCAGAGGCGGGGTATTAGAGTTGGGGAATCAGAGGCGGGGAATCAGATATGGGGAAACAGAGGCGGGGAATCAGAGGCGGGGAAACAGAGGCAGGGAATCAGATATGGGGAATCAGAGGTGGGGCATCAGATGTTGTGAATCACAGATGGGGAATCAGAGGCGGGGAATCAGAGGCAGGGAATCAGAAGCGGGGAATCAGAGTTGGGGAATCAGAGGCGGGGAATCAGATATGGGGAATCAGAGACAGGGATTCAGAGGCGGGGAATCAGAGGCAGGGAATCAGACCGGGGAATATGAGGCGGGGAATCAGAGCTGGGGAATCAGAGGTGGGGAATCAGAGTTGGGGAATCATAGGCAGGGAATCGGATGTGCGGAATCAGAGATGGGGAATCAGAGGCCGGGAATCAGAGGTGGTGAATCAGAGATGGGAAATCAGAGGCGGGGAATCAGAGGCAGGGTATCAGACGCGGGGAATCAGAGGTGGGCAATCAGAGGCGGGGAATCAGATATGGGGAATCAGAGGCGGGGAATCAGAGGCGGGGAAACAGAGGCGGCGAATCAGATTTGGGGAATCAGAGGTGGGGACTTACATATTGGGAAACAGAGGCGGGGAATCAGAGGCGGGGAAACAGAGGCGGGGAATCAGATATGGGGAATCAGAGGTGGGGAATCAGAGGCAGGGAATCAGATGTGCGGAATCAGAGATGGGGAATCAGAGGCAGGGAATCAGAATCAGAAGCAGGGAATCAGAGGCCGGGAATCAGAGGCCGGAATCAGATGATGGGAATCAGAGGCCTGGAATCAGAGGCGGGGAATCAGAGGCAGGGAATCAGATGCGGGGAATCAGAGGCGGGGAATCAGAGCTGGGTAATCAGAGGCGGGGTATTAGAGTTGGGGAATCATAGGCGGAGAATTAGAGGCGGGGAATCTGATGCAGGAAATCAGAGGCAGGGAATCAGAGGCAGGGAATCAGAGGCAGGGAATCTGAGGCAGGGAATCAGAGGTGGGGAATCAGAGGCGGGGAATCAGAGGCAGGGAATCAGATGAAGGGAATCTGATGCAGGGAATCTGAGGCAGGGAATCTGAGGCAGGGAATCTGTGTCAGGGAATCTGATGCGGGTTATCAGAAGGGGGAAATGAGATGTGGGAAACAAGATGCAGAGAAAGAGACACGGAAATAGAGGCAGGGAAAGACAGGCAGGGAATCAGAGGCGGGGAATCAGAGGTGGGGAATCAGAGGCTGGGAATCAGAGGCGGGGAATGAGAGGGGGGAATCAGAGGTGGGGAATCAGAGGCGGGGATTCAGAGGCAGAGAATCAGAGGCGGGGAATCTGAGGCAGGGAATCTGAGGTGCGGAATCAGAGGCGGGGAAACAGGTGGGTAAACAGAGGTGGGTAAACATAGGCGGGGAATCAGAGGCGCGGAATCAGAGGCGCGGAATCAGAGGCAGGGAATCAGAGGCGGGGAATCAGAGGTGGGGTATTAGAGTTGGGGAATCAGAGGCGGGGAATCAGATATGGGGAAACAGAGGTGGGGAATCAGAGGCGGGGAAACAGAGGCAGGGAATCAGATATGGGGAATCAGATGTGGGGAATCAGAGATGGGGAATCAGAGGCGGTGAATCAGAGATGGGGAATCAGAGGCGGGGAATCAGAGGCAGGAAATCAGACACGGGGATTCAGAGGCTGGGTATCAGACGGGGGGAATCAAAGGCGGGGAATCAGAGCTGGGGAATCAGAGGCAGGGAATCAGAGGCGGGGAATCAGATATGGGGAATCAGAGGCTGGGATTCAGAGTCGGGGAATCAGAGGCAGGGAATCAGACACGGGGAATCAGAGGTGGGGAATCAGAGATGGGGAATCAGAGGCGGGGAATCAGAGGCAGGGAATCAGACGCGGGGAATCAGAGGCCTGGAATCAGAGGCGGGGAATCAGAGGCAGGGAATCAGATGCGGGGAATCAGAGGCAGGGAATCAGAGTCCGGGAATCAGAGATGGGGATTCAGAGGCGGGGAATGAGATATGGAGAATCAGAGGCGGGGAATCAGAGGCAGGGAATCGGATGTGCGGAATCAGAGATGGGGAATCAGATGTGGGGAATCAGAGGAATCAGAGATGGGGAATCAGAGGCGGGGAATCAGATGTGGGGAATCAGAGGAATCAGAGATGGGGAATCAGAGGCGGGGAATCAGAGGCAGGAAATCAGACACGGGGATTCAGAGGCTGGGAATCAGACGGGGGGAATCAAAGGCGGGGAATCAGAGCTGGGGAATCAGAGGCAGGGAATCAGAGTTGGGGATTCAGAGACGGGGAATCAGATATGGGGAATCAGAGGTGGGGAATCAGAGGCAAGGAATAAGATGTGCGGAATCAGAGATGGGGAATCAGAGGCAGGGAATCAGAATCAGAAGCAGGGAATCAGAGGCCGGGAATCAGAGGACGGAATCAGATGCTGGGAATCAGAGGCCTGGAATCAGAGGCGGGGAATCAGAGGCAGGGAATCAGATGCGGGGAATCAGAGGCAGGGAATCAGAGTCCGGGAATCAGAGATGGGGATTCAGAGGCGGGGAATGAGATATGGAGAATCAGAGGCGGGGAATCAGAGGCCGGGAAACAGAGGTGGGGAAACAGATATGGGGAATCAGAGGTGGGGAATCAGAGGCAAGGAATCAGATGTGCGGAATCAGAGATGGGGAATCAGAGGCAGGGAATCAGAATCAGAAGCAGGGAATCAGAGGCCGGGAATCAGAGGACTGAATCAGATGCTGGGAATCAGAGGCCTGGAATCAGAGGCGGGGAATCAGAGGCAGGGAATCAGATGCGGGGAATCAGAGGCGGGGAATCAGAGCTGGGGAATCAGAGGTGGGGTATTAGAGTTGGGGAATCAGAGGCGGGGAATCAGATATGGGGAAACAGAGGTGGGGAATCAGAGGCGGGGAAACAGAGGCAGGGAATCAGATATGGGGAATCAGAGGTGGGGAATCAGAGATGGGGAATCAGAGGCGGTGAATCAGAGATGGGGAATCAGAGGCGGGGAATCAGAGGCAGGAAATCAGACACGGGGATTCAGAGGCTGGGAATCAGACGGGGGGAATCAAAGGCGGGGAATCAGAGCTGGGGAATCAGAGGCAGGGAATCAGAGGCGGGGAATCAGATATGGGGAATCAGAGGCTGGGATTCAGAGGCGGGGAATCAGAGGCAGGGAATCAGACACGGGGAATCAGAGGTGGGGAATCAGAGATGGGGAATCAGAGGCGGGGAATCAGAGGCAGGGAATCAGAAGCGATGTATCTGAGGCGGGGAATCAGAGCTGGGGAATCAGAGGTGGGGAATCAGAGTTGGGGAATCAGAGGCAGGGAATCGGATGTGCGGATTCAGAGATGGGGAATCAGATGTGGGGAATCAGAGGAATCAGAGATTGGGAATCAGAGGCGGGAAATCAGAGGCAGGAAATCAGACACGGGATTCAGAGGCTGGGAATCAGACGGGGGGAATCAACAGCGGGGAATCAGAGCAGGGGAATCAGAGGCAGGGAATCAGAGTTGGGGATTCAGAGACGGGGAATCAGATATGGGGAAACAGAGGCGGGGGATCAGAGGCGGGCAAACAGAGGCGGGGAATTAGATATGGGGAATCAGAGGTGGGGAATCAGAGGTGGTGAATCAGTGATGGGGAATCACAGGCGGGGAATCAGAGGCAGGGAATAGAACGCAGGGAATCAGACGCAGGGAATCAGAGCTGGGGAATCAGAGGCGGGGAATCATAGTTGGGAATCAGAGGTGGGGAATCAGATATGGGGAAACAGAGGCGGGGAATCAGAGGTGGGGAAACAGAGGCGGGGAATCAGATATGGGGAATCGGATGCGGGGAATCAGAGGCGGGGAATCAGAGCTGGGGAATCAGAGGCGGGGAATCAGAGTTGGGGCATCAGAGGTGGGGAATTAGATATAGGGAAACAGAGGCGGGAAATCAGAGGCGGGGAAACAGAGGCGGGGAATCAGATATGGGGAATCAGAGGGGGGGAATCAGAGGCAGGGAATCAGATGTGCGGAATCAGAGATGGGGAATCAGAGGCAGGGAATCAGATTCAGAAGCGGGGAATCAGAGGCCGGGAATCAGAGGCCAGGAATCAGATGCTGGGAATAAGAGGCCGGGAATCAGAGGTGGGGAATCAGAGTCCGGGAATCAGAGATGGGGATTCAGAGGCGGGGAATGAGATATGGAGAATCAGAGGCGGGGAATCAGAGGCCGGGAAACAGAGGTGGGGAATCAGATATGGGGAATCAGAGGTGGCGAATCAAAGGCGGTGAATCACAGATGGGGAATCAGAGGCGGGGAATCAGAGGCAGGGAATCAGATGCGGGGAATCAGAGGCGGGGAATCAGAGCTGGCGAATCAGAGGCGGGGAATCAGAGGTGGGCAATCAGAGGCGGGGAATCAGATATGGGGAATCAGAGGCGGGGAATCAGAGGCGGGGAAACAGAGGCGGGGAATCAAATATAGGGAATCAGAGGTGGGGAATCAGAGGTTGTGAATCAGAGATGGGGAATCAAGGCGGGGAATCAGAGGCAGGGAATCAGACACGGGGAATTAGAGGCGGGGATTCAGAGCTGGGGAATCAGAGGCGGGGAATCAGAGTTGGAGAATCAGAGGAAGGGAATCAGATATGGGGAATCAGAGGCGGGGAATCAGAGGCGGGGAAACAGAGGCGGGGAATCAGATATGGGGAATCAGAGGTGGGGAATCAGGGGCAGGGAATCAGTGGCAGGGAATCAGAGGCGGGGAATCAGAGGCGGGGAATCAGAGGCAGGGAATCAGACACGGGGAATCAGAGGCGGGGAATCAGAGATGGGGAATCAGAGGCGGGGAATCAGAGGCAGGGAATCGGACGCCGGGAATCAGAGTCGGGGAATCAGAGCTGGGGAATCAGAGGCGGGGAATCAGAGTTGGGGAATCAGAGGCGGGGATTCAGATATGGGGAAATAGAGGCGGGGAATCAGATATGGGGAATCAGAGGTGTGGAATCAGAGGTTGGGATTCAGAGGAAGGGAATCAGAGTCGGGGAAACAGAGGCGGGGAATCAGATATGTGGAATCAGAGGTGGCGAATCAAAGGCGGTGAAACAGAGATGGGGAATCAGGGCAGGGAATCAGAGGCAGGGAATCAAACACGGGGAATCAGAGCTGGGGAATCAGAGGCGGGGAATCAGAGTTGGGAATCAGAGGTGGGGAATCAGAGGCGGGGAAACAGAGGCGGGGAATCAGATATGGGGAATCAGAGGTGGGGAATCAGAGGTTGGGAATCAGAGGCAGGGAATCAGAGGCGGGGAATCAGAGGCGGGGAATCAGAGGAAGGGAATCAGATGTGCGGAATCGGAGATGGGGAATCAGAGGCAGGGAATCAGAGGCGGGGAATCAGAGGCGGGGAATCAGAGGCCGGGAATCAGATATGGGGAAACTGAGGCGGGGAATCCGAGGCGGGGAAACAGAGGCGGGGAATCAGATATGGGGAATCAGAGGTGGGGAATCAGAGGTTGGGAATCAGAGGCAGGGAATCAGAGGCTTGGAATCAGATGCAGGGAATCAGATGCGGGGCATCAGAGGCGGGGAATCAGAGCTGGGGAAACAGAGGTGGGGAATCAAATTTGGGGAATCAGAGGTGGGGACTTAGATATTGGGAAACAGAGGCGGGGAATCAGAGGCGGGGAAACAGAGGCGGGGAATCAGATATGGGGAATCAGAGGTGGGGAATCAGAGGCAGGGAATCAGATGTGCGGAATCAGAGATGGGGAATCAGAGGCAGGGAATCAGAATCAGAAGCAGGGAATCAGAGGCCGGGAATCAGAGGCCGGAATCAGATGATGGGAATCAGAGGCCTGGAATCAGAGGCGGGGAATCAGAGTCAGGGAATCAGATGCGGGGAATCAGAGGCGGGGAATCAGAGCTGGGGAATCAGAGGCGGGGTATTTGAGTTGGGGAATCAGAGGCGGGGAATCAGATATGGGGAAACAGAGGTAGGGAATCAGAGGCGGGGAAACAGAGGCAGGGAATCAGATATGGGGAATCAGAGGCGGGGAATCAGAGGTGGGGAAACATAGGCAGGGAATCGGATGTGCGGAATCAGAGATGGGGAATCAGAGGCCGGGAATCAGAGGTGGTGAATCAGAGATGGGGAATCAGAGGCGGGGAATCAGAGGCAGGGTATCAGACGCGGGGAATCAGAGGTGGACAATCAGAGGCGGGGAATCAGATATGGGGAATCAGAGGCGGGGAATCAGAGGCGGGGAAACAGAGGCGGGGAATCAGATATGGGGAATCAGAGGTGGGGCATCAGAGGTTGTGAATCACAGATGGGGAATCAGAGGCGGGGAATCAGAGGCAGGGAATCAGACGCGGGGAATCAGAGGCGGGGATTCAGAGCTGGGGAATCAGAAGCGGGGAATCAGAGTTGGGGAATCAGAGGCGGGGAATCAGATATGGGGAATCAGAGGCAGGGAATCAGAGGCGGGGAATCAGAGGCAGGGAATCAGACGCGGGGAATCTGAGGCGGGGAATCAGAGCTGGGGAATCAGAGGTGGGGAATCAGATTTGGGGAATCAGATGCGGGGACTTAGATATTGGGAAACAGAGGCGGGGAATCAGAGGCGGGGAAACCCAGGCGGGGAATCAGATATGGGGAATCAGAGGTGGGGAATCAGAGGCAAGGAATAAGATGTGCGGAATCAGAGATGGGGAATCAGAGGCAGGGAATCAGAATCAGAAGCAGGGAATCAGAGGCCGGGAATCAGAGGACGGAATCAGATGCTGGGAATCAGAGGCCTGGAATCAGAGGCGGGGAATCAGAGGCAGGGAATCAGATGCGGGGAATGAGAGGCAGGGAATCAGAGTCCGGGAATCAGAGATGGGGATTCAGAGGCGGGGAATCAGATATGGAGAATCAGAGATGGGGAATCAGAGGCGGGGAATCAGAGGCAGGGAATCGGACGCCGGGAATCAGAGGCGGGGAATCAGAGCTGGGGAATCAGTGGCGGGGTATCAGAGTTGGGGAATCAGAGGCGGGGAATCAGATATGGGGAAATAGAGGCGGGGAATCAGATATGGGGAATCAGAGGTGTGGAATCAGAGGTTGGGAATCAGAGGCAGGGAATCAGAGGCGGGGAAACAGAGGCGGGGAATCAGATATGGGGAATCAGAGGTGGCGAATCAAAGGCGGTGAAACAGAAATGGGGAATCAGGGCAGGGAATCAGAGGCAGGGAATCAGAGCTTGGGAAACAGAGGCGGGGAATCAGATATGGGAAATCAGAGGTGGGGAATCAGGGGCGGGGAATCAGTGGCAGGGAATCAGAGCTGGGGAATAAGAGGTGGGGAATCAGAGCTGGGGAAACAGAGGCGGGGAATCAGATATGGGGAATCAGAGGTGGGGAATCAGGGGCGGGGAATCAGTGGCAGGGAATCAGAGGCCGGGAATAAAAGGCGGGGAATCAGAGCTGGGGAATCAGAGGCGGGGAATCAGAGTTGGGGAATCAGAGGAGGGGAATCAGATATGGGGAAACAGAGGCCGGGAATCAGAGGCAGGGTAACAGAGGCGGGGAATCAGATATGGGGAATCAGAGGTGGGGAATTAGAGGTTGCGAATCAGAGGCGGGGAAACAGAGGCGGGGAATCAAATATAGGGAATCAGAGGTGGGGAATCAGAGGTTGTGAATCAGAGATGGGGAATCAAGGCGGGGAATCAGAGGCAGGGAATCAGACGCGGGGAATCAGAGGCGGGGATTCAGAGCTGGGGAATCAGAGGCGGTGAATCAGTGTTGGGGAATCAGAGGCAGGGAATCAGATATGGGGAATCAGAGGCGGGGAATCAGAGGCGGGGAAACAGAGGCGGGGAATCAGATATGGGGAATCAGAATTGGGGAATCAGGGGTAGGGAATCAGTGGCAGGGAATCAGAGGCGGGGAATCAGAGGCGGGGAATCAGAGGCAGGGAATCAGACACGGGGAATCGGAGGCGGGGAATCAGAGATGGGGAATCAGAGGCGGGGAATCAGAGGCAGGGAATCGGACTCCGGGAATCAGAGTCGGGGAATCAGAGCTGGGGAATCAGAGGCGGGGAATCAGAGTTGGGGAATCAGAGGCGGGGAATCAGATATGGGGAAATAGAGGCGGGGAATCAGATATGGGGAATCAGAGGTGTGGAATCAGAGGTTGGGAATCAGAGGCAGGGAATCAGAGTCGGGGAAACAGAGGCGGGGAATCAGATATGGGGAATCAGAGGTGGCGAATCAAAGGCGGTGAAACAGAGATGGGGAATCAGGGCAGGGAATCAGAGGCAGGGAATCAAACACGGGGAATCAGAGCTGGGGAATCAGAGGCGGGGAATCAGAGTTGGGAATCAGAGGCAGGGAATCAGAGTCGGGGAAACAGAGGCGGGGAATCAGATATGGGGAATCAGAGGTGGGGAATCCGAGGTTGGGAATCAGAGGCAGGGAATCAGAGGCGGGGAATCAGAGGCGGGGAATCAGAGGAAGGGAATCAGATGTGCGGAATCGGAGATGGGGAATCAGAGGCAGGGAATCAGAGGCGGGGAATCAGAGGCGGGGAATCAGAGGCCGGGAATCAGATATGGGGAAACAGAGGCGGGGAATCCGAGGCGGGGAAACAGAGGCGGGGAATCAGATATGGGGAATCAGAGGTGGGGAATCAGAGGTTGGGAATCAGAGGCAGGGAATCAGAGGCTTGGAATCAGATGCAGGGAATCAGATGCGGGGAATCAGAGGCGGGGAATCAGAGCTGGGGAATCAGAGGTGGGGAATCAGATTTGGGGAATCAGATGCGGGGACTTAGATATTGGGAAACAGAGGCGGGGAATCAGAGGCGGGGAAACCCAGGCGGGGAATCAGATATGGGGAATCAGAGGTGGGGAATCAGAGGCAAGGAATCAGATGTGCGGAATCAGAGATGGGGAATCAGAGGCAGGGAATCAGAATCAGAAGCAGGGAATCAGAGGCCGGGAATCAGAGGACGGAATCGGATGCTGGGAATCAGAGGCCTGGAATCAGAGGCGGGGAATCAGAGGCAGGGAATCAGATGCGGGGAATCAGAGGCGGGGAATCAGAGCTGGGGAATCAGAGGTGGGGTATTAGAGTTGGGGAATCAGAGGCGGGGAATCAGATATGGGGAAACAGAGGTGGGGAATCAGAGGCGGGGAAACAGAGGCAGGGAATCAGATATGGGGAATCAGAGGTGGGGAATCAGAGATGGGGAATCAGAGGCGGTGAATCAGAGATGGGGAATCAGAGGCGGGGAATCAGAGGCAGGAAATCAGACACGGGGATTCAGAGGCTGGGAATCAGACGGGGGGAATCAAAGGCGGGGAATCAGAGCTGGGGAATCAGAGGCAGGGAATCAGAGGCGGGGAATCAGATATGGGGAATCAGAGGCTGGGATTCAGAGGCGGGGAATCAGAGGCAGGGAATCAGACACGGGGAATCAGAGGTGGGGAATCAGAGATGGGGAATCAGAGGCGGGGAATCAGAGGCAGGGAATCGGATGTGCGGATTCAGAGATGGGGAATCAGATGTGGGGAATCAGAGGAATCAGAGATGGGGAATCAGAGGCGGGAAATCAGAGGCCGGAAATCAGACACGGGGATTCAGAGGGTGGGAATCAGACGGGGGGAATCAAAGGCGGGGAATCAGAGCAGGGGAATCAGAGGCATGGAATCAGAGTTGGGGATTCAGAGACGGGGAATCAGATATGGGGAAACAGAGGCGGGGAATCAGAGGCGGGCAAACAGAGGCGGGGAATTAGATATGGGGAATCAGAGGTGGGGAATCAGAGGTGGTGAATCAGTGATGGGGAATCACAGGCGGGGAATCAGAGGCAGGGAATAGAACGCAGGGAATCAGACGCAGGGAATCAGAGCTGGGGAATCAGAGGCGGGGAATCATAGTTGGGAATCAGAGGTGGGGAATCAGATATGGGGAAACAGAGGCGGGGAATCAGAGGCAGGGAAACAGACGCGGGGAATCAGATATGGGGAATCGGATGCGGGGAATCAGAGGCGGGGAATCAGAGCTGGGGAATCAGAGGCGGGGTATCAGAGTTGGGGCATCAGAGGTGGGGAATTAGATATAGGGAAACAGAGGCGGGAAATCAGAGGCGGGGAAACAGAGGCGGGGAATCAGATATGGGGAATCAGAGGGGGGGAATCAGAGGCAGGGAATCAGATGTGCGGAATCAGAGATGGGGAATCAGAGGCAGGGAATCAGAATCAGAAGCGGGGAATCAGAGGCCGGGAATCAGAGGCCGGGAATCAGATGCTGGGAATAAGAGGCCGGGAATCAGAGGTGGGGAATCAGAGTCCGGGAATCAGAGATGGGGATTCAGAGGCGGGGAATGAGATATGGAGTATCAGAGGCGGGGAATCAGAGGCCGGGAAACAGAGGTGGGGTATCAGATATGGGGAATCAGAGGTGGCGAATCAAAGGCGGTGAATCACAGATGGGGAATCAGAGGCGGGGAATCAGAGGCAGGGAATCAGATGCGGGGAATCAGAGGTGGGGAATCAGAGCTGGCGAATCAGAGGCGGGGAATCAGAGGTGGGCAATCAGAGGCGGGGAATCAGATATGGGGAATCAGAGGCGGGGAATCAGAGGCGGGGAAACAGAGGCGGGGAATCAAATATAGGGAATCAGAGGAGGGGAATCAGAGGTTGTGAATCAGAGATGGGGAATCAAGGCGGGGAATCAGAGGCAGGGAATCAGACACGGGGAATCAGAGGCGGGGATTCAGAGCTGGGGAATCAGAGGCGGGGAATCAGAGTTGGGGAATCAGAGCCAGGGAATCAGATATGGGGAATCAGAGGCGGGGAATCAGAGGCGGGGAAACAGAGGCGGGGAATCAGATATGGGGAATCAGAGGTGTGGAATCAGAGGTTGGGAATCAGAGGAAGGGAATCAGAGTCGGGGAAACAGAGGCGGGGAATCAGATATGTGGAATCAGAGGTGGCGAATCAAAGGCGGTGAAACAGAGATGGGGAATCAGGGCAGGGAATCAGAGGCAGGGAATCAAACACGGGGAATCAGAGCTGGGGAATCAGAGGCGGGGAATCAGAGTTGGGAATCAGAGGCGGGGAATCAGAGGCGGGGAAACAGAGGCGGGGAAACAGATATGGGGAATCAGAGGTGGGGAATCAGAGGTTGGGAATCAGAGGCAGGGAATCAGAGGCGGGGAATCAGAGGCGGGGAATCAGAGGAAGGGAATCAGATGTGCGGAATCGGAGATGGGGAATCAGAGGCAGGGAATCAGAGGCGGGGAATCAGAGGCGGGGAATCAGAGGCCGGGAATCAGATATGGGGAAACTGAGGCGGGGAATCCGAGGCGGGGAAACAGAGGCGGGGAATCAGATATGGGGAATCAGAGGTGGGGAATCAGAGGTTGGGAATCAGAGGCAGGGAATCAGAGGCTTGGAATCAGATGCAGGGAATCAGATGCGGGGCATCAGAGGCGGGGAATCAGAGCTGGGGAATCAGAGGTGGGGAATCAGATTTGGGGAATCAGAGGTGGGGACTTAGATATTGGGAAACAGAGGCGGGGAATCAGAGGCGGGGAAACAGAGGTGGGGAATCAGATATGGGGAATCAGAGGTGGGGAATCAGAGGCAGGGAATCAGATGTGCGGAATCAGAGATGGGGAATCAGAGGCAGGGAATCAGAATCAGAAGCAGGGAATCATAGGCCGGGAATCAGAGGCCGGAATCAGATGATGAGAATCAGAGGCCTGGAATCAGAGGCGGGGAATCAGAGTCAGGGAATCAGATGCGGGGAATCAGAGGCGGGGAATCAGAGCTGGGGAATCAGAGGCGGGGTATTTGAGTTGGGGAATCAGAGGCCGGGAATCAGATATGGGGAAACAGAGGTAGGGAATCAGAGGCGGGGAAACAGATGCAGGGAATCAGAAATGGGGAATCAGAGGCGGGGAATCAGAGGTGGGGAAACATAGGCAGGGAATCGGATGTGCGGAATCAGAGATGGGGAATCAGAGGCCGGGAATCAGAGGTGGTGAATCAGAGATGGGGAATCAGAGGCGGGGAATCAGAGGCAGGGTATCAGACGCGGGGAATCAGAGGTGGGCAATCAGAGGCGGGGAATCAGATATGGGGAATCAGAGGCGGGGAATCAGAGGCGGGGAAACAGAGGCGGGGAATCAGATATGGGGAATCAGAGGTGGGGCATCAGAGGTTGTGAATCACAGATGGGGAATCAGAGGCGGGGAATCAGAGGCAGGGAATCAGACGCGGGGAATCAGAGGCGGGGATTCAGAGCTGGGGAATCAGAAGCGGGGAATCAGAGTTGGGGAATCAGAGGCGGGGAATCAGATATGGGGAATCAGAGGCAGGGAATCAGAGGCGGGGAATCAGAGGCAGGGAATCAGACGCGGGGAATCTGAGGCGGGGAATCAGAGCTGGGGAATCAGAGGTGGGGAATCAGAGTTGGGGAATCAGAGGCAGGGAATTGGATGTGCGGAATCAGAGATGGGGAATCAGAGGTGGGGAATCAGAGGCGGTGAATCAGAGATGGGGAATCAGAGGCGGGGAATCAGAGGCAGGAAATCAGACACGGGGATTCAGAGGCTGGGAATCAGAGGCAGGGAATCAGACGCGGGGAATCTGAGGCGGGGAATCAGAGCTGGGGAATCTGAGGCAGGGAATCAGAGTTGGGGATTCAGAGGCGGGGAATCAGATATGGGGAAACAGAGGCGGGGAATCATAGGCGGGCAAACAGAGGCGGGGAATTAGATATGGGGAATCAGAGGTAGGGAATCAGAGGTGGTGAATCAGTGATGGGGAATCACAGGCGGGGAATCAGAGGCAGGGAATAGAACGCGGGGAATCAGAGGGAGGGAATCAGAGCTGGGGATTCAGAGGCGGGGAATCATAGTTGGGAATCAGAGGCGGGAATCAGATATGGGGAAACAGAGGCGGGGAATCAGAGGCGGGGAAACAGAGGCAGGGAATCAGATATGGGGAATCGGATGCAGGGAATCAGAGGTGGGGAATCAGAGCTGGGGAATCAGAGGCGGGGAATCAGAGTTGGGGCATCAGAGGTGGGGAATTAGATATAGGGAAACAGAGGCAGGGAATCAGATGCGGGGAAACAGAGGCGGGGAATCAGATATGGGGAATCAGAGGTGGGGAATCAGAGGCAGGGAATCAGATGTGCGGAATCAGAGATGGGGAATCAGAGGCAGGGAATCAGAAGCGGGGAATCAGAGGCCGGGAATCAGAGGCCGGGAATCAGATGCTGGGAATAAGAGGCCGGGAATCAGAGGAGGGGAATCAGAGTCCGGGAATCAGAGATGGGGATTCAGAGGCGGGGAATGAGATATGGAGAATCAGAGGCGGGGAATAAGAGGCCGGGAAACAGAGGTGGGGAATCAGATATGGGGAATCAGAGGTGGCGAATCAAAGGCGGTGAATCAGAGATGGGGAATCAGAGGCGGGGAATCAGAGGCAGGGAATCAGATGCGGGGAATCAGAGGCGGGGAATCAGAGCTGGCGAATCAGAGGCTGGGAATCAGAGGTGTGCAATCAGAGGCGGGGAATCAGATATGGGGAATCAGAGGCGGGGAATCAGAGGCGGGGAAACAGAGGCGGGGAATCAAATATAGGGAATCAGAGGTGGGGAATCAGAGGTTGTGAATCAGAGATGGGGAATCAAGGCGGGGAATCAGAGGCAGGGAATCAGACGCGGGGAAACAGAGGCGGGGATTCAGAGCTAGGGAATCAGAGGCGGGGAATCAGAGTTGGGGAATCAGAGGCAGGGAATCAGATATGGGGAATCAGAGGCGTGGAATCAGAGGCAGGGAATCAGATATGGGGAATCAGAGGCGGGGAATCAGAGGCCGGGAATCAGATATGGGGAAACAGAGGCGGGGAATCCGAGGCGGGGAAACAGAGGCGGGGAATCAGATATGGGGAATCAGAGGTGGGGAATCAGAGGTTGGGAATCAGAGGCAGGGAATCAGAGGCTTGGAATCAGATGCAGGGTATCAGATGCGGGGAATCAGAGGCGGGGAATCAGAGCTGGGGAATCAGAGGTGGGGAATCAGATTTGGGGAATCAGAGGTGGGGACTTAGATATTGGGAAACAGAGGCGGGGAATCAGAGGTGGGGAAACAGAGGCGGGGAATCAAATATGGGGAATCAGAGGTGGGGAATCAGAGGCAGGGAATGAGATGTGCGGAATCAGAGGCAGGGAATCAGAGGCAGGGAATCAGAATCAGAAGAAGGGAATCAGAGGCCGGGAATCAGAGGCCGGAATCAGATGCTGGGAATCAGAGGCCTGGAATCAGAGGCGGGGAATCAGAGGCAGGGAATCAGATGCGGGGAATCAGAGGCGGGGAATCAGAGCTGGGGAATCAGAGGCGGGGTATTAGAGTTGGGGAATCAGAGGCGGGGAATCAGATATGGGGAAACAGAGGTGGGGAATAAGAGGCGGGGAAACAGAGGCAGGGAATCATATATGGGGAATCAGAGGTGGGGCATCAGAAGTTGTGAATCACAGATGGGGAATCAGAGGCGGGGAATCAGAGGCAGGGAATCAGACGCGGGGAATCAGAGGCGGGGATTCAGAGCTGGGGAATCAGAAGCGGGGAATCAGAGTTGGGGAATCAGAGGCGGGGAATCAGATATGGGGAATCAGAGGCAGGGAATCAGAGGCGGGGAATCAGAGGCAGGGAATCAGACGCGGGGAATCTGAGGCGGGGAATCAGAGCTGGGGAATCAGAGGTGGGGAATCAGAGTTGGGGAATCAGAGGCAGGGAATTGCATGTGCGGAATCAGAGAGGGGGAATCAGACGTGGGGAATCAGAGGCGGTGAATCAGAGATGGGGAATCAGAGGCGGGGAATCAGAGGCAGGAAATCAGACACGGGGATTCAGAGGCTGGGAATCAGATGGGGGGAATCAAAGGCGGGGAATCAGAGCTGGGGAATCTGAGGCAGGGAATCAGAGTTGGGGATTCAGAGGCGGGGAATCAGATATGGGGAATCTGAGGTGGGGTATCAGAGGTTGTGAATCACAGATGGGGAATCAGAGGCGGGGAATCAGAGGCAGGGAATAGGACGCGGGAAATCAGAGGCAGGGAATCAGAGCTGGGGAATCAGAGGAGGGGATTCATAGTTGGGAATCAGAGGCGGGAATCAGATATGGGGAAACAGAGGCGGGGAATCAGAGGCGGTGAAACAGAGGCGGGGAATCAGATATGGGGAATCGGATGCAGGGAATCAGAGGCGGGGAATCAGAGCTGGGGAATCAGAGGTGGGGAATCAGAGGCAGGGAATCAGATGTGCGAAAACAGAGATGGGGAATAAGAGGCAGGGAATCAGAATCAGAAGCGGGGAATCAGAGGCCGGGAATCAGAGGCCGGGAATCAGATGCTGGGAATAAGAGGCCGGGAACCAGAGGTGGGGAATCAGATATGGGGAATCAGAGGTGGCGAATCAAAGGCGGTGAATCAGAGATGGGGAATCAGAGGCGGGGAATCAGAGGCAGGGAATCAGATGCGGGGAATCAGAGGCGGGGAATCAGAGCTGGCGAATCAGAGGCTGGGAATCAGAGGTGGGCAATCAGAGGCGGGGAATCAGATATGGGGAATCAGAGGCGGGGAATCAGAGGCGGGGAAACAGAGGCGGGGAATCAAATATAGGGAATCAGAGGTGGGGAATCAGAGGTTGTGAATCAGAGATGGGGAATCAAGGCGGGGAATCAGAGGCAGGGAATCAGACGCGTGGAATCAGAGGCGGGGATTCAGAGCTGGGGAATCAGAGGCGGGGAATCAGAGTTGGGGAATCAGAGGCAGGGAATCAGATATGGGGAATAAGAGGCGGGGAATCAGAGGCGGGGAAACAGAGGCGGGGAATCAGATGTGGGGAAACAGAGGTGGGGAATCAGGGGCAGGAAATCAGTGGCAGGGAATCAGAGGCGGGGAATCAGAGGCGGGGAATCAAAGGCAGGGAATCAGACACGGGGAATCAGAGGCGGGGAATCAGAGATGGGGAATCAGAGGCGGGGAATCAGAGGCAGGGAATCGGATGCCGGGAATCAGAGTCGGGGAATCAGAGCTGGGGAATCAGAGGCGGGGAATCAGAGTTGGGGAATCAGAGGCGGGGAATCAGATATGGGGAAATAGAGGCGGGGAATCAGATATGGGGAATCAGAGGTGTGGAATCAGAGGTTGGGAATCAGAGGCAGGGAATCAGAGTCGGGGAAACAGAGGCGGGGAATCAGATATGGGGAATCAGAGGTGGCGAATCAAAGGCGGTGAAACAGAGATGGGGAATCAGGGCAGGGAATCAGAGGCAGGGAATCAAACACGGGGAATCAGAGCTGGGGAATCAGAGGCGGGGAATCAGAGTTGGGAATCAGAGGCGGGGAATCAGAGGCGGGGAAACAGAGGCAGGGAATCAGATATGGGGAATCAGAGGCAGGGAATCAGAATCAGAAGAAGGGAATCAGAGGCCGGGAATCAGAGGCCGGAATCAGATGCTGGGAATCAGAGGCCTGGAATCAGAGGCGGGGAATCAGAGGCAGGGAATCAGATGCGGGGAATCAGAGGCGGGGAATCAGAGCTGGGGAATCAGAGGTGGGGTATTAGAGTTGGGGAATCAGAGGCGGGGAATCAGATATGGGGAAACAGAGGTGGGGAATCAGAGGCAGGGAAACATAGGCAGGGAATCAGATATGGGGAATCAGAGGTGGGGCATCAGAGGTTGTGAATCACAGATGGGGAATCAGAGGTGGGGAATCAGAGGCAGGGTATCAGACGCGGGGAATCAGAGGCGGGGATTCAGAGCTGGGGAATAAGAAGCGGGGAATCAGAGTTGGGGAATCAGAGGCGGGGAATCAGATATGGGGAATCAGAGGCAGGGAATCAGAGGCGGGGAATCAGAGGCAGGGAATCAGACGCGGGGAATCTGAGGCGGGGAATCAGAGCTGGGGAATCAGAGGTGGGGAATCAGAGTTGGGGAATCAGAGGCAGGGAATTGGATGTGCGGAATCAGAGAGGGAGAATCAGAGGTGGGGATTCAGAGGCGGTGAATCAGAGATGGGGAATCAGAGGCGGGGAATCAGAGGCAGGAAATCAGACACGGGGATTCAGAGGCTGGGAATCAGACGGGGGGAATCAAAGGTGGGGAATCAGAGCTGGGGAATCTGAGGCAGGGAATCAGAGTTGGGGATTCAGAGGCGGGGAATCAGATATGGGGAAACAGAGGCGGGGAATCAGAGGCGGGCAAACAGAGGCGGGGAATTAGATATGGGGAATCAGAGGTAGGGAATCAGAGGTGGTGAATCAGTGATGGGGAATCACAGGCGGGGAATCAGAGGCAGGGAATAGGACGCGGGGAATCAGAGGCAGGGAATCAGAGCTGGGGAATCAGAGGAGGGGATTCATAGTTGGGAATCAGAGGCGGGAATCAGATATGGGGAAACAGAGGCGGGGAATCAGAGGCGGTGAAACAGAGGCGGGGAATCAGATATGGGGAATCGGATGCAGGGAATCAGAGGCGGGGAATCAGAGCTGGGGAATCAGAGGCGGGGAATCAGAGGCAGGGAATAGGACGCGGGGAATCAGAGGCAGGGAATCAGAGCTGGGGAATCAGAGGAGGGGATTCATAGTTGGGAATCAGAGGCGGGAATCAGATATGGGGAAACAGAGGCGGGGAATCAGAGGCGGTGAAACAGAGGCGGGGAATCAGATATGGGGAATCGGATGCAGGGAATCAGAGGCGGGGAATCAGAGCTGGGGAATCAGAGGCGGGGAATCAGAGTTGGGGCATCAGAGGTGGGGAATTAGATATAGGGAAACAGAGGCGGGGAATCAGAGGCGGGGAAACAGTGGCGGGGAATCAGATATGGGGAATCAGAGGTGGGGAATCAGAGGCAGGGAATCAGATGTGCGAAATCAGAGATGGGGAATAAGAGGCAGGGAATCAGAATCAGAAGCGGGGAATCAGAGGCCGGGAATCAGAGGCCGGGAATCAGATGCTGGGAATAAGAGGCCGGGAATCAGAGGTGGGGAATCAGATATGGGGAATCAGAGGTGGCGAATCAAAGGCGGTGAATCAGAGATGGGGAATCAGAGGCGGGGAATCAGAGGCAGGGAATCAGATGCGGGGAATCAGAGGCGGGGAATCAGAGCTGGCGAATCAGAGGCTGGGAATCAGAGGTGGGCAATCAGAGGCGGGGAATCAGATATGGGGAATCAGAGGCGGGGAATCAGAGGCGGGGAAACAGAGGCGGGGAATCAAATATAGGGAATCAGAGGTGGGGAATCAGAGGTTGTGAATCAGAGATGGGGAATCAAGGCGGGGAATCAGAGGCAGGGAATCAGACGCGTGGAATCAGAGGCGGGGATTCAGAGCTGGGGAATCAGAGGCGGGGAATCAGAGTTGGGGAATCAGAGGCAGGGAATCAGATATGGGGAATAAGAGGCGGGGAATCAGAGGCGGGGAAACAGAGGCGGGGAATCAGATGTGGGGAAACAGAGGTGGGGAATCAGGGGCAGGAAATCAGTGGCAGGGAATCAGAGGCGGGGAATCAGAGGCGGGGAATCAAAGGCAGGGAATCAGACACGGGGAATCAGAGGCGGGGAATCAGAGATGGGGAATCAGAGGCGGGGAATCAGAGGCAGGGAATCGGATGCCGGGAATCAGAGTCGGGGAATCAGAGCTGGGGAATCAGAGGCGGGGAATCAGAGTTGGGGAATCAGAGGCGGGGAATCAGATATGGGGAAATAGAGGCGGGGAATCAGATATGGGGAATCAGAGGTGTGGAATCAGAGGTTGGGAATCAGAGGCAGGGAATCAGAGTCGGGGAAACAGAGGCGGGGAATCAGATATGGGGAATCAGAGGTGGCGAATCAAAGGCGGTGAAACTGAGATGGGGAATCAGGGCAGGGAATCAGAGGCAGGGAATCAAACACGGGGAATCAGAGCTGGGGAATCAGAGGCGGGGAATCAGAGTTGGGAATCAGAGGTGGGGAATCAGAGGCGGGGAAACAGAGGCAGGGAATCAGATATGGGGAATCAGAGGCAGGGAATCAGAATCAGAAGAAGGGAATCAGAGGCCGGGAATCAGAGGCCGGAATCAGATGCTGGGAATCAGAGGCCTGGAATCAGAGGCGGGGAATCAGAGGCAGGGAATCAGATGCGGGGAATCAGAGGCGGGGAATCAGAGCTGGGGAATCAGAGGTGGGGTATTAGAGTTGGGGAATCAGAGGCGGGGAATCAGATATGGGGAAACAGAGGTGGGGAATCAGAGGCAGGGAAACATAGGCAGGGAATCAGATATGGGGAATCAGAGGTGGGGCATCAGAGGTTGTGAATCACAGATGGGGAATCAGAGGCGGGGAATCAGAGGCAGGGAATCAGACGCGGGGAATCAGAGGCGGGGATTCAGAGCTGGGGAATCAGAAGCGGGGAATCAAAGTTGGGGAATCAGAGGCGGGGAATCAGAGGCAGGGAATCAGACGCGGGGAATCTGAGGCGGGGAATCAGAGCTGGGGAATCAGAGGTGGGGAATCAGAGTTGGGGAATCAGAGGCAGGGAATTGGATGTGCGGAATCAGAGAGGGAGAATCAGAGGTGGGGATTCAGAGGCGGTGAATCAGAGATGGGGAATCAGAGGCGGGGAATCAGAGGCAGGAAATCAGACACGGGGATTCAGAGGCTGGGAATCAGACGGGGGGAATCAAAGGTGGGGAATAAGAGCTGGGGAATCTGAGGCAGGGAATCAGAGTTGGGGATTCAGAGGCGGGGAATCAGATATGGGGAAACAGAGGCGGGGAATCAGAGGCGGGCAAACAGAGGCGGGGAATTAGATATGGGGAATCAGAGGTAGGGAATCAGAGGTGGTGAATCAGTGATGGGGAATCACAGGCGGGGAATCAGAGGCAGGGAATAGGACGCGGGGAATCAGAGGCAGGGAATCAGAGCTGGGGAATCAGAGGAGGGGATTCATAGTTGGGAATCAGAGGCGGGAATCAGATATGGGGAAACAGAGGCGGGGAATCAGAGGCGGTGAAACAGAGGCGGGGAATCAGATATGGGGAATCGGATGCAGGGAATCAGAGGCGGGGAATCAGAGCTGGGGAATCAGAGGCGGGGAATCAGAGTTGGGGCATCAGAGGTGGGGAATTAGATATAGGGAAACAGAGGCGGGGAATCAGAGGCGGGGAAACAGAGGCGGGGAATCAGATATGGGGAATCAGAGGTGGGGAATCAGAGGCAGGGAAACAGATGTGCGGAATCAGAGATGGGGAATAAGAGGCAGGGAATCAGAATCAGAAGCGGGGAATCAGAGGCCGGGAATCAGAGGCCGGGAATCAGATGCTGGGAATAAGAGGCTGGGAATCAGAGGTGGGGAATCAGATATGGGGAATCAGAGGTGGCGAATCAAAGGCGGTGAATCAGAGATGGGGAATCAGAGGCGGGGAATCAGAGGCAGGGAATCAGATGCGGGGAATCAGAGGCGGGGAATCAGAGCTGGCGAATCAGAGGCTGGGAATCAGAGGTGGGCAATCAGAGGCGGGGAATCAGATATGGGGAATCAGAGGCGGGGAATCAGAGGCGGGGAAACAGAGGCGGGGAATCAAATATAGGGAATCAGAGGTGGGGAATCAGAGGTTGTGAATCAGAGATGGGGAATCAAGGCGGGGAATCAGAGGCAGGGAATCAGACGCGGGGAATCAGAGGCGGGGATTCAGAGCTGGGGAATCAGAGGCGGGAAATCAGAGTTGGGGAATCAGAGGCAGGGAATCAGATATGAGGAATCAGAGGCGGGGAATCAGAGGCGGGGTATTAGAGTTGGGGAATCAGAGGTGGGGTATTAGAGATGGGGAATCAGACGGGGGGAATCAAAGGCGGGGAATCAGAGCTGGGGAATCAGAGGCAGGGAATCAGAGGCGGGGAATCAGATATGGGGAATCAGAGGCTGGGATTCAGAGGCGGGGAATCAGAGGCAGGGAATCATACACGGGGAATCAGAGGTGGGGAATCAGAGATGGGGAATCAGAGGCGGGGAATCAGAGGCAGGGAATCAGAAGCGATGAATCTGAGGCGGGGAATCAGAGCTGGTGAATCAGAGGTGGGGAATCAGAGTTGGGGAATCAGAGGCATGGAATCGGATGTGCGGATTCAGAGATGGGGAATCAGATGTGGGGAATCAGAGGAATCAGAGATGGGGAATCAGAGGCGGGAAATCAGAGGCAGGAAATCAGACACGGGATTCAGAGGCTGGGAATCAGACGGGGGGAATCAACGGCGGGGAATCAGAGCAGGGGAATCAGAGGCAGGGAATCAGAGTTGGGGATTCAGAGACGGGGAATCAGATATGGGGAAACAGAGGCGGGGGATCAGAGGCGGGCAAACAGAGGCGGGGAATTAGATATGGGGAATCAGAGGTGGGGAATCAGAGGTGGTGAATCAGTGATGGGGAATCACAGGCGGGGAATCAGAGGCAGGGAATAGAACGCAGGGTATCAGACGCAGGGAATCAGAGCTGGGGAATCAGAGGCGGGGAATCATAGTTGGGAATCAGAGGTGGGGAATCAGATATGGGGAAACAGAGGCGGGGAATCAGAGGCGGGGAAACAGAGGCGGGGAATCAGATATGGGGAATCGGATGCGGGGAATCAGAGGCGGGGAATCAGAGCTGGGGAATCAGAGGCGGGGAATCAGAGTTGGGGCATCAGAGGTGGGGAATTAGATATAGGGAAACAGAGGCGGGAAATCAGAGGCGGGGAAACAGAGGCGGGGAATCAGATATGGGGAATCAGAGGGGGGGAATCAGAGGCAGGGAATCAGATGTGCGGAATCAGAGATGGGGAATCAGAGGCAGGGAATCAGAATCAGAAGCGGGGAATCAGAGGCCGGGAATCAGAGGCCAGGAATCAGATGCTGGGAATAAGAGGCCGGGAATCAGAGGTGGGGAATCAGAGTCCGGGAATCAGAGATGGGGATTCAGAGGCGGGGAATGAGATATGGAGAATCAGAGGCGGGGAATCAGAGGCCGGGAAACAGAGGTGGGGAATCAGATATGGGGAATCAGAGGTGGCGAATCAAAGGCGGTGAATCACAGATGGGGAATCAGAGGCGGGGAATCAGAGGCAGGGAATCAGATGCGGGGAATCAGAGGCGGGGAATCAGAGCTGGCGAATCAGAGGCGGGGAATCAGAGGTGGGCAATCAGAGGCGGGGAATCAGATATGGGGAATCAGAGGCGGGGAATCAGAGGCGGGGAAACAGAGGCGGGGAATCAAATATAGGGAATCAGAGGTGGGGAATCAGAGGTTGTGAATCAGAGATGGGGAATCAAGGCGGGGAATCAGAGGCAGGGAATCAGACACGGGGAATCAGAGGCGGGGATTCAGAGCTGGGGAATCAGAGGCGGGGAATCAGAGTTGGAGAATCAGAGGAAGGGAATCAGATATGGGGAATCAGAGGCGGGGAATCAGGGGCAGGGAATCAGTGGCAGGGAATCAGAGGCGGGGAATCAGAGGTGGGGAATCAGAGGCAGGGAATCAGACACGGGGAATCAGAGGCGGGGAATCAGAGCTGGGGAAACAGAGGTGGGGAATCAGATTTGGGGAATCAGAGGTGGGGACTTAGATATTGGGAAACAGAGGCGGGGAATCAGAGGCGGGGAAACAGAGGCGGGGAATCAGATATGGGGAATCAGAGGTGGGGAATCAGAGGCAGGGAATCAGATGTGCGGAATCAGAGATGGGGAATCAGAGGCAGGGAATCAGAATCAGAAGCAGGGAATCAGAGGCCGGGAATCAGAGGCCGGAATCAGATGATGGGAATCAGAGGCCTGGAATCAGAGGCGGGGAATCAGAGTCAGAAAATCAGATGCGGGGAATCAGAGGCGGGGAATCAGAGCTGGGGAATCAGAGGCGGGGTATTTGAGTTGGGGAATCAGAGGCGGGGAATCAGATATGGGGAAACAGAGGTAGGGAATCAGAGGCGGGGAAACAGAGGCAGGAAATCAGATATGGGGAATCAGAGGCGGGGAATCAGAGGTGGGGAAACATAGGCAGGGAATCGGATGTGCGGAATCAGAGATGGGGAATCAGAGGCCGGGAATCAGAGGTGGTGAATCAGAGATGGGGAATCAGAGGCGGGGAATCAGAGGCAGGGTATCAGACGCGGGGAATCAGAGGTGGACAATCAGAGGTGGACAATCAGATATGGGGAATCAGAGGCGGGGAATCAGAGGCGGGGAAACAGAGGCGGGGAATCAGATATGGGGAATCAGAGGTGGGGCATCAGAGGTTGTGAATCACAGATGGGGAATCAGAGGCGGGGAATCAGAGGCAGGGAATCAGACGCGGGGAATCAGAGGCGGGGATTCAGAGCTGGGGAATCAGAAGCGGGGAATCAGAGTTGGGGAATCAGAGGCGGGGAATCAGATATGGGGAATCAGAGGCAGGGAATCAGAGGCGGGGAATCAGAGGCAGGGAATCAGACGCGGGGAATCTGAGGCGGGGAATCAGAGCTGGGGAATCAGAGGTGGGGAATCAGATTTGGGGAATCAGATGCGGGGACTTAGATATTGGGAAACAGAGGCGGGGAATCAGAGGCGGGGAAACCCAGGCGGGGAATCAGATATGGGGAATCAGAGGTGGGGAATCAGAGGCAAGGAATCAGATGTGCGGAATCAGAGATGGGGAATCAGAGGCAGGGAATCAGAATCAGAAGCAGGGAATCAGAGGCCGGGAATCAGAGGACGGAATCAGATGCTGGGAATCAGAGGCCTGGAATCAGAGGCGGGGAATCAGAGGCAGGGAATCAGATGCGGGGAATCAGAGGCAGGGAATCAGAGTCCGGGAATCAGAGATGGGGATTCAGAGGCGGGGAATCAGATATGGAGAATCAGAGATGGGGAATCAGAGGCGGGGAATCAGAGGCAGGGAATCGGACGCCGGGAATCAGAGGCGGGGAATCAGAGCTGGGGAATCAGAGGCGGGGTATCAGAGTTGGGGAATCAGAGGCGGGGAATCAGATATGGGGAAATAGAGGCGGGGAATCAGATATGGGGAATCAGAGGTGTGGAATCAGAGGTTGGGAATCAGAGGCAGGGAATCAGAGGCGGGGAAACAGAGGCAGGGAATCAGATATGGGGAATCAGAGGTGGCGAATCAAATGCGGTGAAACAGAAATGGGGAATCAGGGCAGGGAATCAGAGGCAGGGAATCAGAGCTGGGGAAACAGAGGCGGGGAATCAGATATGGGAAATCAGAGGTGGGGAATCAGGGGCGGGGAATCAGTGGCAGGGAATCAGAGCTGGGGAATCAGAGGTGGGGAATCAGAGCTGGGGAAACAGAGGCGGGGAATCAGATATGGGGAATCAGAGGTGGGGTATCAGGGGCGGGGAATCAGTGGCAGGGAATCAGAGGCCGGGAATAAAAGGCGGGGAATCAGAGCTGGGGAATCAGAGGCGGGGAATCAGAGTTGGGGAATCAGAGGAGGGGAATCAGATATGGGGAAACAGAGGCCGGGAATCAGAGGCAGGGTAACAGAGGCGGGGAATCAGATATGGGGAATCAGAGGTGGGGAATTAGAGGTTGCGAATCAGAGGCGGGGAAACAGAGGCGGGGAATCAAATATAGGGAATCAGAGGTGGGGAATCAGAGGTTGTGAATCAGAGATGGGGAATCAAGGCGGGGAATCAGAGGCAGGGAATCAGACGCGGGGAATCAGAGGCGGGGATTCAGAGCTGGGGAATCAGAGGCGGTGAATCAGAGTTGGGGAATCAGAGGCAGGGAATCAGATATGGGGAATCAGAGGCGGGGAATCAGAGGCGGGGAAACAGAGGCGGGGAATCAGATATGGGGAATCAGAATTGGGGAATCAGGGGCAGGGAATCAGTGGCAGGGAATCAGAGGCGGGGAATCAGAGGCGGGGAATCAGAGGCAGGGAATCAGACACGGGGAATCGGAGGCGGGGAATCAGAGATGGGGAATCAGAGGCGGGGAATCAGAGGCAGGGAATCGGACTCCGGGAATCAGAGTCGGGGAATCAGAGCTGGGGAATCAGAGGCGGGGAATCAGAGTTGGGGAATCAGAGGCGGGGAATCAGATATGGGGAAATAGAGGCGGGGAATCAGATATGGGGAATCAGAGGTGTGGAATCAGAGGTTGGGAATCAGAGGCAGGGAATCAGAGTCGGGGAAACAGAGGCGGGGAATCAGATATGGGGAATCAGAGGTGGCGAATCAAAGGCGGTGAAACAGAGATGGGGAATCAGGGCAGGGAATCAGAGGCAGGGAATCAAACACGGGGAATCAGAGCTGGGGAATCAGAGGCGGGGAATCAGAGTTGGGAATCAGAGGCAGGGAATCAGAGTCGGGGAAACAGAGGCGGGGAATCAGATATGGGGAATTAGAGGTGGGGAATCCGAGGTTGGGAATCAGAGGCAGGGAATCAGAGGCGGGGAATCAGAGGCGGGGAATCAGAGGAAGGGAATCAGATGTGCGGAATCGGAGATGGGGAATCAGAGGCAGGGAATCAGAGGCGGGGAATCAGAGGCGGGGAATCAGAGGCCGGGAATCAGATATGGGGAAACAGAGGCGGGGAATCCGAGGCGGGGAAACAGAGGCGGGGAATCAGATATGGGGAATCAGAGGTGGGGAATCAGAGGTTGGGAATCAGAGGCAGGGAATCAGAGGCTTGGAATCAGATGCAGGGAATCAGATGCGGGGAATCAGAGGCGGGGAATCAGAGCTGGGGAATCAGAGGTGGGGAATCAGATTTGGGGAATCAGATGCGGGGACTTAGATATTGGGAAACAGAGGCGGGGAATCAGAGGCGGGGAAACCCAGGCGGGGAATCAGATATGGGGAATCAGAGGTGGGGAATCAGAGGCAAGGAATCAGATGTGCGGAATCAGAGATGGGGAATCAGAGGCAGGGAATCAGAATCAGAAGCAGGGAATCAGAGGCCGGGAATCAGAGGACGGAATCGGATGCTGGGAATCAGAGGTCTGGAATCAGAGGCGGGGAATCAGAGGCAGGGAATCAGATGCGGGGAATCAGAGGCGGGGAATCTGAGCTGGGGAATCAGAGGTGGGGTATTAGAGTTGGGGAATCAGAGGCGGGGAATCAGATATGGGGAAACAGAGGTGGGGAATCAGAGGCGGGGAAACAGAGGCAGGGAATCAGATATGGGGAATCAGAGGTGGGGAATCAGAGATGGGGAATCAGAGGCGGTGAATCAGAGATGGGGAATCAGAGGCGGGGAATCAGAGGCAGGAAATCAGACACGGGGATTCAGAGGCTGGGAATCAGACGGGGGGAATCAAAGGCGGGGAATCAGAGCTGGGGAATCAGAGGCAGGGAATCAGAGGCGGGGAATCAGATATGGGGAATCAGAGGCTGGGATTCAGAGGCGGGGAATCAGAGGCAGGGAATCAGACACGGGGAATCAGAGGTGGGGAATCAGAGATGGGGAATCAGAGGCGGGGAATCAGAGGCAGGGAATCGGATGTGCGGATTCAGAGATGGGGAATCAGATGTGGGGAATCAGAGGAATCAGAGATGGGGAATCAGAGGCGGGAAATCAGAGGCCGGAAATCAGACACGGGGATTCAGAGGCTGGGAATCAGACGGGGGGAATCAAAGGCGGGGAATCAGAGCAGGGGAATCAGAGGCAGGGAATCAGAGTTGGGGATTCAGAGACGGGGAATCAGATATGGGGAAACAGAGGCGGGGAATCAGAGGCGGGCAAACAGAGGCGGGGAATTAGATATGGGGAATCAGAGGTGGGGAATCAGAGGTGGTGAATCAGTGATGGGGAATCACAGGCGGGGAATCAGAGGCAGGGAATAGAACGCAGGGAATCAGACGCAGTGAATCAGAGCTGGGGAATCAGAGGCGGGGAATCATAGTTGGGAATCAGACGTGGGGAATCAGATATTGGGAAACAGAGGCGGGGAATCAGAGGCGGGGAAACAGACGCGGGGAATCAGATATGGGGAATCGGATGCGGGGAATCAGAGGCGGGGAATCAGAGCTGGGGAATCAGAGGCGGGGTATCAGAGTTGGGGCATCAGAGGTGGGGAATTAGATATAGGGAAACAGAGGCGGGAAATCAGAGGCGGGGAAACAGAGGCGGGGAATCAGATATGGGGAATCAGAGGGGGGGAATCAGAGGCAGGGAATCAGATGTGCGGAATCAGAGATAGGGAATCAGAGGCAGGGAATCAGAATCAGAAGCGGGGAATCAGAGGCCGGGAATCAGAGGCCGGGAATCAGATGCTGGGAATAAGAGGCCGGGAATCAGAGGTGGGGAATCAGAGTCCGGGAATCAGAGATGGGGATTCAGAGGCGGGGAATGAGATATGGAGAATCAGAGGCGGGGAATCAGAGGCCGGGAAACAGAGGTGGGGAATCAGATATGGGGAATCAGAGGTGGCGAATCAAAGGCGGTGAATCACAGATGGGGAATCAGAGGCGGGGAATCAGAGGCAGGGAATCAGATGCGGGGAATCAGAGGTGGGGAATCAGAGCTGGCGAATCAGAGGCGGGGAATCAGAGGTGGGCAATCAGAGGCGGGGAATCAGATATGGGGAATCAGAGGCGGGGAATCAGAGGCGGGGAAACAGAGGCGGGGAATCAAATATAGGGAATCAGAGGTGGGGAATCAGAGGTTGTGAATCAGAGATGGGGAATCAAGGCGGGGAATCAGAGGGTGGGAATCAGACACGGGGAATCAGAGGCGGGGATTCAGAGCTGGGGAATCAGAGGCGGGGAATCAGAGTTGGGGAATCAGAGGCAGGGAATCAGATATGGGGAATCAGAGGCGGGGAATCAGAGGCGGGGAAACAGAGGCGGGGAATCAGATATGGGGAATCAGAGGTGTGGAATCAGAGGTTGGGAATCAGAGGAAGGGAATCAGAGTCGGGGAAACAGAGGCGGGGAATCAGATATGTGGAATCAGAGGTGGCGAATCAAATGCGGTGAAACAGAGATGGGGAATCAGGGCAGGGAATCAGAGGCAGGGAATCAAACACGGGGAATCAGAGCTGGGGAATCAGAGGCGGGGAATCAGAGTTGGGAATCAGAGGCGGGGAATCAGAGGCGGGGAAACAGAGGCGGGGAAACAGATATGGGGAATCAGAGGTGGGGAATCAGAGGTTGGGAATCAGAGGCAGGGAATCAGAGGCGGGGAATCAGAGGCGGGGAATCAGAGGAAGGGAATCAGATGTGCGGAATCGGAGATGGGGAATCAGAGGCAGGGAATCAGAGGCGGGGAATCAGAGGCGGGGAATCAGAGGCCGGGAATCAGATATGGGGAAACTGAGGCGGGGAATCCGAGGCGGGGAAACAGAGGCGGGGAATCAGATATGGGGAATCAGAGGTGGGGAATCAGAGGTTGGGAATCAGAGGCAGGGAATCAGAGGCTTGGAATCAGATGCAGGGAATCAGATGCGGGGCATCAGAGGCGGGGAATCAGAGCTGGGGAATCAGAGGTGGGGAATCAGATTTGGGGAATCAGAGGTGGGGACTTAGATATTGGGAAACAGAGGCGGGGAATCAGAGGCGGGGAAGCAGAGGCGGGGAATCAGATATGGGGAATCAGAGGTGGGGAATCAGAGGCAGGGAATCAGATTTGCGGAATCAGAGATGGGGAATCAGAGGCAGGGAATCAGAATCAGAAGCAGGGAATCATAGGCCGGGAATCAGAGGCCGGAATCAGATGATGGGAATCAGAGGCCTGGAATCAGAGGCGGGGAATCAGAGTCAGGGAATCAGATGCGGGGAATCAGAGGCGGGGAATCAGAGCTGGGGAATCAGAGGCGGGGTATTTGAGTTGGGGAATCAGAGGCGGGGAATCAGATATGGGGAAACAGAGGTAGGGAATCAGAGGCGGGGAAACAGAGGCAGGGAATCAGATATGGGGAATCAGAGGCGGGGAATCAGAGGTGGGGAAACATAGGCAGGGAATCGGATGTGCGGAATCAGAGATGGGGAATCAGAGGCCGGGAATCAGAGGTGGTGAATCAGAGATGGGGAATCAGAGGCGGGGAATCAGAGGCAGGGTATCAGACGCGGGGAATCAGAGGTGGGCAATCAGAGGCGGGGAATCAGATATGGGGAATCAGAGGCAGGGAATCAGAGGCGGGGAAACAGAGGCGGGGAATCAGATATGGGGAATCAGAGGTGGGGCATCAGAGGTTGTGAATCACAGATGGGGAATCAGAGGCGGGGAATCAGAGGCAGGGAATCAGACGCGGGGAATCAGAGGCGGGGATTCAGAGCTGGGGAATCAGAAGCGGGGAATCAGAGTTGGGGAATCAGAGGCGGGGAATCAGATATGGGGAATCAGAGGCAGGGAATCAGAGGCGGGGAATCAGAGGCAGGGAATCAGACGCGGGGAATCTGAGGCGGGGAATCAGAGCTGGGGAATCAGAGGTGGGGAATCAGAGTTGGGGAATCAGAGGCAGGGAATTGGATGTGCGGAATCAGAGATGGGGAATCAGAGGTGGGGAATCAGAGGCGGTGAATCAGAGATGGGGAATCAGAGGCGGGGAATCAGAGGCAGGAAATCAGACACGGGGATTCAGAGGCTGGGAATCAGAGGCAGGGAATCAGACGCGGGGAATCTGAGGCGGGGAATCAGAGCTGGGGAATCTGAGGCAGGGAATCAGAGTTGGGGATTCAGAGGCGGGGAATCAGATATGGGGAAACAGAGGCGGGGAATCATAGGCGGGCAAACAGAGGCGGGGAATTAGATATGGGGAATCAGAGGTAGGGAATCAGAGGTGGTGAATCAGTGATGGGGAACCACAGGCGGGGAATCAGAGGCAGGGAATAGAACGCGGGGAATCAGAGGCAGGGAATCAGAGCTGGGGAATCAGAGGCGGGGAATCATAGTTGGGAATCAGAGGCGGGAATCAGATATGGGGAAACAGAGGCGGGGAATCAGAGGCGGGGAAACAGAGGCAGGGAATCAGATATGGGGAATCGGATGCAGGGAATCAGAGGCGGGGAATCAGAGCTGGGGAATCAGAGGCGGGGAATCAGAGTTGGGGCATCAGAGGTGGGGAATTAGATATAGGGAAACAGAGGCAGGGAATCAGATGCGGGGAAACAGAGGCGGGAAATCAGATATGGGGAATCAGAGGTGGGGAATCAGAGGCAGGGAATCAGATGTGCGGAATCAGAGATGGGGAATCAGAGGCAGGGAATCAGAAGCGGGGAATCAGAGGCCGGGTATCAGAGGCCGGGAATCAGATGCTGGGAATAAGAGGCCGGGAATCAGAGGTGGGGAATCAGAGTCCGGGAATCAGAGATGGGGATTCAGAGGCGGGGAATGAGATATGGAGAATCAGAGGCGGGGAATCAGAGGCCGGGAAACAGAGGTGGGGAATCAGATATGGGGAATCAGAGGTGGCGAATCAAAGGCGGTGAATCACAGATGGGGAATCAGAGGCGGGGAATCAGAGGCAGGGAATCAGATGCGGGGAATCAGAGGTGGGGAATCAGAGCTGGCGAATCAGAGGCGGGGAATCAGAGGTGGGCAATCAGAGGCGGGGAATCAGATATGGGGAATCAGAGGCGGGGAATCAGAGGCGGGGAAACAGAGGCGGGGAATCAAATATAGGGAATCAGAGGTGGGGAATCAGAGGTTGTGAATCAGAGATGGGGAATCAAGGCGGGGAATCAGAGGCAGGGAATCAGACACGGGGAATCAGAGGCGGGGATTCAGAGCTGGGGAATCAGAGGCGGGGAATCAGAGTTGGGGAATCAGAGGCAGGGAATCAGATATGGGGAATCAGAGGCGGGGAATCAGAGGCGGGGAAACAGAGGCGGGGAATCAGATATGGGGAATCAGAGGTGTGGAATCAGAGGTTGGGAATCAGAGGAAGGGAATCAGAGTGGGGAAACAGAGGCGGGGAATCAGATATGTGGAATCAGAGGTGGCGAATCAAAGGCGGTGAAACAGAGATGGGGAATCAGGGCAGGGAATCAGAGGCAGGGAATCAAACACGGGGAATCAGAGCTGGGGAATCAGAGGCGGGGAATCAGAGTTGGGAATCAGAGGCGGGGAATCAGAGGCGGGGAAACAGAGGCGGGGAAACAGATATGGGGAATCAGAGGTGGGGAATCAGAGGTTGGGAATCAGAGGCAGGGAATCAGAGGCGGGGAATCAGAGGCGGGGAATCAGAGGAAGGGAATCAGATGTGCGGAATCGGAGATGGGGAATCAGAGGCAGGGAATCAGAGGCGGGGAATCAGAGGCGGGGAATCAGAGGCCGGGAATCAGATATGGGGAAACTGAGGCGGGGAATCCGAGGCGGGGAAACAGAGGCGGGGAATCAGATATGGGGAATCAGAGGTGGGGAATCAGAGGTTGGGAATCAGAGGCAGGGAATCAGTGGCTTGGAATCAGATGCAGGGAATCAGATGCGGGGCATCAGAGGCGGGGAATCAGAGCTGGGGAATCAGAGGTGGGGAATCAGATTTGGGGAATCAGAGGTGGGGACTTAGATATTGGGAAACAGAGGCGGGGAATCAGAGGCGGGGAAACAGAGGCGGGGAATCAGATATGGGGAATCAGAGGTGGGGAATCAGAGGCAGGGAATCAGATGTGCGGAATCAGAGATGGGGAATCAGAGGCAGGGAATCAGAATCAGAAGCAGGGAATCATAGGCCGGGAATCAGAGGCCGGAATCAGATGATGGGAATCAGAGGCCTGGAATCAGAGGCGGGGAATCAGAGTCAGGGAATCAGATGCGGGGAATCAGAGGCGGGGAATCAGAGCTGGGGAATCAGAGGCGGGGTATTTGAGTAGGGGAATCAGAGGCGGGGAATCAGATATGGGGAAACAGAGGTAGGGAATCAGAGGCGGGGAAACAGAGGCAGGGAATCAGATATGGGGAATCAGAGGCGGGGATTCAGAGGTGGGGAAACATAGGCAGGGAATCGGATGTGCGGAATCAGAGATGGGGAATCAGAGGCCGGGAATCAGAGGTGGTGAATCAGAGATGGGGAATCAGAGGCGGGGAATCAGAGGCAGGGTATCAGACGCGGGGAATCAGAGGTGGGCAATCAGAGGCGGGGAATCAGATATGGGGAGTCAGAGGCGGGGAATCAGAGGCGGGGAAACAGAGGCGGGGAATCAGATATGGGGAATCAGAGGTGGGGCATCAGAGGTTGTGAATCACAGATGGGGAATCAGAGGCGTGGAATCAGAGGCAGGGAATCAGACGCGGGGAATCAGAGGCGGGGATTCAGAGCTGGGGAATCAGAAGCGGGGAATCAGAGTTGGGGAATCAGAGGCGGGGAATCAGATATGGGGAATCAGAGGCAGGGAATCAGAGGCGGGGAATCAGAGGCAGGGAATCAGACGCGGGGAATCTGAGGCGGGGAATCAGAGCTGGGGAATCAGAGGTGGGGAATCAGAGTTGGGGAATCAGAGGCAGGGAATTGGATGTGCGGAATCAGAGATGGGGAATCAGAGGTGGGGAATCAGAGGCGGTGAATCAGAGATGGGGAATCAGAGGCGGGGAATCAGAGGCAGGAAATCAGACACGGGGATTCAGAGGCTGGGAATCAGAGGCAGGGAATCAGACGCGGGGAATCTGAGGCGGGGAATCAGAGCTGGGGAATCTGAGGCAGGGAATCAGAGTTGGGGATTCAGAGGCGGGGAATCAGATATGGGGAAACAGAGGCGGGGAATCATAGGCGGGCAAACAGAGGCGGGGAATTAGATATGGGGAATCAGAGGTAGGGAATCAGAGGTGGTGAATCAGTGATGGGGAATCACAGGCGGGGAATCAGAGGCAGGGAATAGAACGCGGGGAATCAGAGGCAGGGAATCAGAGCTGGGGAATCAGAGGCGGGGAATCATAGTTGGGAATCAGAGGCGGGAATCAGATATGGGGAAACAGAGGCGGGGAATCAGAGGCGGGGAAACAGAGGCAGGGAATCAGATATGGGGAATCGGATGCAGGGAATCAGAGGCGGGGAATCAGAGCTGGGGAATCAGAGGCGGGGAATCAGAGTTGGGGCATCAGAGGTGGGGAATTAGATATAGGGAAACAGAGGCAGGGAATCAGATGCGGGGAAACAGAGGCGGGGAATCAGATATGGGGAATCAGAGTCCGGGAATCAGAGATGGGGATTCAGAGGCGGGGAATGAGATATGGAGAATCAGAGGCGGGGAATAAGAGGCGGGGAAACAGAGGTGGGGAATCAGATATGGGGAATCAGAGGTGGCGAATCAAAGGCGGTGAATCAGAGATGGGGAATCAGAGGCGGGGAATCAGAGGCAGGGAATCAGATGCGGGGAATCAGAGGCGGGGAATCAGATGTGCGGAATCAGAGATGGGGAATCAGAGGCAGGGAATCAGAAGCGGGGAATCAGAGGCCGGGAATCAGAGGCCGGGAATCAGATGCTGGGAATAAGAGGCCGGGAATCAGAGGTGGGGAATCAGAGTCCGGGAATCAGAGATGGGGATTCAGAGGCGGGGAATGAGATATGGAGAATCAGAGGCGGGGAATAAGAGGCGGGGAAACAGAGGTGGGGAATCAGATATGGGGAATCAGAGGTGGCGAATCAAAGGCGGTGAATCAGAGATGGGGAATCAGAGGCGGGGAATCAGAGGCAGGGAATCAGATGCGGGGAATCAGAGGCGGGGAATCAGAGCTGGCGAATCAGAGGCTGGGAATCAGAGGTGTGCAATCAGAGGCGGGGAATCAGATATGGGGAATCAGAGGCGGGGAATCAGAGGCGGGGAAACAGAGGCGGGGAATCAAATATAGGGAATCAGAGGTGGGGAATCAGAGGTTGTGAATCAGAGATGGGGAATCAAGGCGGGGAATCAGAGGCAGGGAATCAGACGCGGGGAAACAGAGGCGGGGATTCAGAGCTAGGGAATCAGAGGCGGGGAATCAGAGTTGGGGAATCTGAGGCAGGGAATCAGATATGGGGAATCAGAGGCGTGGAATCAGAGGCAGGGAATCAGATATGGGGAATCAGAGGCGGGGAATCAGAGGCCGGGAATCAGATATGGGAAAACAGAGGCGGGGAATCCGAGGCGGGGAAACAGAGACGGGGAATCAGATATGGGGAGTCAGAAGTGGGGAATCAGAGGTTGGGAATCAGAGGCAGGGAATCAGAGGCTTGGAATCAGATGCAGGGTATCAGATGCGGGGAATCAGAGGCGGGGAATCAGAGCTGGGGAATCAGAGGTGGGGAATCAGATTTGGGGAATCAGAGGTGGGGACTTAGATATTGGGAAACAGAGGCGGGGAATCAGAGGCGGGGAAACAGAGGCGGGGAATCAGATATGGGGAATCAGAGGTGGGGAATCAGAGGCAGGGAATGAGATGTGCGGAATCAGAGGCAGGGAATCAGAGGCAGGGAATCAGAATCAGAAGAAGGGAATCAGAGGCCGGGAATCAGAGGCCGGAATCAGATGCTGGGAATCAGAGGCCTGGAATCAGAGGCGGGGAATCAGAGGCAGGGAATCAGATGCGGGGAATCAGAGGTGGGGAATCAGAGCTGGGGAATCAGAGGCGGGGTATTAGAGTTGGGGAATCAGAGGCGGGGAATCAGATATGGGGAAACAGAGGTGGGGAATCAGAGGCGGGGAAACAGAGGCAGGGAATCAGATATGGGGAATCAGAGGTGGGGCATCAGAAGTTGTGAATCACAGATGGGGAATCAGAGGCGGGGAATCAGAGGCAGGGAATCAGACGCGGGGAATCAGAGGCGGGGATTCAGAGCTGGGGAATCAGAAGCGGGGAATCAGATATGGGGAATCAGAGGCAGGGAATCAGAGGCGGGGAATCAGAGGAAGGGAATCAGACGCGGGGAATCTGAGGCGGGGAATCAGAGCTGGGGAATCAGAGGTGGGGAATCAGAGTTGGGGAATCAGAGGCAGGGAATTGGATGTGCGGAATCAGAGAGGGGGAATCAGAGGTGGGGAATCAGAGGCGGTGAATCAGAGATGGGGAATCAGAGGCGGGGAATCAGAGGCAGGAAATCAGACACGGGGATTCAGAGGCTGGGAATCAGACGGGGGGAATCAAAGGCGGGGATCAGAGCTGGGGAATCTGAGGCAGGGAATCAGAGTTGGGGATTCAGAGGCGGGGAATCAGATATGGGGAATCTGAGGTGGGGTATCAGAGGTTGTGAATCACAGATGGGGAATCAGAGGCGGGGAATCAGAGGCAGGGAATAGGACGCGGGGAATCAGAGGCAGGGAATCAGAGCTGGGGAATCAGAGGAGGGGATTCATAGTTGGGAATCAGAGGCGGGAATCAGATATGGGGAAACAGAGGCGGGGAATCAGAGGCGGTGAAACAGAGGCGGGGAATCAGATATGGGGAATCGGATGCAGGGAATCAGAGGCGGGGAATCAGAGCTGGGGAATCAGAGGCGGGGAATCAGAGTTGGGGCATCAGAGGTGGGGAATTAGATATAGGGAAACAGAGGCGGGGAATCAGAGGCGGGGAAACAGAGGCGGGGAATCAGATATGGGGAATCAGAGGTGGGGAATCAGAGGCAGGGAATCAGATGTGCGGAATCAGAGATGGGGAATAAGAGGCAGGGAATCAGAATCAGAAGCGGGGAATCAGAGGCCGGGAATCAGAGGCCGGGAATCAGATGCTGGGAATAAGAGGCCGGGAATCAGAGGTGGGGAATCAGATATGGGGAATCAGAGGTGGCGAATCAAAGGCGGTGAATCAGAGATGGGGAATCAGAGGCGGGGAATCAGAGGCAGGGAATCAGATGCGGGGAATCAGAGGCGGGGAATCAGAGCTGGCGAATCAGAGGCTGGGAATCAGAGGTGGGCAATCAGAGGCGGGGAATCAGATATGGGGAATCAGAGGCGGGGAATCAGAGGCGGGGAAACAGAGGCGGGGAATCAAATATAGGGAATCAGAGGTGGGGAATCAGAGGTTGGGAATCAGAGGCAGGGAATCAGAGGCGGGGAATCAGAGGCGGGGAATCAGAGGAAGGGAATCAGATGTGCGGAATCGGAGATGGGGAATCAGAGGCAGGGAATCAGAGGCGGGGAATCAGAGGCGGGGAATCAGAGGCCGGGAATCAGATATGGGGAAACTGAGGCGGGGAATCCGAGGCGGGGAAACAGAGGCGGGGAATCAGATATGGGGAATCAGAGGTGGGGAATCAGAGGTTGGGAATCAGAGGCAGGGAATCAGAGGCTTGGAATCAGATGCAGGGAATCAGATGCGGGGCATCAGAGGCGGGGAATCAGAGCTGGGGAATCAGAGGTGGGGAATCAGATTTGGGGAATCAGAGGTGGGGACTTAGATATTGGGAAACAGAGGCGGGGAATCAGAGGCGGGGAAACAGAGGCGGGGAATCAGATATGGGGAATCAGAGGTGGGGAATCAGAGGCAGGGAATCAGATTTGCGGAATCAGAGATGGGGAATCAGAGGCAGGGAATCAGAATCAGAAGCAGGGAATCATAGGCCGGGAATCAGAGGCCGGAATCAGATGATGGGAATCAGAGGCCTGGAATCAGAGGCGGGGAATCAGAGTCAGGGAATCAGATGCGGGGAATCAGAGGCGGGGAATCAGAGCTGGGGAATCAGAGGCGGGGTATTTGAGTTGGGGAATCAGAGGCGGGGAATCAGATATGGGGAAACAGAGGTAGGGAATCAGAGGCGGGGAAACAGAGGCAGGGAATCAGATATGGGGAATCAGAGGCGGGGAATCAGAGGTGGGGAAACATAGGCAGGGAATCGGATGTGCGGAATCAGAGATGGGGAATCAGAGGCCGGGAATCAGAGGTGGTGAATCAGAGATGGGGAATCAGAGGCGGGGAATCAGAGGCAGGGTATCAGGCGCGGGGAATCAGAGGTGGGCAATCAGAGGCGGGGAATCAGATATGGGGAATCAGAGGCAGGGAATCAGAGGCGGGGAAACAGAGGCGGGGAATCAGATATGGGGAATCAGAGGTGGGGCATCAGAGGTTGTGAATCACAGATGGGGAATCAGAGGCGGGGAATCAGAGGCAGGGAATCAGACGCGGGGAATCAGAGGCGGGGATTCAGAGCTGGGGAATCAGAAGCGGGGAATCAGAGTTGGGGAATTAGAGGCGGGGAATCAGATATGGGGAATCAGAGGCAGGGAATCAGAGGCGGGGAATCAGAGGCAGGGAATCAGACGCGGGGAATCTGAGGCGGGGAATCAGAGCTGGGGAATCAGAGGTGGGGAATCAGAGTTGGGGAATCAGAGGCAGGGAATTGGATGTGCGGAATCAGAGATGGGGAATCAGAGGTGGGGAATCAGAGGCGGTGAATCAGAGATGGGGAATCAGAGGCGGGGAATCAGAGGCAGGAAATCAGACACGGGGATTCAGAGGCTGGGAATCAGAGGCAGGGAATCAGACGCGGGGAATCTGAGGCGGGGAATCAGAGCTGGGGAATCTGAGGCAGGGAATCAGAGTTGGGGATTCAGAGGCGGGGAATCAGATATGGGGAAACAGAGGCGGGGAATCATAGGCGGGCAAACAGAGGCGGGGAATTAGATATGGGGAATCAGAGGTAGGGAATCAGAGGTGGTGAATCAGTGATGGGGAATCACAGGCGGGGAATCAGAGGCAGGGAATAGAACGCGGGGAATCAGAGGCAGGGAATCAGAGCTGGGGAATCAGAGGCGGGGAATCATAGTTGGGAATCAGAGGCGGGAATCAGATATGGGGAAACAGAGGCGGGGAATCAGAGGCGGGGAAACAGAGGCAGGGAATCAGATATGGGGAATCGGATGCAGGGAATCAGAGGCGGGGAATCAGAGCTGGGGAATCAGAGGCGGGGAATCAGAGTTGGGGCATCAGAGGTGGGGAATTAGATATAGGGAAACAGAGGCAGGGAATCAGATGCGGGGAAACAGAGGCGGGAAATCAGATATGGGGAATCAGAGGTGGGGAATCAGAGGCAGGGAATCAGATGTGCGGAATCAGAGATGGGGAATCAGAGGCAGGGAATCAGAAGCGGGGAATCAGAGGCCGGGTATCAGAGGCCGGGAATCAGATGCTGGGAATAAGAGGCCGGGAATCAGAGGTGGGGAATTAGAGTCCGGGAATCAGAGATGGGGATTCAGAGGCGGGGAATGAGATATGGAGAATCAGAGGCGGGGAATCAGAGGCCGGGAAACAGAGGTGGGGAATCAGATATGGGGAATCAGAGGTGGCGAATCAAAGGCGGTGAATCACAGATGGGGAATCAGAGGCGGGGAATCAGAGGCAGGGAATCAGATGCGGGGAATCAGAGGTGGGGAATCAGAGCTGGCGAATCAGAGGCGGGGAATCAGAGGTGGGCAATCAGAGGCGGGGAATCAGATATGGGGAATCAGAGGCGGGGAATCAGAGGCGGGGAAACAGAGGCGGGGAATCAAATATAGGGAATCAGAGGTGGGGAATCAGAGGTTGTGAATCAGAGATGGGGAATCAAGGCGGGGAATCAGAGGCAGGGAATCAGACACGGGGAATCAGAGGCGGGGATTCAGAGCTGGGGAATCAGAGGCGGGGAATCAGAGTTGGGGAATCAGAGGCAGGGAATCAGATATGGGGAATCAGAGGCGGGGAATCAGAGGCGGGGAAACAGAGGCGGGGAATCAGATATGGGGAATCAGAGGTGTGGAATCAGAGGTTGGGAATCAGAGGAAGGGAATCAGAGTCGGGGAAACAGAGGCGGGGAATCAGATATGTGGAATCAGAGGTGGCGAATCAAAGGCGGTGAAACAGAGATGGGGAATCAGGGCAGGGAATCAGAGGCAGGGAATCAAACACGGGGAATCAGAGCTGGGGAATCAGAGGCGGGGAATCAGAGTTGGGAATCAGAGGCGGGGAATCAGAGGCGGGGAAACAGAGGCAGGGAAACAGATATGGGGAATCAGAGGTGGGGAATCAGAGGTTGGGAATCAGAGGCAGGGAATCAGAGGCGGGGAATCAGAGGCGGGGAATCAGAGGAAGGGAATCAGATGTGCGGAATCGGAGATGGGGAATCAGAGGCAGGGAATCAGAGGCGGGGAATCAGAGGCGGGGAATCAGAGGCCGGGAATCAGATATGGGGAAACTGAGGCGGGGAATCCGAGGCGGGGAAACAGAGGCGGGGAATCAGATATGGGGAATCAGAGGTGGGGAATCAGAGGTTGGGAATCAGAGGCAGGGAATCAGTGGCTTGGAATCAGATGCAGGGAATCAGATGCGGGGCATCAGAGGCGGGGAATCAGAGCTGGGGAATCAGAGGTGGGGAATCAGATTTGGGGAATCAGAGGTGGGGACTTAGATATTGGGAAACAGAGGCGGGGAATCAGAGGCGGGGAAACAGAGGCGGGGAATCAGATATGGGGAATCAGAGGTGGGGAATCAGAGGCAGGGAATCAGAATCAGAAGCAGGGAATCATAGGCCGGGAATCAGAGGCCGGAATCAGATGATGGGAATCAGAGGCCTGGAATCAGAGGCGGGGAATCAGAGTCAGGGAATCAGATGCGGGGAATCAGAGGCGGGGAATCAGAGCTGGGGAATCAGAGGCGGGGTATTTGAGTAGGGGAATCAGAGGCGGGGAATCAGATATGGGGAAACAGAGGTAGGGAATCAGAGGCGGGGAAACAGAGGCAGGGAATCAGATATGGGGAATCGGAGGCGGGGAATCAGAGGTGGGGAAACATAGGCAGGGAATCGGATGTGCGGAATCAGAGATGGGGAATCAGAGGCCGGGAATCAGAGGTGGTGAATCAGAGATGGGGAATCAGAGGCGGGGAATCAGAGGCAGGGTATCAGACGCGGGGAATCAGAGGTGGGCAATCAGAGGCGGGGAATCAGATATGGGGAGTCAGAGGCGGGGAATCAGAGGCGGGGAAACAGAGGCGGGGAATCAGATATGGGGAATCAGAGGTGGGGCATCAGAGGTTGTGAATCACAGATGGGGAATCAGAGGCGGGGAATCAGAGGCAGGGAATCAGACGCGGGGAATCAGAGGCGGGGATTCAGAGCTGGGGAATCAGAAGCGGGGAATCAGAGTTGGGGAATCAGAGGCGGGGAATCAGATATGGGGAATCAGAGGCAGGGAATCAGAGGCGGGGAATCAGAGGCAGGGAATCAGACGCGGGGAATCTGAGGCGGGGAATCAGAGCTGGGGAATCAGAGGTGGGGAATCAGAGTTGGGGAATCAGAGGCAGGGAATTGGATGTGCGGAATCAGAGATGGGGAATCAGAGGTGGGGAATCAGAGGCGGTGAATCAGAGATGGGGAATCAGAGGCGGGGAATCAGAGGCAGGAAATCAGACACGGGGATTCAGAGGCTGGGAATCAGAGGCAGGGAATCAGACGCGGGGAATCTGAGGCGGGGAATCAGAGCTGGGGAATCTGAGGCAGGGAATCAGAGTTGGGGATTCAGAGGCGGGGAATCAGATATGGGGAAACAGAGGCGGGGAATCATAGGCGGGCAAACAGAGGCGGGGAATTAGATATGGGGAATCAGAGGTAGGGAATCAGAGGTGGTGAATCAGTGATGGGGAATCACAGGCGGGGAATCAGAGGCAGGGAATAGAACGCGGGGAATCAGAGGCAGGGAATCAGAGCTGGGGAATCAGAGGCGGGGAATCATAGTTGGGAATCAGAGGCGGGAATCAGATATGGGGAAACAGAGGCGGGGAATCAGAGGCGGGGAAACAGAGGCAGGGAATCAGATATGGGGAATCGGATGCAGGGAATCAGAGGCGGGGAATCAGAGCTGGGGAATCAGAGGCGGGGAATCAGAGTTGGGGCATCAGAGGTGGGGAATTAGATATAGGGAAACAGAGGCAGGGAATCAGATGCGGGGAAACAGAGGCGGGGAATCAGATATGGGGAATCAGAGTCCGGGAATCAGAGATGGGGATTCAGAGGCGGGGAATGAGATATGGAGAATCAGAGGCGGGGAATAAGAGGCGGGGAAACAGAGGTGGGGAATCAGATATGGGGAATCAGAGGTGGCGAATCAAAGGCGGTGAATCAGAGATGGGGAATCAGAGGCGGGGAATCAGAGGCAGGGAATCAGATGCGGGGAATCAGAGGCGGGGAATCAGATGTGCGGAATCAGAGATGGGGAATCAGAGGCAGGGAATCAGAAGCGGGGAATCAGAGGCCGGGAATCAGAGGCCGGGAATCAGATGCTGGGAATAAGAGGCCGGGAATCAGAGGTGGGGAATCAGAGTCCGGGAATCAGAGATGGGGATTCAGAGGCGGGGAATGAGATATGGAGAATCAGAGGCGGGGAATAAGAGGCGGGGAAACAGAGGTGGGGAATCAGATATGGGGAATCAGAGGTGGCGAATCAAAGGCGGTGAATCAGAGATGGGGAATCAGAGGCGGGGAATCAGAGGCAGGGAATCAGATGCGGGGAATCAGAGGCGGGGAATCAGAGCTGGCGAATCAGAGGCTGGGAATCAGAGGTGTGCAATCAGAGGCGGGGAATCAGATATGGGGAATCAGAGGCGGGGAATCAGAGGCGGGGAAACAGAGGCGGGGAATCAAATATAGGGAATCAGAGGTGGGGAATCAGAGGTTGTGAATCAGAGATGGGGAATCAAGGCGGGGAATCAGAGGCAGGGAATCAGACGCGGGGAAACAGAGGCGGGGATTCAGAGCTAGGGAATCAGAGGCGGGGAATCAGAGTTGGGGAATCTGAGGCAGGGAATCAGATATGGGGAATCAGAGGCGTGGAATCAGAGGCAGGGAATCAGATATGGGGAATCAGAGGCGGGGAATCAGAGGCCGGGAATCAGATATGGGAAAACAGAGGCGGGGAATCCGAGGCGGGGAAACAGAGGCGGGGAATCAGATATGGGGAGTCAGAGGTGGGGAATCAGAGGTTGGGAATCAGAGGCAGGGAATCAGAGGCTTGGAATCAGATGCAGGGTATCAGATGCGGGGAATCAGAGGCGGGGAATCAGAGCTGGGGAATCAGAGGTGGGGAATCAGATTTGGGGAATCAGAGGTGGGGACTTAGATATTGGGAAACAGAGGCGGGGAATCAGAGGCGGGGAAACAGAGGCGGGGAATCAGATATGGGGAATCAGAGGTGGGGAATCAGAGGCAGGGAATGAGATGTGCGGAATCAGAGGCAGGGAATCAGAGGCAGGGAATCAGAATCAGAAGAAGGGAATCAGAGGCCGGGAATCAGAGGCCGGAATCAGATGCTGGGAATCAGAGGCCTGGAATCAGAGGCGGGGAATCAGAGGCAGGGAATCAGATGCGGGGAATCAGAGGTGGGGAATCAGAGCTGGGGAATCAGAGGCGGGGTATTAGAGTTGGGGAATCAGAGGCGGGGAATCAGATATGGGGAAACAGAGGTGGGGAATCAGAGGCGGGGAAACAGAGGCAGGGAATCAGATATGGGGAATCAGAGGTGGGGCATCAGAAGTTGTGAATCACAGATGGGGAATCAGAGGCGGGGAATCAGAGGCAGGGAATCAGACGCGGGGAATCAGAGGCGGGGATTCAGAGCTGGGGAATCAGAAGCGGGGAATCAGATATGGGGAATCAGAGGCAGGGAATCAGAGGCGGGGAATCAGAGGAAGGGAATCAGACGCGGGGAATCTGAGGCGGGGAATCAGAGCTGGGGAATCAGAGGTGGGGAATCAGAGTTGGGGAATCAGAGGCAGGGAATTGGATGTGCGGAATCAGAGAGGGGGAATCAGAGGTGGGGAATCAGAGGCGGTGAATCAGAGATGGGGAATCAGAGGCGGGGAATCAGAGGCAGGAAATCAGACACGGGGATTCAGAGGCTGGGAATCAGACGGGGGGAATCAAAGGCGGGGATCAGAGCTGGGGAATCTGAGGCAGGGAATCAGATTTGGGGATTCAGAGGCGGGGAATCAGATATGGGGAATCTGAGGTGGGGTATCAGAGGTTGTGAATCACAGATGGGGAATCAGAGGCGGGGAATCAGAGGCAGGGAATAGGACGCGGGGAATCAGAGGCAGGGAATCAGAGCTGGGGAATCAGAGGAGGGGATTCATAGTTGGGAATCAGAGGCGGGAATCAGATATGGGGAAACAGAGGCGGGGAATCAGAGGCGGTGAAACAGAGGCGGGGAATCAGATATGGGGAATCGGATGCAGGGAATCAGAGGCGGGGAATCAGAGCTGGGGAATCAGAGGCGGGGAATCAGAGTTGGGGCATCAGAGGTGGGGAATTAGATATAGGGAAACAGAGGCGGGGAATCAGAGGCGGGGAAACAGAGGCGGGGAATCAGATATGGGGAATCAGAGGTGGGGAATCAGAGGCAGGGAATCAGATGTGCGGAATCAGAGATGGGGAATAAGAGGCAGGGAATCAGAATCAGAAGCGGGGAATCAGAGGCCGGGAATCAGAGGCCGGGAATCAGATGCTGGGAATAAGAGGCCGGGAATCAGAGGTGGGGAATCAGATATGGGGAATCAGAGGTGGCGAATCAAAGGCGGTGAATCAGAGATGGGGAATCAGAGGCGGGGAATCAGAGGCAGGGAATCAGATGCGGGGAATCAGAGGCGGGGAATCAGAGCTGGCGAATCAGAGGCTGGGAATCAGAGGTGGGCAATCAGAGGCGGGGAATCAGATATGGGGAATCAGAGGCGGGGAATCAGAGGCGGGGAAACAGAGGCGGGGAATCAAATATAGGGAATCAGAGGTGGGGAATCAGAGGTTGTGAATCAGAGATGGGGAATCAAGGCGGGGAATCAGAGGCAGGGAATCAGACGCGTGGAATCAGAGGCGGGGATTCAGAGCTGGGGAATCAGAGGCGGGGAATCAGAGTTGGGGAATCAGAGGCAGGGAATCAGATATGGGGAATAAGAGGCGGGGAATCAGAGGCGGGGAAACAGAGGCGGGGAATCAGATGTGGGGAAACAGAGGTGGGGAATCAGGGGCAGGAAATCAGTGGCAGGGAATCAGAGGCGGGGAATCAGAGGCGGGGAATCAAAGGCAGGGAATCAGACACGGGGAATCAGAGGCGGGGAATCAGAGATGGGGAATCAGAGGCGGGGAATCAGAGGCAGGGAATCGGATGCCGGGAATCAGAGTCGGGGAATCAGAGCTGGGGAATCAGAGGCGGGGAATCAGAGTTGGGGAATCAGAGGCGGGGAATCAGATATGGGGAAATAGAGGCGGGGAATCAGATATGGGGAATCAGAGGTGTGGAATCAGAGGTTGGGAATCAGAGGCAGGGAATCAGAGTCGGGGAAACAGAGGCCGGGAATCAGATATGGGGAATCAGAGGTGGCGAATCAAAGGCGGTGAAACAGAGATGGGGAATCAGGGCAGGGAATCAGAGGCAGGGAATCAAACACGGGGAATCAGAGCTGGGGAATCAGAGGCGGGGAATCAGAGTTGGGAATCAGAGGCGGGGAATCAGAGGCGGGGAAACAGAGGCAGGGAATCAGATATGGGGAATCAGAGGCAGGGAATCAGAATCAGAAGAAGGGAATCAGAGGCCGGGAATCAGAGGCCGGAATCAGATGCTGGGAATCAGAGGCCTGGAATCAGAGGCGGGGAATCAGAGGCAGGGAATCAGATGCGGGGAATCAGAGGCGGGGAATCAGAGCTGGGGAATCAGAGGCGGGGTATTAGAGTTGGGGAATCAGAGGCGGGGAATCAGATATGGGGAAACAGAGGTGGGGAATCAGAGGCAGGGAAACAGAGGCAGGGAATCAGATATGGGGAATCAGAGGTGGGGCATCAGAGGTTGTGAATCACAGATGGGGAATCAGAGGCGGGGAATCAGAGGCAGGGAATCAGACGCGGGGAATCAGAGGCGGGGATTCAGAGCTGGGGAATCAGAAGCGGGGAATCAGAGTTGGGGAATCAGAGGCGGGGAATCAGATATGGGGAATCAGAGGCAGGGAATCAGAGGCGGGGAATCAGAGGCAGGGAATCAGACGCGGGGAATCTGAGGCGGGGAATCAGAGCTGGGGAATCAGAGGTGGGGAATCAGAGTTGGGGAATCAGAGGCAGGGAATTGGATGTGCGGAATCAGAGAGGGAGAATCAGAGGTGGGGATTCAGAGGCGGTGAATCAGAGATGGGGAATCAGAGGCGGGGAATCAGAGGCAGGAAATCAGACACGGGGATTCAGAGGCTGGGAATCAGACGGGGGGAATCAAAGGTGGGGAATCAGAGCTGGGGAATCTGAGGCAGGGAATCAGAGTTGGGGATTCAGAGGCGGGGAATCAGATATGGGGAAACAGAGGCGGGGAATCAGAGGCGGGCAAACAGAGGCGGGGAATTAGATATGGGGAATCAGAGGTAGGGAATCAGAGGTGGTGAATCAGTGATGGGGAATCACAGGCGGGGAATCAGAGGCAGGGAATAGGACGCGGGGAATCAGAGGCAGGGAATCAGAGCTGGGGAATCAGAGGAGGGGATTCATAGTTGGGAATCAGAGGCGGGAATCAGATATGGGGAAACAGAGGCGGGGAATCAGAGGCGGTGAAACAGAGGCGGGGAATCAGATATGGGGAATCGGATGCAGGGAATCAGAGGCGGGGAATCAGAGCTGGGGAATCAGAGGCGGGGAATCAGAGTTGGGCATCAGAGGTGGGGAATTAGATATAGGGAAACAGAGGCGGGGAATCAGAGGCGGGGAAACAGAGGCGGGGAATCAGATATGGGGAATCAGAGGTGGGGAATCAGAGGCAGGGAATCAGATGTGCGGAATCAGAGATGGGGAATAAGAGGCAGGGAATCAGAATCAGAAGCGGGGAATCAGAGGCCGGGAATCAGAGGCCGGGAATCAGATGCTGGGAATAAGAGGCTGGGAATCAGAGGTGGGGAATCAGATATGGGGAATCAGAGGTGGCGAATCAAAGGCGGTGAATCAGAGATGGGGAATCAGAGGCGGGGAATCAGAGGCAGGGAATCAGATGCGGGGAATCAGAGGCGGGGAATCAGAGCTGACGAATCAGAGGCTGGGAATCAGAGGTGGGCAATCAGAGGCGGGGAATCAGATATGGGGAATCAGAGGCGGGGAATCAGAGGCGGGGAAACAGAGGCGGGGAATCAAATATAGGGAATCAGAGGTGGGGAATCAGAGGTTGTGAATCAGAGATGGGGAATCAAGGCGGGGAATCAGAGGCAGGGAATCAGACGCGGGGAATCAGAGGCGGGGATTCAGAGCTGGGGAATCAGAGGCGGGAAATCAGAGTTGGGGAATCAGAGGCAGGGAATCAGATATGGGGAATCAGAGGCGGGGAATCAGAGGCGGGGAAACAGAGGCGGGGAATCAGATGTGGGGAATCAGAGGTGGGGAATCAGGGGCAGGGAATCAGTGGCAGGGAATCAGAGGCGGGGAATCAGAGGCGGGGAATCAAAGGCAGGGAATCAGACACGGGGAATCAAAGGCAGGGAATCAGAGATGGGGAATCAGAGGCGGGGAAACAGAGGCAGGGAATCGGATGCCGGGAATCAGAGTCGGGGAATCAGAGCTGGGGAATCAGAGGCGGGGAATCAGAGTTGGGGAATCAGAGGCGGGGAATCAGAGGTGGGGAATCAGATATGGGGAATCAGAGGTGGCGAATCAAAGGCGGTGAATCAGAGATGGGGAATCAGAGGCGGGGAATCAGAGGCAGGGAATCAGATGCGGGGAATCAGAGGCAGGGAATCAGAGCTGGCGAATCAGAGGCTGGGAATCAGAGGTGGGCAATCAGAGGCGGGGAATCAGATATGGGGAATCAGAGGCGGGGAATCAGAGGCGGGGAAACAGAGGCGGGGAATCAAATATAGGGAATCAGAGGTGGGGAATCAGAGGTTGTGAATCAGAGATGGGGAATCAAGGCGGGGAATCAGAGGCAGGGAATCAGACGCGGGGAATCAGAGGCGGGGATTCAGAGCTGGGGAATCAGAGGCGGGGAATCAGAGTTGGGGAATCAGAGGCAGGGAATCAGATATGGGGAATCAGAGGCGGGGAATCAGAGGCGGGGAAACAGAGGCAGGGAATCAGATGTGGGGAATCAGAGGTGGGGAATCAGGGGCAGGGAATCAGTGGCAGGGAATCAGAGGCGGGGAATCAGAGGCGGGGAATCAAAGGCAGGGAATCAGACACGGGGAATCAGAGGCGGGGAATCAGAGATGGGGAATCAGAGGCGGGGAATCAGAGGCAGTGAATCGGATGCCGGGAATCAGAGTCGGGGAATCAGAGCTGGGGAATCAGAGGCGGGGAATCAGAGTTGGGGAATCAGAGGCGGGGAATCAGATATGGGGAAATAGAGGCGGGGAATCAGATATGGGGAATCAGAGGTGTGGAATCATAGGTTGGGAATCAGAGGCAGGGAATCAGAGTCGGGGAAACAGAGGCGGGGAATCAGATATGGGGAATCAGAGGTGGCGAATCAAAGGCGGTGAAACAGAGATGGGGAATCAGGGCAGGGAATCAGAGGCAGGGAATCAAACACGGGGAATCAGAGCTGGGGAATCAGAGGCGGGGAATCAGAGTTGGGAATCAGAGGCGGGGAATCTGAGGCGGGGAAACAGAGGCGGGGAATCAGATATGGGGAATCAGAGGTGGGGAATCCGAGGTTGGGAATCAGAGGCGTGGAATCAGAGGTGGGGAAAGAGATGTGGGGAAACAGGCGGGTAAACAGAAGCGGGTAAACATAGCTGCATAAATAGAGGCAGCGAAAGAGATGGGCGAAACATAGTGGTTGGAACTTGTGTGTTGAAAATTAGGTACACAGAACAGATCAAACAGAGTTGTTGAAATTGAGGGAGGGAAAGAGAGGCACAGAAAGAGTGGAGGGGAAAGAGTGCAGTCAAAATAGAGGCGTAGAGACAGAGGTGGGGAATCAGAGGCGGGGATTCAGAGGCAGGGAATCAGAGGCAGGGAATCAGATGAAGGGAATCTGATGCAGGGAATCTGAGGCAGGGAATCTGAGGCAGGGAATCGGAGGCAGGGAATCTGAGGCAGGGAATCAGTAAAAAGTTATCAGAGGCAGGGTATCAGAGGCGGAGAATCAGAGGTGGGGATTCAGAAGTGGGGAATCAGAGGTGGGGAATCAGAGGCAGGGAATCAGAAGCAGGGAAGCAGAGGCCGGGAATCAGAGGCCGGGAATCAGATGCTGGGAATAAGAGGCCGGGAATCAGAGGAGGGGAATCAGAGTCCGGGAATCAGAGATGGGGATTCAGAGGCAGGGAATGAGATATGGAGAATCAGAGGCGGGGAATCAGAGGCGGGGAAACAGAGGTGGGGAATCAGATATGGGGAATCAGAGGTGGCGAATCAAAGGCGGTGAATCACAGATGGGGAATCAGAGGCGGGGAATCAGAGGCAGGGAATCAGACGCGGGGAATCAGAGGCGGGGATTCAGAGCTGGGGAATCAGAAGCGGGGAATCAGAGTTGGGGAATCAGAGGCGGGGAATCAGATATGGGGAATCAGAGGCAGGGAATCAGAGGCGGGGAATCAGAGGCAGGGAATCAGACGCGGGGAATCTGAGGCGGGGAATCAGAGCTGGGGAATCAGAGGTGGGGAATCAGAGTTGGGGAATCAGAGGCAGGGAATTGGATGTGCGGAATCAGAGAGGGAGAATCAGAGGTGGGGATTCAGAGGCGGTGAATCAGAGATGGGGAATCAGAGGCGGGGAATCAGAGGCAGGAAATCAGACACGGGGATTCAGAGGCTGGGAATCAGACGGGGGGAATCAAAGGTGGGGAATCAGAGCTGGGGAATCTGAGGCAGGGAATCAGAGTTGGGGATTCAGAGGCGGGGAATCAGATATGGGGAAACAGAGGCGGGGAATCAGAGGCGGGCAAACAGAGGCGGGGAATTAGATATGGGGAATCAGAGGTAGGGAATCAGAGGTGGTGAATCAGTGATGGGGAATCACAGGCGGGGAATCAGAGGCAGGGAATAGGACGCGGGGAATCAGAGGCAGGGAATCAGAGCTGGGGAATCAGAGGAGGGGATTCATAGTTGGGAATCAGAGGCGGGAATCAGATATGGGGAAACAGAGGCGGGGAATCAGAGGCGGTGAAACAGAGGCGGGGAATCAGATATGGGGAATCGGATGCAGGGAATCAGAGGCGGGGAATCAGAGCTGGGGAATCAGAGGCGGGGAATCAGAGTTGGGCATCAGAGGTGGGGAATTAGATATAGGGAAACAGAGGCGGGGAATCAGAGGCGGGGAAACAGAGGCGGGGAATCAGATATGGGGAATCAGAGGTGGGGAATCAGAGGCAGGGAATCAGATGTGCGGAATCAGAGATGGGGAATAAGAGGCAGGGAATCAGAATCAGAAGCGGGGAATCAGAGGCCGGGAATCAGAGGCCGGGAATCAGATGCTGGGAATAAGAGGCTGGGAATCAGAGGTGGGGAATCAGATATGGGGAATCAGAGGTGGCGAATCAAAGGCGTTGAATCAGAGATGGGGAATCAGAGGCGGGGAATCAGAGGCAGGGAATCAGATGCGGGGAATCAGAGGCGGGGAATCAGAGCTGGCGAATCAGAGGCTGGGAATCAGAGGTGGGCAATCAGAGGCGGGGAATCAGATATGGGGAATCAGAGGCGGGGAATCAGAGGCGGGGAAACAGAGGCGGGGAATCAAATATAGGGAATCAGAGGTGGGGAATCAGAGGTTGTGAATCAGAGATGGGGAATCAAGGCGGGGAATCAGAGGCAGGGAATCAGACGCGGGGAATCAGAGGCGGGGATTCAGAGCTGGGGAATCAGAGGCGGGAAATCAGAGTTGGGGAATCAGAGGCAGGGAATCAGATATGGGGAATCAGAGGCGGGGAATCAGAGGCGGGGAAACAGAGGCGGGGAATCAGATGTGGGGAATCAGAGGTGGGGAATCAGGGGCAGGGAATCAGTGGCAGGGAATCAGAGGCGGGGAATCAGAGGCGGGGAATCAAAGGCAGGGAATCAGACACGGGGAATCAAAGGCAGGGAATCAGAGATGGGGAATCAGAGGCGGGGAAACAGAGGCAGGGAATCGGATGCCGGGAATCAGAGTCGGGGAATCAGAGCTGGGGAATCAGAGGCGGGGAATCAGAGTTGGGGAATCAGAGGCGGGGAATCAGAGGTGGGGAATCAGATATGGGGAATCAGAGGTGGCGAATCAAAGGCGGTGAATCAGAGATGGGGAATCAGAGGCGGGGAATCAGAGGCAGGGAATCAGATGCGGGGAATCAGAGGCGGGGAATCAGAGCTGGCGAATCAGAGGCTGGGAATCAGAGGTGGGCAATCAGAGGCGGGGAATCAGATATGGGGAATCAGAGGCGGGGAATCAGAGGCGGGGAAACAGAGGCGGGGAATCAAATATAGGGAATCAGAGGTGGGGAATCAGAGGTTGTGAATCAGAGATGGGGAATCAAGGCGGGGAATCAGAGGCAGGGAATCAGACGCGGGGAATCAGAGGCGGGGATTCAGAGCTGGGGAATCAGAGGCGGGGAATCAGAGTTGGGGAATCAGAGGCAGGGAATCAGATATGGGGAATCAGAGGCGGGGAATCAGAGGCGGGGAAACAGAGGCAGGGAATCAGATGTGGGGAATCAGAGGTGGGGAATCAGGGGCAGGGAATCAGTGGCAGGGAATCAGAGGCGGGGAATCAGAGGCGGGGAATCAAAGGCAGGGAATCAGACACGGGGAATCAGAGGCGGGGAATCAGAGATGGGGAATCAGAGGCGGGGAATCAGAGGCAGGGAATCGGATGCCGGGAATCAGAGTCGGGGAATCAGAGCTGGGGAATCAGAGGCGGGGAATCAGAGTTGGGGAATCAGAGGCGGGGAATCAGATATGGGGAAATAGAGGCGGGGAATCAGATATGGGGAATCAGAGGTGTGGAATCATAGGTTGGGAATCAGAGGCAGGGAATCAGAGTCGGGGAAACAGAGGCGGGGAATCAGATATGGGGAATCAGAGGTGGCGAATCAAAGGCGGTGAAACAGAGATGGGGAATCAGGGCAGGGAATCAGAGGCAGGGAATCAAACACGGGGAATCAGAGCTGGGGAATCAGAGGCGGGGAATCAGAGTTGGGAATCAGAGGCGGGGAATCTGAGGCGGGGAAACAGAGGCGGGGAATCAGATATGGGGAATCAGAGGTGGGGAATCCGAGGTTGGGAATCAGAGGCGTGGAATCAGAGGTGGGGAAAGAGATGTGGGGAAACAGGCGGGTAAACAGAAGCGGGTAAACATAGCTGCATAAATAGAGGCAGCGAAAGAGATGGGCGAAACATAGTGGTTGGAACTTGTGTGTTGAAAATTAGGTACACAGAACAGATCAAACAGAGTTGTTGAAATTGAGGGAGGGAAAGAGAGGCACAGAAAGAGTGGAGGGGAAAGAGTGCAGTCAAAATAGAGGCGTAGAGACAGAGGTGGGGAATCAGAGGCGGGGATTCAGAGGCAGGGAATCAGAGGCAGGGAATCAGATGAAGGGAATCTGATGCAGGGAATCTGAGGCAGGTAATCTGAGGCAGGGAATCGGAGGCAGGGAATCTGAGGCAGGGAATCAGTAAAAAGTTATCAGAGGCAGGGTATCAGAGGCGGAGAATCAGAGGTGGGGATTCAGAAGTGGGGAATCAGAGGTGGGGAATCAGAGGCAGGGAATCAGAAGCAGGGAAGCAGAGGCCGGGAATCAGAGGCCGGGAATCAGATGCTGGGAATAAGAGGCCGGGAATCAGAGGAGGGGAATCAGAGTCCGGGAATCAGAGATGGGGATTCAGAGGCAGGGAATGAGATATGGAGAATCAGAGGCGGGGAATCAGAGGCGGGGAAACAGAGGTGGGGAATCAGATATGGGGAATCAGAGGTGGCGAATCAAAGGCGGTGAATCAGAGATGGGGAATCAGAGGCGGGGAATCAGAGGCAGGGAATCAGATGCGGGGAATCAGAGGCGGGGAATCAGAGCTGGCGAATCAGAGGCTGGGAATCAGAGGTGGGCAATCAGAGGCGGGGAATCAGATATGGGGAATCAGAGGCGGGGAATCAGAGGTGGGGATACAGAGGCGGGGAATCAAATATAGGGAATCAGAGGTGGAGAATCAGAGGTTGTGAATCAGAGATGGGGAATCAAGGCGGGGAATCAGAGGCAGGGAATCAGACGCGGGGAATCAGAGGCGGGGATTCAGAGCTGGGGAATCAGAGGCGGGGAATCAGAGTTGGGGAATCAGAGGCAGGGAATCAGATATGGGGAATCAGATGCGGGGAATCAGAGGCCGGGAATCAGATATGGGGAAACAGAGGCGGGGAATCCGAGGCGGGGAAACAGAGGCGGGGAATCAGATATGGGGAATCAGAGGTGGGGAATCAGAGGTTGGGAATCAGAGGCAGGGAATCAGAGGCTTGGAATCAGATGCAGGGTATCAGATGCGGGGAATCAGAGGCGGGGAATCAGAGGTGGGGAATCAGAGGTGGGGAATCAGATTTGGGGAATCAGAGGTGGGGACTTAGATATTGGGAAACAGAGGCGGGGAATCAGAGGCGGGGAAACAGAGGCGGGGAATCAGATATGGGGAATCAGAGGTGGGGAATCAGAGGCAGGGAATCAGATGTGCGGAATCAGAGATGGGGAATCAGAGGCAGGGAATCAGAATCAGAAGCAGGGAATCAGAGGCCGGGAATCAGAGGCCGGAATCAGATGCTGGGAATCAGAGGCCTGGAATCAGAGGCGGGGAATCAGAGGCGGGGAATCAGAGCTGGGGAATCAGAGGCGGGGTATTAGAGTTGGGGAATCAGAGGCGGGGAATCAGATATGGGGAAACAGAGGTGGGGAATCAGAGGCGGGGAAACAGATGCAGGGAATCAGATATGGGGAATCAGAGGCGGGGAATCAGAGGTGGGGAATCATAGGCAGGGAATCGGATGTGCGGAATCAGAGATGGGGAATCAGAGGCCGGGAATCAGAGGTGGTGAATCAGAGATGGGGAATCAGAGGCTGGGAATCAGAGGCAGGGAATCAGACGCGGGGATTCAGAGGTGGGCAATCAGAGGCGGGGAATCAGATATGGGGAATCAGAGGCGGGGAATCAGAGGCGGGGAAATAGAGGCGGGGAATCAGATATGGGGAATGAGAGGTGGGGCATCAGAGGTTGTGAATCACAGATGGGGAATCAGAGGCGGGGAATCAGAGGCAGGGAATCAGACGCGGGGAATCAGAGGCGGGGATTCAGAGCTGGGGAATCAGAGGCGGGGAATCAGAGTTGGGGAATCAGAGGCGGGGAATCAGATATGGGGAATCAGAGGCAGGGAATCAGAGGCGGGAAAACAGAGGCGGGGAATCAGATATGGGGAATCAGAGGCGGGGTATCAGAGCTGGGGAATCAGAGGTGGCGAATCAGAGTTGGGGAATCAGAGGCAGGGAATTGGATGTGCGGAATCAGAGATGGGGAATCAGAGGTGGGGAATCAGAGGCGGTGAATCAGAGATGGGGAATCAGAGGCGGGGAATCAGAGGCAGGAAATCAGACACGGGGATTCAGAGGCTGGGAATCAGACGGGGGGAATCAAAGGCGGGGAATCAGAGCTGGGGAATCTGAGGCAGGGAATCAGAGTTGGGGATTCAGAGGCGGGGAATCAGATATGGGGAAACAGAGGCGGGGAATCAGAGGCGGGAAAACAGAGGCGGGGAATTAGATATGGGGAATCAGAGGTGGGGAATCAGAGGTGGTGAATCAGTGATGGGGAATCACAGGCGGGGAATCAGAGGCAGGGAATAGAACGCGGGGAATCAGAGGCAGGGAATCAGAGCTGGGGAATCAGAGGCGGGGAATCATAGTTGGGAATCAGAGGCGGGGAATCAGATATGGGGAAACAGAGGCGGGGAATCAGTGGCGGGGAAACAGAGGCGGGGAATCAGATATGGGGAATCGGATGCAGGGAATCAGAGGCGGGGAATCAGAGCTGGGGAATCAGAGGCGGGGAATCAGAGTTGGGGCATCAGAGGTGGGGAATTAGATATAGGGAAACAGAGGCGGGGAATCAGAGGCGGGGAAACAGAGGCGGGGAAACAGAGGCGGGGAATCGGATATGGGGAATCAGAGGTGGGGAATCCGAGGTTGGGAATCAGAGGCAGGGAATCAGAGGCGGGGAATAAGAGGCGGGGAATCAGAGGAAGGGAATCAGATGTGCGGAATCGGAGATGGGGAATCAGAGGCAGGGAATCAGAGGCGGGGAATCAGAGGCGGGGAATCAGAGGCCGGGAATCAGATATGGGGAAACAGAGGCGGGGAATCCGAGGCGGGGAAACAGAGGCGGGGAATCAGATATGGGGAATCAGAGGTGGGGAATCAGAGGTTGGGAATCAGAGGCAGGGTATCAGAGGCTTGGAATCAGATGCAGGGAATCAGATGCGGGGAATCAGAGGCGGGGAATCAGAGCTGGGGAATCAGAGGTGGGGAATCAGAGGCGGGGAAACCCAGGCGGGGAATCAGATATGGGGAATCAGAGGTGGGGAATCAGAGGCAAGGAATCAGATGTGCGGAATCAGAGATGGGGAATCAGAGGCAGGGAATCAGAATCAGAAGCAGGGAATCAGAGGCCGGGAATCAGAGGCCGGAATCAGAGGCGGGGAATCAGCGGCAGGGAATCAGATGCGGGGAATCAGAGGCAAGGAATCAGAGCTGGGGAATCAGAGGCGGGGTATTAGAGTTGGGGAATCAGAGGCGGGGAATCAGATATGGGGAAACAGAGGTGGGGAATCAGAGGCGGGGAAACAGAGGCAGGGAATCAGATATGGGGAATCAGAGGCGGGTAATCAGAGGTGGGGAATCATAGGCAGGGAATCGGATGTGCGGAATCAGAGATGGGGAATAAGAGGCCGGGAATCAGAGGTGGTGAATCAGAGATGGGGAATCAGAGGCGGGGAATCAGAGGCAGGGAATCAGACGCGGGGAATCAGAGGTGGGCAATCAGAGGCGGGGAATCAGATATGGGGAATCAGAGGCGGGGAATCAGAGGCGGGGAAACAGAGGCGGGGAATCAGATATGGGGAATCAGAGGTGGGGCATCAGAGGTTGTGAATCACAGATGGGGAATCAGAGGCGGGGAATCAGAGTTGGGGAATCAGAGGCGGGGAATCAGATATGGGGAATCAGAGGCAGGGAATCAGAGGCGGGAAAACAGAGGCGGGGAATCAGATATGGGGAATCAGAGGCGGGGAATCAGAGGCAGGGAATCAGACACGGGGAATCAGAGGCGGGAAATCAGAGATGGGGAATCAGAGGCGGGGAATCAGAGGCAGGGAATCGGATGCCGGGAATCAGAGGCGGGAAATCAGAGCTGGGGAATCAGAGGCTGGGAATCAGAGGGGGGGAAACAGAGGCGGGGAATAAGATATGGAGAATCAGAGGTGGGGAATCAGGGGCGGGGAATCAGTGGCAGGGAATCAGAGGCGGGGAATCAGAGGCGGGGAATCAAAGGAAGGGAATCAGACACGGGGAATCAGAGGTGGGGAATCAGAGATGGGGAATCAGAGGCGGGGAATCACAGGCAGGGAATCAGACGCGGGGAATCAGAGGCGGGGAATCAGAGCTGGGGAATCAGAGGTGTGGAATCAGAGTCGGGGAATCAGAGGCAGGGAATCGGTTGTGCGGAATCAGAGATGGGGAATCAGATGTGGGGAATCAGAGGCAAGAAATCAGACGGGGATTCAGAGGCTGGGAATCAGACGGGGGGAATCAAAGGCTGGGAATCAGAGCTGGTGAATCAGAGGCAGGGAATCAGAGTTGGGGATTCAGAGGCGGGGAATCAGATATGGGGAAACAGAGGCGGGGAATGAGAGGCAGGCAAGCAGAGGCGGGGAATTAGATATGGGGAATCAGAGGTGGGGAATCAGAGGTGGTGAATCAGAGATGGGGAATCACAGGAGGGGAATCAGAGTCAGCGAATAGAACGCGGGGAATCAGAGGCAGGGAATCAGAGCTGGGGAATCAGAGGCGGGGAATCAGATATGGGGAAACAGAGGCGGGGAATCAGAGGCGGGGAAACAGAGGCGGGGAATCAGACATGGGGAATCGGTTGCGGGGAATCAGAGGCGGGGAATAAGAGCTGGGGAATCAGAGGCGGGGAATCAGAGTTGGGGCATCAGAGGTGGGGAATTAGATATGGGGAAACAGAGGCGGGGAATCAGAGGCGGGGAAACAGAGGCGGGGAATCAGATATGGGGAATCAGAGGTGGGGAATCAGAGGCAGGGAATCAGATGTGCGGAATCAGAGATGGGGAATCAGAGGCAGGGAATCAGAATCAGAAGCGGGGAATCAGAGGCCGGGAATAAGAGGCCGGGAATCAGATGCTGGGAATAAGAGGCCGGGAATCAGAGGTGGGGAATCAGAGTCCGGGAATCAGAGATGGGGATTCAGAGGCGGGGAATGAGATATGGAGAATCAGAGGCGGGGAATCAGAGGCGGGGATACAGAGGTGGGGAATCAGATATGGAGAATCAGAGGTGGGGAATCAAAGGCGGTGAATCAGAGATGGGGAATCAGAGGCGGGGAATCAGAGGCAGGGAATCCGATGCGGGGATTCAGAGGCGGGGAATCAGAGCTGGCGAATCAGAGGCGGGGAATCAGAGGTGGGCAATCAGAGCCGGGGAATCAGATATGGGGAATCAGAGGCGGGGAATCAGAGGCGGGGAAACAGAGGCGGGGAATCAGATATGGGGAATCAGAGGTGGGGAATCAGAGGTTGTGAATCAGAGATGGGGAATCAAGGCGGGGAATCAGAGTTGTGGAATCAGAGGCAGGGAATCAGATATGGGGAATCAGAGGCGGGGAATCAGAGGCGGGGAAACAGAGGCGGGGAATCAGATATGGGGAATCAGAGGTGGGGAATCAGGGGCAGGGAATCAGTGGCAGGGAATCAGAGGCGGGGAATCTGAGGCGGGGAATCAGAGGCAGGGAATCAGACACGGGGAATCAGAGGCGGGGAATCAGAGATGGCGAATCAGAGGCGGGGAATCAGAGGCAGGGAATCGGACGCCGGGAATCAGAGGCGGGGAATCAGAGTTGGGGAATCAGAGGCGGGGAATCAGAGTTGGGGAATCAGAGGCGGGGATTCAGATATGGGGAAATAGAGGCGGGGAATCAGATATGGGGAATCAGAGGTGTGGAATCAGAGGTTGGGAATCAGAGGCAGGGAATCAGAGGCGGGGAAACAGAGGCGGGGAATCAGATATGGGGAATCAGAGGTGGCGAATCAAAGGCGGTGAAACAGAGATGGGGAATCAGGGCAGGGAATCAGAGGCAGGGAATCAGAGCTGGGGAAACAGAGGCGGGGAATCAGATATGGGGAATCAGAGGTGGGGAATCAGGGGCGGGGAATCAGTGGCAGGGAATCAGAGCTGGGGAATCAGAGGTGGGGAATCAGAGCTGGGGAAACAGAGGCGGGGAATCAGATATGGGGAATCAGAGGTGGGGAATCAGGGGCGGGGAATCAGTGGCAGGGAATCAGAGGCCGGGAATAAAAGGCGGGGAATCAGAGCTGGGGAATAAGAGGCGGGGAATCAGAGTTGGGGAATCAGAGGAGGGGAATCAGATATGGGGAAACAGAGGCCGGGAATCAGAGGCAGGGAATCGGATGTGCGGAATCAGAGATGGGGAATCAGAGGCGGGGAATCAGAGGTGGGGAAACAGAGGCGGGGAATCAGATATGGGGAATCAGAGGTGGGGAATCAGGGGCAGGGAATCAGTGGCAGGGAATCAGACGCGGGGAATCAGAGGCGTGGAATCAGAGACGGGGAATCAGAGGCGGGGAATCAGATATGGGGAATCAGAGGTGGGGAATTAGAGGTTGCGAATCAGAGGCGGGGAATCAGAGGCTGGGAATCAGAGGCAGGGAATCGGATGTGCGGAATCAGAGATGGGGAATCAGAGGTGGGGATTCAGAGGTGGTGAATCAGAGAAGGGGAATCAGAGGCTGGGAATCAGAGGCAGGGAATCAGACGCAGGGAATCAGAGGCGGGGAATCATAGCTGGCGAATTAGAGGAGGGGAATCAGAGTTGGGGAAACAGAGGCGGGGAATCAGATATCGGGAAACAGAGGCGGGGAATCAGAGGCGGGGAAACAGAGGCGGGGAATCAGATATGGGGAATCAGAGGTGGGGAATCAGAGGCAGGGAATCAGATGTGCGGAATCAGAGATGGGGAATCAGAGGCAGGGAATCAGAATCAGAAGCAGGGAATCAGTGGCAGGTAATCAGAGGCCGGGAATAAAAGGCGGGGAATCAGAGGCAGGGAATCGGATGTGCGGAATCAGAGATGGGGAATCAGAGGTGGGGATTCAGAGGAGGTGAATCAGAGAAGGGGAATCAGAGGCTGGGAATCAGAGGCAGGGAATCAGAAGCAGGGAATCAGAGGCGGGGAATCATAGCTGGCGAATTAGAGGAGGGGAATCAGAGTTGGGGAATCAGAGGCGGGGAATCAGATATGGGGTAACAGAGGCGGGGAATCAGAGGTGGGGAAACAGAGGCGGGGAATCAGATATGGGGAATCAGAGGTGGGGAATCAGGGGCAGGGAATCAGTGGCAGGGAATCAGACGCGGGGAATCAGAGGCGGGGAATCAGAGGCGGGGAATCAGAGGCGGGGAATCAGAGGCAGGGAATCGGATGTGCGGAATCAGAGATGGGGAATCAGAGGTGGGGATTCAGAGGTGGTGAATCAGAGAAGGGGAATCAGAGGCTGGGAATCAGAGGCAGGGAATCAGACGCAGGGAATCAGAGGCGGGGAATCATAGCTGGCGAATTAGAGGAGGGGAATCAGAGTTGGGGAAACAGAGGCGGGGAATCAGATATGGGGAATCAGAGGTGGGGAATCAGGGGCAGGGAATCAGTGGCAGGGAATCAGAGGCGGGGAATCAGAGACGGGGAATCAGAGGCAGGGAATCAGACACGGGGAATCAGAGGCGGGGAATCAGAGATGGGGAATCAGAGGCGGGGAATCAGAGGCAGGGAATCAGAGGCCGGGAATCAGATGCTGGGAATAAGAGGCCGGGAATCAGAGGTGGGGAAACAGAGGCGGGGAATCAGATATGGGGAATCAGAGGTGGGGAATCAGAGGCGGGGAATCAGTGGCAGGGAATCAGAGGCCGGGAATAAAAGGCGGGGAATCAAAGCTGGGGAATCAGAGGCGGGGAATCAGAGTTGGGGAATCAGAGGAGGGGAATCAGATATGGGGAAACAGAGGCCGGGAATCAGAGGCAGGCAAACAGAGGCGGGGAATCAGATATGGGAAATCAGAGGTGGGGAATTAGAGGTTGCGAATCAGAGGCGGGATATCAGAGGCGGGGAATCAGAGGCAGGGAAACGGATGTGCGGAATCAGAGATGGGGAATCAGACGGGGGGAATCAAAGGCGGGGAATCAGAGCTGGGGAATCAGAGGCAGGGAATCAGAGGCGGGGAATCAGATATGGGGAATCAGAGGCTGGGATTCAGAGGCGGGGAATCAGAGGCAGGGAATCAGACACGGGGAATCAGAGGTGGGGAATCAGAGATGGGGAATTAGAGGCGGGGAATCAGAGGCAGGGAATCAGATGCGGGGAAAAAGAGGCAGGGAATCAGATATGGGGAATCAGAGGTGGGGAATCAGGGGCAGGGATTCAGTGTCAGGGAATCAGAGGCGGGGAATCAGAGGCGGGGAATCAGAGGCAGGGAATCAGACACGGGGAATAAGAGGCGGGGAATCAGAGATGGGGAATCAGAGGCGGGGAATCAGAGGCAGGGAATCGGACGCCGGGAATCAGAGTCGGGGAATCAGAGCTGGGGAATCAGAGGCGGGGAATCAGAGTTGGGGAATCAGAGGCGGGGATTCAGATATGGGGAAATAGAGGCGGGGAATCAGATATGGGGAATCAGAGGTGTGGAATCAGAGGTTGGGAATCAGAGGAAGGGAATCAGAGTCGGGGAAACAGAGGCGGGGAATCAGATATGTGGAATCAGAGGTGGCGAATCAAAGGCGGTGAAACAGAGATGGGGAATCAGGGCAGGGAATCAGAGGCAGGGAATCAAACACGGGGAATCAGAGCTGGGGAATCAGAGGCGGGGAATCAGAGTTGGGAATCAGAGGCGGGGAATCAGAGGCGGGGAAACAGAGGCGGGGAATCAAATATGGGGAATCAGAGGTGGGGAATCAGAGGTTGGGAATAAGAGGCAGGGAATCGGAGATGGGGAATCAGAGGCAGGGAATCAGAGGCGGGGAATCAGAGGCGGGGAATCAGAGGCCGGGAATCAGATATGGGGAAACTGAAGCGGGGAATCCGAGGCGGGGAAACAGAGGCGGGGAATCAGATATGGGGAATCAGAGGTGGGGAATCAGAGGTTGGGAATCAGAGGCAGGGAATCAGAGGCTTGGAATCAGATGCAGGGAATCAGATGCGGGGAATCAGAGGCGGGGTATCAGAGGTGGGGAATCAGAGGTGGGGAATCAGATTTGGGGAATCAGAGGTGGGGACTTAGATATTGGGAAACAGAGGCGGGGAATCAGAGGCGGGGAAACAGAGGCGGGGAATCAGATATGGGGAATCAGAGGTGGGGAATCAGAGGCAGGGAATCAGATGTGCGGAATCAGAGATGGGGAATCAGAGGCAGGGAATCAGAATCAGAAGCAGGGAATCAGAGGCCGGGAATCAGAGGCCGGAATCAGATGATGGGAATCAGAGGCCTGGAATCAGAGGCGGGGAATCAGAGGCAGGGAATCAGATGCGGGGAATCAGAGGCGGGGAATCAGAGCTGGGGAATCAGAGGCGGGGTATTAGAGTTGGGGAATCAGAGGCGGGGAATCAGATATGGGGAAACAGAGGCGGGGAATCAGAGGCGGGGAAACAGAGGCAGGGAATCAGATATGGGGAATCAGAGGTGGGGCATCAGAGGTTGTGAATCACAGATGGGGAATCAGAGGCGGGGAATCAGAGGCAGGGAATCAGAAGCGGGGAATCAGAGTTGGGGAATCAGAGGCGGGGAATCAGATATGGGGAATCAGAGGCAGGGATTCAGAGGCGGGGAATCAGAGGCAGGGAATCAGACGCGGGGAATATGAGGCGGGGAATCAGAGCTGGGGAATCAGAGGTGGGGAATCAGAGTTGGGGAATCATAGGCAGGGAATCGGATGTGCGGAATCAGAGATGGGGAATCAGAGGCCGGGAATCAGAGGTGGTGAATCAGAGATGGGAAATCAGAGGCGGGGAATCAGAGGCAGGGTATCAGACGCGGGGAATCAGAGGTGGGCAATCAGAGGCGGGGAATCAGATATGGGGAATCAGAGGCGGGGAATCAGAGGCGGGGAAACAGAGGCGGCGAATCAGATTTGGGGAATCAGAGGTGGGGACTTAGATATTGGGAAACAGAGGCGGGGAATCAGAGGCGGGGAAACAGAGGCGGGGAATCAGATATGGGGAATCAGAGGTGGGGAATCAGAGGCAGGGAATCAGATGTGCGGAATCAGAGATGGGGAATCAGAGGCAGGGAATCAGAATCAGAAGCAGGGAATCAGAGGCCGGGAATCAGAGGCCGGAATCAGATGATGGGAATCAGAGGCCTGGAATCAGAGGCGGGGAATCAGAGGCAGGGAATCAGATGCGGGGAATCAGAGGCGGGGAATCAGAGCTGGGTAATCAGAGGCGGGGTATTAGAGTTGGGGAATCAGAGGCGGAGAATTAGAGGCGGGGAATCTGATGCAGGAAATCAGAGGCAGGGAATCAGAGGCAGGGAATCAGAGGCAGGGAATCTGAGGCAGGGAATCAGAGGTGGGGAATCAGAGGCGGGGAATCAGAGGCAGGGAATCAGATGAAGGGAATCTGATGCAGGGAATCTGAGGCAGGGAATCTGAGGCAGGGAATCTGTGTCAGGGAATCTGATGCGGGTTATCAGAAGGGGGAAATGAGATGTGGGAAACAAGATGCAGAGAAAGAGACACGGAAATAGAGGCAGGGAAAGACAGGCAGGGAATCAGAGGCGGTGAATCAGAGGTGGGGAATCAGAGGCTGGGAATCAGAGGCGGGGAATGAGAGGGGGGAATCAGAGGTGGGGAATCAGAGGCAGGGAATCAGAGGCAGGGAATCAGAGGCGGGAAATCAGAGGCGGCGAATCTGAGGCGTGGAATCAGAGGCGGGGAATCAGAGGCGGGGAATCAGAAGTGGGGAATCAGAGGTGGGGAATCAGAGGCGGGGATTCAGAGGCAGAGAATCAGAGGCGGGGAATCTGAGGCAGGGAATCTGAGGTGCGGAATCAGAGGCGGGGAAACAGGTGGGTAAACAGAGGTGGGTAAACATAGGCGGGGAATCAGAGGCGCGGAATCAGAGGCGCGGAATCAGAGGCAGGGAATCAGAGGCGGGGAATCAGAGGTGGGGTATTAGAGTTGGGGAATCAGAGGCGGGGAATCAGATATGGGGAAACAGAGGTGGGGAATCAGAGGCGGGGAAACAGAGGCAGGGAATCAGATATGGGGAATCAGATGTGGGGAATCAGAGATGGGGAATCAGAGGCGGTGAATCAGAGATGGGGAATCAGAGGCGGGGAATCAGAGGCAGGAAATCAGACACGGGGATTCAGAGGCTGGGAATCAGACGGGGGGAATCAAAGGCGGGGAATCAGAGCTGGGGAATCAGAGGCAGGGAATCAGAGGCGGGGAATCAGATATGGGGAATCAGAGGCTGGGATTCAGAGGCGGGGAATCAGAGGCAGGGAATCAGACACGGGGAATCAGAGGTGGGGAATCAGAGATGGGGAATCAGAGGCGGGGAATCAGAGGCAGGGAATCAGACGCGGGGAATCAGAGGCCTGGAATCAGAGGCGGGGAATCAGAGGCAGGGAATCAGATGCGGGGAATCAGAGGCAGGGAATCAGAGTCCGGGAATCAGAGATGGGGATTCAGAGGCGGGGAATGAGATATGGAGAATAAGAGGCGGGGAATCAGAGGCAGGGAATCGGATGTGCGGAATCAGAGATGGGGAATCAGATGTGGGGAATCAGAGGAATCAGAGATGGGGAATCAGAGGCGGGGAATCAGATGTGGGGAATCAGAGGAATCAGAGATGGGGAATCAGAGGCGGGGAATCAGAGGCAGGAAATCAGACACGGGGATTCAGAGGCTGGGAATCAGACGGGGGGAATCAAAGGCGGGGAATCAGAGCTGGGGAATCAGAGGCAGGGAATCAGAGTTGGGGATTCAGAGACGGGGAATCAGATATGGGGAATCAGAGGTGGGGAATCAGAGGCAAGGAATAAGATGTGCGGAATCAGAGATGGGGAATCAGAGGCAGGGAATCAGAATCAGAAGCAGGGAATCAGAGGCCGGGAATCAGAGGACGGAATCAGATGCTGGGAATCAGAGGCCTGGAATCAGAGGCGGGGAATCAGAGGCAGGGAATCAGATGCGGGGAATCAGAGGCAGGGAATCAGAGTCCGGGAATCAGAGATGGGGATTCAGAGGCGGGGAATGAGATATGGAGAATCAGAGGCGGGGAATCAGAGGCCGGGAAACAGAGGTGGGGAAACAGATATGGGGAATCAGAGGTGGGGAATCAGAGGCAAGGAATCAGATGTGCGGAATCAGAGATGGGGAATCAGAGGCAGGGAATCAGAATCAGAAGCAGGGAATCAGAGGCCGGGAATCAGGGGACTGAATCAGATGCTGGGAATCAGAGGCCTGGAATCAGAGGCGGGGAATCAGAGGCAGGGAATCAGATGCGGGGAATCAGAGGCGGGGAATCAGAGCTGGGGAATCAGAGGTGGGGTATTAGAGTTGGGGAATCAGAGGCGGGGAATCAGATATGGGGAAACAGAGGTTGGGAATCAGAGGCGGGGAAACAGAGGCAGGGAATCAGATATGGGGAATCAGAGGTGGGGAATCAGAGATGGGGAATCAGAGGCGGTGAATCAGAGATGGGGAATCAGAGGCGGGGAATCAGAGGCAGGAAATCAGACACGGGGATTCAGAGGCTGGGAATCAGACGGGGGGAATCAAAGGCGGGGAATCAGAGCTGGGGAATCAGAGGCAGGGAATCAGAGGCGGGGAATCAGGGGAATCAGAGGCTGGGATTCAGAGGCGGGGAATCAGAGGCAGGGAATCAGACACGGGGAATCAGAGGTGGGGAATCAGAGATGGGGAATCAGAGGCGGGGAATCAGAGGCAGGGAATCAGAAGCGATGAATCTGAGGCGGGGAATCAGAGCTGGGGAATCAGAGGTGGGGAATCAGAGTTGGGGAATCAGAGGCAGGGAATCGGATGTGCGGATTCAGAGATGGGGAATCAGATGTGGGGAATCAGAGGAATCAGAGATGGGGAATCAGAGGCGGGAAATCAGAGGCAGGAAATCAGACACGGGATTCAGAGGCTGGGAATCAGACGGGGGGAATCAACGGCGCGGAATCAGAGCAGGGGAATCAGAGGCAGGGAATCAGAGTTGGGGATTCAGAGACGGGGAATCAGATATGGGGAAACAGAGGCGGGGGATCAGAGGCGGGCAAACAGAGGCGGGGAATTAGATATGGGGAATCAGAGGTGGGGAATCTGAGGTGGTGAATCAGTGATGGGGAATCACAGGCGGGGAATCAGAGGCAGGGAATAGAACGCAGGGAATCAGACGCAGGGAATCAGAGCTGGGGAATCAGAGGCGGGGAATCATAGTTGGGAATCAGAGGTGGGGAATCAGATATGGGGAAACAGAGGCGGGGAATCAGAGGCGGGGAAACAGAGGCGGGGAATCAGATATGGGGAATCGGATGCGGGGAATCAGAGGCGGGGAATCAGAGCTGGGGAATCAGAGGCGGGGAATCAGAGTTGGGGCATCAGAGGTGGGGAATTAGATATAGGGAAACAGAGGCGGGAAATCAGAGGCGGGGAAATAGAGGCGGGGAATCAGATATGGGGAATCAGAGGGGGGGAATCAGAGGCAGGGAATCAGATGTGCGGAATCAGAGATGGGGAATCAGAGGCAGGGAATCAGAATCAGAAGCGGGGAATCAGAGGCCGGGAATCAGAGGCCAGGAATCAGATGCTGGGAATAAGAGGCCGGGAATCAGAGGTGGGGAATCAGAGTCCGGGAATCAGAGATGGGGATTCAGAGGCGGGGAATGAGATATGGAGAATCAGAGGCGGGGAATCAGAGGCCGGGAAACAGAGGTGGGGAATCAGATATGGGGAATCAGAGGTGGCGAATCAAAGGCGGTGAATCACAGATGGGGAATCAGAGGCGGGGAATCAGAGGCAGGGAATCAGATGCGGGGAATCAGATATGGGGAATCAGAGGCGGGGAATCAGAGGCGGGGAAACAGAGGCGGGGAATCAAATATAGGGAATCAGAGGTGGGGAATCAGAGGTTGTGAATCAGAGATGGGGAATCAAGGCGGGGAATCAGAGGCAGGGAATCAGACACGGGGAATTAGAGGCGGGGATTCAGAGCTGGGGAATCAGAGGCGGGGAATCAGAGTTGGAGAATCAGAGGAAGGGAATCAGATATGGGGAATCAGAGGCGGGGAATCAGAGGCGGGGAAACAGAAGCGGGGAATCAGATATGGGGAATCAGAGGTGGGGAATCAGGGGCAGGGAATCAGTGGCAGGGAATCAGAGGCGGGGAATCAGAGGCGGGGAATCAGAGGCAGGGAATCAGACACGGGGAATCAGAGGCGGGGAATCAGAGATGGGGAATCAGAGGCGGGGAATCAGAGGCAGGGAATCGGACGCCGGGAATCAGAGTCGGGGAATCAGAGCTGGGAAATCAGAGGCGGGGAATCAGAGTTGGGGAATCAGAGGCGGGGATTCAGATATGGGGAAATAGAGGCGGGGAATCAGATATGGGGAATCAGAGGTGTGGAATCAGAGGTTGGGATTCAGAGGAAGGGAATCAGAGTCGGGGAAACAGAGGCGGGGAATCAGATATGTGGAATCAGAGGTGGCAAATCAAAGGCGGTGAAACAGAGATGGGGAATCAGGGCAGGGAATCAGAGGCAGGGAATCAAACACGGGGAATCAGAGCTGGGGAATCAGAGGCGGGGAATCAGAGTTGGGAATCAGAGGTGGGGAATCAGAGGCGGGGAAACAGAGGCGGGGAATCAGATATGGGGAATCAGAGGTGGGGAATCAGAGGTTGGGAATCAGAGGCAGGGAATCAGAGGCGGGGAATCAGAGGCGGGGAATCAGAGGAAGGGAATCAGATGTGCGGAATCGGAGATGGGGAATCAGAGGCAGGGAATCAGAGGCGGGGAATCAGAGGCGGGGAATCAGAGGCCGGGAATCAGATATGGGGAAACTGAGGCGGGGAATCCGAGGCGGGGAAACAGAGGCGGGGAATCAGATATGGGGAATCAGAGGTGGGGAATCAGAGGTTGGGAATCAGAGGCAGGGAATCAGAGGCTTGGAATCAGATGCAGGGAATCAGATGCGGGGCATCAGAGGCGGGGAATCAGAGCTGGGGAAACAGAGGTGGGGAATCAGATTTGGGGAATCAGAGGTGGGGACTTAGATATTGGGAAACAGAGGCGGGGAATCAGAGGCGGGGAAACAGAGGCGGGGAATCAGATATGGGGAATCAGAGGTGGGGAATCAGAGGCAGGGAATCAGATGTGCGGAATCAGAGATGGGGAATCAGAGGCAGGGAATCAGATGTGCGGAATCAGATATGGGGAAACAGAGGCGGGGAATCAGAGGCGGGCAAACAGAGGTGGGGAATTAGATATGGGGAATCAGAGGTAGGGAATCAGAGGTGGTGAATCAGTGATGGGGAATCACAGGCGGGGAATCAGAGGCAGGGAATAGAACGCGGGGAATCAGAGGCAGGGAATCAGAGCTGGGAAATCAGAGGAGGGGAATCATAGTTGGGAATCAGAGGCGGGAATCAGATATGGGGAAACAGAGGCGGGGAATCAGAGGCGGGGAAACAGAGGCGGGGAATCAGATATGGGGAATCGGATGCAGGGAATCAGAGGCGGGGAATCAGAGCTGGGGAATCAGAGGCGGGGAATCAGAGTTGGGGCATCAGAGGTGGTGAATTAGATATAGGGAAACAGAGGCAGGGAATCAGAGGCGGGGAAACAGAGGCGGGGAATCAGATATGGGGAATCAGAGGTGGGGAATCAGAGGCAGGGAATCAGATGTGCAGAATCAGAGATGGGGAATCAGAGGCAGGGAATCAGGAGCGGGGAATCAGAGGCCGGGAATCAGAGTTGGGGAATCAGAGGCAGGGAATCAGAGGTTGGGAATCAGAGGCAGGGAATCAGAGGCTTGGAATCAGATGCAGGGAATCAGATGCGGGGAATCAGAGGCGGGGAATCAGAGCTGGGGAATCAGAGGTGGGGAATCAGATTTGGGGAATCAGAGGCGGGGACTTAGATATTGGGAAACAGAGGCGGGGAATCAGAAGCGGGGAAACCCAGGCGGGGAATCAGATATGGGGAATCAGAGGTGGGGAATCAGAGGCAAGGAATCAGATGTGCGGAATCAGAGATGAGGAATCAGAGGCAGGGAATCAGAATCAGAAGCAGGGAATCAGAGGCCGGGAATCAGAGGCCGGAATCAGATGCTGGGAATCAGAGGCCTGGAATCAGAGGCGGGGAATCAGAGGCGGGGAATCAGAGCTGGGGAATCAGAGGCGGGGTATTAGAGTTGGGGAATCAGAGGCGGGGAATCAGATATGGGGAAACAGAGGTGGGGAATCAGAGGCGGGGAAACAGATGCAGGGAATCAGATATGGGGAATCAGAGGCGGGGAATCAGAGGTGGGGAATCATAGGCAGGGAATCGGATGTGCGGAATCAGAGATGGGGAATCAGAGGCCGGGAATCAGAGGTGGTGAATCAGAGATGGGGAATCAGAGGCTGGGAATCAGAGGCAGGGAATCAGACGCGGGGATTCAGAGGTGGGCAATCAGAGGCGGGGAATCAGATATGGGGAATCAGAGGCGGGGAATCAGAGGCGGGGAAATAGAGGCGGGGAATCAGATATGGGGAATGAGAGGTGGGGCATCAGAGGTTGTGAATCACAGATGGGGAATCAGAGGCGGGGAATCAGAGGCAGGGAATCAGACGCGGGGAATCAGAGGCGGGGATTCAGAGCTGGGGAATCAGAGGCGGGGAATCAGAGTTGGGGAATCAGAGGCGGGGAATCAGATATGGGGAATCAGAGGCAGGGAATCAGAGGCGGGAAAACAGAGGCGGGGAATCAGATATGGGGAATCAGAGGCGGGGTATCAGAGCTGGGGAATCAGAGGTGGCGAATCAGAGTTGGGGAATCAGAGGCAGGGAATTGGATGTGCGGAATCAGAGATGGGGAATCAGAGGTGGGGAATCAGAGGCGGTGAATCAGAGATGGGGAATCAGAGGCGGGGAATCAGAGGCAGGAAATCAGACACGGGGATTCAGAGGCTGGGAATCAGACGGGGGGAATCAAAGGCGGGGAATCAGAGCTGGGGAATCTGAGGCAGGGAATCAGAGTTGGGGATTCAGAGGCGGGGAATCAGATATGGGGAAACAGAGGCGGGGAATCAGAGGCGGGAATACAGAGGCGGGGAATTAGATATGGGGAATCAGAGGTGGGGAATCAGAGGTGGTGAATCAGTGATGGGGAATCACAGGCGGGGAATCAGAGGCAGGGAATAGAACGCGGGGAATCAGAGGCAGGGAATCAGAGCTGGGGAATCAGAGGCGGGGAATCATAGTTGGGAATCAGAGGCGGGGAATCAGATATGGGGAAACAGAGGCGGGGAATCAGTGGCGGGGAAACAGAGGCGGGGAATCAGATATGGGGAATCGGATGCAGGGAATCAGAGGCGGGGAATCAGAGCTGGGGAATCAGAGGCGGGGAATCAGAGTTGGGGCATCAGAGGTGGGGAATTAGATATAGGGAAACAGAGGCGGGGAATCAGAGGCGGGGAAACAGAGGCGGGGAAACAGAGGCGGGGAATCGGATATGGGGAATCAGAGGTGGGGAATCCGAGGTTGGGAATCAGAGGCAGGGAATCAGAGGCGGGGAATAAGAGGCGGGGAATCAGAGGAAGGGAATCAGATGTGCGGAATCGGAGATGGGGAATCAGAGGCAGGGAATCAGAGGCGGGGAATCAGAGGCGGGGAATCAGAGGCCGGGAATCAGATATGGGGAAACAGAGGCGGGGAATCCGAGGCGGGGAAACAGAGGCGGGGAATCAGATATGGGGAATCAGAGGTGGGGAATCAGAGGTTGGGAATCAGAGGCAGGGTATCAGAGGCTTGGAATCAGATGCAGGGAATCAGATGCGGGGAATCAGAGGCGGGGAATCAGAGCTGGGGAATCAGAGGTGGGGAATCAGAGGCGGGGAAACCCAGGCGGGGAATCAGATATGGGGAATCAGAGGTGGGGAATCAGAGGCAAGGAATCAGATGTGCGGAATCAGAGATGGGGAATCAGAGGCAGGGAATCAGAATCAGAAGCAGGGAATCAGAGGCCGGGAATCAGAGGCCGGAATCAGAGGCGGGGAATCAGCGGCAGGGAATCAGATGCGGGGAATCAGAGGCAAGGAATCAGAGCTGGGGAATCAGAGGCGGGGTATTAGAGTTGGGGAATCAGAGGCGGGGAATCAGATATGGGGAAACAGAGGTGGGGAATCAGAGGCGGGGAAACAGAGGCAGGGAATCAGATATGGGGAATCAGAGGCGGGTAATCAGAGGTGGGGAATCATAGGCAGGGAATCGGATGTGCGGAATCAGAGATGGGGAATAAGAGGCCGGGAATCAGAGGTGGTGAATCAGAGATGGGGAATCAGAGGCGGGGAATCAGAGGCAGGGAATCAGACGCGGGGAATCAGAGGTGGGCAATCAGAGGCGGGGAATCAGATATGGGGAATCAGAGGCGGGGAATCAGAGGCGGGGAAACAGAGGCGGGGAATCAGATATGGGGAATCAGAGGTGGGGCATCAGAGGTTGTGAATCACAGATGGGGAATCAGAGGCGGGGAATCAGAGTTGGGGAATCAGAGGCGGGGAATCAGATATGGGGAATCAGAGGCAGGGAATCAGAGGCGGGAAAACAGAGGCGGGGAATCAGATATGGGGAATCAGAGGCGGGGAATCAGAGGCAGGGAATCAGACACGGGGAATCAGAGGCGGGAAATCAGAGATGGGGAATCAGAGGCGGGGAATCAGAGGCAGGGAATCGGATGCCGGGAATCAGAGGCGGGAAATCAGAGCTGGGGAATCAGAGGCTGGGAATCAGAGGGGGGGAAACAGAGGCGGGGAATAAGATATGGAGAATCAGAGGTGGGGAATCAGGGGCGGGGAATCAGTGGCAGGGAATCAGAGGCGGGGAATCAGAGGCGGGGAATCAAAGGAAGGGAATCAGACACGGGGAATCAGAGGTGGGGAATCAGAGATGGGGAATCAGAGGCGGGGAATCACAGGCAGGGAATCAGACGCGGGGAATCAGAGGCGGGGAATCAGAGCTGGGGAATCAGAGGTGTGGAATCAGAGTCGGGGAATCAGAGGCAGGGAATCGGTTGTGCGGAATCAGAGATGGGGAATCAGATGTGGGGAATCAGAGGCAAGAAATCAGACGGGGATTCAGAGGCTGGGAATCAGACGGGGGGAATCAAAGGCTGGGAATCAGAGCTGGTGAATCAGAGGCAGGGAATCAGAGTTGGGGATTCAGAGGCGGGGAATCAGATATGGGGAAACAGAGGCGGGGAATGAGAGGCAGGCAAGCAGAGGCGGGGAATTAGATATGGGGAATCAGAGGTGGGGAATCAGAGGTGGTGAATCAGAGATGGGGAATCACAGGAGGGGAATCAGAGTCAGCGAATAGAACGCGGGGAATCAGAGGCAGGGAATCAGAGCTGGGGAATCAGAGGCGGGGAATCAGATATGGGGAAACAGAGGCGGGGAATCAGAGGCGGGGAAACAGAGGCGGGGAATCAGACATGGGGAATCGGTTGCGGGGAATCAGAGGCGGGGAATAAGAGCTGGGGAATCAGAGGCGGGGAATCAGAGTTGGGGCATCAGAGGTGGGGAATTAGATATGGGGAAACAGAGGCGGGGAATCAGAGGCGGGGAAACAGAGGCGGGGAATCAGATATGGGGAATCAGAGGTGGGGAATCAGAGGCAGGGAATCAGATGTGCGGAATCAGAGATGGGGAATCAGAGGCAGGGAATCAGAATCAGAAGCGGGGAATCAGAGGCCGGGAATAAGAGGCCGGGAATCAGATGCTGGGAATAAGAGGCCGGGAATCAGAGGTGGGGAATCAGAGTCCGGGAATCAGAGATGGGGATTCAGAGGCGGGGAATGAGATATGGAGAATCAGAGGCGGGGAATCAGAGGCGGGGATACAGAGGTGGGGAATCAGATATGGAGAATCAGAGGTGGGGAATCAAAGGCGGTGAATCAGAGATGGGGAATCAGAGGCGGGGAATCAGAGGCAGGGAATCCGATGCGGGGATTCAGAGGCGGGGAATCAGAGCTGGCGAATCAGAGGCGGGGAATCAGAGGTGGGCAATCAGAGCCGGGGAATCAGATATGGGGAATCAGAGGCGGGGAATCAGAGGCGGGGAAACAGAGGCGGGGAATCAGATATGGGGAATCAGAGGTGGGGAATCAGAGGTTGTGAATCAGAGATGGGGAATCAAGGCGGGGAATCAGAGTTGTGGAATCAGAGGCAGGGAATCAGATATGGGGAATCAGAGGCGGGGAATCAGAGGCGGGGAAACAGAGGCGGGGAATCAGATATGGGGAATCAGAGGTGGGGAATCAGGGGCAGGGAATCAGTGGCAGGGAATCAGAGGCGGGGAATCTGAGGCGGGGAATCAGAGGCAGGGAATCAGACACGGGGAATCAGAGGCGGGGAATCAGAGATGGCGAATCAGAGGCGGGGAATCAGAGGCAGGGAATCGGACGCCGGGAATCAGAGGCGGGGAATCAGAGTTGGGGAATCAGAGGCGGGGAATCAGAGTTGGGGAATCAGAGGCGGGGATTCAGATATGGGGAAATAGAGGCGGGGAATCAGATATGGGGAATCAGAGGTGTGGAATCAGAGGTTGGGAATCAGAGGCAGGGAATCAGAGGCGGGGAAACAGAGGCGGGGAATCAGATATGGGGAATCAGAGGTGGCGAATCAAAGGCGGTGAAACAGAGATGGGGAATCAGGGCAGGGAATCAGAGGCAGGGAATCAGAGCTGGGGAAACAGAGGCGGGGAATCAGATATGGGGAATCAGAGGTGGGGAATCAGGGGCGGGGAATCAGTGGCAGGGAATCAGAGCTGGGGAATCAGAGGTGGGGAATCAGAGCTGGGGAAACAGAGGCGGGGAATCAGATATGGGGAATCAGAGGTGGGGAATCAGGGGCGGGGAATCAGTGGCAGGGAATCAGAGGCCGGGAATAAAAGGCGGGGAATCAGAGCTGGGGAATAAGAGGCGGGGAATCAGAGTTGGGGAATCAGAGGAGGGGAATCAGATATGGGGAAACAGAGGCCGGGAATCAGAGGCAGGGAAACAGAGGCGGGGAATCAGATATGGGGAATCAGAGGTGGGGAATTAGAGGTTGCGAATCAGAGGCGGGGAATCAGAGGCTGGGAATCAGAGGCAGGGAATCGGATGTGCGGAATCAGAGATGGGGAATCAGAGGTGGGGATTCAGAGGTGGTGAATCAGAGAAGGGGAATCAGAGGCTGGGAATCAGAGGCAGGGAATCAGACGCAGGGAATCAGAGGCGGGGAATCATAGCTGGCGAATTAGAGGAGGGGAATCAGAGTTGGGGAAACAGAGGCGGGGAATCAGATATCGGGAAACAGAGGCGGGGAATCAGAGGCGGGGAAACAGAGGCGGGGAATCAGATATGGGGAATCAGAGGTGGGGAATCAGAGGCAGGGAATCAGATGTGCGGAATCAGAGATGGGGAATCAGAGGCAGGGAATCAGAATCAGAAGCAGGGAATCAGTGGCAGGTAATCAGAGGCCGGGAATAAAAGGCGGGGAATCAGAGGCAGGGAATCGGATGTGCGGAATCAGAGATGGGGAATCAGAGGTGGGGATTCAGAGGAGGTGAATCAGAGAAGGGGAATCAGAGGCTGGGAATCAGAGGCAGGGAATCAGAAGCAGGGAATCAGAGGCGGGGAATCATAGCTGGCGAATTAGAGGAGGGGAATCAGAGTTGGGGAATCAGAGGCGGGGAATCAGATATGGGGTAACAGAGGCGGGGAATCAGAGGTGGGGAAACAGAGGCGGGGAATCAGATATGGGGAATCAGAGGTGGGGAATCAGGGGCAGGGAATCAGTGGCAGGGAATCAGACGCGGGGAATCAGAGGCGGGGAATCAGAGGCGGGGAATCAGAGGCGGGGAATCAGAGGCAGGGAATCGGATGTGCGGAATCAGAGATGGGGAATCAGAGGTGGGGATTCAGAGGTGGTGAATCAGAGAAGGGGAATCAGAGGCTGGGAATCAGAGGCAGGGAATCAGACGCAGGGAATCAGAGGCGGGGAATCATAGCTGGCGAATTAGAGGAGGGGAATCAGAGTTGGGGAAACAGAGGCGGGGAATCAGATATGGGGAATCAGAGGTGGGGAATCAGGGGCAGGGAATCAGTGGCAGGGAATCAGAGGCGGGGAATCAGAGACGGGGAATCAGAGGCAGGGAATCAGACACGGGGAATCAGAGGCGGGGAATCAGAGATGGGGAATCAGAGGCGGGGAATCAGAGGCAGGGAATCAGAGGCCGGGAATCAGATGCTGGGAATAAGAGGCCGGGAATCAGAGGTGGGGAAACAGAGGCGGGGAATCAGATATGGGGAATCAGAGGTGGGGAATCAGAGGCGGGGAATCAGTGGCAGGGAATCAGAGGCCGGGAATAAAAGGCGGGGAATCAAAGCTGGGGAATCAGAGGCGGGGAATCAGAGTTGGGGAATCAGAGGAGGGGAATCAGATATGGGGAAACAGAGGCCGGGAATCAGAGGCAGGCAAACAGAGGCGGGGAATCAGATATGGGAAATCAGAGGTGGGGAATTAGAGGTTGCGAATCAGAGGCGGGATATCAGAGGCGGGGAATCAGAGGCAGGGAAACGGATGTGCGGAATCAGAGATGGGGAATCAGACGGGGGGAATCAAAGGCGGGGAATCAGAGCTGGGGATCAGAGGCAGGGAATCAGAGGCGGGGAATCAGATATGGGGAATCAGAGGCTGGGATTCAGAGGCGGGGAATCAGAGGCAGGGAATCAGACACGGGGAATCAGAGGTGGGGAATCAGAGATGGGGAATTAGAGGCGGGGAATCAGAGGCAGGGAATCAGATGCGGGGAAAAAGAGGCAGGGAATCAGATATGGGGAATCAGAGGTGGGGAATCAGGGGCAGGGATTCAGTGTCAGGGAATCAGAGGCGGGGAATCAGAGGCGGGGAATCAGAGGCAGGGAATCAGACACGGGGAATAAGAGGCGGGGAATCAGAGATGGGGAATCAGAGGCGGGGAATCAGAGGCAGGGAATCGGACGCCGGGAATCAGAGTCGGGGAATCAGAGCTGGGGAATCAGAGGCGGGGAATCAGAGTTGGGGAATCAGAGGCGGGGATTCAGATATGGGGAAATAGAGGCGGGGAATCAGATATGGGGAATCAGAGGTGTGGAATCAGAGGTTGGGAATCAGAGGAAGGGAATCAGAGTCGGGGAAACAGAGGCGGGGAATCAGATATGTGGAATCAGAGGTGGCGAATCAAAGGCGGTGAAACAGAGATGGGGAATCAGGGCAGGGAATCAGAGGCAGGGAATCAAACACGGGGAATCAGAGCTGGGGAATCAGAGGCGGGGAATCAGAGTTGGGAATCAGAGGCGGGGAATCAGAGGCGGGGAAACAGAGGCGGGGAATCAAATATGGGGAATCAGAGGTGGGGAATCAGAGGTTGGGAATAAGAGGCAGGGAATCGGAGATGGGGAATCAGAGGCAGGGAATCAGAGGCGGGGAATCAGAGGCGGGGAATCAGAGGCCGGGAATCAGATATGGGGAAACTGAAGCGGGGAATCCGAGGCGGGGAAACAGAGGCGGGGAATCAGATATGGGGAATCAGAGGTGGGGAATCAGAGGTTGGGAATCAGAGGCAGGGAATCAGAGGCTTGGAATCAGATGCAGGGAATCAGATGCGGGGAATCAGAGGCGGGGTATCAGAGGTGGGGAATCAGAGGTGGGGAATCAGATTTGGGGAATCAGAGGTGGGGACTTAGATATTGGGAAACAGAGGCGGGGAATCAGAGGCGGGGAAACAGAGGCGGGGAATCAGATATGGGGAATCAGAGGTGGGGAATCAGAGGCAGGGAATCAGATGTGCGGAATCAGAGATGGGGAATCAGAGGCAGGGAATCAGAATCAGAAGCAGGGAATCAGAGGCCGGGAATCAGAGGCCGGAATCAGATGATGGGAATCAGAGGCCTGGAATCAGAGGCGGGGAATCAGAGGCAGGGAATCAGATGCGGGGAATCAGAGGCGGGGAATCAGAGCTGGGGAATCAGAGGCGGGGTATTAGAGTTGGGGAATCAGAGGCGGGGAATCAGATATGGGGAAACAGAGGCGGGGAATCAGAGGCGGGGAAACAGAGGCAGGGAATCAGATATGGGGAATCAGAGGTGGGGCATCAGAGGTTGTGAATCACAGATGGGGAATCAGAGGCGGGGAATCAGAGGCAGGGAATCAGAAGCGGGGAATCAGAGTTGGGGAATCAGAGGCGGGGAATCAGATATGGGGAATCAGAGGCAGGGATTCAGAGGCGGGGAATCAGAGGCAGGGAATCAGACGCGGGGAATATGAGGCGGGGAATCAGAGCTGGGGAATCAGAGGTGGGGAATCAGAGTTGGGGAATCATAGGCAGGGAATCGGATGTGCGGAATCAGAGATGGGGAATCAGAGGCCGGGAATCAGAGGTGGTGAATCAGAGATGGGAAATCAGAGGCGGGGAATCAGAGGCAGGGTATCAGACGCGGGGAATCAGAGGTGGGCAATCAGAGGCGGGGAATCAGATATGGGGAATCAGAGGCGGGGAATCAGAGGCGGGGAAACAGAGGCGGCGAATCAGATTTGGGGAATCAGAGGTGGGGACTTAGATATTGGGAAACAGAGGCGGGGAATCAGAGGCGGGGAAACAGAGGCGGGGAATCAGATATGGGGAATCAGAGGTGGGGAATCAGAGGCAGGGAATCAGATGTGCGGAATCAGAGATGGGGAATCAGAGGCAGGGAATCAGAATCAGAAGCAGGGAATCAGAGGCCGGGAATCAGAGGCCGGAATCAGATGATGGGAATCAGAGGCCTGGAATCAGAGGCGGGGAATCAGAGGCAGGGAATCAGATGCGGGGAATCAGAGGCGGGGAATCAGAGCTGGGTAATCAGAGGCGGGGTATTAGAGTTGGGGAATCAGAGGCGGAGAATTAGAGGCGGGGAATCTGATGCAGGAAATCAGAGGCAGGGAATCAGAGGCAGGGAATCAGAGGCAGGGAATCTGAGGCAGGGAATCAGAGGTGGGGAATCAGAGGCGGGGAATCAGAGGCAGGGAATCAGATGAAGGGAATCTGATGCAGGGAATCTGAGGCAGGGAATCTGAGGCAGGGAATCTGTGTCAGGGAATCTGATGCGGGTTATCAGAAGGGGGAAATGAGATGTGGGAAACAAGATGCAGAGAAAGAGACACGGAAATAGAGGCAGGGAAAGACAGGCAGGGAATCAGAGGCGGTGAATCAGAGGTGGGGAATCAGAGGCTGGGAATCAGAGGCGGGGAATGAGAGGGGGGAATCAGAGGTGGGGAATCAGAGGCAGGGAATCAGAGGCAGGGAATCAGAGGCGGGAAATCAGAGGCGGCGAATCTGAGGCGTGGAATCAGAGGCGGGGAATCAGAGGCGGGGAATCAGAAGTGGGGAATCAGAGGTGGGGAATCAGAGGCGGGGATTCAGAGGCAGAGAATCAGAGGCGGGGAATCTGAGGCAGGGAATCTGAGGTGCGGAATCAGAGGCGGGGAAACAGGTGGGTAAACAGAGGTGGGTAAACATAGGCGGGGAATCAGAGGCGCGGAATCAGAGGCGCGGAATCAGAGGCAGGGAATCAGAGGCGGGGAATCAGAGGTGGGGTATTAGAGTTGGGGAATCAGAGGCGGGGAATCAGATATGGGGAAACAGAGGTGGGGAATCAGAGGCGGGGAAACAGAGGCAGGGAATCAGATATGGGGAATCAGATGTGGGGAATCAGAGATGGGGAATCAGAGGCGGTGAATCAGAGATGGGGAATCAGAGGCGGGGAATCAGAGGCAGGAAATCAGACACGGGGATTCAGAGGCTGGGAATCAGACGGGGGGAATCAAAGGCGGGGAATCAGAGCTGGGGAATCAGAGGCAGGGAATCAGAGGCGGGGAATCAGATATGGGGAATCAGAGGCTGGGATTCAGAGGCGGGGAATCAGAGGCAGGGAATCAGACACGGGGAATCAGAGGTGGGGAATCAGAGATGGGGAATCAGAGGCGGGGAATCAGAGGCGGGGAATCAGAGGCAGGGAATCAGACGCGGGGAATCAGAGGCCTGGAATCAGAGGCGGGGAATCAGAGGCAGGGAATCAGATGCGGGGAATCAGAGGCAGGGAATCAGAGTCCGGGAATCAGAGATGGGGATTCAGAGGCGGGGAATGAGATATGGAGAATCAGAGGCGGGGAATCAGAGGCAGGGAATCGGATGTGCGGAATCAGAGATGGGGAATCAGATGTGGGGAATCAGAGGAATCAGAGATGGGGAATCAGAGGCGGGGAATCAGATGTGGGGAATCAGAGGAATCAGAGATGGGGAATCAGAGGCGGGGAATCAGAGGCAGGAAATCAGACACGGGGATTCAGAGGCTGGGAATCAGACGGGGGGAATCAAAGGCGGGGAATCAGAGCTGGGGAATCAGAGGCAGGGAATCAGAGTTGGGGATTCAGAGACGGGGAATCAGATATGGGGAATCAGAGGTGGGGAATCAGAGGCAAGGAATAAGATGTGCGGAATCAGAGATGGGGAATCAGAGGCAGGGAATCAGAATCAGAAGCAGGGAATCAGAGGCCGGGAATCAGAGGACGGAATCAGATGCTGGGAATCAGAGGCCTGGAATCAGAGGCGGGGAATCAGAGGCAGGGAATCAGATGCGGGGAATCAGAGGCAGGGAATCAGAGTCCGGGAATCAGAGATGGGGATTCAGAGGCGGGGAATGAGATATGGAGAATCAGAGGCGGGGAATCAGAGGCCGGGAAACAGAGGTGGGGAAACAGATATGGGGAATCAGAGGTGGGGAATCAGAGGCAAGGAATCAGATGTGCGGAATCAGAGATGGGGAATCAGAGGCAGGGAATCAGAATCAGAAGCAGGGAATCAGAGGCCGGGAATCAGGGGACTGAATCAGATGCTGGGAATCAGAGGCCTGGAATCAGAGGCGGGGAATCAGAGGCAGGGAATCAGATGCGGGGAATCAGAGGCGGGGAATCAGAGCTGGGGAATCAGAGGTGGGGTATTAGAGTTGGGGAATCAGAGGCGGGGAATCAGATATGGGGAAACAGAGGTTGGGAATCAGAGGCGGGGAAACAGAGGCAGGGAATCAGATATGGGGAATCAGAGGTGGGGAATCAGAGATGGGGAATCAGAGGCGGTGAATCAGAGATGGGGAATCAGAGGCGGGGAATCAGAGGCAGGAAATCAGACACGGGGATTCAGAGGCTGGGAATCAGACGGGGGGAATCAAAGGCGGGGAATCAGAGCTGGGGAATCAGAGGCAGTGAATCAGAGGCGGGGAATCAGATATGGGGAATCAGAGGCTGGGATTCAGAGGCGGGGAATCAGAGGCAGGGAATCAGACACGGGGAATCAGAGGTGGGGAATCAGAGATGGGGAATCAGAGGCGGGGAATCAGAGGCAGGGAATCAGAAGCGATGAATCTGAGGCGGGGAATCAGAGCTGGGGAATCAGAGGTGGGGAATCAGAGTTGGGGAATCAGAGGCAGGGAATCGGATGTGCGGATTCAGAGATGGGGAATCAGATGTGGGGAATCAGAGGAATCAGAGATGGGGAATCAGAGGCGGGAAATCAGAGGCAGGAAATCAGACACGGGATTCAGAGGCTGGGAATCAGACGGGGGGAATCAACGGCGCGGAATCAGAGCAGGGGAATCAGAGGCAGGGAATCAGAGTTGGGGATTCAGAGACGGGGAATCAGATATGGGGAAACAGAGGCGGGGGATCAGAGGCGGGCAAACAGAGGCGGGGAATTAGATATGGGGAATCAGAGGTGGGGAATCTGAGGTGGTGAATCAGTGATGGGGAATCACAGGCGGGGAATCAGAGGCAGGGAATAGAACGCAGGGAATCAGACGCAGGGAATCAGAGCTGGGGAATCAGAGGCGGGGAATCATAGTTGGGAATCAGAGGTGGGGAATCAGATATGGGGAAACAGAGGCGGGGAATCAGAGGCGGGGAAACAGAGGCGGGGAATCAGATATGGGGAATCGGATGCGGGGAATCAGAGGCGGGGAATCAGAGCTGGGGAATCAGAGGCGGGGAATCAGAGTTGGGGCATCAGAGGTGTGGAATTAGATATAGGGAAACAGAGGCGGGAAATCAGAGGCGGGGAAATAGAGGCGGGGAATCAGATATGGGGAATCAGAGGGGGGGAATCAGAGGCAGGGAATCAGATGTGCGGAATCAGAGATGGGGAATCAGAGGCAGGGAATCAGAATCAGAAGCGGGGAATCAGAGGCCGGGAATCAGAGGCCAGGAATCAGATGCTGGGAATAAGAGGCCGGGAATCAGAGGTGGGGAATCAGAGTCCGGGAATCAGAGATGGGGATTCAGAGGCGGGGAATGAGATATGGAGAATCAGAGGCGGGGAATCAGAGGCCGGGAAACAGAGGTGGGGAATCAGATATGGGGAATCAGAGGTGGCGAATCAAAGGCGGTGAATCACAGATGGGGAATCAGAGGCGGGGAATCAGAGGCAGGGAATCAGATGCGGGGAATCAGAGGCGGGGAATCAGAGCTGGCGAATCAGAGGCGGGGAATCAGAGGTGGGCAATCAGAGGCGGGGAATCAGATATGGGGAATCAGAGGCGGGGAATCAGAGGCGGGGAAACAGAGGCGGGGAATCAAATATAGGGAATCAGAGGTGGGGAATCAGAGGTTGTGAATCAGAGATGGGGAATCAAGGCGGGGAATCAGAGGCAGGGAATCAGACACGGGGAATTAGAGGCGGGGATTCAGAGCTGGGGAATCAGAGGCGGGGAATCAGAGTTGGAGAATCAGAGGAAGGGAATCAGATATGGGGAATCAGAGGCGGGGAATCAGAGGCGGGGAAACAGAAGCGGGGAATCAGATATGGGGAATCAGAGGTGGGGAATCAGGGGCAGGGAATCAGTGGCAGGGAATCAGAGGCGGGGAATCAGAGGCGGGGAATCAGAGGCAGGGAATCAGACACGGGGAATCAGAGGCGGGGAATCAGAGATGGGGAATCAGAGGCGGGGAATCAGAGGCAGGGAATCGGACGCCGGGAATCAGAGTCGGGGAATCAGAGCTGGGAAATCAGAGGCGGGGAATCAGAGTTGGGGAATCAGAGGCGGGGATTCAGATATGGGGAAATAGAGGCGGGGAATCAGATATGGGGAATCAGAGGTGTGGAATCAGAGGTTGGGATTCAGAGGAAGGGAATCAGAGTCGGGGAAACAGAGGCGGGGAATCAGATATGTGGAATCAGAGGTGGTGAATCAAAGGCGGTGAAACAGAGATGGGGAATCAGGGCAGGGAATCAGAGGCAGGGAATCAAACACGGGGAATCAGAGCTGGGGAATCAGAGGCGGGGAATCAGAGTTGGGAATCAGAGGTGGGGAATCAGAGGCGGGGAAACAGAGGCGGGGAATCAGATATGGGGAATCAGAGGTGGGGAATCAGAGGTTGGGAATCAGAGGCAGGGAATCAGAGGCGGGGAATCAGAGGCGGGGAATCAGAGGAAGGGAATCAGATGTGCGGAATCGGAGATGGGGAATCAGAGGCAGGGAATCAGAGGCGGGGAATCAGAGGCGGGGAATCAGAGGCCGGGAATCAGATATGGGGAAACTGAGGCGGGGAATCCGAGGCGGGGAAACAGAGGCGGGGAATCAGATATGGGGAATCAGAGGTGGGGAATCAGAGGTTGGGAATCAGAGGCAGGGAATCAGAGGCTTGGAATCAGATGCAGGGAATCAGATGCGGGGCATCAGAGGCGGGGAATCAGAGCTGGGGAAACAGAGGTGGGGAATCAGATTTGGGGAATCAGAGGTGGGGACTTAGATATTGGGAAACAGAGGCGGGGAATCAGAGGCGGGGAAACAGAGGCGGGGAATCAGATATGGGGAATCAGAGGTGGGGAATCAGAGGCAGGGAATCAGATGTGCGGAATCAGAGATGGGGAATCAGAGGCAGGGAATCAGAATCAGAAGCAGGGAATCAGAAGCCGGGAATCAGAGGCCGGAATCAGATGATGGGAATCAGAGGCCTGGAATCAGAGGCGGGGAATCAGAGTCAGGGAATCAGATGCGGGGAATCAGAGGCGGGGAATCAGAGCTGGGGAATCAGAGGCGGGGTATTTGAGTTGGGGAATCAGAGGCGGGGAATCAGATATGGGGAAACAGAGGTAGGGAATCAGAGGCGGGGAAACAGAGGCAGGGAATCAGATATGGGGAATCAGAGGCGGGGAATCAGAGGTGGGGAAACATAGGCAGGGAATCGGATGTGCGGAATCAGAGATGGGGAATCAGAGGCCGGGAATCAGAGGTGGTGAATCAGAGATGGGGAATCAGAGGCGGGGAATCAGAGGCAGGGTATCAGACGCGGGGAATCAGAGGTGGACAATCAGAGGCGGGGAATCAGATATGGGGAATCAGAGGCGGGGAATCAGAGGCGGGGAAACAGAGGCGGGGAATCAGATATGGGGAATCAGAGGTGGGGCATCAGAGGTTGTGAATCACAGATGGGGAATCAGAGGCGGGGAATCAGAGGCAGGGAATCAGACGCGGGGAATCAGAGGCGGGGATTCAGAGCTGGGGAATCAGAAGCGGGGAATCAGAGTTGGGGAATCAGAGGCGGGGAATCAGGTATGGGGAATCAGAGGCAGGGAATCAGAGGCGGGGAATCAGAGGCAGGGAATCAGACGCGGGGAATCTGAGGCGGGGAATCAGAGCTGGGGAATCAGAGGTGGGGAATCAGATTTGGGGAATCAGATGCGGGGACTTAGATATTGGGAAACAGAGGCGGGGAATCAGAGGCGGGGAAACCCAGGCGGGGAATCAGATATGGGGAATCAGAGGTGGGGAATCAGAGGCAAGGAATAAGATGTGCGGAATCAGAGATGGGGAATAAGAGGCAGGGAATCAGAATCAGAAGCAGGGAATCAGAGGCCGGGAATCAGAGGACGGAATCAGATGCTGGGAATCAGAGGCCTGGAATCAGAGGCGGGGAATCAGAGGCAGGGAATCAGATGCGGGGAATCAGAGGCAGGGAATCAGAGTCCGGGAATCAGAGATGGGGATTCAGAGGCGGGGAATCAGATATGGAGAATCAGAGATGGGGAATCAGAGGCGGGGAATCAGAGGCAGGGAATCGGACGCCGGGAATCAGAGGCGGGGAATCAGAGCTGGGGAATCAGAGGCGGGGTATCAGAGTTGGGGAATCAGAGGCGGGGAATCAGATATGGGGAAATAGAGGCGGGGAATCAGATATGGGGAATCAGAGGTGTGGAATCAGAGGTTGGGAATCAGAGGCAGGGAATCAGAGGCGGGGAAACAGAGGCGGGGAATCAGATATGGGGAATCAGAGGTGGCGAATCAAAGGCGGTGAAACAGAAATGGGGAATCAGGGCAGGGAATCAGAGGCAGGGAATCAGAGCTGGGGAAACAGAGGCGGGGAATCAGATATGGGAAATCAGAGGTGGGGAATCAGAGGGGGAATCAGAGGCAGGGAATCGGATGTGCGGATTCAGAGATGGGGAATCAGATGTGGGGAATCAGAGGAATCAGAGATGGGGAATCAGAGGCGGGAAATCAGAGGCAGGAAATCAGACACGGGATTCAGAGGCTGGGAATCAGACGGGGGGAATCAACGGCGCGGAATCAGAGCAGGGGAATCAGAGGCAGGGAATCAGAGTTGGGGATTCAGAGACGGGGAATCAGATATGGGGAAACAGAGGCGGGGGATCAGAGGCGGGCAAACAGAGGCGGGGAATTAGATATGGGGAATCAGAGGTGGGGAATCTGAGGTGGTGAATCAGTGATGGGGAATCACAGGCGGGGAATCAGAGGCAGGGAATAGAACGCAGGGAATCAGACGCAGGGAATCAGAGCTGGGGAATCAGAGGCGGGGAATCATAGTTGGGAATCAGAGGTGGGGAATCAGATATGGGGAAACAGAGGCGGGGAATCAGAGGCGGGGAAACAGAGGCGGGGAATCAGATATGGGGAATCGGATGCGGGGAATCAGAGGCGGGGAATCAGAGCTGGGGAATCAGAGGCGGGGAATCAGAGTTGGGGCATCAGAGGTGGGGAATTAGATATAGGGAAACAGAGGCGGGAAATCAGAGGCGGGGAAACAGAGGCGGGGAATCAGATATGGGGAATCAGAGGGGGGGAATCAGAGGCAGGGAATCAGATGTGCGGAATCAGAGATGGGGAATCAGAGGCAGGGAATCAGAATCAGAAGCGGGGAATCAGAGGCCGGGAATCAGAGGCCAGGAATCAGATGCTGGGAATAAGAGGCCGGGAATCAGAGGTGGGGAATCAGAGTCCGGGAATCAGAGATGGGGATTCAGAGGCGGGGAATGAGATATGGAGAATCAGAGGCGGGGAATCAGAGGCCGGGAAACAGAGGTGGGGAATCAGATATGGGGAATCAGAGGTGGCGAATCAAAGGCGGTGAATCACAGATGGGGAATCAGAGGCGGGGAATCAGAGGCAGGGAATCAGATGCGGGGAATCAGAGGCGGGGAATCAGAGCTGGCGAATCAGAGGCGGGGAATCAGAGGTGGGCAATCAGAGGCGGGGAATCAGATATGGGGAATCAGAGGCGGGGAATCAGAGGCGGGGAAACAGAGGCGGGGAATCAAATATAGGGAATCAGAGGTGGGGAATCAGAGGTTGTGAATCAGAGATGGGGAATCAAGGCGGGGAATCAGAGGCAGGGAATCAGACACGGGGAATTAGAGGCGGGGATTCAGAGCTGGGGAATCAGAGGCGGGGAATCAGAGTTGAAGAATCAGAGGAAGGGAATCAGATATGGGGAATCAGAGGCGGGGAATCAGAGGCGGGGAAACAGAAGCGGGGAATCAGATATGGGGAATCAGAGGTGGGGAATCAGGGGCAGGGAATCAGTGGCAGGGAATCAGAGGCGGGGAATCAGAGGCGGGGAATCAGAGGCAGGGAATCAGACACGGGGAATCAGAGGCGGGGAATCAGAGATGGGGAATCAGAGGCGGGGAATCAGAGGCAGGGAATCGGACGCCGGGAATCAGAGTCGGGGAATCAGAGCTGGGAAATCAGAGGCGGGGAATCAGAGTTGGGGAATCAGAGGCGGGGATTCAGATATGGGGAAATAGAGGCGGGGAATCAGATATGGGGAATCAGAGGTGTGGAATCAGAGGTTGGGATTCAGAGGAAGGGAATCAGAGTCGGGGAAACAGAGGCGGGGAATCAGATATGTGGAATCAGAGGTGGCGAATCAAAGGCGGTGAAACAGAGATGGGGAATCAGGGCAGGGAATCAGAGGCAGGGAATCAAACACGGGGAATCAGAGCTGGGGAATCAGAGGCGGGGAATCAGAGTTGGGAATCAGAGGTGGGGAATCAGAGGTGGGGAAACAGAGGCGGGGAATCAGATATGGGGAATCAGAGGTGGGGAATCAGAGGTTGGGAATCAGAGGCAGGGAATCAGAGGCGGGGAATCAGAGGCGGGGAATCAGAGGAAGGGAATCAGATGTGCGGAATCGGAGATGGGGAATCAGAGGCAGGGAATCAGAGGCGGGGAATCAGAGGCGGGGAATCAGAGGCCGGGAATCAGATATGGGGAAACTGAGGCGGGGAATCCGAGGCGGGGAAACAGAGGCGGGGAATCAGATATGGGGAATCAGAGGTGGGGAATCAGAGGTTGGGAATCAGAGGCAGGGAATCAGAGGCTTGGAATCAGATGCAGGGAATCAGATGCGGGGCATCAGAGGCGGGGAATCAGAGCTGGGGAAACAGAGGTGGGGAATCAGATTTGGGGAATCAGAGGTGGGGACTTAGATATTGGGAAACAGAGGCGGGGAATCAGAGGCGGGGAAACAGAGGCGGGGAATCAGATATGGGGAATCAGAGGTGGGGAATCAGAGGCAGGGAATCAGATGTGCGGAATCAGAGATGGGGAATCAGAGGCAGGGAATCAGAATCAGAAGCAGGGAATCAGAAGCCGGGAATCAGAGGCCGGAATCAGATGATGGGAATCAGAGGCCTGGAATCAGAGGCGGGGAATCAGAGTCAGGGAATCAGATGCGGGGAATCAGAGGCGGGGAATCAGAGCTGGGGAATCAGAGGCGGGGTATTTGAGTTGGGGAATCAGAGGCGGGGAATCAGATATGGGGAAACAGAGGTAGGGAATCAGAGGCGGGGAAACAGAGGCAGGGAATCAGATATGGGGAATCAGAGGCGGTGAATCAGAGGTGGGGAAACATAGGCAGGGAATCGGATGTGCGGAATCAGAGATGGGGAATCAGAGGCCGGGAATCAGAGGTGGTGAATCAGAGATGGGGAATCAGAGGCGGGGAATCAGAGGCAGGGTATCAGACGCGGGGAATCAGAGGTGGACAATCAGAGGCGGGGAATCAGATATGGGGAATCAGAGGCGGGGAATCAGAGGCGGGGAAACAGAGGCGGGGAATCAGATATGGGGAATCAGAGGTGGGGCATCAGAGGTTGTGAATCACAGATGGGGAATCAGAGGCGGGGAATCAGAGGCAGGGAATCAGACGCGGGGAATCAGAGGCGGGGATTCAGAGCTGGGGAATCAGAAGCGGGGAATCAGAGTTGGGGAATCAGAGGCGGGGAATCAGATATGGGGAATCAGAGGCAGGGAATCAGAGGCGGGGAATCAGAGGCAGGGAATCAGACGCGGGGAATCTGAGGCGGGGAATCAGAGCTGGGGAATCAGAGGTGGGGAATCAGATTTGGGGAATCAGATGCGGGGACTTAGATATTGGGAAACAGAGGCGGGGAATCAGAGGCGGGGAAACCCAGGCGGGGAATCAGATATGGGGAATCAGAGGTGGGGAATCAGAGGCAAGGAATAAGATGTGCGGAATCAGAGATGGGGAATAAGAGGCAGGGAATCAGAATCAGAAGCAGGGAATCAGAGGCCGGGAATCAGAGGACGGAATCAGATGCTGGGAATCAGAGGCCTGGAATCAGAGGCGGGGAATCAGAGGCAGGGAATCAGATGCGGGGAATCAGAGGCAGGGAATCAGAGTCCGGGAATCAGAGATGGGGATTCAGAGGCGGGGAATCAGATATGGAGAATCAGAGATGGGGAATCAGAGGCGGGGAATCAGAGGCAGGGAATCGGACGCCGGGAATCAGAGGCGGGGAATCAGAGCTGGGGAATCAGAGGCGGGGTATCAGAGTTGGGGAATCAGAGGCGGGGAATCAGATATGGGGAAATAGAGGCGGGGAATCAGATATGGGGAATCAGAGGTGTGGAATCAGAGGTTGGGAATCAGAGGCAGGGAATCAGAGGCGGGGAAACAGAGGCGGGGAATCAGATATGGGGAATCAGAGGTGGCGAATCAAAGGCGGTGAAACAGAAATGGGGAATCAGGGCAGGGAATCAGAGGCAGGGAATCAGAGCTGGGGAAACAGAGGCGGGGAATCAGATATGGGAAATCAGAGGTGGGGAATCAGGGGCGGGGAATCAGTGGCAGGGAATCAGAGCTGGGGAATAAGAGGTGGGGAATCAGAGCTGGGGAAACAGAGGCGGGGAATCAGATATGGGGAATCAGAGGTGGGGAATCAGGGGCGGGGAATCAGTGGCAGGGAATCAGAGGCCGGGAATAAAAGGCGGGGAATCAGAGCTGGGGAATCAGAGGCGGGGAATCAGAGTTGGGGAATCAGAGGAGGGGAATCAGATATGGGGAAACAGAGGCCGGGAATCAGAGGCAGGGTAACAGAGGCGGGGAATCAGATATGGGGAATCAGAGGTGGGGAATTAGAGGTTGCGAATCAGAGGCGGGGAAACAGAGGCGGGGAATCAAATATAGGGAATCAGAGGTGGGGAATCAGAGGTTGTGAATCAGAGATGGGGAATCAAGGCGGGGAATCAGAGGCAGGGAATCAGACGCGGGGAATCAGAGGCGGGGATTCAGAGCTGGGGAATCAGAGGCGGTGAATCAGTGTTGGGGAATCAGAGGCAGGGAATCAGATATGGGGAATCAGAGGCGGGGAATCAGAGGCGGGGAAACAGAGGCGGGGAATCAGATATGGGGAATCAGAATTGGGGAATCAGGGGTAGGGAATCAGTGGCAGGGAATCAGATGCGGGGAATCAGAGGCGGGGAATCAGAGGCAGGGAATCAGACACGGGGAATCGGAGGCGGGGAATCAGAGATGGGGAATCAGAGGCGGGGAATCAGAGGCAGGGAATCGGACTCCGGGAATCAGAGTCGGGGAATCAGAGCTGGGGAATCAGAGGCGGGGAATCAGAGTTGGGGAATCAGAGGCGGGGAATCAGATATGGGGAAATAGAGGCGGGGAATCAGATATGGGGAATCAGAGGTGTGGAATCAGAGGTTGGGAATCAGAGGCAGGGAATCAGAGTCGGGGAAACAGAGGCGGGGAATCAGATATGGGGAATCAGAGGTGGCGAATCAAAGGCGGTGAAACAGAGATGGGGAATCAGGGCAGGGAATCAGAGGCAGGGAATCAAACACGGGGAATCAGAGCTGGGGAATCAGAGGCGGGGAATCAGAGTTGGGAATCAGAGGCAGGGAATCAGAGTCGGGGAAACAGAGGCGGGGAATCAGATATGGGGAATCAGAGGTGGGGAATCCGAGGTTGGGAATCAGAGGCAGGGAATCAGAGGCGGGGAATCAGAGGCGGGGAATCAGAGGAAGGGAATCAGATGTGCGGAATCGGAGATGGGGAATCAGAGGCAGGGAATCAGAGGCGGGGAATCAGAGGCGGGGAATCAGAGGCCGGGAATCAGATATGGGGAAACAGAGGCGGGGAATCCGAGGCGGGGAAACAGAGGCGGGGAATCAGATATGGGGAATCAGAGGTGGGGAATCAGAGGTTGGGAATCAGAGGCAGGGAATCAGAGGCTTGGAATCAGATGCAGGGAATCAGATGCGGGGAATCAGAGGCGGGGAATCAGAGCTGGGGAATCAGAGGTGGGGAATCAGATTTGGGGAATCAGATGCGGGGACTTAGATATTGGGAAACAGAGGCGGGGAATCAGAGGCGGGGAAACCCAGGCGGGGAATCAGATATGGGGAATCAGAGGTGGGGAATCAGAGGCAAGGAATCAGATGTGCGGAATCAGAGATGGGGAATCAGAGGCAGGGAATCAGAATCAGAAGCAGGGAATCAGAGGCCGGGAATCAGAGGACGGAATCGGATGCTGGGAATCAGAGGCCTGGAATCAGAGGCGGGGAATCAGAGGCAGGGAATCAGATGCGGGGAATCAGAGGCGGGGAATCAGAGCTGGGGAATCAGAGGTGGGGTATTAGAGTTGGGGAATCAGAGGCGGGGAATCAGATATGGGGAAACAGAGGTGGGGAATCAGAGGCGGGGAAACAGAGGCAGGGAATCAGATATGGGGAATCAGAGGTGGGGAATCAGAGATGGGGAATCAGAGGCGGTGAATCAGAGATGGGGAATCAGAGGCGGGGAATCAGAGGCAGGAAATCAGACACGGGGATTCAGAGGCTGGGAATCAGACGGGGGGAATCAAAGGCGGGGAATCAGAGCTGGGGAATCAGAGGCAGAGAATCAGAGGCGGGGAATCAGATATGGGGAATCAGAGGCTGGGATTCAGAGGCGGGGAATCAGAGGCAGGGAATCAGACACGGGGAATCAGAGGTGGGGAATCAGAGATGGGGAATCAGAGGCGGGGAATCAGAGGCAGGGAATCGGATGTGCGGATTCAGAGATGGGGAATCAGATGTGGGGAATCAGAGGAATCAGAGATGGGGAATCAGAGGCGTGAAATCAGAGGCCGGAAATCAGACACGGGGATTCAGAGGGTGGGAATCAGACGGGGGGAATCAAAGGCGGGGAATCAGAGCAGGGGAATCAGAGGCATGGAATCAGAGTTGGGGATTCAGAGACGGGGAATCAGATATGGGGAAACAGAGGCGGGGAATCAGAGGCGGGCAAACAGAGGCGGGGAATTAGATATGGGGAATCAGAGGTGGGGAATCAGAGGTGGTGAATCAGTGATGGGGAATCACAGGCGGGGAATCAGAGGCAGGGAATAGAACGCAGGGAATCAGACGCAGGGAATCAGAGCTGGGGAATCAGAGGCGGGGAATCATAGTTGGGAATCAGAGGTGGGGAATCAGATATGGGGAAACAGAGGCGGGGAATCAGAGGCGGGGAAACAGACGCGGGGAATCAGATATGGGGAATCGGATGCGGGGAATCAGAGGCGGGGAATCAGAGCTGGGGAATCAGAGGCGGGGTATCAGAGTTGGGGCATCAGAGGTGGGGAATTAGATATAGGGAAACAGAGGCGGGAAATCAGAGGCGGGGAAACAGAGGCGGGGAATCAGATATGGGGAATCAGAGGGGGGGAATCAGAGGCAGGGAATCAGATGTGCGGAATCAGAGATGGGGAATCAGAGGCAGGGAATCAGAATCAGAAGCGGGGAATCAGAGGCCGGGAATCAGAGGCCGGGAATCAGATGCTGGGAATAAGAGGCCGGGAATCAGAGGTGGGGAATCAGAGTCCGGGAATCAGAGATGGGGATTCAGAGGCGGGGAATGAGATATGGAGTATCAGAGGCGGGGAATCAGAGGCCGGGAAACAGAGGTGGGGAATCAGATATGGGGAATCAGAGGTGGCGAATCAAAGGCGGTGAATCACAGATGGGGAATCAGAGGCGGGGAATCAGAGGCAGGGAATCAGATGCGGGGAATCAGAGGTGGGGAATCAGAGCTGGCGAATCAGAGGCGGGGAATCAGAGGTGGGCAATCAGAGGCGGGGAATCAGATATGGGGAATCAGAGGCGGGGAATCAGAGGCGGGGAAACAGAGGCGGGGAATCAAATATAGGGAATCAGAGGTGGGGAATCAGAGGTTGTGAATCAGAGATGGGGAATCAAGGCGGGGAATCAGAGGCAGGGAATCAGACACGGGGAATCAGAGGCGGGGATTCAGAGCTGGGGAATCAGAGGCGGGGAATCAGAGTTGGGGAATCAGAGGCAGGGAATCAGATATGGGGAATCAGAGGCGGGGAATCAGAGGCGGGGAAACAGAGGCGGGGAATCAGATATGGGGAATCAGAGGTGTGGAATCAGAGGTTGGGAATCAGAGGAAGGGAATCAGAGTCGGGGAAACAGAGGCGGGGAATCAGATATGTGGAATCAGAGGTGGCGAATCAAAGGCGGTGAAACAGAGATGGGGAATCAGGGCAGGGAATCAGAGGCAGGGAATCAAACACGGGGAATCAGAGCTGGGGAATCAGAGGCGGGGAATCAGAGTTGGGAATCAGAGGCGGGGAATCAGAGGCGGGGAAACAGAGGCGGGGAAACAGATATGGGGAATCAGAGGTGGGGAATCAGAGGTTGGGAATCAGAGGCAGGGAATCAGAGGCGGGGAATCAGAGGCGGGGAATCAGAGGAAGGGAATCAGATGTGCGGAATCGGAGATGGGGAATCAGAGGCAGGGAATCAGAGGCGGGGAATCAGAGGCGGGGAATCAGAGGCCGGGAATCAGATATGGGGAAACTGAGGCGGGGAATCCGAGGCGGGGAAACAGAGGCGGGGAATCAGATATGGGGAATCAGAGGTGGGGAATCAGAGGTTGGGAATCAGAGGCAGGGAATCAGAGGCTTGGAATCAGATGCAGGGAATCAGATGCGGGGCATCAGAGGCGGGGAATCAGAGCTGGGGAATCAGAGGTGGGGAATCAGATTTGGGGAATCAGAGGTGGGGACTTAGATATTGGGAAACAGAGGCGGGGAATCAGAGGCGGGGAAACAGAGGTGGGGAATCAGATATGGGGAATCAGAGGTGGGGAATCAGAGGCAGGGAATCAGATGTGCGGAATCAGAAATGGGGAATCAGAGGCAGGGAATCAGAATCAGAAGCAGGGAATCATAGGCCGGGAATCAGAGGCCGGAATCAGATGATGGGAATCAGAGGCCTGGAATCAGAGGCGGGGAATCAGAGTCAGGGAATCAGATGCGGGGAATCAGAGGCGGGGAATCAGAGCTGGGGAATCAGAGGCGGGGTATTTGAGTTGGGGAATCAGAGGCGGGGAATCAGATATGGGGAAACAGAGGTAGGGAATCAGAGGCGGGGAAACAGAGGCAGGGAATCAGATATGGGGAATCAGAGGCGGGGAATCAGAGGTGGGGAAACATAGGCAGGGAATCGGATGTGCGGAATCAGAGATGGGGAATCAGAGGCCGGGAATCAGAGGTGGTGAATCAGAGATGGGGAATCAGAGGCGGGGAATCAGAGGCAGGGTATCAGACGCGGGGAATCAGAGGTGGGCAATCAGAGGCGGGGAATCAGATATGGGGAATCAGAGGCGGGGAATCAGAGGCGGGGAAACAGAGGCGGGGAATCAGATATGGGGAATCAGAGGTGGGGCATCAGAGGTTGTGAATCACAGATGGGGAATCAGAGGCGGGGAATCAGAGGCAGGGAATCAGACGCGGGGAATCAGAGGCGGGGATTCAGAGCTGGGGAATCAGAAGCGGGGAATCAGAGTTGGGGAATCAGAGGCGGGGAATCAGATATGGGGAATCAGAGGCAGGGAATCAGAGGCGGGGAATCAGAGGCAGGGAATCAGACGCGGGGAATCTGAGGCGGGGAATCAGAGCTGGGGAATCAGAGGTGGGGAATCAGAGTTGGGGAATCAGAGGCAGGGAATTGGATGTGCGGAATCAGAGATGGGGAATCAGAGGTGGGGAATCAGAGGCGGTGAATCAGAGATGGGGAATCAGAGGCGGGGAATCAGAGGCAGGAAATCAGACACGGGGATTCAGAGGCTGGGAATCAGAGGCAGGGAATCAGACGCGGGGAATCTGAGGCGGGGAATCAGAGCTGGGGAATCTGAGGCAGGGAATCAGAGTTGGGGATTCAGAGGCGGGGAATCAGATATGGGGAAACAGAGGCGGGGAATCATAGGCGGGCAAACAGAGGCGGGGAATTAGATATGGGGAATCAGAGGTAGGGAATCAGAGGTGGTGAATCAGTGATGGGGAATCACAGGTGGGGAATCAGAGGCAGGGAATAGAACGCGGGGAATCAGAGGGAGGGAATCAGAGCTGGGGAATCAGAGGCGGGGAATCATAGTTGGGAATCAGAGGCGGGAATCAGATATGGGGAAACAGAGGCGGGGAATCAGAGGCGGGGAAACAGAGGCAGGGAATCAGATATGGGGAATCGGATGCAGGGAATCAGAGGCGGGGAATCAGAGCTGGGGAATCAGAGGCGGGGAATCAGAGTTGGGGCATCAGAGGTGGGGAATTAGATATAGGGAAACAGAGGCAGGGAATCAGATGCGGGGAAACAGAGGCGGGGAATCAGATATGGGGAATCAGAGGTGGGGAATCAGAGGCAGGGAATCAGATGTGCGGAATCAGAGATGGGGAATCAGAGGCAGGGAATCAGAAGCGGGGAATCAGAGGCCGGGAATCAGAGGCCGGGAATCAGATGCTGGGAATAAGAGGCCGGGAATCAGAGGAGGGGAATCAGAGTCCGGGAATCAGAGATGGGGATTCAGAGGCGGGGAATGAGATATGGAGAATCAGAGGCGGGGAATAAGAGGCGGGGAAACAGAGGTCGGGAATCAGATATGGGGAATCAGAGGTGGCGAATCAAAGGCGGTGAATCAGAGATGGGGAATCAGAGGCGGGGAATCAGAGGCAGGGAATCAGATGCGGGGAATCAGAGGCGGGGAATCAGAGCTGGCGAATCAGAGGCTGGGAATCAGAGGTGTGCAATCAGAGGCGGGGAATCAGATATGGGGAATCAGAGGCGGGGAATCAGAGGCGGGGAAACAGAGGCGGGGAATCAAATATAGGGAATCAGAGGTGGGGAATCAGAGGTTGTGAATCAGAGATGGGGAATCAAGGCGGGGAATCAGAGGCAGGGAATCAGACGCGGGGAAACAGAGGCGGGGATTCAGAGCTAGGGAATCAGAGGCGGGGAATCAGAGTTGGGGAATCAGAGGCAGGGAATCAGATATGGGGAATCAGAGGCGTGGAATCAGAGGCAGGGAATCAGATATGGGGAATCAGAGGCGGGGAATCAGAGGCCGGGAATCAGATATGGGGAAACAGAGGCGGGGAATCCGAGGCAGGGAAACAGAGGCGGGGAATCAGATATGGGGAATCAGAGGTGGGGAATCAGAGGTTGGGAATCAGAGGCAGGGAATCAGAGGCTTGGAATCAGATGCAGGGTATCAGATGCGGGGAATCAGAGGCGGGGAATCAGAGCTGGGGAATCAGAGGTGGGGAATCAGATTTGGGGAATCAGAGGTGGGGACTTAGATATTGGGAAACAGAGGCGGGGAATCAGAGGCGGGGAAACAGAGGCGGGGAATCAGATATGGGGAATCAGAGGTGGGGAATCAGAGGCAGGGAATGAGATGTGCGGAATCAGAGGCAGGGAATCAGAGGCAGGGAATCAGAATCAGAAGAAGGGAATCAGAGGCCGGGAATCAGAGGCCGGAATCAGATGCTGGGAATCAGAGGCCTGGAATCAGAGGCGGGGAATCAGAGGCAGGGAATCAGATGCGGGGAATCAGAGGCGGGGAATCAGAGCTGGGGAATCAGAGGCGGGGTATTAGAGTTGAGGAATCAGAGGCGGGGAATCAGATATGGGGAAACAGAGGTGGGGAATCAGAGGCGGGGAAACAGAGGCAGGGAATCAGATATGGGGAATCAGAGGTGGGGCATCAGAAGTTGTGAATCACAGATGGGGAATCAGAGGCGGGGAATCAGAGGCAGGGAATCAGAGGCCGGGAATCAGAGGCCGGGAATCAGATGCTGGGAATAAGAGGCCGGGAATCAGAGGAGGGGAATCAGAGTCCGGGAATCAGAGATGGGGATTCAGAGGCGGGGAATGAGATATGGAGAATCAGAGGCGGGGAATAAGAGGCGGGGAAACAGAGGTGGGGAATCAGATATGGGGAATCAGAGGTGGCGAATCAAAGGCGGTGAATCAGAGATGGGGAATCAGAGGCGGGGAATCAGAGGCAGGGAATCAGATGCGGGGAATCAGAGGCGGGGAATCAGAGCTGGCGAATCAGAGGCTGGGAATCAGAGGTGTGCAATCAGAGGCGGGGAATCAGATATGGGGAATCAGAGGCGGGGAATCAGAGGCGGGGAAACAGAGGCGGGGAATCAAATATAGGGAATCAGAGGTGGGGAATCAGAGGTTGTGAATCAGAGATGGGGAATCAAGGCGGGGAATCAGAGGCAGGGAATCAGACGCGGGGAAACAGAGGCGGGGATTCAGAGCTAGGGAATCAGAGGCGGGGAATCAGAGTTGGGGAATCAGAGGCAGGGAATCAGATATGGGGAATCAGAGGCGTGGAATCAGAGGCAGGGAATCAGATATGGGGAATCAGAGGCGGGGAATCAGAGGCCGGGAATCAGATATGGGGAAACAGAGGCGGGGAATCCGAGGCAGGGAAACAGAGGCGGGGAATCAGATATGGGGAATCAGAGGTGGGGAATCAGAGGTTGGGAATCAGAGGCAGGGAATCAGAGGCTTGGAATCAGATGCAGGGTATCAGATGCGGGGAATCAGAGGCGGGGAATCAGAGCTGGGGAATCAGAGGTGGGGAATCAGATTTGGGGAATCAGAGGTGGGGACTTAGATATTGGGAAACAGAGGCGGGGAATCAGAGGCGGGGAAACAGAGGCGGGGAATCAGATATGGGGAATCAGAGGTGGGGAATCAGAGGCAGGGAATGAGATGTGCGGAATCAGAGGCAGGGAATCAGAGGCAGGGAATCAGAATCAGAAGAAGGGAATCAGAGGCCGGGAATCAGAGGCCGGAATCAGATGCTGGGAATCAGAGGCCTGGAATCAGAGGCGGGGAATCAGAGGCAGGGAATCAGATGCGGGGAATCAGAGGCGGGGAATCAGAGCTGGGGAATCAGAGGCGGGGTATTAGAGTTGAGGAATCAGAGGCGGGGAATCAGATATGGGGAAACAGAGGTGGGGAATCAGAGGCGGGGAAACAGAGGCAGGGAATCAGATATGGGGAATCAGAGGTGGGGCATCAGAAGTTGTGAATCACAGATGGGGAATCAGAGGCGGGGAATCAGAGGCAGGGAATCAGACGCGGGGAATCAGAGGCGGGGATTCAGAGCTGGGGAATCAGAAGCGGGGAATCAGAGTTGGGGAATCAGAGGCGGGGAATCAGATATGGGGAATCAGAGGCAGGGAATCAGAGGCGGGGAATCAGAGGCAGGGAATCAGACGCGGGGAATCTGAGGCGGGGAATCAGAGCTGGGGAATCAGAGGTGGGGAATCAGAGTTGGGGAATCAGAGGCAGGGAATTGGATGTGCGGAATCAGAGAGGGGGAATCAGAGGTGGGGAATCAGAGGCGGTGAATCAGAGATGGGGAATCAGAGGCGGGGAATCAGAGGCAGGAAATCAGACACGGGGATTCAGAGGCTGGGAATCAGACGGGGGGAATCAAAGGCGGGGAATCAGAGCTGGGGAATCTGAGGCAGGGAATCAGAGTTGGGGATTCAGAGGCGGGGAATCAGATATGGGGAATCTGAGGTGGGGTATCAGAGGTTGTGAATCACAGATGGGGAATCAGAGGCGGGGAATCAGAGGCAGGGAATAGGACGCGGGGAATCAGAGGCAGGGAATCAGAGCTGGGGAATCAGAGGAGGGGATTCATAGTTGGGAATCAGAGGCGGGAATCAGATATGGGGAAACAGAGGCGGGGAATCAGAGGCGGTGAAACAGAGGCGGGGAATCAGATATGGGGAATCGGATGCAGGGAATCAGAGGCGGGGAATCAGAGCTGGGGAATCAGAGGCGGGGAATCAGAGTTGGGGCATCAGAGGTGGGGAATTAGATATAGGGAAACAGAGGCGGGGAATCAGAGGCGGGGAAACAGAGGCGGGGAATCAGATATGGGGAATCAGAGGTGGGGAATCAGAGGCAGGGAATCAGATGTGCGAAAACAGAGATGGGGAATAAGAGGCAGGGAATCAGAATCAGAAGCGGGGAATCAGAGGCCGGGAATCAGAGGCCGGGAATCAGATGCTGGGAATAAGAGGCCGGGAATCAGAGGTGGGGAATCAGATATGGGGAATCAGAGGTGGCGAATCAAAGGCGGTGAATCAGAGATGGGGAATCAGAGGCGGGGAATCAGAGGCAGGGAATCAGATGCGGGGAATCAGAGGCGGGGAATCAGAGCTGGCGAATCAGAGGCTGGGAATCAGAGGTGGGCAATCAGAGGCGGGGAATCAGATATGGGGAATCAGAGGCGGGGAATCAGAGGCGGGGAAACAGAGGCGGGGAATCAAATATAGGGAATCAGAGGTGGGGAATCAGAGGTTGTGAATCAGAGATGGGGAATCAAGGCGGGGAATCAGAGGCAGGGAATCAGACGCGTGGAATCAGAGGCGGGGATTCAGAGCTGGGGAATCAGAGGCGGGGAATCAGAGTTGGGGAATCAGAGGCAGGGAATCAGATATGGGGAATAAGAGGCGGGGAATCAGAGGCGGGGAAACAGAGGCGGGGAATCAGATGTGGGGAAACAGAGGTGGGGAATCAGGGGCAGGAAATCAGTGGCAGGGAATCAGAGGCGGGGAATCAGAGGCGGGGAATCAAAGGCAGGGAATCAGACACGGGGAATCAGAGGCGGGGAATCAGAGATGGGGAATCAGAGGCGGGGAATCAGAGGCAGGGAATCGGATGCCGGGAATCAGAGTCGGGGAATCAGAGCTGGGGAATCAGAGGCGGGGAATCAGAGTTGGGGAATCAGAGGCGGGGAATCAGATATGGGGAAATAGAGGCGGGGAATCAGATATGGGGAATCAGAGGTGTGGAATCAGAGGTTGGGAATCAGAGGCAGGGAATCAGAGTCGGGGAAACAGAGGCGGGGAATCAGATATGGGGAATCAGAGGTGGCGAATCAAAGGCGGTGAAACAGAGATGGGGAATCAGGGCAGGGAATCAGAGGCAGGGAATCAAACACGGGGAATCAGAGCTGGGGAATCAGAGGCGGGGAATCAGAGTTGGGAATCAGAGGCGGGGAATCAGAGGCGGGGAAACAGAGGCAGGGAATCAGATATTGGGAATCAGAGGCAGGGAATCAGAATCAGAAGAAGGGAATCAGAGGCCGGGAATCAGAGGCCGGAATCAGATGCTGGGAATCAGAGGCCTGGAATCAGAGGCGGGGAATCAGAGGCAGGGAATCAGATGCGGGGAATCAGAGGCGGGGAATCAGAGCTGGGGAATCAGAGGTGGGGTATTAGAGTTGGGGAATCAGAGGCGGGGAATCAGATATGGGGAAACAGAGGTGGGGAATCAGAGGCAGGGAAACATAGGCAGGGAATCAGATATGGGGAATCAGAGGTGGGGCATCAGAGGTTGTGAATCACAGATGGGGAATCAGAGGCGGGGAATCAGAGGCAGGGAATCAGACGCGGGGAATCAGAGGCGGGGATTCAGAGCTGGGGAATCAGAAGCGGGGAATCAGAGTTGGGGAATCAGAGGCGGGGAATCAGATATGGGGAATCAGAGGCAGGGAATCAGAGGCGGGGAATCAGAGGCAGGGAATCAGACGCGGGGAATCTGAGGCGGGGAATCAGAGCTGGGGAATCAGAGGTGGGGAATCAGAGTTGGGGAATCAGAGGCAGGGAATTGGATGTGCGGAATCAGAGAGGGAGAATCAGAGGTGGGGATTCAGAGGCGGTGAATCAGAGATGGGGAATCAGAGGCGGGGAATCAGAGGCAGGAAATCAGACACGGGGATTCAGAGGCTGGGAATCAGACGGGGGGAATCAAAGGTGGGGAATCAGAGCTGGGGAATCTGAGGCAGGGAATCAGAGTTGGGGATTCAGAGGCGGGGAATCAGATATGGGGAAACAGAGGCGGGGAATCAGAGGCGGGCAAACAGAGGCGGGGAATTAGATATGGGGAATCAGAGGTAGGGAATCAGAGGTGGTGAATCAGTGATGGGGAATCACAGGCGGGGAATCAGAGGCAGGGAATAGGACGCGGGGAATCAGAGGCAGGGAATCAGAGCTGGGGAATCAGAGGAGGGGATTCATAGTTGGGAATCAGAGGTGGGAATCAGATATGGGGAAACAGAGGCGGGGAATCAGAGGCGGTGAAACAGAGGCGGGGAATCAGATATGGGGAATCGGATGCAGGGAATCAGAGGTGGGGAATCAGAGCTGGGGAATCAGAGGCGGGGAATCAGAGGCAGGGAATAGGACACGGGGAATCAGAGGCAGGGAATCAGAGCTGGGGAATCAGAGGAGGGGATTCATAGTTGGGAATCAGAGGCGGGAATCAGATATGGGGAAACAGAGGCGGGGAATCAGAGGCGGTGAAACAGAGGCGGGGAATCAGATATGGGGAATCGGATGCAGGGAATCAGAGGCGGGGAATCAGAGCTGGGGAATCAGAGGCGGGGAATCAGAGTTGGGGCATCAGAGGTGGGGAATTAGATATAGGGAAACAGAGGCGGGGAATCAGAGGCGGGGAAACAGAGGCGGGGAATCAGATATGGGGAATCAGAGGTGGGGAATCAGAGGCAGGGAATCAGATGTGCGAAATCAGAGATGGGGAATAAGAGGCAGGGAATCAGAATCAGAAGCGGGGAATCAGAGGCCGGGAATCAGAGGCCGGGAATCAGATGCTGGGAATAAGAGGCCGGGAATCAGAGGTGGGGAATCAGATATGGGGAATCAGAGGTGGCGAATCAAAGGCGGTGAATCAGAGATGGGGAATCAGAGGCGGGGAATCAGAGGCAGGGAATCAGATGCGGGGAATCAGAGGCGGGGAATCAGAGCTGGCGAATCAGAGGCTGGGAATCAGAGGTGGGCAATCAGAGGCGGGGAATCAGATATGGGGAATCAGAGGCGGGGAATCAGAGGCGGGGAAACAGAGGCGGGGAATCAAATATAGGGAATCAGAGGTGGGGAATCAGAGGTTGTGAATCAGAGATGGGGAATCAAGGCGGGGAATCAGAGGCAGGGAATCAGACGCGTGGAATCAGAGGCGGGGATTCAGAGCTGGGGAATCAGAGGCGGGGAATCAGAGTTGGGGAATCAGAGGCAGGGAATCACATATGGGGAATAAGAGGCGGGGAATCAGAGGCGGGGAAACAGAGGCGGGGAATCAGATGTGGGAAACAGAGGTGGGGAATCAGGGGCAGGAAATCAGTGGCAGGGAATCAGAGGCGGGGAATCAGAGGCGGGGAATCAAAGGCAGGGAATCAGACACGGGGAATCAGAGGCGGGGAATCAGAGATGGGGAATCGGAGGCGGGGAATCAGAGGCAGGGAATCGGATGCCGGGAATCAGATATGGGGAAATAGAGGCGGGGAATCAGATATGGGGAATCAGAGGTGTGGAATCAGAGGTTGGGAATCAGAGGCAGGGAATCAGAGTCGGGGAAACAGAGGCGGGGAATCAGATATGGGGAATCAGAGGTGGCGAATCAAAGGCGGTGAAACAGAGATGGGGAATCAGGGCAGGGAATCAGAGGCAGGGAATCAAACACGGGGAATCAGAGCTGGGGAATCAGAGGCGGGGAATCAGAGTTGGGAATCAGAGGCGGGGAATCAGAGGCGGGGAAACAGAGGCAGGGAATCAGATATGGGGAATCAGAGGCAGGGAATCAGAATCAGAAGAAGGGAATCAGAGGCCGGGAATCAGAGGCCGGAATCAGATGCTGGGAATCAGAGGCCTGGAATCAGAGGCGGGGAATCAGAGGCAGGGAATCAGATGCGGGGAATCAGAGGCGGGGATTCAGAGCTGGGGAATCAGAGGTGGGGTATTAGAGTTGGGGAATCAGAGGCGGGGAATCAGATATGGGGAAACAGAGGTGGGGAATCAGAGGCAGGGAAACATAGGCAGGGAATCAGATATGGGGAATCAGAGGTGGGGCATCAGAGGTTGTGAATCACAGATGGGGAATCAGAGGCGGGGAATCAGAGGCAGGGAATCAGACGCGGGGAATCAGAGGCGGGGATTCAGAGCTGGGGAATCAGAAGCGGGGAATCAGAGTTGGGGAATCAGAGGCGGGGAATCAGATATGGGGAATCAGAGGCAGGGAATCAGAGGCGGGGAATCAGAGGCAGGGAATCAGACGCGGGGAATCTGAGGCGGGGAATCAGAGCTGGGGAAGCAGAGGTGGGGAATCAGAGTTGGGGAATCAGAGGCAGGGAATTGGATGTGCGGAATCAGAGAGGGAGAATCAGAGGTGGGGATTCAGAGGCGGTGAATCAGAGATGGGGAATCAGAGGCGGGGAATCAGAGGCAGGAAATCAGACACGGGGATTCAGAGGCTGGGAATCAGACGGGGGGAATCAAAGGTGGGGAATCAGAGCTGGGGAATCTGAGGCAGGGAATCAGAGTTGGGGATTCAGAGGCGGGGAATCAGATATGGGGAAACAGAGGCGGGGAATCAGAGGCGGGCAAACAGAGGCGGGGAATTAGATATGGGGAATCAGAGGTAGGGAATCAGAGGTGGTGAATCAGTGATGGGGAATCACAGGCGGGGAATCAGAGGCAGGGAATAGGACGCGGGGAATCAGAGGCAGGGAATCAGAGCTGGGGAATCAGAGGAGGGGATTCATAGTTGGGAATCAGAGGCGGGAATCAGATATGGGGAAACAGAGGCGGGGAATCAGAGGCGGTGAAACAGAGGCGGGGAATCAGATATGGGGAATCGGATGCAGGGAATCAGAGGCGGGGAATCAGAGCTGGGGAATCAGAGGCGGGGAATCAGAGTTGGGGCATCAGAGGTGGGGAATTAGATATAGGGAAACAGAGGCGGGGAATCAGAGGCGGGGAAACAGAGGCGGGGAATCAGATATGGGGAATCAGAGGTGGGGAATCAGAGGCAGGGAAACAGATGTGCGGAATCAGAGATGGGGAATAAGAGGCAGGGAATCAGAATCAGAAGCGGGGAATCAGAGGCCGGGAATCAGAGGCCGGGAATCAGATGCTGGGAATAAGTGGCTGGGAATCAGAGGTGGGGAATCAGATATGGGGAATCAGAGGTGGCGAATCAAAGGCGGTGAATCAGAGATGGGGAATCAGAGGCGGGGAATCAGAGGCAGGGAATCAGATGCGGGGAATCAGAGGCGGGGAATCAGAGCTGGCGAATCAGAGGCTGGGAATCAGAGGTGGGCAATCAGAGGCGGGGAATCAGATATGGGGAATCAGAGGCGGGGAATCAGAGGCGGGGAAACAGAGGCGGGGAATCAAATATAGGGAATCAGAGGTGGGGAATCAGAGGTTGTGAATCAGAGATGGGGAATCAAGGCGGGGAATCAGAGGCAGGGAATCAGACGCGGGGAATCAGAGGCGGGGATTCAGAGCTGGGGAATCAGAGGCGGGAAATCAGAGTTGGGGAATCAGAGGCAGGGAATCAGATATGGGGAATCAGAGGCGGGGAATCAGAGGCGGGGTATTAGAGTTGGGGAATCAGAGGTGGGGTATTAGAGATGGGGAATCAGAGGCGGGGAATCAGAGGCAGGAAATCAGACACGGGGATTCAGAGGCTGGGAATCAGACGGGGGGAGTCAAAGGCGGGGAATCAGAGCTGGGGAATCAGAGGCAGGGAATCAGCGGCGGGGAATCAGATATGGGGAATCAGAGGCTGGGATTCAGAGGCGGGGAATCAGAGGCAGGGAATCAGACACGGGGAATCAGAGGTGGGGAATCAGAGATGGGGAATCAGAGGCGGGGAATCAGAGGCAGGGAATCAGAAGCGATGAATCTGAGGCGGGGAATCAGAGCTGGGGAATCAGAGGTGGGGAATCAGAGTTGGGGAATCAGAGGCAGGGAATCGGATGTGCGGATTCAGAGATGGGGAATCAGATGTGGGGAATCAGAGGAATCAGAGATGGGGAATCAGAGGCGGGAAATCAGAGGCAGGAAATCAGACACGGGATTCAGAGGCTGGGAATCAGACGGGGGGAATCAACGGCGGGGAATCAGAGCAGGGGAATCAGAGGCAGGGAATCAGAGTTGGGGATTCAGAGACGGGGAATCAGATATGGGGAAAAAGAGGCGGGGGATCGGAGGCGGGCAAACAGAGGCGGGGAATTAGATATGGGGAATCAGAGGTGGGGAATCAGAGGTGGTGAATCAGTGATGGGGAATCACAGGCGGGGAATCAGAGGCAGGGAATAGAACGCAGGGAATCAGACGCAGGGAATCAGAGCTGGGGAATCAGAGGCGGGGAATCATAGTTGGGAATCAGAGGTGGGGAATCAGATATGGGGAAACAGAGGCGGGGAATCAGAGGCGGGGAAACAGAGGCGGGGAATCAGATATGGGGAATCGGATGCGGGGAATCAGAGGCGGGGAATCAGAGCTGGGGAATCAGAGGCGGGGAATCAGAGTTGGGGCATCAGAGGTGGGGAATTAGATATAGGGAAACAGAGGCGGGAAATCAGAGGCGGGGAAACAGAGGCGGGGAATCAGATATGGGGAATCAGAGGGGGGGAATCAGAGGCAGGGAATCAGATGTGCGGAATCAGAGATGGGGAATCAGAGGCAGGGAATCAGAATCAGAAGCGGGGAATCAGAGGCCGGGAATCAGAGGCCAGGAATCAGATGCTGGGAATAAGAGGCCGGGAATCAGAGGTGGGGAATCAGAGTCCGGGAATCAGAGATGGGGATTCAGAGGCGGGGAATGAGATATGGAGAATCAGAGGCGGGGAATCAGAGGCCGGGAAACAGAGGTGGGGAATCAGATATGGGGAATCAGAGGTGGCGAATCAAAGGCGGTGAATCACAGATGGGGAATCAGAGGCGGGGAATCAGAGGCAGGGAATCAGATGCGGGGAATCAGAGGCGGGGAATCAGAGCTGGCGAATCAGAGGCGGGGAATCAGAGGTGGGCAATCAGAGGCGGGGAATCAGATATGGGGAATCAGAGGCGGGGAATCAGAGGCGGGGAAACAGAGGCGGGGAATCAAATATAGGGAATCAGAGGTGGGGAATCAGAGGTTGTGAATCAGAGATGGGGAATCAAGGCGGGGAATCAGAGGCAGGGAATCAGACACGGGGAATCAGAGGCGGGGATTCAGAGCTGGGGAATCAGAGGCGGGGAATCAGAGTTGGAGAATCAGAGGAAGGGAATCAGATATGGGGAATCAGAGGCGGGGAATCAGAGGCGGGGAAACAGAGGCGGGGAATCAGATATGGGGAATCAGAGGTGGGGAATCAGGGGCAGGGAATCAGTGGCAGGGAATCAGAGGCGGGGAATCAGAGGCGGGGAATCAGAGGCAGGGAATCAGACACGGGGAATCAGAGGCGGGGAATCAGAGCTGGGGAAACAGAGGTGGGGAATCAGATTTGGGGAATCAGTGGTGGGGACTTAGATATTGGGAAACAGAGGCGGGGAATCAGAGGCGGGGAAACAGAGGCGGGGAATCAGATATGGGGAATCAGAGGTGGGGAATCAGAGGCAGGGAATCAGATGTGCGGAATCAGAGATGGGGAATCAGAGGCAGGGAATCAGAATCAGAAGCAGGGAATCAGAGGCCGGGAATCAGAGGCCGGAATCAGATGATGGGAATCAGAGGCCTGGAATCAGAGGCGGGGAATCAGAGTCAGGGAATCAGATGCGGGGAATCAGAGGCGGGGAATCAGAGCTGGGGAATCAGAGGCGGGGTATTTGAGTTGGGGAATCAGAGGCGGGGAATCAGATATGGGGAAACAGAGGTAGGGAATCAGAGGCGGGGACACAGAGGCAGGGAATCAGATATGGGGAATCAGAGGCGGGGAATCAGAGGTGGGGAAACATAGGCAGGGAATCGGATGTGCGGAATCAGAGATGGGGAATCAGAGGCCGGGAATCAGAGGTGGTGAATCAGAGATGGGGAATCAGAAGCGGGGAATCAGAGGCAGGGTATCAGACTCGGGGAATCAGAGGTGGACAATCAGAGGTGGACAATCAGATATGGGGAATCAGAGGCGGGGAATCAGAGGCGGGGAAACAGAGGCGGGGAATCAGATATGGGGAATCAGAGGTGGGGCATCAGAGGTTGTGAATCACAGATGGGGAATCAGAGGCGGGGAATCAGAGGCAGGGAATCAGACGCGGGGAATCAGAGGCGGGGATTCAGAGCAGGGGAATCAGAAGCGGGGAATCAGAGTTGGGGAATCAGAGGCGGGGAATCAGATATGGGGAATCAGAGACAGGGAATCAGAGGCGGGGAATCAGAGGCAGGGAATCAGACGCGGGGAATCTGAGGCGGGGAATCAGAGCTGGGGAATCAGAGGTGGAGAATCAGATTTGGGGAATCAGATGCGGGGACTTAGATATTGGGAAACAGAGGCGGGGAATCAGAGGCGGGGAAACCCAGGCGGGGAATCAGATATGGGGAATCAGAGGTGGGGAATCAGAGGCAAGGAATCAGATGTGCGGAATCAGAGATGGGGAATCAGAGGCAGGGAATCAGAATCAGAAGCAGGGAATCAGAGGCCGGGAATCAGAGGACGGAATCAGATGCTGGGAATCAGAGGCCTGGAATCAGAGGCGGGGAATCAGAGGCAGGGAATCAGATGCGGGGAATCAGAGGCAGGGAATCAGAGTCCGGGAATCAGAGATGGGGATTCAGAGGCGGGGAATCAGATATGGAGAATCAGAGATGGGGAATCAGAGGCGGGGAATCAGAGGCAGGGAATCGGACGCCGGGAATCAGAGGCGGGGAATCAGAGCTGGGGAATCAGAGGCGGGGTATCAGAGTTGGGGAATCAGAGGCGGGGAATCAGATATGGGGAAATGGAGGCGGGGAATCAGATATGGGGAATCAGAGGTGTGGAATCAGAGGTTGGGAATCAGAGGCAGGGAATCAGAGGCGGGGAAACAGAGGCGGGGAATCAGATATGGGGAATCAGAGGTGGCGAATCAAAGGCGGTGAAACAGAAATGGGGAATCAGGGCAGGGAATCAGAGGCAGGGAATCAGAGCTGGGGAAACAGAGGCGGGGAATCAGATATGGGAAATCAGAGGTGGGGAATCAGGGGCGGGGAATCAGTGGCAGGGAATCAGAGCTGGGGAATCAGAGGTGGGGAATCAGAGCTGGGGAAACAGAGGCGGGGAATCAGATATGGGGAATCAGAGGTGGGGAATCAGGGGCGGGGAATCAGTGGCAGGGAATCAGAGGTCGGGAATAAAAGGCGGGGAATCAGAGCTGGGGAATCAGAGGCGGGGAATCAGAGTTGGGGAATCAGAGGAGGGGAATCAGATATGGGGAAACAGAGGCCGGGAATCAGAGGCAGGGTAACAGAGGCGGGGAATCAGATATGGGGAATCAGAGGTGGGGAATTAGAGGTTGCGAATCAGAGGCGGGGAAACAGAGGCGGGGAATCAAATATAGGGAATCAGAGGTGGGGAATCAGAGGTTGTGAATCAGAGATGGGGAATCAAGGCGGGGAATCAGAGGCAGGGAATCAGACGCGGGGAATCAGAGGCGGGGATTCAGAGCTGGGGAATCAGAGGCGGTGAATCAGAGTTGGGGAATCAGAGGCGGGGAATCAGAGGTGGGGAAACATAGGCAGGGAATCGGATGTGCGGAATCAGAGATGGGGAATCAGAGGCCGGGAATCAGAGGTGGTGAATCAGAGATGGGGAATCAGAAGCGGGGAATCAGAGGCAGGGTATCAGACTCGGGGAATCAGAGGTGGACAATCAGAGGTGGACAATCAGATATGGGGAATCAGAGGCGGGGAATCAGAGGCGGGGAAACAGAGGCGGGGAATCAGATATGGGGAATCAGAGGTGGGGCATCAGAGGTTGTGAATCACAGATGGGGAATCAGAGGCGGGGAATCAGAGGCAGGGAATCAGACGCGGGGAATCAGAGGCGGGGATTCAGAGCAGGGGAATCAGAAGCGGGGAATCAGAGTTGGGGAATCAGAGGCGGGGAATCAGATATGGGGAATCAGAGACAGGGAATCAGAGGCGGGGAATCAGAGGCAGGGAATCAGACGCGGGGAATCTGAGGCGGGGAATCAGAGCTGGGGAATCAGAGGTGGAGAATCAGATTTGGGGAATCAGATGCGGGGACTTAGATATTGGGAAACAGAGGCGGGGAATCAGAGGCGGGGAAACCCAGGCGGGGAATCAGATATGGGGAATCAGAGGTGGGGAATCAGAGGCAAGGAATCAGATGTGCGGAATCAGAGATGGGGAATCAGAGGCAGGGAATCAGAATCAGAAGCAGGGAATCAGAGGCCGGGAATCAGAGGACGGAATCAGATGCTGGGAATCAGAGGCCTGGAATCAGAGGCGGGGAATCAGAGGCAGGGAATCAGATGCGGGGAATCAGAGGCAGGGAATCAGAGTCCGGGAATCAGAGATGGGGATTCAGAGGCGGGGAATCAGATATGGAGAATCAGAGATGGGGAATCAGAGGCGGGGAATCAGAGGCAGGGAATCGGACGCCGGGAATCAGAGGCGGGGAATCAGAGCTGGGGAATCAGAGGCGGGGTATCAGAGTTGGGGAATCAGAGGCGGGGAATCAGATATGGGGAAATAGAGGCGGGGAATCAGATATGGGGAATCAGAGGTGTGGAATCAGAGGTTGGGAATCAGAGGCAGGGAATCAGAGGCGGGGAAACAGAGGCGGGGAATCAGATATGGGGAATCAGAGGTGGCGAATCAAAGGCGGTGAAACAGAAATGGGGAATCAGGGCAGGGAATCAGAGGCAGGGAATCAGAGCTGGGGAAACAGAGGCGGGGAATCAGATATGGGAAATCAGAGGTGGGGAATCAGGGGCGGGGAATCAGTGGCAGGGAATCAGAGCTGGGGAATCAGAGGTGGGGAATCAGAGCTGGGGAAACAGAGGCGGGGAATCAGATATGGGGAATCAGAGGTGGGGAATCAGGGGCGGGGAATCAGTGGCAGGGAATCAGAGGCCGGGAATAAAAGGCGGGGAATCAGAGCTGGGGAATCAGAGGCGGGGAATCAGAGTTGGGGAATCAGAGGAGGGGAATCAGATATGGGGAAACAGAGGCCGGGAATCAGAGGCAGGGTAACAGAGGCGGGGAATCAGATATGGGGAATCAGAGGTGGGGAATTAGAGGTTGCGAATCAGAGGCGGGGAAACAGAGGCGGGGAATCAAATATAGGGAATCAGAGGTGGGGAATCAGAGGTTGTGAATCAGAGATGGGGAATCAAGGCGGGGAATCAGAGGCAGGGAATCAGACGCGGGGAATCAGAGGCGGGGATTCAGAGCTGGGGAATCAGAGGCGGTGAATCAGAGTTGGGGAATCAGAGGCAGGGAATCAGATATGGGGAATCAGAGGCGGGGAATCAGAGGCGGGGAAACAGAGGCGGGGAATCAGATATGGGGAATCAGAATTGGGGAATCAGGGGCAGGGAATCAGTGGCAGGGAATCAGAGGCGGGGAATCAGAAGCGGGGAATCAGAGGCAGGGAATCAGACACAGGGAATCGGAGGCGGGGAATCAGAGATGGGGAATCAGAGGCGGGGAATCAGAGGCAGGGAATCGGACTCCGGGAATCAGAGTCGGGGAATCAGAGCTGGGGAATCAGAGGCGGGGAATCAGAGTTGGGGAATCAGAGGCGGGGAATCAGATATGGGGAAATAGAGGCGGGGAATCAGATATGGGGAATCAGAGGTGTGGAATCAGAGGTTGGGAATCAGAGGCAGGGAATCAGAGTCGGGGAAACAGAGGCGGGGAATCAGATATGGGGAATCAGAGGTGGCGAATCAAAGGCGGTGAAACAGAGATGGGGAATCAGGGCAGGCAATCAGAGGCAGGGAATCAAACACGGGGAATCAGAGCTGGGGAATCAGAGGCGGGGAATCAGAGTTGGGAATCAGAGGCAGGGAATCAGAGTCGGGGAAACAGAGGCGGGGAATCAGATATGGGGAATCAGAGGTGGGGAATCCGAGGTTGGGAATCAGAGGCAGGGAATCAGAGGCGGGGAATCAGAGGCGGGGAATCAGAGGAAGGGAATCAGATGTGCGGAATCGGAGATGGGGAATCAGAGGCAGGGAATCAGAGGCGGGGAATCAGAGGCGGGGAATCAGAGGCCGGGAATCAGATATGGGGAAACAGAGGCGGGGAATCCGAGGCGGGGAAACAGAGGCGGGGAATCAGATATGGGGAATCAGAGGTGGGGAATCAGAGGTTGGGAATCAGAGGCAGGGAATCAGAGGCTTGGAATCAGATGCAGGGAATCAGATGCGGGGAATCAGAGGCGGGGAATCAGAGCTGGGGAATCAGATTTGGGGAGTCAGATTTGGGGAATCAGATGCGGGGACTTAGATATTGGGAAACAGAGGCGGGGAATCAGAGGCGGGGAAACCCAGGCGGGGAATCAGATATGGGGAATCAGAGGTGGGGAATCAGAGGCAAGGAATCAGATGTGCGGAATCAGAGATGGGGAATCAGAGGCAGGGAATCAGAATCAGAAGCAGGGAATCAGAGGCCGGGAATCAGAGGACGGAATCGGATGCTGGGAATCAGAGGTCTGGAATCAGAGGCGGGGAATCAGAGGCAGGGAATCAGATGCGGGGAATCAGAGGCGGGGAATCTGAGCTGGGGAATCAGAGGTGGGGTATTAGAGTTGGGGAATCAGAGGCGGGGAATCAGATATGGGGAAACAGAGGTGGGGAATCAGAGGCGGGGAAACAGAGGCAGGGAATCAGATATGGGGAATCAGAGGTGGGGAATCAGAGATGGGGAATCAGAGGCGGTGAATCAGAGATGGGGAATCAGAGGCGGGGAATCAGAGGCAGGAAATCAGACACGGGGATTCAGAGGCTGGGAATCAGACGGGGGGAATCAAAGGCGGGGAATCAGAGCTGGGGAATCAGAGGCAGGGAATCAGAGGCGGGGAATCAGATATGGGGAATCAGAGGCAGGGATTCAGAGGCGGGGAATCAGAGGCAGGGAATCAGACACGGGGAATCAGAGGTGGGTAATCAGAGATGGGGAATCAGAGGCGGGGAATCAGAGGCAGGGAATCGGATGTGCGGATTCAGAGATGGGGAATCAGATGTGGGGAATCAGAGGAATCAGAGATGGGGAATCAGAGGCGGGAAATCAGAGGCCGGAAATCAGACACGGGGATTCAGAGGCTGGGAATCAGACGGGGGGAATCAAAGGCGGGGAATCAGAGCAGGGGAATCAGAGGCAGGGAATCAGAGTTGGGGATTCAGAGACGGGGAATCAGATATGGGGAAACAGAGGCGGGGAATCAGAGGCGGGCAAACAGAGGCGGGGAATTAGATATGGGGAATCAGAGGTGGTGAATCAGTGATGGGGAATCACAGGCGGGGAATCAGAGGCAGGGAATAGAACGCAGGGAATCAGACGCAGTGAATCAGAGCTGGGGAATCAGAGGCGGGGAATCATAGTTGGGAATCAGACGTGGGGAATCAGATATGGGGAAACAGAGGCGGGGAATCAGAGGCGGGGAAACAGACGCGGGGAATCAGATATGGGGAATCGGATGCGGGGAATCAGAGGCGGGGAATCAGAGCTGGGGAATCAGAGGCGGGGTATCAGAGTTGGGGCATCAGAGGTGGGGAATTAGATATAGGGAAACAGAGGCGGGAAATCAGAGGCGGGGAAACAGAGGCGGGGAATCAGATATGGGGAATCAGAGGGGGGGAATCAGAGGCAGGGAATCAGATGTGCGGAATCAGAGATGGGGAATCAGAGGCAGGGAATCAGAATCAGAAGCGGGGAATCAGAGGCCGGGAATCAGAGGCCGGGAATCAGATGCTGGGAATAAGAGGCCGGGAATCAGAGGTGGGGAATCAGAGTCCGGGAATCAGAGATGGGGATTCAGAGGCGGGGAATGAGATATGGAGAATCAGAGGCGGGGAATCAGAGGCCGGGAAACAGAGGTGGGGAATCAGATATGGGGAATCAGAGGTGGCGGATCAAAGGCGGTGAATCACAGATGGGGAATCAGAGGCGGGGAATCAGAGGCAGGGAATCAGATGCGGGGAATCAGAGGTGGGGAATCAGAGCTGGCGAATCAGAGGCGGGGAATCAGAGGTGGGCAATCAGAGGCGGGGAATCAGATATGGGGAATCAGAGGCGGGGAATCAGAGGCGGGGAAACAGAGGCGGGGAATCAAATATAGGGAATCAGAGGTGGGGAATCAGAGGTTGTGAATCAGAGATGGGGAATCAAGGCGGGGAATCAGAGGCAGGGAATCAGACACGGGGAATCAGAGGCGGGGATTCAGAGCTGGGGAATCAGAGGCGGGGAATCAGAGTTGGGGAATCAGAGGCAGGGAATCAGATATGGGGAATCAGAGGCGGGGAATCAGAGGCGGGGAAACAGAGGCGGGGAATCAGATATGGGGAATCAGAGGTGTGGAATCAGAGGTTGGGAATCAGAGGAAGGGAATCAGAGTCGGGGAAACAGAGGCGGGGAATCAGATATGTGGAATCAGAGGTGGCGAATCAAAGGCGGTGAAACAGAGATGGGGAATCAGGGCAGGGAATCAGAGGCAGGGAATCAAACACGGGGAATCAGAGCTGGGGAATCAGAGGCGGGGAATCAGAGTTGGGAATCAGAGGCGGGGAATCAGAGGCGGGGAAACAGAGGCGGGGAAACAGATATGGGGAATCAGAGGTGGGGAATCAGAGGTTGGGAATCAGAGGCAGGGAATCAGAGGCGGGGAATCAGAGGCGGGGAATCAGAGGAAGGGAATCAGATGTGCGGAATCGGAGATGGGGAATCAGAGGCAGGGAATCAGAGGCGGGGAATCAGAGGCGGGGAATCAGAGGCCGGGAATCAGATATGGGGAAACTGAGGCGGGGAATCCGAGGCGGGGAAACAGAGGCGGGGAATCAGATATGGGGAATCAGAGGTGGGGAATCAGAGGTTGGGAATCAGAGGCAGGGAATCAGAGGCTTGGAATCAGATGCAGGGAATCAGATGCGGGGCATCAGAGGCGGGGAATCAGAGCTGGAGAATCAGAGGTGGGGAATCAGATTTGGGGAATCAGAGGTGGGGACTTAGATATTGGGAAACAGAGGCGGGGAATCAGAGGCGGGGAAACAGAGGCGGGGAATCAGATATGGGGAATCAGAGGTGGGGAATCAGAGGCAGGGAATCAGATGTGCGGAATCAGAGATGGGGAATCAGAGGCAGGGAATCAGAATCAGAAGCAGGGAATCATAGGCCGGGAATCAGAGGCCGGAATCAGATGATGGGAATCAGAGGCCTGGAATCAGAGGCGGGGAATCAGAGTCAGGGAATCAGATGCGGGGAATCAGAGGCGGGGAATCAGAGCTGGGGAATCAGAGGCGGGGTATTTGAGTTGGGGAATCAGAGGCGGGGAATCAGATATGGGGAAACAGAGGTAGGGAATCAGAGGCGGGGAAACAGAGGCAGGGAATCAGATATGGGGAATCAGAGGCGGGGAATCAGAGGTGGGGAAACATAGGCAGGGAATCGGATGTGCGGAATCAGAGATGGGGAATCAGAGGCCGGGAATCAGAGGTGGTGAATCAGAGATGGGGAATCAGAGGCGGGGAATCAGAGGCAGGGTATCAGACGCGGGGAATCAGAGGTGGGCAATCAGAGGCGGGGAATCAGATATGGGGAATCAGAGGCGGGGAATCAGAGGCGGGGAAACAGAGGCGGGGAATCAGATATGGGGAATCAGAGGTGGGGCATCAGAGGTTGTGAATCACAGATGGGGAATCAGAGGCGGGGAATCAGAGGCAGGGAATCAGACGCGGGGAATCAGAGGCGGGGATTCAGAGCTGGGGAATCAGAAGCGGGGAATCAGAGTTGGGGAATCAGAGGCGGGGAATCAGATATGGGGAATCAGAGGCAGGGAATCAGAGGCGGGGAATCAGAGGCAGGGAATCAGACGCGGGGAATCTGAGGCGGGGAATCAGAGCTGGGGAATCAGAGGTGGGGAATCAGAGTTGGGGAATCAGAGGCAGGGAATTGGATGTGCGGAATCAGAGATGGGGAATCAGAGGTGGGGAATCAGAGGCGGTGAATCAGAGATGGGGAATCAGAGGCGGGGAATCAGAGGCAGGAAATCAGACACGGGGATTCAGAGGCTGGGAATCAGAGGCAGGGAATCAGACGCGGGGAATCTGAGGCGGGGAATCAGAGCTGGGGAATCTGAGGAAGGGAATCAGAGTTGGGGATTCAGAGGCGGGGAATCAGATATGGGGAAACAGAGGCGGGGAATCATAGGCGGGCAAACAGAGGCGGGGAATTAGATATGGGGAATCAGAGGTAGGGAATCAGAGGTGGTGAATCAGTGATGGGGAATCACAGGCGGGGAATCAGAGGCAGGGAATAGAACGCGGGGAATCAGAGGCAGGGAATCAGAGCTGGGGAATCAGAGGCGGGGAATCATAGTTGGGAATCAGAGGCGGGAATCAGATATGGGGAAACAGAGGCGGGGAATCAGAGGCGGGGAAACAGAGGCAGGGAATCAGATATGGGGAATCGGATGCAGGGAATCAGAGGCGGGGAATCAGAGCTGGGGAATCAGAGGCGGGGAATCAGAGTTGGGGCATCAGAGGTGGGGAATTAGATATAGGGAAACAGAGGCAGGGAATCAGATGCGGGGAAACAGAGGCGGGGAATCAGATATGGGGAATCAGAGGTGGGGAATCAGAGGCAGGGAATCAGATGTGCGGAATCAGAGATGGGGAATCAGAGGCAGGGAATCAGAAGCGGGGAATCAGAGGCCGGGAATCAGAGGCCGGGAATCAGATGCTGGGAATAAGAGGCCGGGAATCAGAGGTGGGGAATCAGAGTCCGGGAATCAGAGATGGGGATTCAGAGGCGGGGAATGAGATATGGAGAATCAGAGGCGGGGAATCAGAGGCCGGGAAACAGAGGTGGGGAATCAGATATGGGGAATCAGAGGTGGCGAATCAAAGGCGGTGAATCACAGATGGGGAATCAGAGGCGGGGAATCAGAGGCAGGGAATCAGATGCGGGGAATCAGAGGTGGGGAATCAGAGCTGGCGAATCAGAGGCGGGGAATCAGAGGTGGGCAATCAGAGGCGGGGAATCAGATATGGGGAATCAGAGGCGGGGAATCAGAGGCGGGGAAACAGAGGCGGGGAATCAAATATAGGGAATCAGAGGTGGGGAATCAGAGGTTGTGAATCAGAGATGGGGAATCAAGGCGGGGAATCAGAGGCAGGGAATCAGACACGGGGAATCAGAGGCGGGGATTCAGAGCTGGGGAATCAGAGGCGGGGAATCAGAGTTGGGGAATCAGAGGCAGGGAATCAGATATGGGGAATCAGAGGCGGGGAATCAGAGGCGGGGAAACAGAGGCGGGGAATCAGATATGGGGAATCAGAGGTGTGGAATCAGAGGTTGGGAATCAGAGGAAGGGAATCAGAGTCGGGGAAACAGAGGCGGGGAATCAGATATGTGGAATCAGAGGTGGCGAATCAAAGGCGGTGAAACAGAGATGGGGAATCAGGGCAGGGAATCAGAGGCAGGGAATCAAACACGGGGAATCAGAGCTGGGGAATCAGAGGCGGGGAATCAGAGTTGGGAATCAGAGGCGGGGAATCAGAGGCGGGGAAACAGAGTCGGGGAAACAGATATGGGGAATCAGAGGTGGGGAATCAGAGGTTGGGAATCAGAGGCAGGGAATCAGAGGCGGGGAATCAGAGGCGGGGAATCAGAGGAAGGGAATCAGATGTGCGGAATCGGAGATGGGGAATCAGAGGCAGGGAATCAGAGGCGGGGAATCAGAGGCGGGGAATCAGAGGCCGGGAATCAGATATGGGGAAACTGAGGCGGGGAATCCGAGGCGGGGAAACAGAGGCGGGGAATCAGATATGGGGAATCAGAGGTGGGGAATCAGAGGTTGGGAATCAGAGGCAGGGAATCAGAGGCTTGGAATCAGATGCAGGGAATCAGATGCGGGGCATCAGAGGCGGGGAATCAGAGCTGGGGAATCAGAGGTGGGGAATCAGATTTGGGGAATCAGAGGTGGGGACTTAGATATTGGGAAACAGAGGCGGGGAATCAGAGGCGGGGAAACAGAGGCGGGGAATCAGATATGGGGAATCAGAGGTGGGGAATCAGAGGCAGGGAATCAGATGTGCGGAATCAGAGATGGGGAATCAGAGGCAGGGAATCAGAATCAGAAGCAGGGAATCATAGGCCGGGAATCAGAGGCCGGAATCAGATGATGGGAATCAGAGGCCTGGAATCAGAGGCGGGGAATCAGAGTCAGGGAATCAGATGCGGGGAATCAGAGGCGGGGAATCAGAGCTGGGGAATCAGAGGCGGGGTATTTGAGTTGGGGAATCAGAGGCGGGGAATCAGATATGGGGAAACAGAGGTAGGGAATCAGAGGCGGGGAAACAGAGGCAGGGAATCAGATATGGGGAATCAGAGGCGGGGAATCAGAGGTGGGGAAACATAGGCAGGGAATCGGATGTGCGGAATCAGAGATGGGGAATCAGAGGCCGGGAATCAGAGGTGGTGAATCAGAGATGGGGAATCAGAGGCGGGGAATCAGAGGCAGGGTATCAGACGCGGGGAATCAGAGGTGGGCAATCAGAGGCGGGGAATCAGATATGGGGAATCAGAGGCGGGGAATCAGAGGCGGGGAAACAGAGGCGGGGAATCAGATATGGGGAATCAGAGGTGGGGCATCAGAGGTTGTGAATCACAGATGGGGAATCAGAGGCGGGGAATCAGAGGCAGGGAATCAGACGCGGGGAATCAGAGGCGGGGATTCAGAGCTGGGGAATCAGAAGCGGGGAATCAGAGTTGGGGAATCAGAGGCGGGGAATCAGATATGGGGAATCAGAGGCAGGGAATCAGAGGCGGGGAATCAGAGGCAGGGAATCAGACGCGGGGAATCTGAGGCGGGGAATCAGAGCTGGGGAATCAGAGGTGGGGAATCAGAGTTGGGGAATCAGAGGCAGGGAATTGGATGTGCGGAATCAGAGATGGGGAATCAGAGGTGGGGAATCAGAGGCGGTGAATCAGAGATGGGGAATCAGAGGCGGGGAATCAGAGGCAGGAAATCAGACACGGGGATTCAGAGGCTGGGAATCAGAGGCAGGGAATCAGACGCGGGGAATCTGAGGCGGGGAATCAGAGCTGGGGAATCTGAGGCAGGGAATCAGAGTTGGGGATTCAGAGGCGGGGAATCAGATATGGGGAAACAGAGGCGGGGAATCATAGGCGGGCAAACAGAGGCGGGGAATTAGATATGGGGAATCAGAGGTAGGGAATCAGAGGTGGTGAATCAGTGATGGGGAATCACAGGCGGGGAATCAGAGGCAGGGAATAGAACGCGGGGAATCAGAGGCAGGGAATCAGAGCTGGGGAATCAGAGGCGGGGAATCATAGTTGGGAATCAGAGGCGGGAATCAGATATGGGGAAACAGAGGCGGGGAATCAGAGGCGGGGAAACAGAGGCAGGGAATCAGATATGGGGAATCGGATGCAGGGAATCAGAGGCGGGGAATCAGAGCTGGGGAATCAGAGGCGGGGAATCAGAGTTGGGGCATCAGAGGTGGGGAATTAGATATAGGGAAACAGAGGCAGGGAATCAGATGCGGGGAAACAGAGGCGGGGAATCAGATATGGGGAATCAGAGGTGGGGAATCAGAGGCAGGGAATCAGATGTGCGGAATCAGAGATGGGGAATCAGAGGCAGGGAATCAGAAGCGGGGAATCAGAGGCCGGGAATCAGAGGCCGGGAATCAGATGCTGGGAATAAGAGGCCGGGAATCAGAGGTGGGGAATCAGAGTCCGGGAATCAGAGATGGGGATTCAGAGGCGGGGAATGAGATATGGAGAATCAGAGGCGGGGAATAAGAGGCGGGGAAACAGAGGTGGGGAATCAGATATGGGGAATCAGAGGTGGCGAATCAAAGGCGGTGAATCAGAGATGGGGAATCAGAGGCGGGGAATCAGAGGCAGGGAATCAGATGCGGGGAATCAGAGGCGGGGAATCAGAGCTGGCGAATCAGAGGCTGGGAATCAGAGGTGTGCAATCAGAGGCGGGGAATCAGATATGGGGAATCAGAGGCGGGGAATCAGAGGCGGGGAAACAGAGGCGGGGAATCAAATATAGGGAATCAGAGGTGGGGAATCAGAGGTTGTGAATCAGAGATGGGGAATCAAGGCGGGGAATCAGAGGCAGGGAATCAGACGCGGGGAAACAGAGGCGGGGATTCAGAGCTAGGGAATCAGAGGCGGGGAATCAGAGTTGGGGAATCAGAGGCAGGGAATCAGATATGGGGAATCAGAGGCGTGGAATCAGAGGCAGGGAATCAGATATGGGGAATCAGAGGCGGGGAATCAGAGGCCGGGAATCAGATATGGGGAAACAGAGGCGGGGAATCCGAGGCGGGGAAACAGAGGCGGGGAATCAGATATGGGGAGTCAGAGGTGGGGAATCAGAGGTTGGGAATCAGAGGCAGGGAATCAGAGGCTTGGAATCAGATGCAGGGTATCAGATGCGGGGAATCAGAGGCGGGGAATCAGAGCTGGGGAATCAGAGGTGGGGAATCAGATTTGGGGAATCAGAGGTGGGGACTTAGATATTGGGAAACAGAGGCGGGGAATCAGAGGCGGGGAAACAGAGGCGGGGAATCAGATATGGGGAATCAGAGGTGGGGAATCAGAGGCAGGGAATGAGATGTGCGGAATCAGAGGCAGGGAATCAGAGGCAGGGAATGAGAATCAGAAGAAGGGAATCAGAGGCCGGGAATCAGAGGCCGCAATCAGATGCTGGGAATCAGAGGCCTGGAATCAGAGGCGGGGAATCAGAGGCAGGGAATCAGATGCGGGGAATCAGAGGTGGGGAATCAGAGCTGGGGAATCAGAGGCGGGGTATTAGAGTTGGAGAATCAGAGGCGGGGAATCAGATATGGGGAAACAGAGGTGGGGAATCAGAGGCGGGGAAACAGAGGCAGGGAATCAGATATGGGGAATCAGAGGTGGGGCATCAGAAGTTGTGAATCACAGATGGGGAATCAGAGGCGGGGAATCAGAGGCAGGGAATCAGACGCGGGGAATCAGAGGCGGGGATTCAGAGCTGGGGAATCAGAAGCGGGGAATCAGATATGGGGAATCAGAGGCAGGGAATCAGAGGCGGGGAATCAGAGGCAGGGAATCAGACGTGGGGAATCTGAGGCGGGGAATCAGAGCTGGGGAATCAGAGGTGGGGAATCAGAGTTGGGGAATCAGAGGCAGGGAATTGGATGTGCGGAATCAGAGAGGGGGAATCAGAGGTGGGGAATCAGAGGCGGTGAATCAGAGATGGGGAATCAGAGGCGGGGAATCAGAGGCAGGAAATCAGACAAGGGGATTCAGAGGCTGGGAATCAGACGGGGGGAATCAAAGGCGGGGATCAGAGCTGGGGAATCTGAGGCAGGGAATCAGAGTTGGGGATTCAGAGGCGGGGAATCAGATATGGGGAATCTGAGGTGGGGTATCAGAGGCGGGGAAACAGAGGCAGGGAATAGGACGCGGGGAATCAGAGGCAGGGAATCAGAGCTGGGGAATCAGAGGAGGGGATTCATAGTTGGGAATCAGAGGCGGGAATCAGATATGGGGAAACAGAGGCGGGGAATCAGAGGCGGTGAAACAGAGGCGGGGAATCAGATATGGGGAATCGGATGCAGGGAATCAGAGGCGGGGAATCAGAGCTGGGGAATCAGAGGCGGGGAATCAGAGTTGGGGCATCAGAGGTGGGGAATTAGATATAGGGAAACAGAGGCGGGGAATCAGAGGCGGGGAAACAGAGGCGGGGAATCAGATATGGGGAATCAGAGTTGGGGAATCAGAGGCAGGGAATCAGATGTGCGGAATCAGAGATGGGGAATAAGAGGCAGGGAATCAGAATCAGAAGCGGGGAATCAGAGGCCGGGAATCAGAGGCCGGGAATCAGATGCTGGGAATAAGAGGCCGGGAATCAGAGGTGGGGAATCAGATATGGGGAATCAGAGGTGGCGAATCAAAGGCGGTGAATCAGAGATGGGGAATCAGAGGCGGGGAATCAGAGGCAGGGAATCAGATGCGGGGAATCAGAGGCGGGGAATCAGAGCTGGCGAATCAGAGGCTGGGAATCAGAGGTGGGCAATCAGAGGCGGGGAATCAGATATGGGGAATCAGAGGCGGGGAATCAGAGGCGGGGAAACAGAGGCGGGGAATCAAATATAGGGAATCAGAGGTGGGGAATCAGAGGTTGTGAATCAGAGATGGGGAATCAAGGCGGGGAATCAGAGGCAGGGAATCAGACGCGTGGAATCAGAGGCGGGGATTCAGAGCTGGGGAATCAGAGGCGGGGAATCAGAGTTGGGGAATCAGAGGCAGGGAATCAGATATGGGGAATAAGAGGCGGGGAATCAGAGGCGGGGAAACAGAGGCGGGGAATCAGATGTGGGGAAACAGAGGTGGGGAATCAGGGGCAGGAAATCAGTGGCAGGGAATCAGAGGCGGGGAATCAGAGGCGGGGAATCAAAGGCAGGGAATCAGACACGGGGAATCAGAGGCGGGGAATCAGAGATGGGGAATCAGAGGCGGGGAATCAGAGGCAGGGAATCGGATGCCGGGAATCAGAGTCGGGGAATCAGAGCTGGGGAATCAGAGGCGGGGAATCAGAGTTGGGGAATCAGAGGCGGGGAATCAGATATGGGGAAATAGAGGCGGGGAATCAGATATGGGGAATCAGAGGTGTGGAATCAGAGGTTGGGAATCAGAGGCAGGGAATCAGAGTCGGGGAAACAGAGGCGGGGAATCAGATATGGGGAATCAGAGGTGGCGAATCAAAGGCGGTGAAACAGAGATGGGGAATCAGGGCAGGGAATCAGAGGCAGGGAATCAAACACGGGGAATCAGAGCTGGGGAATCAGAGGCGGGGAATCAGAGTTGGGAATCAGAGGCGGGGAATCAGAGGCGGGGAAACAGAGGCAGGGAATCAGATATGGGGAATCAGAGGCAGGGAATCAGAATCAGAAGAAGGGAATCAGAGGCCGGGAATCAGAGGCCGGAATCAGATGCTGGGAATCAGAGGCCTGGAATCAGAGGCGGGGAATCAGAGGCAGGGAATCAGACGCGGGGAATCTGAGGCGGGGAATCAGAGCTGGGGAATCTGAGGAAGGGAATCAGAGTTGGGGATTCAGAGGCGGGGAATCAGATATGGGGAAACAGAGGCGGGGAATCATAGGCGGGCAAACAGAGGCGGGGAATTAGATATGGGGAATCAGAGGTAGGGAATCAGAGGTGGTGAATCAGTGATGGGGAATCACAGGCGGGGAATCAGAGGCAGGGAATAGAACGCGGGGAATCAGAGGCAGGGAATCAGAGCTGGGGAATCAGAGGCGGGGAATCATAGTTGGGAATCAGAGGCGGGAATCAGATATGGGGAAACAGAGGCGGGGAATCAGAGGCGGGGAAACAGAGGCAGGGAATCAGATATGGGGAATCGGATGCAGGGAATCAGAGGCGGGGAATCAGAGCTGGGGAATCAGAGGCGGGGAATCAGAGTTGGGGCATCAGAGGTGGGGAATTAGATATAGGGAAACAGAGGCAGGGAATCAGATGCGGGGAAACAGAGGCGGGGAATCAGATATGGGGAATCAGAGGTGGGGAATCAGAGGCAGGGAATCAGATGTGCGGAATCAGAGATGGGGAATCAGAGGCAGGGAATCAGAAGCGGGGAATCAGAGGCCGGGAATCAGAGGCCGGGAATCAGATGCTGGGAATAAGAGGCCGGGAATCAGAGGTGGGGAATCAGAGTCCGGGAATCAGAGATGGGGATTCAGAGGCGGGGAATGAGATATGGAGAATCAGAGGCGGGGAATAAGAGGCGGGGAAACAGAGGTGGGGAATCAGATATGGGGAATCAGAGGTGGCGAATCAAAGGCGGTGAATCACAGATGGGGAATCAGAGGCGGGGAATCAGAGGCAGGGAATCAGATGCGGGGAATCAGAGGCGGGGAATCAGAGCTGGCGAATCAGAGGCTGGGAATCAGAGGTGTGCAATCAGAGGCGGGGAATCAGATATGGGGAATCAGAGGCGGGGAATCAGAGGCGGGGAAACAGAGGCGGGGAATCAAATATAGGGAATCAGAGGTGGGGAATCAGAGGTTGTGAATCAGAGATGGGGAATCAAGGCGGGGAATCAGAGGCAGGGAATCAGACGCGGGGAAACAGAGGCGGGGATTCAGAGCTAGGGAATCAGAGGCGGGGAATCAGAGTTGGGGAATCAGAGGCAGGGAATCAGATATGGGGAATCAGAGGCGTGGAATCAGAGGCAGGGAATCAGATATGGGGAATCAGAGGCGGGGAATCAGAGGCCGGGAATCAGATATGGGGAAACAGAGGCGGGGAATCCGAGGCGGGGAAACAGAGGCGGGGAATCAGATATGGGGAGTCAGAGGTGGGGAATCAGAGGTTGGGAATCAGAGGCAGGGAATCAGAGGCTTGGAATCAGATGCAGGGTATCAGATGCGGGGAATCAGAGGCGGGGAATCAGAGCTGGGGAATCAGAGGTGGGGAATCAGATTTGGGGAATCAGAGGTGGGGACTTAGATATTGGGAAACAGAGGCGGGGAATCAGAGGCGGGGAAACAGAGGCGGGGAATCAGATATGGGGAATCAGAGGTGGGGAATCAGAGGCAGGGAATGAGATGTGCGGAATCAGAGGCAGGGAATCAGAGGCAGGGAATGAGAATCAGAAGAAGGGAATCAGAGGCCGGGAATCAGAGGCCGCAATCAGATGCTGGGAATCAGAGGCCTGGAATCAGAGGCGGGGAATCAGAGGCAGGGAATCAGATGCGGGGAATCAGAGGTGGGGAATCAGAGCTGGGGAATCAGAGGCGGGGTATTAGAGTTGGAGAATCAGAGGCGGGGAATCAGATATGGGGAAACAGAGGTGGGGAATCAGAGGCGGGGAAACAGAGGCAGGGAATCAGATATGGGGAATCAGAGGTGGGGCATCAGAAGTTGTGAATCACAGATGGGGAATCAGAGGCGGGGAATCAGAGGCAGGGAATCAGACGCGGGGAATCAGAGGCGGGGATTCAGAGCTGGGGAATCAGAAGCGGGGAATCAGATATGGGGAATCAGAGGCAGGGAATCAGAGGCGGGGAATCAGAGGCAGGGAATCAGACGTGGGGAATCTGAGGCGGGGAATCAGAGCTGGGGAATCAGAGGTGGGGAATCAGAGTTGGGGAATCAGAGGCAGGGAATTGGATGTGCGGAATCAGAGAGGGGGAATCAGAGGTGGGGAATCAGAGGCGGTGAATCAGAGATGGGGAATCAGAGGCGGGGAATCAGAGGCAGGAAATCAGACAAGGGGATTCAGAGGCTGGGAATCAGACGGGGGGAATCAAAGGCGGGGATCAGAGCTGGGGAATCTGAGGCAGGGAATCAGAGTTGGGGATTCAGAGGCGGGGAATCAGATATGGGGAATCTGAGGTGGGGTATCAGAGGCGGGGAAACAGAGGCAGGGAATAGGACGCGGGGAATCAGAGGCAGGGAATCAGAGCTGGGGAATCAGAGGAGGGGATTCATAGTTGGGAATCAGAGGCGGGAATCAGATATGGGGAAACAGAGGCGGGGAATCAGAGGCGGTGAAACAGAGGCGGGGAATCAGATATGGGGAATCGGATGCAGGGAATCAGAGGCGGGGAATCAGAGCTGGGGAATCAGAGGCGGGGAATCAGAGTTGGGGCATCAGAGGTGGGGAATTAGATATAGGGAAACAGAGGCGGGGAATCAGAGGCGGGGAAACAGAGGCGGGGAATCAGATATGGGGAATCAGAGTTGGGGAATCAGAGGCAGGGAATCAGATGTGCGGAATCAGAGATGGGGAATAAGAGGCAGGGAATCAGAATCAGAAGCGGGGAATCAGAGGCCGGGAATCAGAGGCCGGGAATCAGATGCTGGGAATAAGAGGCCGGGAATCAGAGGTGGGGAATCAGATATGGGGAATCAGAGGTGGCGAATCAAAGGCGGTGAATCAGAGATGGGGAATCAGAGGCGGGGAATCAGAGGCAGGGAATCAGATGCGGGGAATCAGAGGCGGGGAATCAGAGCTGGCGAATCAGAGGCTGGGAATCAGAGGTGGGCAATCAGAGGCGGGGAATCAGATATGGGGAATCAGAGGCGGGGAATCAGAGGCGGGGAAACAGAGGCGGGGAATCAAATATAGGGAATCAGAGGTGGGGAATCAGAGGTTGTGAATCAGAGATGGGGAATCAAGGCGGGGAATCAGAGGCAGGGAATCAGACGCGTGGAATCAGAGGCGGGGATTCAGAGCTGGGGAATCAGAGGCGGGGAATCAGAGTTGGGGAATCAGAGGCAGGGAATCAGATATGGGGAATAAGAGGCGGGGAATCAGAGGCGGGGAAACAGAGGCGGGGAATCAGATGTGGGGAAACAGAGGTGGGGAATCAGGGGCAGGAAATCAGTGGCAGGGAATCAGAGGCGGGGAATCAGAGGCGGGGAATCAAAGGCAGGGAATCAGACACGGGGAATCAGAGGCGGGGAATCAGAGATGGGGAATCAGAGGCGGGGAATCAGAGGCAGGGAATCGGATGCCGGGAATCAGAGTCGGGGAATCAGAGCTGGGGAATCAGAGGCGGGGAATCAGAGTTGGGGAATCAGAGGCGGGGAATCAGATATGGGGAAATAGAGGCGGGGAATCAGATATGGGGAATCAGAGGTGTGGAATCAGAGGTTGGGAATCAGAGGCAGGGAATCAGAGTCGGGGAAACAGAGGCGGGGAATCAGATATGGGGAATCAGAGGTGGCGAATCAAAGGCGGTGAAACAGAGATGGGGAATCAGGGCAGGGAATCAGAGGCAGGGAATCAAACACGGGGAATCAGAGCTGGGGAATCAGAGGCGGGGAATCAGAGTTGGGAATCAGAGGCGGGGAATCAGAGGCGGGGAAACAGAGGCAGGGAATCAGATATGGGGAATCAGAGGCAGGGAATCAGAATCAGAAGAAGGGAATCAGAGGCCGGGAATCAGAGGCCGGAATCAGATGCTGGGAATCAGAGGCCTGGAATCAGAGGCGGGGAATCAGAGGCAGGGAATCAGACGCGGGGAATCTGAGGCGGGGAATCAGAGCTGGGGAATCTGAGGAAGGGAATCAGAGTTGGGGATTCAGAGGCGGGGAATCAGATATGGGGAAACAGAGGCGGGGAATCATAGGCGGGCAAACAGAGGCGGGGAATTAGATATGGGGAATCAGAGGTAGGGAATCAGAGGTGGTGAATCAGTGATGGGGAATCACAGGCGGGGAATCAGAGGCAGGGAATAGAACGCGGGGAATCAGAGGCAGGGAATCAGAGCTGGGGAATCAGAGGCGGGGAATCATAGTTGGGAATCAGAGGCGGGAATCAGATATGGGGAAACAGAGGCGGGGAATCAGAGGCGGGGAAACAGAGGCAGGGAATCAGATATGGGGAATCGGATGCAGGGAATCAGAGGCGGGGAATCAGAGCTGGGGAATCAGAGGCGGGGAATCAGAGTTGGGGCATCAGAGGTGGGGAATTAGATATAGGGAAACAGAGGCAGGGAATCAGATGCGGGGAAACAGAGGCGGGGAATCAGATATGGGGAATCAGAGGTGGGGAATCAGAGGCAGGGAATCAGATGTGCGGAATCAGAGATGGGGAATCAGAGGCAGGGAATCAGAAGCGGGGAATCAGAGGCCGGGAATCAGAGGCCGGGAATCAGATGCTGGGAATAAGAGGCCGGGAATCAGAGGTGGGGAATCAGAGTCCGGGAATCAGAGATGGGGATTCAGAGGCGGGGAATGAGATATGGAGAATCAGAGGCGGGGAATCAGAGGCCGGGAAACAGAGGTGGGGAATCAGATATGGGGAATCAGAGGTGGCGAATCAAAGGCGGTGAATCACAGATGGGGAATCAGAGGCGGGGAATCAGAGGCAGGGAATCAGATGCGGGGAATCAGAGGTGGGGAATCAGAGCTGGCGAATCAGAGGCGGGGAATCAGAGGTGGGCAATCAGAGGCGGGAAATCAGATATGGGGAATCAGAGGCGGGGAATCAGAGGCGGGGAAACAGAGGCGGGGAATCAAATATAGGGAATCAGAGGTGGGGAATCAGAGGTTGTGAATCAGAGATGGGGAATCAAGGCGGGGAATCAGAGGCAGGGAATCAGACACGGGGAATCAGAGGCGGGGATTCAGAGCTGGGGAATCAGAGGCGGGGAATCAGAGTTGGGGAATCAGAGGCAGGGAATCAGATATGGGGAATCAGAGGCGGGGAATCAGAGGCGGGGAAACAGAGGCGGGGAATCAGATATGGGGAATCAGAGGTGTGGAATCAGAGGTTGGGAATCAGAGGAAGGGAATCAGAGTCGGGGAAACAGAGGCGGGGAATCAGATATGTGGAATCAGAGGTGGCGAATCAAAGGCGGTGAAACAGAGATGGGGAATCAGGGCAGGGAATCAGAGGCAGAGAATCAAACACGGGGAATCAGAGCTGGGGAATCAGAGGCGGGGAATCAGAGTTGGGAATCAGAGGCGGGGAATCAGAGGCGGGGAAACAGAGTCGGGGAAACAGATATGGGGAATCAGAGGTGGGGAATCAGAGGTTGGGAATCAGAGGCAGGGAATCAGAGGCGGGGAATCAGAGGCGGGGAATCAGAGGAAGGGAATCAGATGTGCGGAATCGGAGATGGGGAATCAGAGGCAGGGAATCAGAGGCGGGGAATCAGAGGCGGGGAATCAGAGGCCGGGAATCAGATATGGGGAAACTGAGGCGGGGAATCCGAGGCGGGGAAACAGAGGCGGGGAATCAGATATGGGGAATCAGAGGTGGGGAATCAGAGGTTGGGAATCAGAGGCAGGGAATCAGAGGCTTGGAATCAGATGCAGGGAATCAGATGCGGGGCATCAGAGGCGGGGAATCAGAGCTGGGGAATCAGAGGTGGGGAATCAGATTTGGGGAATCAGAGGTGGGGACTTAGATATTGGGAAACAGAGGCGGGGAATCAGAGGCGGGGAAACAGAGGCGGGGAATCAGATATGGGGAATCAGAGGTGGGGAATCAGAGGCAGGGAATCAGATGTGCGGAATCAGAGATGGGGAATCAGAGGCAGGGAATCAGAATCAGAAGCAGGGAATCATAGGCCGGGAATCAGAGGCCGGAATCAGATGATGGGAATCAGAGGCCTGGAATCAGAGGCGGGGAATCAGAGTCAGGGAATCAGATGCGGGGAATCAGAGGCGGGGAATCAGAGCTGGGGAATCAGAGGCGGGGTATTTGAGTTGGGGAATCAGAGGCGGGGAATCAGATATGGGGAAACAGAGGTAGGGAATCAGAGGCGGGGAAACAGAGGCAGGGAATCAGATATGGGGAATCAGAGGCGGGGAATCAGAGGTGGGGAAACATAGGCAGGGAATCGGATGTGCGGAATCAGAGATGGGGAATCAGAGGCCGGGAATCAGAGGTGGTGAATCAGAGATGGGGAATCAGAGGCGGGGAATCAGAGGCAGGGTATCAGACGCGGGGAATCAGAGGTGGGCAATCAGAGGCGGGGAATCAGATATGGGGAATCAGAGGCGGGGAATCAGAGGCGGGGAAACAGAGGCGGGGAATCAGATATGGGGAATCAGAGGTGGGGCATCAGAGGTTGTGAATCACAGATGGGGAATCAGAGGCGGGGAATCAGAGGCAGGGAATCAGACGCGGGGAATCAGAGGCGGGGATTCAGAGCTGGGGAATCAGAAGCGGGGAATCAGAGTTGGGGAATCAGAGGCGGGGAATCAGATATGGGGAATCAGAGGCAGGGAATCAGAGGCGGGGAATCAGAGGCAGGGAATCAGACGCGGGGAATCTGAGGCGGGGAATCAGAGCTAGGGAATCAGAGGTGGGGAATCAGAGTTGGGGAATCAGAGGCAGGGAATTGGATGTGCGGAATCAGAGATGGGGAATCAGAGGTGGGGAATCAGAGGCGGTGAATCAGAGATGGGGAATCAGAGGCGGGGAATCAGAGGCAGGAAATCAGACACGGGGATTCAGAGGCTGGGAATCAGAGGCAGGGAATCAGACGCGGGGAATCTGAGGCGGGAAATCAGAGCTGGGGAATCTGAGGCAGGGAATCAGAGTTGGGGATTCAGAGGCGGGGAATCAGATATGGGGAAACAGAGGCGGGGAATCATAGGCGGGCAAACAGAGGCGGGGAATTAGATATGGGGAATCAGAGGTAGGGAATCAGAGGTGGTGAATCAGTGATGGGGAATCACAGGCGGGGAATCAGAGGCAGGGAATAGAACGCGGGGAATCAGAGGCAGGGAATCAGAGCTGGGGAATCAGAGGCGGGGAATCATAGTTGGGAATCAGAGGCGGGAATCAGATATGGGGAAACAGAGGCGGGGAATCAGAGCCGGGGAAACAGAGGCAGGGAATCAGATATGGGGAATCGGATGCAGGGAATCAGAGGCGGGGAATCAGAGCTGGGGAATCAGAGGCGGGGAATCAGAGTTGGGGCATCAGAGGTGGGGAATTAGATATAGGGAAACAGAGGCAGGGAATCAGATGCGGGGAAACAGAGGCGGGGAATCAGATATGGGGAATCAGAGGTGGGGAATCAGAGGCAGGGAATCAGATGTGCGGAATCAGAGATGGGGAATCAGAGGCAGGGAATCAGAAGCGGGGAATCAGAGGCAGGGAATCAGAGGCCGGGAATCAGATGCTGGGAATAAGAGGCCGGGAATCAGAGGTGGGGAATCAGAGTCCGGGAATCAGAGATGGGGATTCAGAGGCGGGGAATGAGATATGGAGAATCAGAGGCGGGGAATAAGAGGCGGGGAAACAGAGGTGGGGAATCAGATATGGGGAATCAGAGGTGGCGAATCAAAGGCGGTGAATCAGAGATGGGGAATCAGAGGCGGGGAATCAGAGGCAGGGAATCAGATGCGGGGAATCAGAGGCGGGGAATCAGAGCTGGCGAATCAGAGGCTGGGAATCAGAGGTGTGCAATCAGAGGCGGGGAATCAGATATGGGGAATCAGAGGCGGGGAATCAGAGGCGGGGAAACAGAGGCGGGGAATCAAATATAGGGAATCAGAGGTGGGGAATCAGAGGTTGTGAATCAGAGATGGGGAATCAAGGCGGGGAATCAGAGGCAGGGAATCAGACGCGGGGAAACAGAGGCGGGGATTCAGAGCTAGGGAATCAGAGGCGGGGAATCAGAGTTGGGGAATCAGAGGCAGGGAATCAGATATGGGGAATCAGAGGCGTGGAATCAGAGGCAGGGAATCAGATATGGGGAATCAGAGGCGGGGAATCAGAGGCCGGGAATCAGATATGGGGAAACAGAGGCGGGGAATCCGAGGCGGGGAAACAGAGGCGGGGAATCAGATATGGGGAGTCAGAGGTGGGGAATCAGAGGTTGGGAATCAGAGGCAGGGAATCAGAGGCTTGGAATCAGATGCAGGGTATCAGATGCGGGGAATCAGAGGCGGGGAATCAGAGCTGGGGAATCAGAGGTGGGGAATCAGATTTGGGGAATCAGAGGTGGGGACTTAGATATTGGGAAACAGAGGCGGGGAATCAGAGGCGGGGAAACAGAGGCGGGGAATCAGATATGGGGAATCAGAGGTGGGGAATCAGAGGCAGGGAATGAGATGTGCGGAATCAGAGGCAGGGAATCAGAGGCAGGGAATGAGAATCAGAAGAAGGGAATCAGAGGCCGGGAATCAGAGGCCGGAATCAGATGCTGGGAATCAGAGGCCTGGAATCAGAGGCGGGGAATCAGAGGCAGGGAATCAGATGCGGGGAATCAGAGGTGGGGAATCAGAGCTGGGGAATCAGAGGCGGGGTATTAGAGTTGGAGAATCAGAGGCGGGGAATCAGATATGGGGAAACAGAGGTGGGGAATCAGAGGCGGGGAAACAGAGGCAGGGAATCAGATATGGGGAATCAGAGGTGGGGCATCAGAAGTTGTGAATCACAGATGGGGAATCAGAGGCGGGGAATCAGAGGCAGGGAATCAGACGCGGGGAATCAGAGGCGGGGATTCAGAGCTGGGGAATCAGAAGCGGGGAATCAGATATGGGGAATCAGAGGCAGGGAATCAGAGGCGGGGAATCAGAGGCAGGGAATCAGACGTGGGGAATCTGAGGCGGGGAATCAGAGCTGGGGAATCAGAGGTGGGGAATCAGAGTTGGGGAATCAGAGGCAGGGAATTGGATGTGCGGAATCAGAGAGGGGGAATCAGAGGTGGGGAATCAGAGGCGGTGAATCAGAGATGTGGAATCAGAGGCGGGGAATCAGAGGCAGGAAATCAGACACGGGGATTCAGAGGCTGGGAATCAGACGGGGGGAATCAAAGGCGGGGATCAGAGCTGGGGAATCTGAGGCAGGGAATCAGAGTTGGGGATTCAGAGGCGGGGAATCAGATATGGGGAATCTGAGGTGGGGTATCAGAGGTTGTGAATCACAGATGGGGAATCAGAGGCGGGGAATCAGAGGCAGGGAATAGGACGCGGGGAATCAGAGGCAGGGAATCAGAGCTGGGGAATCAGAGGAGGGGATTCATAGTTGGGAATCAGAGGCGGGAATCAGATATGGGGAAACAGAGGCGGGGAATCAGAGGCGGTGAAACAGAGGCGGGGAATCAGATATGGGGAATCGGATGCAGGGAATCAGAGGCGGGGAATCAGAGCTGGGGAATCAGAGGCGGGGAATCAGAGTTGGGGCATCAGAGGTGGGGAATTAGATATAGGGAAACAGAGGCGGGGAATCAGAGGCGGGGAAACAGAGGCGGGGAATCAGATATGGGGAATCAGAGTTGCGGAATCAGAGGCAGGGAATCAGATGTGCGGAATCAGAGATGGGGAATAAGAGGCAGGGAATCAGAATCAGAAGCGGGGAATCAGAGGCCGGGAATCAGAGGCCGGGAATCAGATGCTGGGAATAAGAGGCCGGGAATCAGAGGTGGGGAATCAGATATGGGGAATCAGAGGTGGCGAATCAAAGGCGGTGAATCAGAGATGGGGAATCAGAGGCGGGGAATCAGAGGCAGGGAATCAGATGCGGGGTATCAGAGGCGGGGAATCAGAGCTGGCGAATCAGAGGCTGGGAATCAGAGGTGGGCAATCAGAGGCGGGGAATCAGATATGGGGAATCAGAGGCGGGGAATCAGAGGCGGGGAAACAGAGGCGGGGAATCAAATATAGGGAATCAGAGGTGGGGAATCAGAGGTTGTGAATCAGAGATGGGGAATCAAGGCGGGGAATCAGAGGCAGGGAATCAGACGCGTGGAATCAGAGGCGGGGATTCAGAGCTGGGGAATCAGAGGCGGGGAATCAGAGTTGGGGAATCAGAGGCAGGGAATCAGATATGGGGAATAAGAGGCGGGGAATCAGAGGCGGGGAAACAGAGGCGGGGAATCAGATGTGGGGAAACAGAGGTGGGGAATCAGGGGCAGGAAATCAGTGGCAGGGAATCAGAGGCGGGGAATCAGAGGCGGGGAATCAAAGGCAGGGAATCAGACACGGGGAATCAGAGGCGGGGAATCAGAGATGGGGAATCAGAGGCGGGGAATCAGAGGCAGGGAATCGGATGCCGGGAATCAGAGTCGGGGAATCAGAGCTGGGGAATCAGAGGCGGGGAATCAGAGTTGGGGAATCAGAGGCGGGGAATCAGATATGGGGAAATAGAGGCGGGGAATCAGATATGGGGAATCAGAGGTGTGGAATCAGAGGTTGGGAATCAGAGGCAGGGAATCAGAGTCGGGGAAACAGAGGCGGGGAATCAGATATGGGGAATCAGAGGTGGCGAATCAAAGGCGGTGAAACAGAGATGGGGAATCAGGGCAGGGAATCAGAGGCAGGGAATCAAACACGGGGAATCAGAGCTGGGGAATCAGAGGCGGGGAATCAGAGTTGGGAATCAGAGGCGGGGAATCAGAGGCGGGGAAACAGAGGCAGGGAATCAGATATGGGGAATCAGAGGCAGGGAATCAGAATCAGAAGAAGGGAATCAGAGGCCGGGAATCAGAGGCCGGAATCAGATGCTGGGAATCAGAGGCCTGGAATCAGAGGCGGGGAATCAGAGGCAGGGAATCAGATGCGGGGAATCAGAGGCGGGGAATCAGAGCTGGGGAATCAGAGGCGGGGTATTAGAGTTGGGGAATCAGAGGCGGGGAATCAGATATGGGGAAACAGAGGTGGGGAATCAGAGGCAGGGAAACAGAGGCAGGGAATCAGATATGGGGAATCAGAGGTGGGGCATCAGAGGTTGTGAATCACAGATGGGGAATCAGAGGCGGGGAATCAGAGGCAGGGAATCAGACGCGGGGAATCAGAGGCGGGGATTCAGAGCTGGGGAATCAGAAGCGGGGAATCAGAGTTGGGGAATCAGAGGCGGGGAATCAGATATGGGGAATCAGAGGCAGGGAATCAGAGGCGGGGAATCAGAGGCAGGGAATCAGACGCGGGGAATCTGAGGCGGGGAATCAGAGCTGGGGAATCAGAGGTGGGGAATCAGAGTTGGGGAATCAGAGGCAGGGAATTGGATGTGCGGAATCAGAGAGGGAGAATCAGAGGTGGGGATTCAGAGGCGGTGAATCAGAGATGGGGAATCAGAGGCGGGGAATCAGAGGCAGGAAATCAGACACGGGGATTCAGAGGCTGGGAATCAGACGGGGGAAATCAAAGGTGGGGAATCAGAGCTGGGGAATCTGAGGCAGGGAATCAGAGTTGGGGATTCAGAGGCGGGGAATCAGATATGGGGAAACAGAGGCGGGGAATCAGAGGCGGGCAAACAGAGGCGGGGAATTAGATATGGGGAATCAGAGGTAGGGAATCAGAGGTGGTGAATCAGTGATGGGGAATCACAGGCGGGGAATCAGAGGCAGGGAATAGGACGCGGGGAATCAGAGGCAGGGAATCAGAGCTGGGGAATCAGAGGAGGGGATTCATAGTTGGGAATCAGAGGCGGGAATCAGATATGGGGAAACAGAGGCGGGGAATCAGAGGCGGTGAAACAGAGGCGGGGAATCAGATATGGGGAATTGGATGCAGGGAATCAGAGGCAGGGAATCAGAGCTGGGGAATCAGAGGCGGGGAATCAGAGTTGGGCATCAGAGGTGGGGAATTAGATATAGGGAAACAGAGGCGGGGAATCAGAGGCGGGGAAACAGAGGCGGGGAATCAGATATGGGGAATCAGAGGTGGGGAATCAGAGGCAGGGAATCAGATGTGCGGAATCAGAGATGGGAAATAAGAGGCAGGGAATCAGAATCAGAAGCGGGGAATCAGAGGCCGGGAATCAGAGGCCGGGAATCAGATGCTGGGAATAAGAGGCTGGGAATCAGAGGTGGGGAATCGGATATGGGGAATCAGAGGTGGCGAATCAAAGGCGGTGAATCAGAGATGGGGAATCAGAGGCGGGGAATCAGAGGCAGGGAATCAGATGCGGGGAATCAGAGGCGGGGAATCAGAGCTGGTGAATCAGAGGCTGGGAATCAGAGGTGGGCAATCAGAGGCGGGGAATCAGATATGGGGAATCAGAGGCGGGGAATCAGAGGCGGGGAAACAGAGGCGGGGAATCAAATATAGGGAATCAGAGGTGGGGAATCAGAGGTTGTGAATCAGAGATGGGGAATCAAGGCGGGGAATCAGAGGCAGGGAATCAGACGCGGGGAATCAGAGGCGGGGATTCAGAGCTGGGGAATCAGAGGCGGGAAATCAGAGTTGGGGAATCAGAGGCAGGGAATCAGATATGGGGAATCAGAGGCGGGGAATCAGAGGCGGGGAAACAGAGGCGGGGAATCAGATGTGGGGAATCAGAGGTGGGGAATCAGGGGCAGGGAATCAGTGGCAGGGAATCAGAGGCGGGGAATCAGAGGCGGGGAATCAAAGGCAGGGAATCAGACACGGGGAATCAAAGGCGGGGAATCAGAGATGGGGAATCAGAGGCGGGGAAACAGAGGCAGGGAATCGGATGCCGGGAATCAGAGTCGGGGAATCAGAGCTGGGGAATCAGAGGCGGGGAATCAGAGTTGGGGAATCAGAGGCGGGGAATCAGAGGTGGGGAATCAGATATGGGGAATCAGAGGTGGCGAATCAAAGGCGGTGAATCAGAGATGGGGAATCAGAGGCGGGGAATCAGAGGCAGGGAATCAGATGCGGGGAATCAGAGGCGGGGAATCAGAGCTGGCGAATCAGAGGCTGGGAATCAGAGGTGGGCAATCAGAGGCGGGGAATCAGATATGGGGAATCAGAGGCGGGGAATCAGAGGCGGGGAAACAGAGGCGGGGAATCAAATATAGGGAATCAGAGGTGGGGAATCAGAGGTTGTGAATCAGAGATGGGGAATCAAGGCGGGGAATCAGAGGCAGGGAATCAGACGCGGGGAATCAGAGGCGGGGATTCAGAGCTGGGGAATCAGAGGCGGGGAATCAGAGTTGGGGAATCAGAGGCAGGGAATCAGATATTGGGAATCAGAGGCGGGGAATCAGAGGCGGGGAAACAGAGGCAGGGAATCAGATGTGAGGAATCAGAGGTGGGGAATCAGGGGCAGGGAATCAGTGGCAGGGAATCAGAGGCGGGGAATCAGAGGCGGGGAATCAAAGGCAGGGAATCAGACACGGGGAATCAGAGGCGGGGAATCAGAGATGGGGAATCAGAGGCGGGGAATCAGAGGCAGGGAATCGGATGCCGGGAATCAGAGTCGGGGAATCAGAGCTGGGGAATCAGAGGCGGGGAATCAGAGTTGGGGAATCAGAGGCGGGGAATCAGATATGGGGAAATAGAGGCGGGGAATCAGATATGGGGAATCAGAGGTGTGGAATCATAGGTTGGGAATCAGAGGCAGGGAATCAGAGTCGGGGAAACAGAGGCGGGGAATCAGATATGGGGAATCAGAGGTGGCGAATCAAAGGCGGTGAAACAGAGATGGGGAATCAGGGCAGGGAATCAGAGGCAGGGAATCAAACACGGGGAATCAGAGCTGGGGAATCAGAGGCGGGGAATCAGAGTTGGGAATCAGAGGCGGGGAATCTGAGGTGGGGAAACAGAGGCGGGGAATCAGATATGGGGAATCAGAGGTGGGGAATCCGAGGTTGGGAATCAGAGGCGTGGAATCAGAGGTGGGGAAAGAGATGTGGGGAAACAGGCGGGTAAACAGAAGCGGGTAAACATAGCTGCATAAATAGAGGCAGCGAAAGAGATGGGCGAAACATAGTGGTTGGAACTTGTGTGTTGAAAATTAGGTACACAGAACAGATCAAACAGAGTTGTTGAAATTGAGGGAGGGAAAGAGAGGCACAGAAAGAGTGGAGGGGAAAGAGTGCAGTCAAAATAGAGGCGTAGAGACAGAGGTGGGGAATCCGAGGCGGGGATTCAGAGGCGGGGAATCAGAGGCAGGGAATCAGATGAAGGGAATCTGATGCAGGGAATCTGAGGCAGGGAATCTGAGGCAGGGAATCGGAGGCAGGGAATCTGAGGCAGGGAATCAGTAAAAAGTTATCAGAGGCAGGGTATCAGAGGCGGAGAATCAGAGGTGGGGATTCAGAAGTGGGGAATCAGAGGTGGGGAATCAGAGGCAGGGAATCAGAAGCAGGGAATCAGAGGCCGGGAATCAGAGGCCGGGAATCAGATGCTGGGAATAAGAGGCCGGGAATCAGAGGAGCGGAATCAGAGTCCGGGAATCAGAGATGGGGATTCAGAGGCAGGGAATGAGATATGGAGAATCAGAGGCGGGGAATCAGAGGCGGGGAAACAGAGGTGGGGAATCAGATATGGGGAATCAGAGGTGGCGAATCAAAGGCGGTGAATCAGAGATGGGGAATCAGAGGCGGGGAATCAGAGGCAGGGAATCAGATGCGGGGAATCAGAGGCGGGGAATCAGAGCTGGCGAATCAGAGGCTGGGAATCAGAGGTGGGCAATCAGAGGCGGGGAATCAGATATGGGGAATCAGAGGCGGGGAATCAGAGGTGGGGAAACAGAGGCGGGGAATCAAATATAGGGAATCAGAGGTGGAGAATCAGAGGTTGTGAATCAGAGATGGGGAATCAAGGCGGGGAATCAAAGGCAGGGAATCAGACGCGGGGAATCAGAGGCGGGGATTCAGAGCTGGGGAATCAGAGGCGGGGAATCAGAGTTGGGGAATCAGAGGCAGGGAATCAGATATGGGGAATCAGATGCGGGGAATCAGAGGCCGGGAATCAGATATGGGGAAACAGAGGCGGGGAATCCGAGGCGGGGAAACAGAGGCGGGGAATCAGATATGGGGAATCAGAGGTGGGGAATCAGAGGTTGGGAATCAGAGGCAGGGAATCAGAGGCTTGGAATCAGATGCAGGGTATCAGATGCGGGGAATCAGAGGCGGGGAATCAGAGCTGGGGAATCAGAGGTGGGGAATCAGATTTGGGGAATCAGAGGTGGGGACTTAGATATTGGGAAACAGAGGCGGGGAATCAGAGGCGGGGAAACAGAGGCGGGGAATCAGATATGGGGAATCAGAGGTGGGGAATCAGAGGCAGGGAATCAGATGTGCGGAATCAGAGATGGGGAATCAGAGGCAGGGAATCAGAATCAGAAGCAGGGAATCAGAGGCCGGGAATCAGAGGCCGGAATCAGATGCTGGGAATCAGAGGCCTGGAATCAGAGGCGGGGAATCAGAGGCAGGGAATCAGATGCGGGGAATCAGAGGCGGGGAATCAGAGCTGGGGAATCAGAGGCGGGGTATTAGAGTTGGGGAATCAGAGGCGGGGAATCAGATATGGGGAAACACAGGTGGGGAATCAGAGGCGGGGAAAGAGAGGCAGGGAATCAGATATGGGGAATCAGAGGTGGGGCATCAGAGGTTGTGAATCACAGATAGGGAATCAGAGGCGGGGAATCAGAGGCAGGGAATCAGACGCGGGGAATCAGAGGCGGGGATTCAGAGCTGGGGAATCAGAAGCGGGGAATCAGAGTTGGGGAATCAGAGGCAGGGAATCAGAGGCGGGGAATCAGAGGTGGGGAATCAGAGGTGGGGAATCAGAGGCGGGGAATCAGAGGCAGGGAATCAGATGAAGGGAATCTGATGCAGGGAATCTGAGGCAGGGAATCTGAGGCAGGGAATCTGTGGCAGGGAATCTGATGCGGGTTATCAGAAGGGGGAAATGAGATGTGGGAAACGAGATGCAGAGAAAGAGGCACGGATATAGAGGCAGGGAAAGAGAGGCAGGGTATCAGAGGCGGGTAATCAGAGGCGTGGAATCAGAGGCGGGGAATCAGAGACACAGAAAGAGAGGCGTGGAATCAGAGGTGCGGAATCAGAGCCGGTGAATCTGAGCCGGGAAATCAGAAGCAGAGCAACAGAGGTGGTGAAACATGGGTGCGGAATCGGACACGGGGAATCAGAGGTGGGGACTCAGAGGCCGGGAATCAGAGGCAGAGAATCAGAGGCAGGGAATCAGAGGCAGGTTATCAGAGGCAGGGAATCAGAGGTGGGAAATCAGAGGCGGGGAATCAGAGGCGGCGAATCAGAGGCGGGGAATCAGAGGTGGGGAATCAGAGGCGGAGAATCAGAGGCGGGGAATCTGATGCAGGAAATCAGAGGCAGGGAATCAGAGGCAGGGAATCAGAGGCAGGGAATCTGAGGCAGGGAATCAGAGGTGGGGAATCAGAGGCGGGGAATCAGAGGCAGGGAATCAGATGAAGGGAATCTGATGCAGGGAATCTGAGGCAGGGAATCTGAGGCAGGGAATCTGTGTCAGGGAATCTGATGCGGGTTATCAGAAGGGGGAAATGAGATGTGGGAAACGAGATGCAGAGAAAGAGACACGGAAATAGAGGCAGGGAAAGACAGGCAGGGAATCAGAGGCGGGGAATCAGAGGTGGGGAATCAGAGGCTGGGAATCAGAGGCGGGGAATCAGAGGGGGGAATCAGAGGTGGGGAATCAGAGGCAGGGAATCAGAGGCAGGGAATCAGAGGCGGGAAATCAGAGGCGGCGAATCTGAGGCGTGGAATCAGAGGTGGGGAAAGAGATGTGGGGAAACGTAGGCCAGGAAAGTTGCGCGGAAAGGGAGGCGGTGTATCAGAGGCGGGGATTCAGAGGCGGGGAATCAGAGGCGGGGAATCAGAGGCGTGGAATCAGAGGTGGGGAAAGAGATGTGGGGAAACAGGCGGGTAAACAGAAGCGGGTAAACATAGCTGCATAAATAGAGGCAGCGAAAGAGATGGGCGAAACATAGTGGTTGGAACTTGTGTGTTGAAAATTAGGTACACAGAACAGATCAAACAGAGTTGTTGAAATTGAGGGAGGGAAAGAGAGGCACAGAAAGAGTGGAGGGGAAAGAGTGCAGTCAAAATAGAGGCGTAGAGACAGAGGTGGGGAATCAGAGGCGGGGATTCAGAGGCGGGGAATCAGAGGCAGGGAATCAGATGAAGGGAATCTGATGCAGGGAATCTGAGGCAGGGAATCTGAGGCAGGGAATCGGAGGCAGGGAATCTGAGGCAGGGAATCAGTAAAAAGTTATCAGAGGCAGGGTATCAGAGGCGGAGAATCAGAGGTGGGGATTCAGAAGTGGGGAATCAGAGGTGGGGAATCAGAGGCGTGGAATCAGAGGTGGGGAATCAGAGGCGGGGAATCAGAGGCGTGGAATCAGAGGCGGGCAATCAGAAGTGGGGAATCAGAGGCGGGGAATCAGAGGCGGGGAATCAGAGGCGGTGAATCAGAGGTGGGGAATCAGAGGCGGGGAATCAGAGGCGGGGAATCAGAAGTGGGGAATCAGACGTGGGGAATCAGAGGCGGGGAATCAGAGGCGGGGAATCAGAGGCGGGCAATCAGATGCAGGGAATCAGAGGCAGGGAATCAGACGCAGGGAATCAAATGAAGGGAATCTGATGCAGGGAATCTGAGGCAGGTAATCTGAGGCAGGGAATCTGTGGTGGGGAATCAGAGGAGGGAAAACAGGCGGGTAAACAGAGGTGGGTAAACATAGGTGGGGAATCAGAGGCATGGAATCAGAGGCGGGAAATCAGAGGCGGGGAAAGATATGTGGGGAAAAGAAGGCCAGGAAAGTTGAGCGGAAAGGGAGGCACTGAATCAGAGGTGGGGAATCAGAGGCGGGGAATCAGAGGCGGGGAATCAGAGGCGGGGAATCAGAGGCGGGGAATCAGAAGTGGGGAATCAGAGGTGGGGAATCAGAGGCGGGGATTCAGAGGCAGAGAATCAGAGGCGGGGAATCTGAGGCAGGGAATCTGAGGTGCGGAATCAGAGGCGGGGAAACAGGTGGGTAAACAGAGGTGGGTAAACATAGGCGGGGAATCAGAGGCGCGGAATCAGAGGCGCGGAATCAGAGGCAGGGAATCAGAGGCGGGGAATCAGAGGCGGAGAATCAGATGCGGGGAATCAGAGGTGGGGAATCAGAGGCGGGGTATCAGAGGAGGGGAATCAGAGGCGGGGAATCAGAGGCGGGGAATCAGAGGCATGGAATCAGAGGCGGGGAATCAGAGGCGGGGAATCAGAGGCGGGGAATCAGAGGCAGGGAATCAGAGGCGGGAAATCAGAGACGGCGAATCTGAGGCGTGGAATCAGAGGTGGGGAAAGAGATGTGGGGAAACGTAGGCCAGGAAAGATGCACGTAAAGGGTTGCGGTGAATCAGAGGCGGGGAATCAGAGGCGGGGAATCAGAGGCAGGGAATCAGAGGGGGGCAATCAGAGGCGGCGAATCAGAGGCGTGGAATCAGAGGTGGGGAAAGAGATGTGGGGAAACAGGCGGGTAAACAGAAGCGGGTAAACATAGGTGCATAAATAGAGGCGGCGAAAGAGATGGGCGAAACATAGTGGTTGGAACTTGTATGTTGAAAATGAGTTACACAGAACAGATCAAACAGAGTTGTTGAAATTGAGGGAGGGAAAGAGAGGCACGGAAAGAGTGGAGGGGAAAGAGTGCAGGCAAAAGAGAGGCGTAGAGACAGTGGTGGGGAATCAGAGGCGGGGAATCAGAGGCGGGGAATCAGAGGCAGGGAATCAGAGGCGGGGAAAGATATGTGGGGAAACGTAGGCCAGGAAAGTTGAGCGGAAAGGGAGGCAGTGAATCAGAGGTGGGGAATCAGAGGCGGGGAATCAGAGGCGGGGAATCAGAGGCGGGGAATCAGAGGCGGGGAATCAGAAGCGGGGAATCAGAGGTGGGGAATCAGAGGCGGGGTATCAGAGGTTGAGAATCAGAGATGGGCATTCAGATGCAGGGAATCAGAGGCAGGGAATCAGAGGCAGGGAATCATTGTCACGGAATCTGAGGTAGGGAATCTGAGGTGGGGAATCAGAGGCGGGGAAACAGGCGGGTAAACAGAGGCGGGTAAACATAGGCGGGGAATCAGAGGCAGGGAATCAGAGGCGGGGAATCAGAGGCGGTGAATCAGAGGCGGGGAATCAGAGGCGGGGAATCAGATGCGGGGAATCAGAGGCGGGGAATCAGAGGTGGGGTATTAGATGAGGGGAATCAGAGGCGGGGAATCAGAGGCGGGGAATCAGAGGCGGGGAATCAGAGGCGGGGAATCAGAGGCGTGGAATCAGAGGCGGGGAATCAGAGGCGGGGAATCAGAAGTGGGGAATCAGATGTGGGGAATCAGAGGCGGGGAATCAGAGGCAGGGAATCAGAGGCGGGCAATCAGAAGTTGGGAATCAGAAGCGGGGAATCAGAGGCGGGGAAACAGAGGCGGTGAATCAGAGGCGGGGAATCAGAAGTGGGGAATCAGAGGTGGGGAATCAGAGGCGGGGAATCAGAGGCGGGGAATCAGAGGCGGGCAATCAGATGCAGGGAATCAGAGGCAGGGAATCAGGGGCAGGGAATCAGAGGCAGGGAATCTGAGGCAGGGAATCTGTGTTGGGGAACCAGAGGCGGGAAAACAGGCGAGTAAACAGAGGTGGGTAAACATAAGTGGGGAATCAGAGGCGGGGAATCAGAGCCGGGAAATCAGAGGCGGGGAATCTGAGGCGGGGAATCAGATGCAGGGAATCAGATGCGGGACATCAGAGGTGCGGTATCAGAGGCGGGGAATTAGAGGCGGGGAATCAGAGGCGGGGAATCAGAGGCGTGGAATCAGAGGCGGGGAATCAGAGGCGGGTAAACATAGGCGGGGAATCAGAGGCGGGGAATCAGAGGCGGGGAATCAGAGGCGGGGAATCAGAGGCGGGGAATCAGAGGCGTGGAATCAGATGCGGTGAATCAGTGGTGTAGAATCAGAGGCGGGGTATTAGACGAGGGGAATCGGAGATGGGGAATCAGAGGATTGAATCAGAGGCGGGGAATCAGAGGCGGGGAATCAGAGGCCGGGAATCAGATATGGGGAAACAGAGGCGGGGAATCCGAGGCGGGGAAACAGAGGCGGGGAATCAGATATGGGGAATCAGAGGTGGGGAATCAGAGGTTGGGAATCAGAGGCAGGGAATCAGAGGCTTGGAATCAGATGCAGGGAATCAGATGCGGGGAATCAGAGGCGGGGAATCAGAGCTGGGGAATCAGAGGTGGGGAATCAGATTTGGGGAATCAGAGGCGGGGACTTAGATATTGGGAAACAAAGGCGGGGAATCAGAGGCGGGGAAACCCAGGCTGGGAATCAGATATGGGGAATCAGAGGTGGGGAATCAGAGGCAAGGAATCAGATGTGCGGAATCAGAGATGGGGAATCAGAGGCAGGGAATCACAATCAGAAGCAGGGAATCAGAGGCCGGGAATCAGAGGCCGGAATCAGATGCTGGGAATCAGTGGCCTGGAATCAGAGGCGGGGAATCAGAAGCAGGGAATCAGATGCGGGGAATCAGAGGCGGGGAATCAGAGCTGGGGAATCAGAGGTGGGGTATTAGAGTTGGGGAATCAGAGGCGGGGAATCAGATATGGGGAAACAGAGGTGGGGAATCAGAGGCGGGGAAACAGAGGCAGGGAATCAGATATGGGGAATCAGAGGTGGGGAATCAGAGATGGGGAATCAGAGGCGGTGAATCAGAGATGGGGAATCAGAGGCGGGGAATCAGAGGCAGGAAATCAGACACGGGGATTCAGAGGCTGGGAATCAGACGGGGGGAATCAAAGGCGGGGAATCAGAGCTGGGGAATCAGAGGCAGGGAATCAGAGGCGGGGAATCAGATATGGGGAATCAGAGGCTGGGATTCAGAGGCGGGGAATCAGAGGCAGGGAATCAGACACGGGGAATCAGAGTTGGGGAATCAGAGATGGGGAATCAGAGGCGGGGAATCAGAGGCAGGGAATCAGATGCGGGGAAAAAGAGGCAGGGAATCAGATATGGGGAATCAGAGGTGGGGAATCAGGGGCAGGGATTCAGTGTCAGGGAATCAGAGGCGGGGAATCAGAGGCGGGGAATCAGAGGCAGGGAATCAGACACGGGGAATCAGAGGCGGGGAATCAGAGATGGGGAATCAGAGGCGGGGAATCAGAGGCAGGGAATCGGACGCCGGGAATCAGAGTCGGGGAATCAGAGCTGGGGAATCAGAGGCGGGGAATCAGAGTTGGGGAATCAGAGGCGGGGAAACAGAGGCGGGGAATCAGATATGGGGAATCAGAGGTGGGGAATCAGAGGTTGGGAATCAGAGGCAGGGAATCGGAGATGGGGAATCAGAGGCAGGGAATCAGAGGCGGGGAATCAGAGGCGGGGAATCAGAGGCCGGGAATCAGATATGGGGAAACTGAAGCGGGGAATCCGAGGCGGGGAAACAGAGGCGGGGAATCAGATATGGGGAATCAGAGGTGGGGAATCAGAGGTTGGGAATCAGAGGCAGGGAATCAGAGGCTTGGAATCAGATGCAGGGAATCAGATGCGGGGAATCAGAGGCGGGGAATCAGAGGTGGGGAATCAGAGGTGGGGAATCAGATTTGGGGAATCAGAGGTGGGGACTTAGATATTGGGAAACAGAGGCGGGGAATCAGAGGCGGGGAAACAGAGGCGGGGAATCAGATATGGGGAATCAAAGGTGGGGAATCAGAGGCAGGGAATCAGATGTGCGGAATCAGAGATGGGGAATCAGAGGCAGGGAATCAGAATCAGAAGCAGGGAATCAGAGGCCGGGAATCAGAGGCCGGAATCAGATGATGGGAATCAGAGGCCTGGAATCAGAGGCGGGGAATCAGAGGCAGGGAATCAGATGCGGGGAATCAGAGGCGGGGAATCAGAGCTGGGGAATCAGAGGCGGGGTATTAGAGTTGGGGAATCAGAGGCGGGGAATCAGATATGGGGAAACAGAGGCGTGGAATCAGAGGCAGGGAAACAGAGGCAGGGAATCAGATATGGGGAATCAGAGGTGGGGCATCAGAGGTTGTGAATCACAGATGGGGAATCAGAGGCGGGGAATCAGAGGCAGGGAATCAGAAGCGGGGAATCAGAGTTGGGGAATCAGAGGCGGGGAATCAGATATGGGGAATCAGAGGCAGGGATTCAGAGGCGGGGAATCAGAGGCAGGGAATCAGACGCGGGGAATATGAGGCGTGGAATCAGAGCTGGGGAATCAGAGGTGGGGAATCAGAGTTGGGGAATCATAGGCAGGGAATCGGATGTGCGGAATCAGAGATGGGGAATCAGAGGCCGGGAATCAGAGGTGGTGAATCAGAGATGGGAAATCAGAGGCGGGGAATCAGAGGCAGGGTATCAGACGCGGGGAATCAGAGGTGGGCAATCAGAGGCGGGGAATCAGATATGGGGAATCAGAGGCGGGGAATCAGAGGCGGGGAAACAGAGGCGGCGAATCAGATTTGGGGAATCAGAGGTGGGGACTTAGATATTGGGAAACAGATGCGGGGAATCAGAGGCGGGGAAACAGAGGCGGGGAATCAGATATGGGGAATCAGAGGTGGGGAATCAGAGGCAGGGAATCAGATGTGCCGAATCAGAGATGGGGAATCAGAGGCAGGGAATCAGAATCAGAAGCAGGGAATCAGAGGCCGGGAATCAGAGGCCGGAATCAGATGATGGGTATCAGAGGCCTGGAATCAGAGGCAGGGAATCAGAGGCAGGGAATCAGATGCGGGGAATCAGAGGCGGGGAATCAGAGCTGGGGAATCAGAGGCGGGGTATTAGAGTTGGGGAATCGGAGGCGGGGAATCAGATATGGGGAAACAGAGGTGGGGAATCAGAGGCGGGGAAACAGAGGCAGGGAATCAGATATGGGGAATCAGAGGTGGGGCATCAGAGGTTGTGAATCACAGATGGGGAATCAGAGGCGGGGAATCAGAGGCAGGGAATCAGAAGCGGGGAATCAGAGTTGGGGAATCAGAGGCGGGGAATCAGATATGGGGAATCAGAGGCAGGGAATCAGAGGCAGGGAATCAGAGGCAGGGAATCAGACGCGGGGAATCTCAGGCGGGGAATCAGAGCTGGGGAATCAGAGGTGGGGAATCAGAGTTGGGGAATCAGAGGCAGGGAATTGGATGTGCGGAATCAGAGATGGGGAATAAGAGGTGGGGAATCAGAGGCGGTGAATCAGAGATGGGGAATCAGAGGCGGGGAATCAGAGGCAGGAAATCAGACACGGGGATTCAGAGGCTGGGAATCAGACGGGGGGAATCAAAGGCGGGGAATCAGAGCTGGGGAATCTGAGGCAGGGAATCAGAGTTGGGGATTCAGAGGCGGGGAATCAGATATGGGGAAACAGAGGCGGGGAATCAGAGGCGGGCAAGCAGAGGCGGGGAATTAGATATGGGGAATCAGAGGTAGGGAATCAGAGGTGGTGAATCAGTGATGGGGAATCACAGGCGGGGAATCAGAGGCAGGGAATAGAACGCGGGGAATCAGAGGCAGGGAATCAGAGCTGGGGAATCAGAGGCGGGGAATCATAGTTGGGAATCAGAGGCGGGAATCAGATATGGGGAAACAGAGGCGGGGAATCAGAGGCGGGGAAACAGAGGCGGGGAATCAGATATGGGGAATCGGATGCAGGGAATCAGAGGCGGGGAATCAGAGCTGGGGAATCAGAGGCGGGGAATCAGAGTTGGGGCATCAGAGGTGGGGAATTAGATATAGGGAAACAGAGGCGGGGAATCAGAGGCGGGGAAACAGAGGCGGGGAATCAGATATGGGGAATCAGAGGTGGGGAATCAGAGGCAGGGAATCAGATGTGCGGAATCAGAGATGGGGAATCAGAGGCAGGGAATCAGAAGCAGGGAATCAGAGGCCGGGAATCAGAGGCCGGGAATCAGATGCTGGGAATAAGAGGCCGGGAATCAGAGGAGGGGAATCAGAGTCCGGGAATCAGAGATGGGGATTCAGAGGCGGGGAATGAGATATGGAGAATCAGAGGTGGGGAATCAGAGGCGGGGAAACAGAGGTGGGGAATCAGATATGGGGAATCAGAGGTGGCGAATCAAAGGCGGTGAATCAGAGATGGGGAATCAGAGGCGGGGAATCAGAGGCAGGGAATCAGATGCGGGGAATCAGAGGCGGGGAATCAGAGCTGGGGAATCAGAGGCAGGGAATCAGAGGCGGGGAATCAGATATGGGGAATCAGAGGCTGGGATTCAGAGGCGGCGAATCAGAGGCAGGGAATCAGACACGGGGAATCAGAGGTGGGGAATCAGAGATGGGGAATCAGAGGCGGGGAATCAGAGGCAGGGAATCAGATGCGGGGAAAAAGAGGCAGGGAATCAGATATGGGGAATCAGAGGTGGGGAATCAGGGGCAGGGATTCAGTGTCAGGGAATCAGAGGCGGGGAATCAGAGGCGGGGAATCAGAGGCAGGGAATCAGACACGGGGAATCAGAGGCGGGGAATCAGAGATGGGGAATCAGAGGCGGGGAATCAGAGGCAGGGAATCGGACGCCGGGAATCAGAGTCGGGGAATCAGAGCTGGGGAATCAGAGGCGGGGAATCAGAGTTGGGGAATCAGAGGCGGGGATTCAGATATGGGGAAATAGAGGCGGGGAATCAGATATGGGGAATCAGAGGTGTGGAATCAGAGGTTGGGAATCAGAGGAAGGGAATCAGAGTCGGGGAAACAGAGGCGGGGAATCAGATATGTGGAATCAGAGGTGGCGAATCAAAGGCGGTGAAACAGAGATGGGGAATCAGGGCAGGGAATCAGAGGCAGGGAATCAAACACGGGGAATCAGAGCTGGGGAATCAGAGGCGGGGAATCAGAGTTGGGAATCAGAGGCGGGGAATCAGAGGCGGGGAAACAGAGGCGGGGAATCAGATATGGGGAATCAGAGGTGGGGAATCAGAGGTTGGGAATCAGAGGCAGGGAATCGGAGATGGGGAATCAGAGGCAGGGAATCAGAGGCGGGGAATCAAAGGCGGGGAATCAGAGGCCGGGAATCAGATATGGGGAAACTGAAGCGGGGAATCCGAGGCGGGGAAACAGAGGCGGGGAATCAGATATGGGGAATCAGAGGTGGGGAATCAGAGGTTGGGAATCAGAGGCAGGGAATCAGAGGCTTGGAATCAGATGCAGGGAATCAGATGCGGGGAATCAGAGGCGGGGAATCAGAGGTGGGGAATCAGAGGTGGGGAATCAGATTTGGGGAATCAGAGGTGGGGACTTAGATATTGGGAAACAGAGGCGGGGAATCAGAGGCGGGGAAACAGAGGCGGTGAATCAGATATGGGGAATCAGAGGTGGGGAATCAGAGGCAGGGAATCAGATGTGCGGAATCAGAGATGGGGAATCAGAGGCAGGGAATCAGAATCAGAAGCAGGGAATCAGAGGCCGGGAATCAGAGGCCGGAATCAGATGATGGGAATCAGAGGCCTGGAATCAGAGGCGGGGAATCAGAGGCAGGGAATCAGATGCGGGGAATCAGAGGCGGGGAATCAGAGCTGGGGAATCAGAGGCGGGGTATTAGAGTTGGGGAATCAGAGGCGGGGAATCAGATATGGGGAAACAGAGGCGGGGAATCAGAGGCAGGGAAACAGAGGCAGGGAATCAGATAAGGGGAATCAGAGGTGGGGCATCAGAGGTTGTGAATCACAGATGGGGAATCAGAGGCGGGGAATCAGAGGCAGGGAATCAGAAGCGGGGAATCAGAGTTGGGGAATCAGAGGCGGGGAATCAGATATGGGGAATCAGAGGCAGGGATTCAGAGGCGGGGAATCAGAGGCAGGGAATCAGACGCGGGGAATATGAGGCGTGGAATCAGAGCTGTGGAATCAGAGGTGGGGAATCAGAGTTGGGGAATCATAGGCAGGGAATCGGATGTGCGGAATCAGAGATGGGGAATCAGAGGCCGGGAATCAGAGGTGGTGAATCAGAGATGGGAAATCAGAGGCGGGGAATCAGAGGCAGGGTATCAGACGCGGGGAATCAGAGGTGGGCAATCAGAGGCGGGGAATCAGATATGGGGAATCAGAGGCGGGGAATCAGAGGCGGGGAAACAGAGGCGGCGAATCAGATTTGGGGAATCAGAGGTGGGGACTTAGATATTGGGAAACAGATGCGGGGAATCAGAGGCGGGGAAACAGAGGCGGGGAATCAGATATGGGGAATCAGAGGTGGGGAATCAGAGGCAGGGAATCAGATGTGCGGAATCAGAGATGGGGAATCAGAGGCAGGGAATCAGAATCAGAAGCAGGGAATCAGAGGCCGGGAATCAGAGGCCGGAATCAGATGATGGGTATCAGAGGCCTGGAATCAGAGGCGGGGAATCAGAGGCAGGGAATCAGATGCGGGGAATCAGAGGCGGGGAATCAGAGCTGGGGAATCAGAGGCGGGGTATTAGAGTTGGGGAATCGGAGGCGGGGAATCAGATATGGGGAAACCGAGGTGGGGAATCAGAGGCGGGGAAACAGAGGCAGGGAATCAGATATGGGGAATCAGAGGTGGGGCATCAGAGGTTGTGAATCACAGATGGGGAATCAGAGGCGGGGAATCAGAGGCAGGGAATCAGAAGCGGGGAATCAGAGTTGGGGAATCAGAGGCGGGGAATCAGATATGGGGAATCAGAGGCAGGGAATCAGAGGCAGGGAATCAGAGGCAGGGAATCAGACGCGGGGAATCTGAGGCGGGGAATCAGAGCTGGGGAATCAGAGGTGGGGAATCAGAGTTGGGGAATCAGAGGCAGGGAATTGGATGTGCGGAATCAGAGATGGGGAATAAGAGGTGGGGAATCAGAGGCGGTGAATCAGAGATGGGGAATCAGAGGCGGGGAATCAGAGGCAGGAAATCAGACACGGGGATTCAGAGGCTGGGAATCAGACGGGGGGAATCAAAGGCGGGGAATCAGAGCTGGGGAATCTGAGGCAGGGAATCAGAGTTGGGGATTCAGAGGAGGGGAATCAGATATGGGGAAACAGAGGCGGGGAATCAGAGGCGGGCAAGCAGAGGCGGGGAATTAGATATGGGGAATCAGAGGTAGGGAATCAGAGGTGGTGAATCAGTGATGGGGAATCACAGGCGGGGAATCAGAGGCAGGGAATAGAACGCGGGGAATCAGAGGCAGGGAATCAGAGCTGGGGAATCAGAGGCGGGGAATCATAGTTGGGAATCAGAGGCGGGAATCAGATATGGGGAAACAGAGGCGGGGAATCAGAGGCGGGGAAACAGAGGCGGGGAATCAGATATGGGGAATCGGATGCAGGGAATCAGAGGCAGGGAATCAGAGCTGGGGAATCAGAGGCGGGGAATCAGAGTTGGGGCATCAGAGGTGGGGAATTAGATATAGGGAAACAGAGGCGGGGAATCAGAGGCGGGGAAACAGAGGCGGGGAATCAGATATGGGGAATCAGAGGTGGGGAATCAGAGGCAGGGAATCAGATGTGCGGAATCAGAGATGGGGAATCAGAGGCAGGGAATCAGAAGCAGGGAATCAGAGGCCGGGAATCAGAGGCCGGGAATCAGATGCTGGGAATAAGAGGCCGGGAATCAGAGGAGGGGAATCAGAGTCCGGGAATCAGAGATGGGGATTCAGAGGCGGGGAATGAGATATGGAGAATCAGAGGTGGGGAATCAGAGGCGGGGAAACAGAGGTGGGGAATCAGATATGGGGAATCAGAGGTGGCGAATCAAAGGCGGTGAATCAGAGATGGGGAATCAGAGGCGGGGAATCAGAGGCAGGGAATCAGATGCGGGGAATCAGAGGCGGGGAATCAGAGCTGGCGAATCAGAGGCTGGGAATCAGAGGTGGGCAATCAGAGGCGGGGAATCAGATATGGGGAATCAGAGGCGGGGAATCAGAGGTGGGGAAACAGAGGCGGGGAATCAAATATAGGGAATCAGAGGTGGGGAATCAGAGGTTGTGAATCAGAGATGGGGAATCAAGGCGGGGAATCAGAGGCAGGGAATCAGAGGCGGGGAATCAGAGGCAGGGAATCAGATGCGGGGAATCAGAGGCAGGGAATAAGAGCTGGGGAATCAGAGGCGGGGTATTAGAGTTGGGGAATCGGAGGCGGGGAATCAGATATGGGGAAACAGAGGTGGGGAATCAGAGGCGGGGAAACAGAGGCAGGGAATCAGATATGGGGAATCAGAGGTGGGGCATCAGAGGTTGTGAATCACAGATGGGGAATCAGAGGCGGGGAATCAGAGGCAGGGAATCAGAAGCGGGGAATCAGAGTTGGGGAAACAGAGGCGGGGAATCAGATATGGGGAATCAGAGGTGGGGAATCAGAGGCAGGGAATCAGATGTGCGGAATCAGAGATGGGGAATCAGAGGCAGGGAATCAGAATCAGAAGCAGGGAATCAGAGGCCGGGAATCAGAGGCCGGAATCAGATGATGGGTATCAGAGGCCTGGAATCAGAGGCGGGGAATCAGAGGCAGGGAATCAGATGCGGGGAATCAGAGGCGGGGAATCAGAGCTGGGGAATCAGAGGCGGGGTATTAGAGTTGGGGAATCGGAGGCGGGGAATCAGATATGGGGAAACAGAGGTGGGGAATCAGAGGCGGGGAAACAGAGGCAGGGAATCAGATATGGGGAATCAGAGGTGGGGCATCAGAGGTTGTGAATCACAGATGGGGAATCAGAGGCGGGGAATCAGAGGCAGGGAATCAGAAGTGGGGAATCAGAGTTGGGGAATCAGAGGCGGGGAATCAGATATGGGGAATCAGAGGCAGGGAATCAGAGGCAGGGAATCAGAGGCAGGGAATCAGACGCGGGGAATCTGAGGCGGGGAATCAGAGCTGGGGAATCAGAGGTGGGGAATCAGAGTTGGGGAATCAGAGGCAGGGAATTGGATGTGCGGAATCAGAGATGGGGAATAAGAGGTGGGGAATCAGAGGCGGTGAATCAGAGATGGGGAATCAGAGGCGGGGAATCAGAGGCAGGAAATCAGACACGGGGATTCAGAGGCTGGGAATCAGACGGGGGGAATCAAAGGCGGGGAATCAGAGCTGGGGAATCTGAGGCAGGGAATCAGAGTTGGGGATTCAGAGGCGGGGAATCAGATATGGGGAAACAGAGGCGGGGAATCAGAGGCGGGCAAGCAGAGGCGGGGAATTAGATATGGGGAATCAGAGGTAGGGAATCAGAGGTGGTGAATCAGTGATGGGGAATCACAGGCGGGGAATCAGAGGCAGGGAATAGAACGCGGGGAATCAGAGGCAGGGAATCAGAGCTGGGGAATCAGAGGCGGGGAATCATAGTTGGGAATCAGAGGCGGGAATCAGATATGGGGAAACAGAGGCGGGGAATCAGAGGCGGGGAAACAGAGGCGGGGAATCAGATATGGGGAATCGGATGCAGGGAATCAGAGGCGGGGAATCAGAGCTGGGGAATCAGAGGCGGGGAATCAGAGTTGGGGTATCAGAGGTGGGGAATTAGATATAGGGAAACAGAGGCGGGGAATCAGAGGCGGGGAAACAGAGGCGGGGAATCAGATATGGGGAATCAGAGGTGGGGAATCAGAGGCAGGGAATCAGATGTGCGGAATCAGAGATGGGGAATCAGAGGCAGGGAATCAGAAGCAGGGAATCAGAGGCCGGGAATCAGAGGCCGGGAATCAGATGCTGGGAATAAGAGGCCGGGAATCAGAGGAGGGGAATCAGAGTCCGGGAATCAGAGATGGGGATTCAGAGGCGGGGAATGAGATATGGAGAATCAGAGGTGGGGAATCAGAGGCGGGGAAACAGAGGTGGGGAATCAGATATGGGGAATCAGAGGTGGCGAATCAAAGGCGGTGAATCAGAGATGGGGAATCAGAGGCGGGGAATCAGAGGCAGGGAATCAGATGCGGGGAATCAGAGGCGGGGAATCAGAGCTGGCGAATCAGAGGCTGGGAATCAGAGGTGGGCAATCAGAGGCGGGGAATCAGATATGGGGAATCAGAGGCGGGGAATCAGAGGTGGGGAAACAGAGGCGAGGAATCAAATATAGGGAATCAGAGGTGGGGAATCAGAGGTTGTGAATCAGAGATGGGGAATCAAGGCGGGGAATCAGAGGCAGGGAATCAGATGCGGGGAATCAGAGGCGGGGAATCAGAGCTGGGGAATCAGAGGCGGGGTAATAGAGTTGGGGAATCGGAGGCGGGGAATCAGATATGGGGAAACAGAGGTGGGGAATCAGAGGCGGGGAAACAGAGGCAGGGAATCAGATATGGGGAATCAGAGGTGGGGCATCAGAGGTTGTGAATCACAGATGGGGAATCAGAGGCGGGGAATCAGTGGCAGGGAATCAGAAGTGGGGAATCAGAGTTGGGGAATCAGAGGCGGGGAATCAGATATGGGGAATCAGAGGCAGGGAATCAGAGGCAGGGAATCAGAGGCAGGGAATCAGACGCGGGGAATCTGAGGCGGGGAATCAGAGCTGGGGAATCAGAGGTGGGGAATCAGAGTTGGGGAATCAGAGGCAGGGAATTGGATGTGCGGAATCAGAGATGGGGAATCAGAGGTGGGGAATCAGAGGCGGTGAATCAGAGATGGGGAATCAGAGGCGGGGAATCAGAGGCAGGAAATCAGACACGGGGATTCAGAGGCTGGGAATCAGACGGGGGGAATCAAAGGCGGGGAATCAGAGCTGGGGAATCTGAGGCAGGGAATCAGAGTTGGGGATTCAGAGGCGGGGAATCAGATATGGGGAATCAGAGGAGGGGAATCAGATATGGGGAAACAGAGGCGGGGAATCAAATATAGGGAATCAGAGGTGGGGAATCAGAGGTTGTGAATCAGAGATGGGGAATCAAGGCGGGGAATCAGAGGCAGGGAATCAGAGGCGGGGAATCAGAGGCAGGGAATCAGATGCGGGGAATCAGAGGCAGGGAATAAGAGCTGGGGAATCAGAGGCGGGGTATTAGAGTTGGGGAATCGGAGGCGGGGAATCAGATATGGGGAAACAGAGGTGGGGAATCAGAGGCGGGGAAACAGAGGCAGGGAATCAGATATGGGGAATCAGAGGTGGGGCATCAGAGGTTGTGAATCACAGATGGGGAATCAGAGGCGGGGAATCAGAGGCAGGGAATCAGAAGCGGGGAATCAGAGTTGGGGAAACAGAGGCGGGGAATCAGATATGGGGAATCAGAGGTGGGGAATCAGAGGCAGGGAATCAGATGTGCGGAATCAGAGATGGGGAATCAGAGGCAGGGAATCAGAATCAGAAGCAGGGAATCAGAGGCCGGGAATCAGAGGCCGGAATCAGATGATGGGTATCAGAGGCCTGGAATCAGAGGCGGGGAATCAGAGGCAGGGAATCAGATGCGGGGAATCAGAGGCGGGGAATCAGAGCTGGGGAATCAGAGGCGGGGTATTAGAGTTGGGGAATCGGAGGCGGGGAATCAGATATGGGGAAACAGAGGTGGGGAATCAGAGGCGGGGAAACAGAGGCAGGGAATCAGATATGGGGAATCAGAGGTGGGGCATCAGAGGTTGTGAATCACAGATGGGGAATCAGAGGCGGGGAATCAGAGGCAGGGAATCAGAAGTGGGGAATCAGAGTTGGGGAATCAGAGGCGGGGAATCAGATATGGGGAATCAGAGGCAGGGAATCAGAGGCAGGGAATCAGAGGCAGGGAATCAGACGCGGGGAATCTGAGGCGGGGAATCAGAGCTGGGGAATCAGAGGTGGGGAATCAGAGTTGGGGAATCAGAGGCAGGGAATTGGATGTGCGGAATCAGAGATGGGGAATAAGAGGTGGGGAATCAGAGGCGGTGAATCAGAGATGGGGAATCAGAGGCGGGGAATCAGAGGCAGGAAATCAGACACGGGGATTCAGAGGCTGGGAATCAGACGGGGGGAATCAAAGGCGGGGAATCAGAGCTGGGGAATCTGAGGCAGGGAATCAGAGTTGGGGATTCAGAGGCGGGGAATCAGATATGGGGAAACAGAGGCGGGGAATCAGAGGCGGGCAAGCAGAGGCGGGGAATTAGATATGGGGAATCAGAGGTAGGGAATCAGAGGTGGTGAATCAGTGATGGGGAATCACAGGCGGGGAATCAGAGGCAGGGAATAGAACGCGGGGAATCAGAGGCAGGGAATCAGAGCTGGGGAATCAGAGGCGGGGAATCATAGTTGGGAATCAGAGGCGGGAATCAGATATGGGGAAACAGAGGCGGGGAATCAGAGGCGGGGAAACAGAGGCGGGGAATCAGATATGGGGAATCGGATGCAGGGAATCAGAGGCGGGGAATCAGAGCTGGGGAATCAGAGGCGGGGAATCAGAGTTGGGGTATCAGAGGTGGGGAATTAGATATAGGGAAACAGAGGCGGGGAATCAGAGGCGGGGAAACAGAGGCGGGGAATCAGATATGGGGAATCAGAGGTGGGGAATCAGAGGCAGGGAATCAGATGTGCGGAATCAGAGATGGGGAATCAGAGGCAGGGAATCAGAAGCAGGGAATCAGAGGCCGGGAATCAGAGGCCGGGAATCAGATGCTGGGAATAAGAGGCCGGGAATCAGAGGAGGGGAATCAGAGTCCGGGAATCAGAGATGGGGATTCAGAGGCGGGGAATGAGATATGGAGAATCAGAGGTGGGGAATCAGAGGCGGGGAAACAGAGGTGGGGAATCAGATATGGGGAATCAGAGGTGGCGAATCAAAGGCGGTGAATCAGAGATGGGGAATCAGAGGCGGGGAATCAGAGGCAGGGAATCAGATGCGGGGAATCAGAGGCGGGGAATCAGAGCTGGCGAATCAGAGGCTGGGAATCAGAGGTGGGCAATCAGAGGCGGGGAATCAGATATGGGGAATCAGAGGCGGGGAATCAGAGGTGGGGAAACAGAGGCGAGGAATCAAATATAGGGAATCAGAGGTGGGGAATCAGAGGTTGTGAATCAGAGATGGGGAATCAAGGCGGGGAATCAGAGGCAGGGAATCAGATGCGGGGAATCAGAGGCGGGGAATCAGAGCTGGGGAATCAGAGGCGGGGTAATAGAGTTGGGGAATCGGAGGCGGGGAATCAGATATGGGGAAACAGAGGTGGGGAATCAGAGGCGGGGAAACAGAGGCAGGGAATCAGATATGGGGAATCAGAGGTGGGGCATCAGAGGTTGTGAATCACAGATGGGGAATCAGAGGCGGGGAATCAGTGGCAGGGAATCAGAAGTGGGGAATCAGAGTTGGGGAATCAGAGGCGGGGAATCAGATATGGGGAATCAGAGGCAGGGAATCAGAGGCAGGGAATCAGAGGCAGGGAATCAGACGCGGGGAATCTGAGGCGGGGAATCAGAGCTGGGGAATCAGAGGTGGGGAATCAGAGTTGGGGAATCAGAGGCAGGGAATTGGATGTGCGGAATCAGAGATGGGGAATCAGAGGTGGGGAATCAGAGGCGGTGAATCAGAGATGGGGAATCAGAGGCGGGGAATCAGAGGCAGGAAATCAGACACGGGGATTCAGAGGCTGGGAATCAGACGGGGGGAATCAAAGGCGGGGAATCAGAGCTGGGGAATCTGAGGCAGGGAATCAGAGTTGGGGATTCAGAGGCGGGGAATCAGATATGGGGAAACAGAGGCGGGGAATCAGAGGCGGGCAAGCAGAGGCGGGGAATTAGATATGGGGAATCAGAGGTAGGGAATCAGAGGTGGTGAATCAGTGATGGGGAATCACAGGCGGGGAATCAGAGGCAGGGAATAGAACGCGGGGAATCAGAGGCAGGGAATCAGAGCTGGGGAATCAGAGGCGGGGAATCATAGTTGGGAATCAGAGGCGGGAATCAGATATGGGGAAACAGAGGCGGGGAATCAGAGGCGGGGAAACAGAGGCGGGGAATCAGATATGGGGAATCGGATGCAGGGAATCAGAGGCGGGGAATCAGAGCTGGGGAATCAGAGGCGGGGAATCAGAGTTGGGGCATCAGAGGTGGGGAATTCGATATAGGGAAACAGAGGCGGGGAATCAGAGGCGGGGAAACAGAGGCGGGGAATCAGATATGGGGAATCAGAGGTGGGGAATCAGAGGCAGGGAATCAGATGTGCGGAATCAGAGATGGGGAATCAGAGGCAGGGAATCAGAAGCAGGGAATCAGAGGCCGGGAATCAGAGGCCGGGAATCAGATGCTGGGAATAAGAGGCCGGGAATCAGAGGAGGGGAATCAGAGTCCGGGAATCAGAGATGGGGATTCAGAGGCGGGGAATGAGATATGGAGAATCAGAGGTGGGGAATCAGAGGCGGGGAAACAGAGGTGGGGAATCAGATATGGGGAATCAGAGGTGGCGAATCAAAGGCGGTGAATCAGAGATGGGGAATCAGAGGCGGGGAATCAGAGGCAGGGAATCAGATGCGGGGAATCAGAGGCGGGGAATCAGAGCTGGCGAATCAGAGGCTGGGAATCAGAGGTGGGCAATCAGAGGCGGGGAATCAGATATGGGGAATCAGAGGCGGGGAATCAGAGGTGGGGAAACAGAGGCGGGGAATCAAATATAGGGAATCAGAGGTGGGGAATCAGAGGTTGTGAATCAGAGATGGGGAATCAAGGCGGGGAATCAGAGGCAGGGAATCAGACGCGGGGAATCAGAGGCGGGGATTCAGAGCTGGGGAATCAGAGGCGGGGAATCAGAGTTGGGGAATCAGAGGCAGGGAATCAGATATGGGGAATCAGAGGCGGGGAATCAGAGGCCGGGAATCAGATATGGGGAAACAGAGGCGGGGAATCCGGGGCGGGGAAACAGAGGCGGGGAATCAGATATGGGGAATCAGAGGTGGGGAATCAGAGGTTGGGAATCAGAGGCAGGGAATCAGAGGCTTGGAATCAGATGCAGGGTATCAGATGCGGGGAATCAGAGGCGGGGAATCAGAGCTGGGGAATCAGAGGTGGGGAATCAGATTTGGGGAATCAGAGGTGGGGACTTAGATATTGGGAAACAGAGGCGGGGAATCAGATATGGGGAATCAGAGGTTGGGAATCAGAGGCAGGGAATCAGAGGCTTGGAATCAGATGCAGGGTATCAGATGCGGGGAATCAGAGGCGGGGAATCAGAGCTGGGGAATCAGAGGTGGGGAATCAGAGTTGGGGAATCAGAGGCAGGGAATTGGATGTGCGGAATCAGAGATGGGGAATCAGAGGTGGGGAATCAGAGGCGGTGAATCAGAGATGGGGAATCAGAGGCGGGGAATCAGAGGCAGGAAATCAGACACGGGGATTCAGAGGCTGGGAATCAGACGGGGGGAATCAAAGGCGGGGAATCAGAGCTGGGGAATCAGAGGCAGGGAATCAGAGTTGGGGATTCAGAGACGGGGAATCAGATATGGGGAAACAGAGGCGGGGAATCAGAGGCGGGCAAACAGAGGCGGGGAATTAGATATGGGGAATCAGAGGTGGGGAATCAGAGGTGGTGAATCAGTGATGGGGAATCACAGGCGGGGAATCAGAGGCAGGGAATAGAACGCAGGGAATCAGACGCAGGGAATCAGAGCTGGGGAATCAGAGGCGGGGAATCATAGTTGGGAATCAGAGGCGGGGAATCAGATATGGGGAAACAGAGGCGGGGAATCAGAGGCGGGGAAACAGAGGCGGGGAATCAGATATGGGGAATCGGATGCGGGGAATCAGAGGCGGGGAATCAGAGCTGGGGAATCAGAGGCGGGGAATCAGAGTTGGGGCATCAGAGGTGGGGAATTAGATATAGGGAAACAGAGGCGGGGAATCAGAGGCGGGGAAACAGAGGCGGGGAATCAGATATGGGGAATCAGAGGTGGGGAATCAGAGGCAGGGAATCAGATGTGCGGAATCAGAGATGGGGAATCAGAGGCAGGGAATCAGAATCAGAAGCGGGGAATCAGAGGCCGGGAATCAGAGGCCGGGAATCAGATGCTGGGAATAAGAGGCCGGGAATCAGAGGTGGGGAATCAGAGTCCGGGAATCAGAGATGGGGATTCAGAGGCGGGGAATGAGAAATGGAGAATCAGAGGCGGGGAATCAGAGGCCGGGAAACAGAGGTGGGGAATCAGATATGGGGAATCAGAGGTGGCGAATCAAAGGCGGTGAATCAGAGATGGGGAATCAGAGGCGGGGAATCAGAGGCAGGGAATCAGATGCGGGGAATCAGAGGCGGGGAATCAGAGCTGGCGAATCAGAGGCGGGGAATCAGAGGTGGGCAATCAGAGGCGGGGAATCAGATATGGGGAATCAGAGGCGGGGAATCAGAGGCGGGGAAACAGAGGCGGGGAATCAAATATAGGGAATCAGAGGTGGGGAATCAGAGGTTGTGAATCAGAGATGGGGAATCAAGGCGGGGAATCAGAGGCAGGGAATCAGACACGGGGAATCAGAGGCGGGGATTCAGAGCTGGGGAATCAGAGGCGGGGAATCAGAGTTGGGGAATCAGAGGCAGGGAATCAGATATGGGGAATCAGAGGCGGGGAATCAGAGGCGGGGAAACAGAGGCGGGGAATCAGATATGGGGAATCAGAGGTGGGGAATCAGGGGCAGGGATTCAGTGTCAGGGAATCAGAGGCGGGGAATCAGAGGCGGGGAATCAGAGGCAGGGAATCAGACACGGGGAATCAGAGGCGGGGAATCAGAGATGGGGAATCAGAGGCGGGGAATCAGAGGCAGGGAATCGGACGCCGGGAATCAGAGTCGGGGAATCAGAGCTGGGGAATCAGAGGCGGGGAATCAGAGTTGGGGAATCAGAGGCGGGGATTCAGATATGGGGAAATAGAGGCGGGGAATCAGATATGGGGAATCAGAGGTGTGGAATCAGAGGTTGGGAATCAGAGGAAAGGAATCAGAGTCGGGGAAACAGAGGCGGGGAATCAGATATGTGGAATCAGAGGTGGCGAATAAAAGGCGGTGAAACAGAGATGGGGAATCAGGGCAGGGAATCAGAGGGAGGGAATCAAACACGGGGAATCAGAGCTGGGGAATCAGAGGCGGGGAATCAGAGTTGGGAATCAGAGGCGGGGAATCAGAGGCGGGGAAACAGAGGCGGGGAATCAGATATGGGGAATCAGAGGTGGGGAATCAGAGGTTGGGAATCAGAGGCAGGGAATCGGAGATGGGGAATCAGAGGCAGGGAATCAGAGGCGGGGAATCAGAGGCGGGGAATCAGAGGCCGGTAATCAGATATGGGGAAACTGAGGCGGGGAATCCGAGGCGGGGAAACAGAGGCGGGGAATCAGATATGGGGAATCAGAGGTGGGGAATCAGAGGTTGGGAATCAGAGGCAGGGAATCAGAGGCTTGGAATCAGATGCAGGGAATCAGATGCGGGGAATCAGAGGCGGGGAATCAGAGCTGGGGAATCAGAGGTGGGGAATCAGATTTGGGGAATCAGAGGTGGGGACTTAGATATTGGGAAACAGAGGCGGGGAATCAGAGGCGGGGAAACAGAGGCGGGGAATCAGATATGGGGAATCAGAGGTGGGGAATCAGAGGCAGGGAATCAGATGTGCGGAATCAGAGATGGGGAATCAGAGGCAGGGAATCAGAATCAGAAGCAGGGAATCAGAGGCCGGGAATCAGAGGCCGGAATCAGATGATGGGAATCAGAGGCCTGCAATCAGAGGCGGGGAATCAGAGGCAGGGAATCAGATGCGGGGAATCAGAGGCGGGGAATCAGAGCTGGGGAATCAGAGGCGGGGTATTAGAGTTGGGGAATCAGAGGCGGGGAATCAGATATGGGGAAACAGAGGTAGGGAATCAGAGGCGGGGAAACAGAGGCAGGGAATCAGATATGGGGAATCAGAGGCGGGGAATCAGAGGTGGGGAATCATAGGCAGGGAATCGGATGTGCAGAATCAGAGATGGGGAATCAGAGGCCGGGAATCAGAGGTGGTGAATCAGAGATGGGAAATCAGAGGCGGGGAATCAGAGGCAGGGTATCAGACGCGGGGAATCAGAGGTGGGCAATCAGAGGCCGGGAATCAGATATGGGGAATCAGAGGCGGGGAATCAGAGGCGGGGAAACAGAGGCGGGGTATCAGATATGGGGAATCAGAGGTGGGGCATCAGAGGTTGTGAATCACAGATGGGGAATCAGAGGCGGGGAATCAGAGGCAGGGAATCAGACGCTGGGAATCAGAGGCGGGGATTCAGAGCTGGGGAATCAGAAGCGGGGAATCAGAGTTGGGGAATCAGAGGCGGGGAATCAGATATGGGGAATCAGAGGCAGGGAATCAGAGGCGGGGAATCAGAGGCAGGGAATCAGACGCGGGGAATCTGAGGCGGGGTATCAGAGCTGGGGAATTAGAGGTGGGGAATCAGAGTTGGGGAATCAGAGGCAGGGAATTGGATGTGCGGAATCAGAGATGGGGAATCAGAGGTGGGGAATCAGAGGCGGTGAATCAGAGATGGGGAATCAGAGGCGGGGAATCAGAGGCAGGAAATCAGACACGGGGATTCAGAGGCTGGGAATCAGACGGGGGGAATCAAAGGCGGGGAATCAGAGCTGGGGAATCTGAGGCAGGGAATCAGAGTTGGGGATTCAGAGGCGGGGAATCAGATATGGGGAAACAGAGGCGGGGAATCAGAGGCGGGCAAACAGAGGCGGGGAATTAGATATGGGGAATCAGAGGTAGGGAATCAGAGGTGGTGAATCAGTGATGGGGAATCACAGGCGGGGAATCAGAGGCAGGGAATAGAACGCGGGGAATCAGAGGCAGGGAATCAGAGCTGGGGAATCAGAGGCGGGGAATCATAGTTGGGAATCAGAGGCGGGAATCAGATATGGGGAAACAGAGGCGGGGAATCAGAGGCGGGGAAACTGAGGCGGGGAATCAGATATGGGGAATCGGATGCAGGGAATCAGAGGCGGGGAATCAGAGCTGGGGAATCAGAGGCGGGGAATCAGAGTTGGGGCATCAGAGGTGGGGAATTAGATATAGGGAAACAGAGGCGGGGAATCAGAGGCGGGTAAACAGAGGCGGGGATCAGATATGGGGAATCAGAGGTGGGGAATCAGAGGCAGGGAATCAGATGTGCGGAATCAGAGATGGGGAATCAGAGGCAGGGAATCAGAAGCAGGGAATCAGAGGCCGGGAATCAGAGGCCGGGAATCAGATGCTGGGAATAAGAGGCCAGGAATCAGAGGAGGGGAATCAGAGTCCGGGAATCAGAGATGGGGATTCAGAGGCAGGGAATGAGATATGGAGAATCAGAGGCGGGGAATCAGAGGCGGGGAAACAGAGGTGGGGAATCAGATATGGGGAATCAGAGGTGGCGAATCAAAGGCGGTGAATCAGAGATGGGGAATCAGAGGCGGGGAATCAGAGGCAGGGAATCAGATGCGGGGAATCAGAGGCGGGGAATCAGAGCTGGCGAATCAGAGGCTGGGAATCAGAGGTGGGCAATCAGAGGCGGGGAATCAGATATGGGGAATCAGAGGCGGGGAATCAGAGGTGGGGAAACAGAGGCGGGGAATCAAATATAGGGAATCAGAGGTGGGGAATCAGAGGTTGTGAATCAGAGATGGGGAATCAAGGCGGGGAATCAGAGGCAGGGAATCAGAGGCGGGGAATCAGAGGCAGGGAATCAGATGCGGGGAATCAGAGGCGGGGAATCAGAGCTGGGGAATCAGAGGCGGGGTAATAGAGTTGGGGAATCGGAGGCGGGGAATCAGATATGGGGAAACAGAGGTGGGGAATCAGAGGCGGGGAAACAGAGGCAGGGAATCAGATATGGGGAATCAGAGGTGGGGCATCAGAGGTTGTGAATCACAGATGGGGAATCAGAGGCGGGGAATCAGTGGCAGGGAATCAGAAGCGGGGAATCAGAGTTGGGGAATCAGAGGCGGGGAATCAGATATGGGGAATCAGAGGCAGGGAATCAGAGGCAGGGAATCAGAGGCAGGGAATCAGACGCGGGGAATCTGAGGCGGGGAATCAGAGCTGGGGAATCAGAGGTGGGGAATCAGAGTTGGGGAATCAGAGGCAGGGAATTGGATGTGCGGAATCAGAGATGGGGAATCAGAGGTGGGGAATCAGAGGCGGTGAATCAGAGATGGGGAATCAGAGGCGGGGAATCAGAGGCAGGAAATCAGACACGGGGATTCAGAGGCTGGGAATCAGACGGGGGGAATCAAAGGCGGGGAATCAGAGCTGGGGAATCTGAGGCAGGGAATCAGAGTTGGGGATTCAGAGGCGGGGAATCAGATATGGGGAAACAGAGGCGGGGAATCAGAGGCGGGCAAGCAGAGGCGGGGAATTAGATATGGGGAATCAGAGGTAGGGAATCAGAGGTGGTGAATCAGTGATGGGGAATCACAGGCGGGGAATCAGAGGCAGGGAATAGAACGCGGGGAATCAGAGGCAGGGAATCAGAGCTGGGGAATCAGAGGCGGGGAATCATAGTTGGGAATCAGAGGCGGGAATCAGATATGGGGAAACAGAGGCGGGGAATCAGAGGCGGGGAAACAGAGGCGGGGAATCAGATATGGGGAATCGGATGCAGGGAATCAGAGGCGGGGAATCAGAGCTGGGGAATCAGAGGCGGGGAATCAGAGTTGGGGCATCAGAGGTGGGGAATTAGATATAGGGAAACAGAGGCGGGGAATCAGAGGCGGGGAAACAGAGGCGGGGAATCAGATATGGGGAATCAGAGGTGGGGAATCAGAGGCAGGGAATCAGATGTGCGGAATCAGAGATGGGGAATCAGAGGCAGGGAATCAGAAGCAGGGAATCAGAGGCCGGGAATCAGAGGCCGGGAATCAGATGCTGGGAATAAGAGGCCGGGAATCAGAGGAGGGGAATCAGAGTCCGGGAATCAGAGATGGGGATTCAGAGGCGGGGAATGAGATATGGAGAATCAGAGGTGGGGAATCAGAGGCGGGGAAACAGAGGTGGGGAATCAGATATGGGGAATCAGAGGTGGCGAATCAAAGGCGGTGAATCAGAGATGGGGAATCAGAGGCGGGGAATCAGAGGCAGGGAATCAGATGCGGGGAATCAGAGGCGGGGAATCAGAGCTGGCGAATCAGAGGCTGGGAATCAGAGGTGGGCAATCAGAGGCGGGGAATCAGATATGGGGAATCAGAGGCGGGGAATCAGAGGTGGGGAAACAGAGGCGGGGAATCAAATATAGGGAATCAGAGGTGGGGAATCAGAGGTTGTGAATCAGAGATGGGGAATCAAGGCGGGGAATCAGAGGCAGGGAATCAGACGCGGGGAATCAGAGGCGGGGATTCAGAGCTGGGGAATCAGAGGCGGGGAATCAGAGTTGGGGAATCAGAGGCAGGGAATCAGATATGGGGAATCAGAGGCGGGGAATCAGAGGCCGGGAATCAGATATGGGGAAACAGAGGCGGGGAATCCGGGGCGGGGAAACAGAGGCGGGGAATCAGATATGGGGAATCAGAGGTGGGGAATCAGAGGTTGGGAATCAGAGGCAGGGAAACAGAGGCTTGGAATCAGATGCAGGGTATCAGATGCGGGGAATCAGAGGCGGGGAATCAGAGCTGGGGAATCAGAGGTGGGGAATCAGATTTGGGGAATCAGAGGTGGGGACTTAGATATTGGGAAACAGAGGCGGGGAATCAGATATGGGGAATCAGAGGTTGGGAATCAGAGGCAGGGAATCAGAGGCTTGGAATCAGATGCAGGGTATCAGATGCGGGGAATCAGAGGCGGGGAATCAGAGCTGGGGAATCAGAGGTGGGGAATTGGATGTGAGGAATCAGAGATGGGGAATCAGAGGTGGGGAATCAGAGGCGGTGAATCAGAGATGGGGAATCAGAGGCGGGGAATCAGAGGCAGGAAATCAGACACGGGGATTCAGAGGCTGGGAATCAGACGGGGGGAATCAAAGGCGGGGAATCAGAGCTGGGGAATCAGAGGCAGGGAATCAGAGTTGGGGATTCAGAGACGGGGAATCAGATATGGGGAAACAGAGGCGGGGAATCAGAGGCGGGCAAACAGAGGCGGGGAATTAGATATGGGGAATCAGAGGTGGGGAATCAGAGGTGGTGAATCAGTGATGGGGAATCACAGGCGGGGAATCAGAGGCAGGGAATAGAACGCAGGGAATCAGACGCAGGGAATCAGAGCTGGGGAATCAGAGGCGGGGAATCATAGTTGGGAATCAGAGGCGGGGAATCAGATATGGGGAAACAGAGGCGGGGAATCAGAGGCGGGGAAACAGAGGCGGGGAATCAGATATGGGGAATCGGATGCGGGGAATCAGAGGCGGGGAATCAGAGCTGGGGAATCAGAGGCGGGGAATCAGAGTTGGGGCATCAGAGGTGGGGAATTAGATATAGGGAAACAGAGGCGGGGAATCAGAGGCGGGGAAACAGAGGCGGGGAATCAGATATGGGGAATCAGAGGTGGGGAATCAGAGGCAGGGAATCAGATGTGCGGAATCAGAGATGGGGAATCAGAGGCAGGGAATCAGAATCAGAAGCGGGGAATCAGAGGCCGGGAATCAGAGGCCGGGAATCAGATGCTGGGAATAAGAGGCCGGGAATCAGAGGTGGGGAATCAGAGTCCGGGAATCAGAGATGGGGATTCAGAGGCGGGGAATGAGATATGGAGAATCAGAGGCGGGGAATCAGAGGCCGGGAAACAGAGGTGGGGAATCAGATATGGGGAATCAGAGGTGGCGAATCAAAGGCGGTGAATCAGAGATGGGGAATCAGAGGCGGGGAATCAGAGGCAGGGAATCAGATGCGGGGAATCAGAGGCGGGGAATCAGAGCTGGCGAATCAGAGGCGGGGAATCAGAGGTGGGCAATCAGAGGCGGGGAATCAGATATGGGGAATCAGAGGCGGGGAATCAGAGGCGGGGAAACAGAGGCGGGGAATCAAATATAGGGAATCAGAGGTGGGGAATCAGAGGTTGTGAATCAGAGATGGGGAATCAAGGCGGGGAATCAGAGGCAGGGAATCAGACACGGGGAATCAGAGGCGGGGATTCAGAGCTGGGGAATCAGAGGCGGGGAATCAGAGTTGGGGAATCAGAGGCAGGGAATCAGATATGGGGAATCAGAGGCGGGGAATCAGAGGCGGGGAAACAGAGGCGGGGAATCAGATATGGGGAATCAGAGGTGGGGAATCAGGGGCAGGGATTCAGTGTCAGGGAATCAGAGGCGGGGAATCAGAGGCGGGGAATCAGATATGTGGAATCAGAGGTGGCGAATAAAAGGCGGTGAAACAGAGATGGGGAATCAGGGCAGGGAATCAGAGGGAGGGAATCAAACACGGGGAATCAGAGCTGGGGAATCAGAGGCGGGGAATCAGAGTTGGGAATCAGAGGCGGGGAATCAGAGGCGGGGAAACAGAGGCGGGGAATCAGATATGGGGAATCAGAGGTGGGGAATCAGAGGTTGGGAATCAGAGGCAGGGAATCGGAGATGGGGAATCAGAGGCAGGGAATCAGAGGCGGGGAATCAGAGGCGGGGAATCAGAGGCCGGTAATCAGATATGGGGAAACTGAGGCGGGGAATCCGAGGCGGGGAAACAGAGGCGGGGAATCAGATATGGGGAATCAGAGGTGGGGAATCAGAGGTTGGGAATCAGAGGCAGGGAATCAGAGGCTTGGAATCAGATGCAGGGAATCAGATGCGGGGAATCAGAGGCGGGGAATCAGAGCTGGGGAATCAGAGGTGGGGAATCAGATTTGGGGAATCAGAGGTGGGGACTTAGATATTGGGAAACAGAGGCGGGGAATCAGAGGCGGGGAAACAGAGGCGGGGAATCAGATATGGGGAATCAGAGGTGGGGAATCAGAGGCAGGGAATCAGATGTGCGGAATCAGAGATGGGGAATCAGAGGCAGGGAATCAGAATCAGAAGCAGGGAATCAGAGGCCGGGAATCAGAGGCCGGAATCAGATGATGGGAATCAGAGGCCTGCAATCAGAGGCGGGGAATCAGAGGCAGGGAATCAGATGCGGGGAATCAGAGGCAGGGAATCAGATGCGGGGAATCAGAGGCGGGGAATCAGAGCTGGGGAATCAGAGGCGGGGTATTAGAGTTGGGGAATCAGAGGCGGGGAATCAGATATGGGGAAACAGAGGTAGGGAATCAGAGGCGGGGAAACAGAGGCAGGGAATCAGATATGGGGAATCAGAGGCGGGGAATCAGAGGTGGGGAATCATAGGCAGGGAATCGGATGTGCAGAATCAGAGATGGGGAATCAGAGGCCGGGAATCAGAGGTGGTGAATCAGAGATGGGAAATCAGAGGCGGGGAATCAGAGGCAGGGTATCAGACGCGGGGAATCAGAGGTGGGCAATCAGAGGCCGGGAATCAGATATGGGGAATCAGAGGCGGGGAATCAGAGGCGGGGAAACAGAGGCGGGGTATCAGATATGGGGAATCAGAGGTGGGGCATCAGAGGTTGTGAATCACAGATGGGGAATCAGAGGCGGGGAATCAGAGGCAGGGAATCAGACGCTGGGAATCAGAGGCGGGGATTCAGAGCTGGGGAATCAGAAGCGGGGAATCAGAGTTGGGGAATCAGAGGCGGGGAATCAGATATGGGGAATCAGAGGCAGGGAATCAGAGGCGGGGAATCAGAGGCAGGGAATCAGACGCGGGGAATCTGAGGCGGGGTATCAGAGCTGGGGAATCAGAGGTGGGGAATCAGAGTTGGGGAATCAGAGGCAGGGAATTGGATGTGCGGAATCAGAGATGGGGAATCAGAGGTGGGGAATCAGAGGCGGTGAATCAGAGATGGGGAATCAGAGGCGGGGAATCAGAGGCAGGAAATCAGACACGGGGATTCAGAGGCTGGGAATCAGACGGGGGGAATCAAAGGCGGGGAATCAGAGCTGGGGAATCTGAGGCAGGGAATCAGAGTTGGGGATTCAGAGGCGGGGAATCAGATATGGGGAAACAGAGGCGGGGAATCAGAGGCGGGCAAACAGAGGCGGGGAATTAGATATGGGGAATCAGAGGTAGGGAATCAGAGGTGGTGAATCAGTGATGGGGAATCACAGGCGGGGAATCAGAGGCAGGGAATAGAACGCGGGGAATCAGAGGCAGGGAATCAGAGCTGGGGAATCAGAGGCGGGGAATCATAGTTGGGAATCAGAGGCGGGAATCAGATATGGGGAAACAGAGGCGGGGAATCAGAGGCGGGGAAACTGAGGCGGGGAATCAGATATGGGGAATCGGATGCAGGGAATCAGAGGCGGGGAATCAGAGCTGGGGAATCAGAGGCGGGGAATCAGAGTTGGGGCATCAGAGGTGGGGAATTAGATATAGGGAAACAGAGGCGGGGAATCAGAGGCGGGTAAACAGAGGCGGGGATCAGATATGGGGAATCAGAGGTGGGGAATCAGAGGCAGGGAATCAGATGTGCGGAATCAGAGATGGGGAATCAGAGGCAGGGAATCAGAAGCAGGGAATCAGAGGCCGGGAATCAGAGGCCGGGAATCAGATGCTGGGAATAAGAGGCCAGGAATCAGAGGAGGGGAATCAGAGTCCGGGAATCAGAGATGGGGATTCAGAGGCAGGGAATGAGATATGGAGAATCAGAGGCGGGGAATCAGAGGCGGGGAAACAGAGGTGGGGAATCAGATATGGGGAATCAGAGGTGGCGAATCAAAGGCGGTGAATCAGAGATGGGGAATCAGAGGCGGGGAATCAGAGGCGGGGAATCAGAGCTGGCGAATCAGAGGCTGGGAATCAGAGGTGGGCAATCAGAGGCGGGGAATCAGATATGGGGAATCAGAGGCGGGGAATCAGAGGTGGGGAAACAGAGGCGGGGAATCAAATATAGGGGATCAGAGGTGGGGAATCAGAGGTTGTGAATCAGAGATGGGGAATCAAGGCGGGGAATCAGAGGCAGGGAATCAGACGCGGGGAATCAGAGGCGGGGATTCAGAGCTGGGGAATCAGAGGCGGGGAATCAGAGTTGGGGAATCAGAGGCAGGGAATCAGATATGGGGAATCAGAGGCGGGGAATCAGAGGCCGGGAATCAGATATGGGGAAACAGAGGCGGGGAATCCGAGGCGGGGAAACAGAGGCGGGGAATCAGATATGGGGAATCAGAGGTGGGGAATCAGAGGTTGGGAATCAGAGGCAGGGAATCAGAGGCTTGGAATCAGATGCAGGGTATCAGATGCGGGGAATCAGAGGCGGGGAATCAGAGCTGGGGAATCAGAGGTGGGGAATCAGATTTGGGGAATCAGAGGTGGGGACTTAGATATTGGGAAACAGAGGCGGGGAATCAGAGGCGGGGAAACAGAGGCGGGGAATCAGATATGGGGAATCAGAGGTGGGGAATAAGAGGCAGGGAATCAGATGTGCGGAATCAGAGATGGGGAATAAGAGGCAGGGAATCAGAATCAGAAGCAGGGAATCAGAGGCCGGGAATCAGAGGCCGGAATCAGATGCTGGGAATCAGAGGCCTGGAATCAGAGGCGGGGAATCAGAGGCAGGGAATCAGATGCGGGGAATCAGAGGCGGGGAATCAGAGCTGGGGAATCAGAGGCGGGGTATTAGAGTTGGGGAATCAGAGGCGGGGAATCAGATATGGGGAAACAGAGGTGGGGAATCAGAGGCGGGGAAAGAGAGGCAGGGAATCAGATATGGGGAATCAGAGGTGGGGCATCAGAGGTTGTGAATCACAGATGGGGAATCAGAGGCGGGGAATCAGAGGCAGGGAATCAGACGCGGGGAATCAGAGGCGGGGATTCAGAGCTGGGGAATCAGAAGCGGGGAATCAGAGTTGGGGAATCAGAGGCAGGGAATCAGAGGCGGGGAATCAGAGGTGGGGAATCAGAGGTGGGGAATCAGAGGCGGGGAATCAGAGGCAGGGAATCAGATGAAGGGAATCTGATGCAGGGAATCTGAGGCAGGGAATCTGAGGCAGGGAATCTGTGTCAGGGAATCTGATGCGGGGAATCAGAGGCGCGGAATCAGAGGCGGGGAATCAGAGGCGGAGAATCAGAGGCGGGGAATCAGAGGCAGGGAATCAGAGGCAGGGAATCTGAGGCAGGGAATCAGAGGTGGGGAATCAGAGGCGGGGAATCAGAGGCAGGGAATCAGATGAAGGGAATCTGATGCAGGGAATCTGAGGCAGGGAATCTGAGGCAGGGAATCTGTGTCAGGGAATCTGATGCGGGTTATCAGAAGGGGGAAATGAGATGTGGGAAACGAGATGCAGAGAAAGAGACACGGAAATAGAGGCAGGGAAAGACAGGCAGGGAATCAGAGGCGGGGAATCAGAGGTGGGGAATCAGAGGCTGGGAATCAGAGGCGGGGAATCAGAGGGGGGAATCAGAGGTGGGGAATCAGAGGCAGGGAATCAGAGGCAGGGAATCAGAGGCGGGAAATCAGAGGCGGCAAATCTGAGGCGTGGAATCAGAGGTGGGGAGAGAGATGTGGGGAAACGTAGGCCAGGAAAGTTGCGCGGAAAGGGAGGCGGTGTATCAGAGGCGGGGATTCAGAGGCGGGGAATCAGAGGCGGGGAATCAGAGGCGTGGAATCAGAGGTGGGGAAAGAGATGTGGGGAAACAGGCGGGTAAACAGAAGCGGGTAAACATAGCTGCATAAATAGAGGCAGCGAAAGAGATGGGCGAAACATAGTGGTTGGAACTTGTGTGTTGAAAATTAGGTACACAGAACAGATCAAACAGAGTTGTTGAAATTGAGGGAGGGAAAGAGAGGCACAGAAAGAGTGGAGGGGAAAGAGTGCAGTCAAAATAGAGGCGTAGAGACAGAGGTGGGGAATCAGAGGCGGGGATTCAGAGGCGGGGAATCAGAGGCAGGGAATCAGATGAAGTGAATCTGATGCAGGGAATCTGAGGCAGGGAATCTGAGGCAGGGAATCGGAGGCAGGGAATCTGAGGCAGGGAATCAGTAAAAAGTTATCAGAGGCAGGGTATCAGAGGCGGAGAATCAGAGGTGGGGATTCAGAAGTGGGGAATCAGAGGTGGGGAATCAGAGGCGTGGAATCAGAGGCGGGGAATCAGAGGTGGGGAATCAGAAGTGGGGAATCAGAGGTGGGGAATCAGAGGCGGGGAATCAGAGGCGTGGAATCAGAGGCGGGCAATCAGAAGTGGGGAATCAGAGGCGGGGAATCAGAAGTGGGGAATCATACGTGGGGAATCAGAGGCGGGGAATCAGAGGCGGGGAATCAGAGGCGGGCAATCAGATGCAGGGAATCAGAGGCAGGGAATCAGACGCAGGGAATCAAATGAAGGGAATCTGATGCAGGGAATCTGAGGCAGGGAATCTGAGGCAGGGAATCTGTGGTGGGGAATCAGAGGAGGGAAAACAGGCGGGTAAACAGAGGTGGGTAAACATAGGCGGGGAATCAGAGGCATGGAATCAGAGGCGGGAAATCAGAGGCGGGGAAAGATATGTGGGGAAAAGAAGGCCAGGAAAGTTGAGTGGAAAGGGAGGCACTGAATCAGAGGTGGGGAATCAGAGGCGGGGAATCAGAGGCGGGGAATCAGAGGCGGGGAATCAGAGGCGGGGAATCAGAAGTGGGGAATCAGAGGTGGGGAATCAGAGGCGGGGATTCAGAGGCCGAGAATCAGAGGCGGGGAATCTGAGGCAGGGAATCTAAGGTGCGGAATCAGAGGCGGGGAAACAGGTGGGTAAACAGAGGTGGGTAAACATAGGCGGGGAATCAGAGGCGCGGAATCAGAGGCGCGGAATCAGAGGCAGGGAATCAGAGGCGGGGAATCAGAGGCGGGGAATCAGATGCGGGGAATCAGAGGTGGGGAATCAGAGGCGGGGTATCAGAGGAGGGGAATCAGAGGCGGGGAATCAGAGGCGGGGAATCAGAGGCGGGGAATCAGAGGCATGGAATCAGAGGCGGGGAATCAGAGGCGGGGAATCAGAGGCGGGGAATCAGAGGCAGGGAATCAGAGGCGGGAAATCAGAGACGGCGAATCTGAGGCGTGGAATCAGAGGTGGGGAAAGAGATGTGGGGAAACGTAGGCCAGGAAAGATGCACGTAAAGGGAGGCGGTGAATCAGAGGCGGGGAATCAGAGGCGGGGAATCAGAGGCAGGGAATCAGAGGGGGGCAATCAGAGGCGGCGAATCAGAGGCGTGGAATCAGAGGTGGGGAAAGAGATGTGGGGAAACAGGCGGGTAAACAGAAGCGGGTAAACATAGGTGCATAAATAGAGGCGGCGAAAGAGATGGGCGAAACATAGTGGTTGGAACTTGTATGTTGAAAATGAGTTACACAGAACAGATCAAACAGAGTTGTTGAAATTGAGGGAGGGAAAGAGAGGCACGGAAAGAGTGGAGGGGAAAGAGTGCAGGTAAAAGAGAGGCGTAGAGACAGTGGTGGGGAATCAGAGGCGGGGAATCAGAGGCGGGGAATCTGAGGCAGGGAATCAGAGGCGGGGAAAGATATGTGGGGAAACGTAGGCCAGGAAAGTTGAGCGGAAAGGGAGGCAGTGAATCAGAGGTGGGGAATCAGAGGCGGGGAATCAGAGGCAGGGAATCAGAGGCGGGGAATCAGAGGCGGGGAATCAGAAGCGGGGAATCAGAGGTGGGGAATCAGAGGCGGGGTATCAGAGGTTGAGAATCAGAGATGGGCATTCAGATGCAGGGAATCAGAGGCAGGGAATCAGAGGCAGGGAATCATTGTCACGGAATCTGAGGTAGGGAATCTGAGGTGGGGAATCAGAGGCGGGGAAACAGGCGGGTAAACAGAGGCGGGTAAACATAGGCGGGGAATCAGAGGCAGGGAATCAGAGGCGGGGAATCAGAGGCGGTGAATCAGAGGCGGGGAATCAGAGGCGGGGAATCAGATGCGGGGAATCAGAGGCGGGGAATCAGAGGTGGGGTATTAGATGAGGGGAATCAGAGGCGGGGAATCAGAGGCGGGGAATCAGAGGCGGGGAATCAGAGGCGGGGAATCAGAGGCGTGGAATCAGAGGCGGGGAATCAGAGGCGGGGAATCAGAAGTGGGGAATCAGATGTGGGGAATCAGAGGCGGGGAATCAGAGGCAGGGAATCAGAGGCGGGCAATCAGAAGTTGGGAATCAGAAGCGGGGAATCAGAGGCGGGGAAACAGAGGCGGTGAATCAGAGGCGGGGAATCAGAAGTGGGGAATCAGAGGTGGGGAATCAGAGGCGGGGAATCAGAGGCGGGGAATCAGAGGCGGGCAATCAGATGCAGGGAATCAGAGGCAGGGAATCAGGGGCAGGGAATCAGAGGCAGGGAATCTGAGGCAGGGAATCTGTGTTGGGGAACCAGAGGCGGGAAAACAGGCGAGTAAACAGAGGCGGGTAAACATAGGTGGGGAATCAGAGGCGGGGAATCAGAGCCGGGAAATCAGAGGCGGGGAATCTGAGGCGGGAAATCAGATGCAGGGAATCAGATGCGGGACATCAGAGGTGCGGTATCAGAGGCGGGGAATTAGAGGCGGGGAATCAGAGGCGGGGAATCAGAGGCGTGGAATCAGAGGCGGGGAATCAGAGGCGGGTAAACATAGGCGGGGAATCAGAGGCGGGGAATCAGAGGCGGGGAATCAGAGGCGGGGAATCAGAGGCGGGGAATCAGAGGCGTGGAATCAGATGCGGTGAATCAGTGGCGGAGAATCAGAGGCGGGGTATTAGACGAGGGGAATCGGAGATGGGGAATCAGAGGCAGTGAATCAGAGGCGGGGAATCAGAGGCGGGGAATCAGAGGCCGGGAATCAGATATGGGGAAACAGAGGCGGGGAATCCGAGGCGGGGAAACAGAGGCGGGGAATCAGATATGGGGAATCAGAGGTGGGGAATCAGAGGTTGGGAATCAGAGGCAGGGAATCAGAGGCTTGGAATCAGATGCAGGGAATCAGATGCGGGGAATCAGAGGCGGGGAATCAGAGCTGGGGAATCAGAGGTGGGGAATCAGATTTGGGGAATCAGAGGCGGGGACTTAGATATTGGGAAACAAAGGCGGGGAATCAGAGGCGGGGAAACCCAGGCGGGGAATCAGATATGGGGAATCAGAGGTGGGGAATCAGAGGCAAGGAATCAGATGTGCGGAATCAGAGATGGGGAATCAGAGGCAGGGAATCAGAATCAGAAGCAGGGAATCAGAGGCCGGGAATCAGAGGCCGGAATCAGATGCTGTGAATCAGAGGCCTGGAATCAGAGGCGGGGAATCAGAGGCAGGGAATCAGATGCGGGGAATCAGAGGCGGGGAATCAGAGCTGGGGAATCAGAGGTGGGGTATTAGAGTTGGGGAATCAGAGGCGGGGAATCAGATATGGGGAAACAGAGGTGGGGAATCAGAGGCGGGGAAACAGAGGCAGGGAATCAGATATGGGGAATCAGAGGTGGGGAATCAGAGATGGGGAATCAGAGGCGGTGAATCAGAGATGGGGAATCAGAGGCGGGGAATCAGAGGCAGGAAATCAGACACGGGGATTCAGAGGCTGGGAATCAGACGGGGGGAATCAAAGGCGGGGAATCAGAGCTGGGGAATCAGAGGCAGGGAATCAGAGGCGGGGAATCAGATATGGGGAATCAGAGGCTGGGATTCAGAGGCGGGGAATCAGAGGCAGGGAATCAGACACGGGGAATCAGAGGTGGGGAATCAGAGATGGGGAATCAGAGGCGGGGAATCAGAGGCAGGGAATCAGATGCGGGGAAAAAGAGGCAGGGAATCAGATATGGGGAATCAGAGGTGGGGAATCAGGGGCAGGGATTCAGTGTCAGGGAATCAGAGGCGGGGAATCAGAGGCGGGGAATCAGAGGCAGGGAATCAGACACGGGGAATCAGAGGCGGGGAATCAGAGATGGGGAATCAGAGGCGGGGAATCAGAGGCAGGGAATCGGACGCCGGGAATCAGAGTCGGGGAATCAGAGCTGGGGAATCAGAGGCGGGGAATCAGAGTTGGGGAATCAGAGGCGGGGATTCAGATATGGGGAAATAGAGGCGGGGAATCAGATATGGGGAATCAGAGGTGTGGAATCAGAGGTTGTGAATCAGAGGAAGGGAATCAGAGTCGGGGAAACATAGGCGGGGAATCAGATATGTGGAATCAGAGGTGGCGAATCAAAGGCGGTGAAACAGAGATGGGGAATCAGGGCAGGGAATCAGAGGCAGGGAATCAAACACGGGGAATCAGAGATGGGGAATCAGAGGCGGGGAATCAGAGTTGGGAATCAGAGGCGGGGAATCAGAGGCGGGGAAACAGAGGCGGGGAATCAGATATGGGGAATCAGAGGTGGGGAATCAGAGGTTGGGAATCAGAGGCAGGGAATCGGAGATGGGGAATCAGAGGCAGGGAATCAGAGGCGGGGAATCAGAGGCGGGGAATCAGAGGCCGGGAATCAGATATGGGGAAACTGAAGCGGGGAATCCGAGGCGGGGAAACAGAGGCGGGGAATCAGATATGGGGAATCAGAGGTGGGGAATCAGAGGTTGGGAATCAGAGGCAGGGAATCAGAGGCTTGGAATCAGATGCAGGGAATCAGATGCGGGGAATCAGAGGCGGGGAATCAGAGGTGGGGAATCAGAGGTGGGGAATCAGATTTGGGGAATCAGAGGTGGGGACTTAGATATTGGGAAACAGAGGCGGGGAATCAGAGGCGGGGAAACAGAGGCGGGGAATCAGATATGGGGAATCAGAGGTGGGGAATCAGAGGCAGGGAATCAGATGTGCGGAATCAGAGATGGGGAATCAGAGGCAGGGAATCAGAATCAGAAGCAGGGAATCAGAGGCTGGGAATCAGAGGCCGGAATCAGATGATGGGAATCAGAGGCCTGGAATCAGAGGCGGGGAATCAGAGGCAGGGAATCAGATGCGGGGAATCAGAGGCGGGGAATCAGAGCTGGGGAATCAGAGGCGGGGTATTAGAGTTGGGGAATCAGAGGCGGGGAATCAGATATGGGGAAACAGAGGCGGGGAATCAGAGGCAGGGAAACAGAGGCAGGGAATCAGATATGGGGAATCAGAGGTGTGGCATCAGAGGTTGTGAATCACAGATGGGGAATCAGAGGCGGGGAATCAGAGGCAGGGAATCAGAAGCGGGGAATCAGAGTTGGGGAATCAGAGGCGGGGAATCAGATATGGGGAATCAGAGGCAGGGATTCAGAGGCGGGGAATCAGAGGCAGGGAATCAGACGCGGGGAATATGAGGCGGGGAATCAGAGCTGGGGAATCAGAGGTGGGGAATCAGAGTTGGGGAATCATAGGCAGGGAATCGGATGTGCGGAATCAGAGATGGGGAATCAGAGGCCGGGAATCAGAGGTGGTGAATCAGAGATGGGAAATCAGAGGCGGGGAATCAGAGGCAGGGTATCAGACGCGGGGAATCAGAGGTGGGCAATCAGAGGCGGGGAATCAGATATGGGGAATCAGAGGCGGGGAATCAGAGGCGGGGAAACAGAGGCGGCGAATCAGATTTGGGGAATCAGAGGTGGGGACTTAGATATTGGGAAACAGAGGCGGGGAATCAGAGGCGGGGAAACAGAGGCGGGGAATCAGATATGGGGAATCAGATGTGGGGAATCAGAGGCAGGGAATCAGATGTGCGGAAACAGAGATGGGGAATCAGAGGCAGGGAATCAGAATCAGAAGCAGGGAATCAGAGGCCGGGAATCAGAGGCCGGAATCAGATGATGGGTATCAGAGGACTGGAATCAGAGGCGGGGAATCAGAGGCAGGGAATCAGATGCGGGGAATCAGAGGCGGGGAATCAGAGCTGGGGAATCAGAGGCGGGGTATTAGAGTTGGGGAATCAGAGGCGGGGAATCAGATATGGGGAAACAGAGGTGGGGAATCAGAGGCGGGGAAACAGAGGCAGGGAATCAGATATGGGGAATCAGAGGTGGGGCATCAGAGGTTGTGAATCACAGATGGGGAATCAGAGGCGGGGAATCAGAGGCAGGGAATCAGAAGCGGGGAATCAGAGTTGGGGAATCAGAGGCGGGGAATCAGATATGGGGAATCAGAGGCAGGGAATCAGAGGCAGGGAATCAGAGGCAGGGAATCAGACGCGGGGAATCTGAGGCGGGGAATCAGAGCTGGGGAATCAGAGGTGGGGAATCAGAGTTGGGGAATCAGAGGCAGGGAATTGGATGTGCGGAATCAGAGATGGGGAATCAGAGGTGGGGAATCAGAGGCGGTGAATCAGAGATGGGGAATCAGAGGCGGGAAATCAGAGGCAGGAAATCAGACACGGGGATTCAGAGGCTGGGAATCAGACGGGGGGAATCAAAGGCGGGGAATCAGAGCTGGGGAATCTGAGGCAGGGAATCAGAGTTGGGGATTCAGAGGCGGGGAATCAGATATGGGGAAACAGAGGCGGGGAATCAGAGGCGGGCAAGCAGAGGCGGGGAATTAGATATGGGGAATCAGAGGTAGGGAATCAGAGGTGGTGAATCAGTGATGGGGAATCACAGGCGGGGAATCAGAGGCAGGGAATAGAACGCGGGGAATCAGAGGCAGGGAATCAGAGCTGGGGAATCAGAGGCGGGGAATCATAGTTGGGAATCAGAGGCGGGAATCAGATATGGGGAAACAGAGGCGGGGAATCAGAGGCGGGGAAACAGAGGCGGGGAATCAGATATGGGGAATCGGATGCAGGGAATCAGAGGCGGGGAATCAGAGCTGGGGAATCAGAGGCGGGGAATCAGAGTTGGGGCATCAGAGGTGGGGAATTAGATATAGGGAAACAGAGGCGGGGAATCAGAGGCGGGGAAACAGAGGCGGGGAATCAGATATGGGGAATCAGAGGTGGGGAATCAGAGGCAGGGAATCAGATGTGCGGAATCAGAGATGGGGAATCAGAGGCAGGGAATCAGAAGCAGGGAATCAGAGGCCGGGAATCAGAGGCCGGGAATCAGATGCTGGGAATAAGAGGCCGGGAATCAGAGGAGGGGAATCAGAGTCCGGGAATCAGAGATGGGGATTCAGAGGCGGGGAATGAGATATGGAGAATCAGAGGTGGGGAATCAGAGGCAGGGAAACAGAGGTGGGGAATCAGATATGGGGAATCAGAGGTGGCGAATCAAAGGCGGTGAATCAGAGATGGGGAATCAGAGGCTGGGAATCAGAGGTGGGCAATCAGAGGCGGGGAATCAGATATGGGGAATCAGAGGCGGGGAATCAGAGGTGGGGAAACAGAGGCGGGGAATCAAATATAGGGAATCAGAGGTGGGGAATCAGAGGTTGTGAATCAGAGATGGGGAATCAAGGCGGGGAATCAGAGGCAGGGAATCAGACGCGGGGAATCAGAGGCGGGGATTCAGAGCTGGGGAATCAGAGGCGGGGAATCTGAGTTGGGGAATCAGATGCAGGGAATCAGATATGGGGAATCAGAGGCGGGGAATCAGAGGCCGGGAATCAGATATGGGGAAACAGAGGCGGGGAATCCGAGGCGGGGAAACAGAGGCGGGGAATCAGATATGGGGAATCAGAGGTGGGGAATCAGAGGTTGGGAATCAGAGGCAGGGAATCAGAGGCTTGGAATCAGATGCAGGGTATCAGATGCGGGGAATCAGAGGCGGGGAATCAGAGCTGGGGAATCAGAGGTGGGGAATCAGATTTGGGGAATCAGAGGTGGGGACTTAGATATTGGGAAACAGAGGCGGGGAATCAGATATGGGGAATCAGAGGTGGGGAATCAGAGGCAGGGAATCAGATGTGCGGAATCAGAGATGGGGAATCAGAGGCAGGGAATCAGAATCAGAAGCAGGGAATCAGAGGCCGGGAATCAGAGGCCGGAATCAGATGCTGGGAATCAGAGGCCTGGAATCAGAGGCGGGGAATCAGAGGCAGGGAATCAGATGCGGGGAATCAGAGGCGGGGAATCAGAGCTGGGGAATCAGAGGCGGGGTATTAGAGTTGGGGAATCAGAGGCGGGGAATCAGATATGGGGAAACAGAGGTGGGGAATCAGAGGCGGGGAAAGAGAGGCAGGGAATCAGATATGGGGAATCAGAGGTGGGGCATCAGAGGTTGTGAATCACAGATGGGGAATCAGAGGCGGGGAATCAGAGGCAGGGAATCAGACGCGGGGAATCAGAGGCGGGGATTCAGAGCTGGGGAATCAGAGGCGGGGAATCAGAGTTGGGGAATCAGAGGCAGGGAATCAGATATGGGGAATCAGAGGCGGGGAATCAGAGGCCGGGAATCAGATATGGGGAAACAGAGGCGGGGAATCCGAGGCGGGGAAACAGAGGCGGGTAATCAGATATGGGGAATCAGAGGTGGGGAATCAGAGGTTGGGAATCAGAGGCAGGGAATCAGAGGCTTGGAATCAGATGCAGGGTATCAGATGCGGGGAATCAGAGGCGGGGAATCAGAGCTGGGGAATCAGAGGTGGGGAATCAGATTTGGGGAATCAGAGGTGGGGACTTAGATATTGGGAAACAGAGGCGGGGAATCAGATGCGGGGAAACAGAGGCGGGGAATCAGATATGGGGAATCAGAGCCAGGGAATCAGATGTGCGGAATCAGAGATGGGGAATCAGAGGCAGGGAATCAGAATCAGAAGCAGGGAATCAGAGGCCGGGAATCAGAGGCCGGAATCAGATGCTGGGAATCAGAGGCCTGGAATCAGAGGCGGGGAATCAGAGGCAGGGAATCAGATGCGGGGAATCAGAGGCGGGGTATTAGAGTTGGGGAATCAGAGGCGGGGAATCAGATATGGGGAAACAGAGGTGGGGAATCAGAGGCGGGGAAAGAGAGGCAGGGAATCAGATATGGGGAATCAGAGGTGGGGCATCAGAGGTTGTGAATCACAGATGGGGAATCAGAGGCGGGGAATCAGAGGCAGGGAATCAGACGCGGGGAATCAGAGGTGGGTAATCAGAGGCGGGGAATCAGATATGGGGAATCAGAGGCGGGGAATCAGAGGCGTGGAAACAGAGGCGGGGAATCAGATTTGGGGAATCAGAGGTGGGGAATCAGAGGTTGGGAATCAGAGGCAGGGAATCAGAGGCTTGGAATCAGATGCAGGGTATCAGATGCGGGGAATCAGAGGCGGGGAATCAGAGCTGGGGAATCAGAGGTGGGGAATCAGATTTGGGGAATCAGAGGTGGGGACTTAGATATTGGGAAACAGAGGCGGGGAATCAGATATGGGGAATCAGAGGTGGGGAATCAGAGGCAGGGAATTAGATGTGCGGAATCAGAGATGGGGAATCAGAGGCAGGGAATCAGAATCAGAAGCAGGGAATCAGAGGCCGGGAATCAGAGGCCGGAATCAGATGCTGGGAATCAGAGGCCTGGAATCAGAGGCGGGGAATCAGAGGCAGTGAATCAGATGCGGGGAATCAGAGGCGGGGAATCAGAGCTGGGGAATCAGAGGCAAGGTATTAGAGTTGGGGAATCAGAGGCGGGGAATCAGATATGGGGAAACAGAGGTGGGGAATCAGAGGCGGGGAAAGAGAGGCAGGGAATCAGATATGGGGAATCAGAGGTGGGGCATCAGAGGTTGTGAATCACAGATGGGGAATCAGAGGCGGGGAATCAGAAGCAGGGAATCAGACGCGGGGAATCAGAGGCGGGGATTCAGAGCTGGGGAATCAGAGGCGGGGAATCAGAGTTGGGGAATCAGAGGCAGGGAATCAGATATGGGGAATCAGAGGCGGGGAATCAGAGGCCGGGAATCAGATATGGGGAAACAGAGGCGGGGAATCCGAGGCGGGGAAACAGAGGCGGGGAATCAGATATGGGGAATCAGAGGTGGGGAATCAGAGGTTGGGAATCAGAGGCAGGGAATCAGAGGCTTGGAATCAGATGCAGGGTATCAGATGCGGGGAATCAGAGGCGGGGAATCAGAGCTGGGGAATCAGAGGTGGGGAATCAGATTTGGGGAATCAGAGGTGGGGACTTAGATATTGGGAAACAGAGGCGGGGAATCAGAGGTGGGGAAACAGAGGCGGGGAATCAGATATGGGGAATCAGAGCCAGGGAATCAGATGTGCGGAATCAGAGATGGGGAATCAGAGGCAGGGAATCAGAATCAGAAGCAGGGAATCAGAGGCCGGGAATCAGAGGCCGGAATCAGATGCTGGGAATCAGAGGCCTGGAATCAGAGGCGGGGAATCAGAGGCAGGGAATCAGATGCGGGGAATCAGAGGCGGGGTATTAGAGTTGGGGAATCAGAGGCGGGGAATCAGATATGGGGAAACAGAGGTGGGGAATCAGAGGCGGGGAAAGAGAGGCAGGGAATCAGATATGGGGAATCAGAGGTGGGGCATCAGAGGTTGTGAATCACAGATGGGGAATCAGAGGCGGGGAATCAGAGGCAGGGAATCAGACGCGGGGAATCAGAGGTGGGCAATCAGAGGCGGGGAATCAGATATGGGGAATCAGAGGCGGGGAATCAGAGGCGTGGAAACAGAGGCGGGGAATCAGATTTGGGGAATCAGAGGTGGGGACTTAGATATTTGGAAACAGAGGCGGGGAATCAGAGGCGGGGAAACAGAGGCGGGGAATCAGATATGGGGTATCAGAGGTGGGGAATCAGAGGCAGGGAATCAGATGTGCGGAATCAGAGATGGGGAATCAGAGGCAGGGAATCAGAATCAGAAGCAGGGAATCAGAGGCCGGGAATCAGAGGCCGGAATCAGATGATGGGAATCAGAGGCCTGGAATCAGAGGCGGGGAATCAGAGGCAGGGAATCAGATGCGGGGAATCAGAGGCGGGGAATCAGAGCTGGGGAATCAGAGGCGGGGTATTAGAGTTGGGGAATCAGAGGCGGGGAATCAGATATGGGGAAACAGAGGTGGGGAATCAGAGGCGGGGAAACAGAGGCAGGGAATCAGATATGGGGAATCAGAGGTGGGGCATCAGAGGTTGTGAATCAGAGATGGGGAATCAAGGCGGGGAATCAGAGGCAGGGAATCAGACGCGGGGAATCAGAGGCGGGGATTCAGAGCTGGGGAATCAGAGGCGGGGAATCAGAGTTGGGGAATCAGAGGCAGGGAATCAGATATGGGGAATCAGAGGCGGGGAATCAGAGGCCGGGAATCAGATATGGGGAAACAGAGGCGGGGAATCCGAGGCGGGGAAACAGAGGCGGGGAAATCAGATATGGGGAATCAGAGGTGGGGAATCAGAGGTTGGGAATCAGAGGCAGGGAATCAGAGGCTTGGAATCAGATGCAGGGTATCAGATGCGGGGAATCAGAGGCGGGGAATCAGAGCTGGGGAATCAGAGGTGGGGAATCTGATTTGGGGAATCAGAGGTGGGGACTTAGATATTGGGAAACAGAGGCGGGGAATCAGAGGCGGGGAAACGGAGGCGGGGAATCAGATATGGGGAATCAGAGGTGGGGAATCAGAGGCAGGGAATCAGATGTGCGGAATCAGAGATGGGGAATCAGAGGCAGGGAATCAGAATCAGAAGCAGGGAATCAGAGGCCGGGAATCAGAGGCCGGAATCAGATGCTGGGAATCAGAGGCCTGGAATCAGAGGCGGGGAATCAGAGCTGGGGAATCAGAGGCGGGGTATTAGAGTTGGGGAATCAGAGGCGGGGAATCAGATATGGGGAAACAGAGGTGGGGAATCAGAGGCGGGGAAAGAGAGGCAGGGAATCAGATATGGGGAATCAGAGGTGGGGCATCAGAGGTTGTGAATCACAGATGGGGAATCAGAGGCGGGGAATCAGAGGCAGGGAATCAGACGCGGGGAATCAGAGGTGAGCAATCAGAGGCGGGGAATCAGATATGGGGAATCAGAGGCGGGGAATCAGAGGCGGGGAAACAGAGGCGGCGAATCAGATTTGGGGAATCAGAGGTGGGGACTTAGATATTGGGAAACAGAGGCGGGGAATCAGAGGCGGGGAAACAGAGGCGGGGAATCAGATATGGGGAATCAGAGGTGGGGAATCAGAGGCAGGGAATCAGATGTGCGGAATCAGAGATGGGGAATCAGAGGCAGGGAATCAGAATCAGAGGCGGGGAATCAGAGGCAGGGAATCAGATGCGGGGAATCAGAGGCGGGGAATCAGAGCTGGGGAATCAGAGGCGGGGTATTAGAGTTGGGGAATCAGAGGCGGGGAATCAGATATGCGGAAACAGAGGTGGGGAATCAGAGGCGGGGAAACAGAGGCAGGGAATCAGATATGGGGAATCAGAGGTGGGGCATCAGAGGTTGTGAATCACAGATGGGGAATCAGAGGCGGGGAATCAGAGGCAGGGAATCAGAAGCGGGGAATCAGAGTTGGGAAATCAGAGGCGGGGAATCAGATATGGGGAATCAGAGGCAGGGAATCAGAGGCGGGGAATCAGAGGCAGGGAATCAGACGCGGGGAATCTGAGGCGGGGAATCAGAGCTGGGGAATCAGAGGTGGGGAATCAGAGTTGGGGAATCAGAGGCAGGGAATTGGATGTGCGGAATCAGAGATGGGGAATCAGAGGTGGGGAATCAGAGGCGGTGAATCAGAGATGGGGAATCAGAGGCGGGGAATCAGAGGCAGGAAATCAGACACGGGGATTCAGAGGCTGGGAATCAGATGGGGGGAATCAAAGGCGGGGAATCAGAGCTGGGGAATCTGAGGCAGGGAATCAGAGTTGGGGATTCAGAGGCGGGGAATCAGATATGGGGAAACAGAGGCGGGGAATCAGAGGCGGGCAAACAGAGGCGGGGAATTAGATATGGGGAATCAGAGGTAGGGAATCAGAGGTGGTGAATTAGTGATGGGGAATCACAGGCGGGGAATCAGAGGCAGGGAATAGAACGCGGGGAATCAGAGGCAGGGAATCAGAGCTGGGGAATCAGAGGCGGGGAATCATAGTTGGGAATCAGAGGCGGGAATCAGATATGGGGAAACAGAGGCGGGGAATCAGAGGCGGGGAAACAGAGGCGGGGAATCAGATATGAGGAATCGGATGCAGGGAATCAGAGGCGGGGAATCAGAGCTGGGGAATCAGAGGCGGGGAATCAGAGTTGGGGCATCAGAGGTGGGGAATTAGATATAGGGAAACAGAGGCGGGGAATCAGAGGCAGGGAAACAGAGGCGGGGAATCAGATATGGGGAATCAGAGGTGGGGAATCAGAGGCAGGGAATCAGATGTGCGGAATCAGAGATGGGGAATCAGAGGCAGGGAATCAGAAGCAGGGAATCAGAGGCCGGGAATCAGAGGCCGGGAATCAGATGCTGGGAATAAGAGGCCGGGAATCAGAGGAGGGGAATCAGAGTCCGGGAATCAGAGATGGGGATTCAGAGGCGGGGAATGAGATATGGAGAATCAGAGGTGGGGAATCAGAGGCGGGGAAACAGAGGTGGGGAATCAGATATGGGGAATCAGAGGTTGCGAATCAAAGGCGGTGAATCAGAGATGGGGAATCAGAGGCGGGGAATCAGAGGCAGGGAATCAGATGCGGGGAATCAGAGGCGGGGAATCAGAGCTGGCGAATCAGAGGCTGGGAATCAGAGGTGGGCAATCAGAGGCGGGGAATCAGATATGGGGAATCAGAGGCGGGGAATCAGAGGTGGGGAAACAGAGGCGGGGAATCAAATATAGGGAATCAGAGGTGGGGAATCAGAGGTTGTGAATCAGAGATGGGGAATCAAGGCGGGGAATCAGAGGCAGGGAATCAGACGCGGGGAATCAGAGGCGGGGATTCAGAGCTGGGGAATCAGAGGCGGGGAATCAGAGTTGGGGAATCAGATGCAGGGAATCAGATATGGGGAATCAGAGGCGGGGAATCAGAGGCCGGGAATCAGATATGGGGAAACAGAGGCGGGGAATCCGAGGTGGGGAAACAGAGGCGGGGAATCAGATATGGGGAATCAGAGGTGGGGAATCAGAGGTTGGGAATCAGAGGCAGGGAATCAGAGGCTTGGAATCAGATGCAGGGTATCAGATGCGGGGAATCAGAGGCGGGGAATCAGAGCTGGGGAATCAGAGGTGGGGAATCAGATTTGGGGAATCAGATATTGGGAAACAGAGGCGGGGAATCAGAGGCGGGGAAACAGAGGCGGGGAATCAGATATGGGGAATCAGAGGTGGGGAATCAGAGGCAGGGAATCAGATGTGCGGAATCAGAGATGGGGAATCAGAGGCAGGGAATCAGAATCAGAAGCAGGGAATCAGAGGCCGGGAATCAGAGGCCGGAATCAGATGCTGGGAATCAGAGGCCTGGAATCAGAGGCGGGGAATCAGAGGCAGGGAATCAGATGCGGGGATTCTGAGGCGGGGAATCAGATCTGGGGAATCAGAGGCGGGGTATTAGAGTTGGGGAATCAGAGGCGGGGAATCAGATATGGGGAAACAGAGGTGGGGAATCAGAGGCGGGGAAAGAGAGGCAGGGAATCAGATATGGGGAATCAGAGGTGGGGCATCAGAGGTTGTGAATCACAGATGGGGAATCAGAGGCGGGGAATCAGAGGCAGGGAATCAGACGCGGGGAATCAGAGGCGGGGATTCAGAGCTGGGGAATCAGAAGCGGGGAATCAGAGTTGGGGAATCAGAGGCGGGGAATCAGATATGGGGAATCAGAGGCAGGGTATCAGAGGCGGGGAATCAGAGGTGGAGAATCAGAGGTGGGGAATCAGAGGCGGGGAATCAGAGGCAGGGAATCAGATGAAGGGAATCTGATGCAGGGAATCTGAGGCAGGGAATCTGAGGCAGGGAATCTGTGGCAGGGAATCTGATGCGGGTTATCAGAAGGGGGAAATGAGATGTGGGAAACGAGATGCAGAGAAAGAGGCACGGATATAGAGGCAGGGAAAGAGAGGCAGGGTATCAGAGGCGGGTAATCAGAGGCGTGGAATCAGAGGCGGGGAATCAGAGACACAGAAAGAGAGGCGTGGAATCAGAGGTACGGAATCAGAGCCGGTGAATCTGAGCCGGGAAATCAGAAGCAGAGCAACAGAGGTGGTGAAACATGGGTGCGGAATCGGACACGGGGAATCAGAGGTGGGGACTCAGAGGCCGGGAATCAGAGGCAGAGAATCAGAGGCAGGGAATCAGAGGCAGGTTATCAGAGGCAGGGAATCAGAGGTGGGAAATCAGAGGCGGGGAATCAGAGGCGGCGAATCATAGGCGGGGAATCAGAGGCGGGGAATCAGAGGCGGAGAATCAGAGGCGGGGAATCTGATGCAGGAAATCAGAGGCAGGGAATCAGAGGCAGGGAATCAGAGGCAGGGAATCTGAGGCAGGGAATCAGAGGTGGGGAATCAGAGGCGGGGAATCAGAGGCAGGGAATCAGATGAAGGGAATCTGATGCAGGGAATCTGAGGCAGGGAATCTGAGGCAGGGAATCTGTGTCAGGGAATCTGATGCGGGTTATCAGAAGGGGGAAATGAGATGTGGGAAACGAGATGCAGAGAAAGAGACACGGAAATAGAGGCAGGGAAAGACAGGCAGGGAATCAGAGGCGGGGAATCAGAGGTGGGGAATCAGAGGCTGGGAATCAGAGGCGGGGAATCAGAGGGGGGAATCAGAGGTGGGGAATCAGAGGCAGGGAATCAGAGGCGGGGAATCAGAGGCGGGAAATCAGAGGCGGCGAATCTGAGGCGTGGATTCAGAGGTGGGGAAAGAGATGTGGGGAAAAGTAGGCCAGGAAAGTTGCGCGGAAAGGGAGGCGGTGTATCAGAGGCGGGGATTCAGAGGCGGGGAATCAGAGGTGGGGAATCAGAAGTGGGGAATCAGAGGTGGGGAATCAGAGGCGGGGAATCAGAGGCGTGGAATCAGAGGCGGGCAATCAGAAGTGGGGAATCAGAGGCGGGGAATCAGAGGCGGGGAATCAGAGGCGGTGAATCAGAGGTGGGGAATCAGAGGCGGGGAATCAGAGGTGGGGAATCAGAGGCGTGGAATCAGAGGCGGGGAATCAGAGGTGGGGAATCAGAAGTGGGGAATCAGAGGTGGGGAATCAGAGGCGGGGAATCAGAGGCGTGGAATCAGAGGCGGGCAATCAGAAGTGGGGAATCAGAGGCGGGGAATCAGAGGCGGGGAATCAGAGGCGGTGAATCAGAGGTGGGGAATCAGAGGTGGGGAATCAGAGGCGGGGAATCAGAAGTGGGGAATCAGACGTGGGGAATCAGAGGCGGGGAATCAGAGGCGGGGAATCAGAGGCGGGCAATCAGATGCAGGGAATCAGAGGCAGGGAATCAGACGCAGGGAATCAAATGAAGGGAATCTGATGCAGGGAATCTGAGGCAGGGAATCTGAGGCAGGGAATCTGTGGTGGGGAATCAGAGGAGGGAAAACAGGCGGGTAAACAGAGGTGGGTAAACATAGGCGGGGAATCAGAGGCGTGGAATCAGAGGCGGGAAATCAGAGGCGGGGAAAGATATGTGGGGAAAAGAAGGCCAGGAAAGTTGAGCGGAAAGGGAGGCACTGAATCAGAGGTGGGGAATCAGAGGCGGGGAATCAGAGGCGGGGAATCAGAAGTGGGGAATCAGAGGTGGGGAATCAGAGGCGGGGATTCAGAGGCAGAGAATCAGAGGCGGTGAATCTGAGGCAGGGAATCTGAGGTGCGGAATCAGAGGCGGGGAAACAGGTGGGTAAACAGAGGTGGGTAAACATAGGCGGGGAATCAGAGGCGCGGAATCAGAGGCGCGGAATCAGAGGCAGTGAATCAGAGGCGGGGAATCAGAGGCGGGGAATCAGATGCGGGGAATCAGAGGTGGGGAATCAGAGGCGGGGTATCAGAGGAGGGGAATCAGAGGCGGGGAATCAGAGGCGGGGAATCAGAGGCGGGGAATCAGAGGCATGGAATCAGAGGCGGGGAATCAGAGGCGGGGAATCAGAGGCGGGGAATCAGAGGCAGGGAATCAGAGGCGGGAAATCAGAGACGGCGAATCTGAGGCGTGGAATCAGAGGTGGGGAAAGAGATGTGGGGAAACGTAGGCCAGGAAAGATGCACGTAAAGGGAGGCGTTGAATCAGAGGCGGGGAATCAGAGGCGGTGAATCAGAGGCAGGGAATCAGAGGGGGGCAATCAGAGGCGGCGAATCAGAGGCGTGGAATCAGAGGTTGGGAAAGAGATGTGGGGAAACAGGCGGGTAAACAGAAGCGGGTAAACATAGGTGCATAAATAGAGGCGGCGAAAGAGATGGGCGAAACATAGTGGTTGGAACTTGTATGTTGAAAATGAGTTACACAGAACAGATCAAACAGAGTTGTTGAAATTGAGGGAGGGAAAGAGAGGCACGGAAAGAGTGGAGGGGAAAGAGTGCAGGCAAAAGAGAGGCGTAGAGACAGTGGTGGGGAATCAGAGGCGGGGAATCAGAGGCGGGGAATCAGAGGCAGGGAATCAGAGGTGGGGAAAGATATGTGGGGAAACGTAGGCCAGGAAAGTTGAGCGGAAAGGGAGGCAGTGAATCAGAGGTGGGGAATCAGAGGCGGGGAATCAGAGGCGGGGAATCAGAGGCGGGGAATCAGAGGCGGGGAATCAGAAGCGGGGAATCAGAGGTGGGGAATCAGAGGCGGGGAATCAGAGGCGGGGTATCAGAGGTTGAGAATCAGAGATGGGCATTCAGATGCAGGGAATCAGAGGCAGGGAATCAGAGGCAGGGAATCATTGTCACGAAATCTGAGGTAGGGAATCTGAGGTGGGGAATCAGAGGCGGGGAAACAGGCGGGTAAACAGAGGCGGGTAAACATAGGCGGGGAATCAGAGGCAGGGAATCAGAGGCGGGGAATCAGAGGCGGTGAATCAGAGGCGGGGAATCAGAGGCGGGGAATCAGATGCGGGGAATCAGAGGCGGGGAATCAGAGGTGGGGTATTAGATGAGGGGAATCAGAGGCGGGGAATCAGAGGCGGGGAATCAGAGGCGGGGAATCATAGGCGTGGAATCAGAGGCGGGGAATCAGAGGCGGGGAATCAGAAGTGGGGAATCAGATGTGGGGAATCAGAGGCGGGGAATCAGAGGCAGGGAATCAGAGGCGGGCAATCAGAAGTTGGGAATCAGAAGCGGGGAATCAGAGGCGGGGAAACAGAGGTGGTGAATCAGAGGCGGGGAATCAGAAGTGGGGAATCAGAGGTGGGGAATCAGAGGCGGGGAATCAGAGGCGGGGAATCAGAGGCGGGCAATCAGATGCAGGGAATCAGAGGCAGGGAATCAGGGGCAGGGAATCAGAGGCAGGGAATCTGAGGCAGGGAATCTGTGTTGGGGAACCAGAGGCGGGAAAACAGGCGAGTAAACAGAGGCGGGTAAACATAGGTGGGGAATCAGAGGCGGGGAATCAGAGCCGGGAAATCAGAGGCAGGGAATCTGAGGAGGGGAATCAGATGCAGGGAATCAGATGCGGGACATCAGAGGTGCGGTATCAGAGGCGGGGAATTAGAGGCGGGGAATCAGAGGCGGGGAATCAGAGGCGTGGAATCAGAGGCGGGGAATCAGAGGCGGGTAAACATAGGCGGGGAATCAGAGGCGGGGAATCAGAGGCGGGGAATCAGAGGCGGGGAATCAGAGGCGGGGAATCAGAGGCGGGGAATCAGAGGCGTGGAATCAGATGCGGTGAATCAGTGGCGGAGAATCAGAGGCGGGGTATTAGACGAGGGGAATCGGAGATGGGGAATCAGAGGCAGTGAATCAGAGGCGGGGAATCAGAGGCGGGGAATCAGAGGCCGGGAATCAGATATGGGGAAACAGAGGCGGGGAATCCGAGGCGGGGAAACAGAGGCGGGGAATCAGAGGTTGGGAATCAGAGGCTTGGAATCAGATGCAGGGAATCAGATGCGGGGAATCAGAGGCGGGGAATCAGAGCTGGGGAATCAGAGGTGGGGAATCAGATTTGGGGAATCAGAGGCGGGGACTTAGATATTGGGAAACAGAGGCGGGGAATCAGAGGCGGGGAAACCCAGGCGGGGAATCAGATATGGGGAATCAGAGGTGGGGAATCAGAGGCAAGGAATCAGATGTGCGGAATCAGAGATGGGGAATCAGAGGCAGGGAATCAGAATCAGAAGCAGGGAATCAGAGGCCGGGAATCAGAGGCCGGAATCAGATGCTGGGAATCAGAGGCCTGGAATCAGAGGCGGGGAATCAGAGGCAGGGAATCAGATGCGGGGAATCAGAGGCGGGGAATCAGAGCTGGGGAATCAGAGGTGGGGTATTAGAGTTGGGGAATCAGAGGCGGGGAATCAGATATTGGGAAACAGAGGTGGGGAATCACAGGCGGGGAAACAGAGGCAGGGAATCAGATATGGGGAATCAGAGGTGGGGAATCAGAGATGGGGAATCAGAGGCGGTGAATCAGAGATGGGGAATCAGAGGCGGGGAATCAGAGGCAGGAAATCAGACACGGGGATTCAGAGGCTGGGAATCAGACGGGGGGAATCAAAGGCGGGGAATCAGAGCTGGGGAATCAGAGGCAGGGAATCAGAGGCGGGGAATCAGATATGGGGAATTAGAGGCTGGGATTCAGAGGCGGGGAATCAGAGGCAGGGAATCAGACACGGGGAATCAGAGGTGGGGAATCAGAGATGGGGAATCAGAGGCGGGGAATCAGAGGCAGGGAATCAGATGCGGGGAAAAAGAGGCAGGGAATCAGATATGGGGAATCAGAGGTGGGGAATCAGGGGCAGGGATTCAGTGTCAGGGAATCAGAGGCGGGGAATCAGAGGCGGGGAATCAGAGGCAGGGAATCAGACACGGGGAATCAGAGGCAGGGAATCAGACACGGGGAATCAGAGGCGGGGAATCAGAGATGGGGAATCAGAGGCGGGGAATCAGAGGCAGGGAATCGGACGCCGGGAATCAGAGTCGGGGAATCAGAGCTGGGGAATCAGAGGCGGGGAATCAGAGTTGGGGAATCAGAGGCGGGGATTCAGATATGGGGAAATAGAGGCGGGGAATCAGATATGGGGAATCATAGGTGTGGAATCAGAGGATGGGAATCAGAGGAAGGGAATCAGAGTCGGGGAAACAGAGGCGGGGAATCAGATATGTGGAATCATAGGTGGCGAATCAAAGGCGGTGAAACAGAGATGGGGAATCAGGGCAGGGAATCAGAGGCAGGGAATCAAACACGGGGAATCAGAGCTGGGGAATCAGAGGCGGGGAATCAGAGTTGGGAATCAGAGGCGGGGAATCAGAGGCGGGGAAACAGAGGCGGGGAATCAGATATGGGGAATCAGAGGTGGGGAATCAGAGGTTGGGAATCAGAGGCAGGGAATCGGAGATGGGGAATCAGAGGCAGGGAATCAGAGGCGGGGAATCAGAGGCGGGGTATCAGAGGCCGGGAATCAGATATGGGGAAACTGAAGCGGGGAATCCGAGGCGGGGAAACAGAGGCGGGGAATCAGATATGGGGAATCAGAGGTGGGGAATCAGAGGTTGGGAATCAGAGGCAGGGAATCAGAGGCTTGGAATCAGATGCAGGGAATCAGATGCGGGGAATCAGAGGCGGGGAATCAGAGCTGGGGAATCAGAGGTGGGGAATCAGATTTGGGGAATCAGAGGTGGGGACTTAGATATTGGGAAACAGAGGCGGGGAATCAGAGGCGGGGAAACAGAGGCGGGGAATCAGATATGGGGAATCAGAGGTGGGGAATCAGAGGCAGGGAATCAGATGTGCGGAATCAGAGATGGGGAATCAGAGGCAGGGAATCAGAATCAGAAGCAGGGAATCAGAGGCCGGGAATCAGAGGCCGGAATCAGATGATGGGAATCAGAGGCCTGGAATCAGAGGCGGGGAATAAGAGGCAGGGAATCAGATGCGGGGAATCAGAGGCGGGGAATCAGAGCTGGGGAATCAGAGGCGGGGTATTAGAGTTGGGGAATCAGAGGCGGGGAATCAGATATGGGGAAACAGAGGCGGGGAATCAGAGGCGGGGAAACAGAGGCAGGGAATCAGATATGGGGAATCAGAGGTGGGGCATCAGAGGTTGTGAATCACAGATGGGGAATCAGAGGCGGGGAATCAGAGGCAGGGAATCAGAAGCGGGGAATCAGAGTTGGGGAATCAGAGGCGGGGAATCAGATATGGGGAATCAGAGGCAGGGATTCAGAGGCGGGGAATCAGAGGCAGGGAACCAGACGCAGGGAATATGAGGCGGGGAAACAGAGCAGGGGAATCAGAGGTGGGGAATCAGAGTTGGGGAATCATAGGCACGGAATCGGATGTGCGGAATCAGAGATGGGGAATCAGAGGCCGGGAATCAGAGGTGGTGAATCAGAGATGGGAAATCAGAGGCGGGGAATCAGAGGCAGGGTATCAGACGCGGGGAATCAGAGGTGGGCAATCAGAGGCGGGGAATCAGATATGGGGAATCAGAGGCGGGGAATCAGAGGCGGGGAAACAGAGGCGGCGAATCAGATTTGGGGAATCAGAGGTGGGGACTTAGATATTGGGAAACAGAGGCGGGGAATCAGAGGCGGGGAAACGGAGGCGGGGAATCAGATATGGGGAATCAGAGGTGGGGAATCAGAGGCAGGGAATCAGATGTGCGGAATCAGAGATGGGGAATCAGAGGCAGGGAATCAGAATCAGAAGCAGGGAATCAGAGGCCGGGAATCAGAGGCCGGAATCAGATGATGGGAATCAGAGGCCTGGAATCAGAGGCGGGGAATCAGAGGCAGGGAATCAGATGCGGGGAATCAGAGGCGGGGAATCAGAGCTGGGGAATCAGAGGCGGGGTATTAGAGTTGGGGAATCAGAGGCGGGGAATCAGATATGGGGAAACAGAGGTGGGGAATCAGAGGCGGGGAAACAGAGGCAGGGAATCAGATATGGGGAATCAGAGGTGGGGCATCAGAGGTTGTGAATCACAGATGGGGAATCAGAGGCGGGGAATCAGAGGCAGGGAATCAGAAGCGGGGAATCAGAGTTGGGGAATCAGAGGCGGGGAATCAGATATGGGGAATCAGAGGCAGGGAATCAGAGGCAGGGAATCAGAGGCAGGGAATCAGACGCGGGGAATCTGAGGCGGGGAATCAGAGCTGGGGAATCAGAGGTGGGGAATCAGAGTTGGGGAATCAGAGGCAGGGAATTGGATGTGCGGAATCAGAGATGGGGAATCAGAGGTGGGGAATCAGAGGCGGTGAATCAGAGATGGGGAATCAGAGGCGGGGAATCAGAGGCAGGAAATCAGACACGGGGATTCAGAGGCTGGGAATCAGACGGGGGGAATCAAAGGCGGGGAATCAGAGCTGGGGAATCTGAGGCAGGGAATCAGAGTTGGGGATTCAGAGGCGGTGAATCAGATATGGGGAAACAGAGGCGGGGAATCAGAGGCGGGCAAACAGAGGCGGGGAATTAGATATGGGGAATCAGAGGTAGTGAATCAGAGGTGGTGAATCAGTGATGGGGAATCACAGGCGGGGAATCAGAGGCAGGGAATAGAACGCGGGGAATCAGAGGCAGGGAATCAGAGCTGGGGAATCAGAGGCGGGGAATCATAGTTGGGAATCAGAGGCGGGAATCAGATATGGGGAAACAGAGGCGTGGAATCAGAGCTGGGGAATCAGAGGCGGGGAATCAGAATCAGAAGCAGGGAATCAGAGGCCGGGAATCAGAGGCCGGAATCAGATGATGGGAATCAGAGGCCTGGAATCAGAGGCGGGGAATCAGAGGCAGGGAATCAGATGCGGGGAATCAGAGGCGGGGAATCAGAGCTGGGGAATCAGAGGCGGGGTATTAGAGTTGGGGAATCAGAGGCGGGGAATCAGATATGGGGAAACAGAGGTGGGGAATCAGAGGCGGGGAAACAGAAGCAGGGAATCAGATATGGGGAATCAGAGGTGGGGCATCAGAGGTTGTGAATCACAGATGGGGAATCAGAGGCGGGGAATCAGAGGCAGGGAATCAGAAGCGGGGAATCAGAGTTGGGGAATCAGAGGCGGGGAATCAGATATGGGGAATCAGAGGCAGGGAATCAGAGGCAGGGAATCAGAGGCAGGGAATCAGACGCGGGGAATCTGAGGCGGGGAATCAGAGCTGGGGAATCAGAGGTGGGGAATCAGAGTTGGGGAATCAGAGGCAGGGAATTGGATGTGCGGAATCAGAGATGGGGAATCAGAGGTGGGGAATCAGAGGCGGTGAATCAGAGATGGGGAATCAGAGGCGGGGAATCAGAGGCAGGAAATCAGACACGGGGATTCAGAGGCTGGGAATCAGACGGGGGGAATCAAAGGCGGGGAATCAGAGCTGGGGAATCTGAGGCAGGGAATCAGAGTTGGGGATTCAGAGGCGGGGAATCAGATATGGGGAAACAGAGGCGGGGAATCAGAGGCGGGCAAACAGAGGCGGGGAATTAGATATGGGGAATCAGAGGTAGGGAATCAGAGGTGGTGAATCAGTGATGGGGAATCACAGGCGGGGAATCAGAGGCAGGGAATAGAACGTGGGGAATCAGAGGCAGGGAATCAGAGCTGGGGAATCAGAGGCGGGGAATCATAGTTGGGAATCAGAGGCGGGAATCAGATATGGGGAAACAGAGGCGTGGAATCAGAGCTGGGGAATCAGAGGCGGGGAATCAGAGTTGGGGCATCAGAGGTGGGGAATTAGATATAGGGAAACAGAGGCGGGGAATCAGAGGCGGGGAAACAGAGGCGGGGAATCAGATATGGGGAATCAGAGGTGGGGAATCAGAGGCAGGGAATCAGATGTGCGGAATCAGAGATGGGGAATCAGAGGCAGGGAATCAGAAGCAGGGAATCAGAGGCCGGGAATCAGAGGCCGGGAATCAGATGCTGGGAATAAGAGGCCGGGAATCAGAGGAGGGGAATCAGAGTCCGGGAATCAGAGATGGGGATTCAGAGGCGGGGAATGAGATATGGAGAATCAGAGGTGGGGAATCAGAGGCGGGGAAACAGAGGTGGGGAATCAGATATGGGGAATCAGAGGTGGCGAATCAAAGGCGGTGAATCAGAGATGGGGAATCAGAGGCGGGGAATCAGAGGCAGGGAATCAGATGCGGGGAATCAGAGGCGGGGAATCAGAGCTGGCGAATCAGAGGCTGGGAATCAGAGGTGGGCAATCAGAGGCGGGGAATCAGATATGGGGAATCAGAGGCGGGGAATCAGAGGTGGGGAAACAGAGGCGGGGAATCAAATATAGGGAATCAGAGGTGGGGAATCAGAGGTTGTGAATCAGAGATGGGGAATCAAGGCGGGGAATCAGAGGCAGGGAATCAGACGCGGGGAATCAGAGGCGGGAATTCAGAGCTGGGGAATCAGAGGCGGGGAATCAGAGTTGGGGAATCAGAGGCAGGGAATCAGATATGGGGAATCAGAGGCGGGGAATCAGAGGCCGGGAATCAGATATGGGGAAACAGAGGCGGGGAATCCGAGGCGGGGAAACAGAGGCGGGGAATCAGATATGGGGAATCAGAGGTGGGGAATCAGAGGTTGGGAATCAGAGGCAGGGAATCAGAGGCTTGGAATCAGATGCAGGGTATCAGATGCGGGGAATCAGAGGCGGGGAATCAGAGCTGGGGAATCAGAGGTGGGGAATCAGATTTGGGGAATCAGAGGTGGGGACTTAGATATTGGGAAACAGAGGCGGGGAATCAGAGGCGGGGAAACAGAGGCGGGGAATCAGATATGGGGAATCAGAGGTGGGTAATCAGAGGCAGGGAATCAGATGTGCGGAATCAGAGATGGGGAATCAGAGGCAGGGAATCAGAATCAGAAGCAGGGAATCAGAGGCCGGGAATCAGAGGCCGGAATCAGATGCTGGGAATCAGAGGCCTGGAATCAGAGGCGGGGAATCAGAGGCAGGGAATCAGATGCGGGGAATCAGAGGCGGGGAATCAGAGCTGGGGAATCAGAGGCGGGGTATTAGAGTTGGGGAATCAGAGGCGGGGAATCAGATATGGGGAAACAGAGGTGGGGAATCAGAGGCGGGGAAAGAGAGGCAGGGTATCAGATATGGGGAATCAGAGGTGGGGCATCAGAGGTTGTGAATCACAGATGGGGAATCAGAGGCAGGGAATCAGAGGCAGGGAATCAGACGCGGGGAATCAGAGGTGGGCAATCAGAGGCGGGGAATCAGATATGGGGAATCAGAGGCGGGGAATCAGAGGCGGGGAAACAGAGGCGGGGAATCAGATTTGGGGAATCAGAGGTGGGGACTTAGATATTGGGAAACAGAGGCGGGGAATCAGAGGCGGGGAAACAGAGGCGGGGAATCAGATATGGGGAATCAGAGGTGGGGACTCAGAGGCAGGGAATCAGATGTGCGGAATCAGAGATGGGGAATCAGAGGCAGGGAATCAGAATCAGAAGCAGGGAATCAGAGGCCGGGAATCAGAGGCCGGAATCAGATGATGGGAATCAGAGGCCTGGAATCAGAGGCGGGGAATCAGAGGCATGGAATCAGATGCGGGGAATCAGAGGCGGGGAATCAGAGCTGGGGAATCAGAGGCGGGGTATTAGAGTTGGGGAATCAGAGGCGGGGAATCAGATATGGGGAAACAGAGGTGGGGAATCAGAGGCGGGGAAACAGAGGCAGGGAATCAGATATGGGGAATCAGAGGTGGGGCATCAGAGGTTGTGAATCACAGATGGGGAATCAGAGGCGGGGAATCAGAGGCAGGGAATCAGAAGCGGGGAATCAGAGTTGGGCAATCAGAGGTGGGGAATCAGATATGGGGAATCAGAGGCAGGGAATCAGAGGCGGGGAATCAGAGGCAGGGAATCAGACGCGGGGAATCTGAGGCGGGGAATCAGAGCTGGGGAAACAGAGGCGGGGAATCAAATATAGGGAATCAGAGGTGGGGAATCAGAGGTTGTGAATCAGAGATGGGGAATCAAGGCGGGGAATCAGAGGCAGGGAATCAGACGCGGGGAATCAGAGGCAGGGAATCAGAGCTGGGGAATCAGAGGCGGGGAATCATAGTTGGGAATCAGAGGCGGGAATCAGATATGGGGAAACAGAGGCGGGGAATCAGAGCTGGGGAATCAGAGGCGGGGAATCAGATTTGGGGCATCAGAGGTGGGGAATTAGATATAGGGAAACAGAGGCGGGGAATCAGAGGCGGGGAAACAGAGGCGGGGAATCAGATATGGGGAATCAGAGGTGGGGAATCAGAGGCAGGGAATCAGATGTGCGGAATCAGAGATGGGGAATCAGAGGCAGGGAATCAGAAGCAGGGAATCAGAGGCCGGGAATCAGAGGCCGGGAATCAGATGCTGGGAATAAGAGGCCGGGAATCAGAGGAGGGGAATCAGAGTCCGGGAATCAGAGATGGGGATTCAGAGGCGGGGAATGAGATATGGAGAATCAGAGGTGGGGAATCAGAGGCGGGGAAACAGAGGTGGGGAATCAGATATGGGGAATCAGAGGTGGCGAATCAAAGGCGGTGAATCAGAGATGGGGAATCAGAGGCGGGGAATCAGAGGCAGGGAATCAGATGCGGGGAATCAGAGGCGGGGAATCAGAGCTGGCGAATCAGAGGCTGGGAATCAGAGGTGGGCAATCAGAGGCGGGGAATCAGATATGGGGAATCAGAGGCGGGGAATCAGAGGTGGGGAAACAGAGGCGGGGAATCAAATATAGGGAATCAGAGGTGGGGAATCAGAGGTTGTGAATCAGAGATGGGGAATCAAGGCGGGGAATCAGAGGCAGGGAATCAGACGCGGGGAATCAGAGGCGGGAATTCAGAGCTGGGGAATCAGAGGCGGGGAATCAGAGTTGGGGAATCAGAGGCAGGGAATCAGATATGGGGAATCAGAGGCGGGGAATCAGAGGCCGGGAATCAGATATGGGGAAACAGAGGCGGGGAATCCGAGGCGGGGAAACAGAGGCGGGGAATCAGATATGGGGAATCAAAGGTGGGGAATCAGAGGTTGGGAATCAGAGGCAGGGAATCAGAGGCTTGGAATCAGATGCAGGGTATCAGATGCGGGGAATCAGAGGCGGGGAATCAGAGCTGGGGAATCAGAGGTGGGGAATCAGGTTTGGGGAATCAGAGGTGGGGACTTAGATATTGGGAAACAGAGGCGGGGAATCAGAGGCGGGGAAACAGAGGCGGGGAATCAGATATGGGGAATCAGAGGTGGGGAATCAGAGGCAGGGAATCAAATGTGCGGAATCAGAGATGGGGAATCAGAGGCAGGGAATCAGAATCAGAAGCAGGGAATCAGAGGCGGGAATTCAGAGCTGGGGAATCAGAGGCGGGGAATCAGAGTTGGGGAATCAGAGGCAGGGAATCAGATATGGGGAATCAGAGGCGGGGAATCAGAGGCCGGGAATCAGATATGGGGAAACAGAGGCGGGGAATCCGAGGCGGGGAAACAGAGGCGGGGAATCAGATATGGGGAATCAAAGGTGGGGAATCAGAGGTTGGGAATCAGATGCTGGGAATCAGAGGCCTGGAATCAGAGGCGGGGAATCAGAGGCAGGGAATCAGATGCGGGGAATCAGAGGCGGGGAATCAGAGCTGGGGAATCAGAGGCGGGGTATTAGAGTTGGGGAATCAGAGGCGGGGAATCAGATATGGGGAAACAGAGGTGGGGAATCAGAGGCGGGGAAAGAGAGGCAGGGAATCAGATATGGGGAATCAGAGGTGGGGCATCAGAGGTTGTGAATCACAGATGGGGAATCAGAGGCGGGGAATCAGAGGCAGGGAATCAGACGCGGGGAATCAGAGGTGGGCAATCAGAGGCGGGGAATCAGATATGGGGAATCAGAGGCGGGGAATCAGAGCTGGGGAATCAGAGGTGGGGAATCAGATTTGGGGAATCAGAGGTGGGGACTTAGATATTGGGAAACAGAGGCGGGGAATCAGAGGCGGGGAAACAGAGGCGGGGAATCAGATATGGGGAATCAGAGGTGGGGAATCAGAGGCAGGGAATCAGATGTGCGGAATCAGAGATGGGGAATCAGAGGCAGGGAATCAGAATCAGAAGCAGGGAATCAGAGGCCGGGAATCAGAGGACGGAATCAGATGCTGGGAATCAGAGGCCTGGAATCAGAGGCGGGGAATCAGAGGCAGGGAATCAGATGCGGGGAATCAGAGGCGGGGAATCAGAGCTGGGGAATCAGAGGCGGGGTATTAGAGTTGGGGAATCAGAGGCGGGGAATCAGATATGGGGAAACAGAGGTGGGGAATCAGAGGCGGGGAAAGAGAGGCAGGGAATCAGATATGGGGAATCAGAGGTGGGGCATCAGAGGTTGTGAATCACAGATGGGGAATCAGAGGCGGGGAATCAGAGGCAGGGAATCAGACGCGGGGAATCAGAGGTGGGCAATCAGAGGCGGGGAATCAGATATGGGGAATCAGAGGCGGGGAATCAGAGGCGGGGAAACAGAGGCGGGGAATCAGATTTGGGGAATCAGAGGTGGGGACTTAGATATTGGGAAACAGAGGCGGGGAATCAGAGGCGGGGAAACAGAGGCGGGGAATCAGATATGGGGAATCAGAGGTGGGAAATCAGAGGCAGGGAATCAGATGTGCGGAATCAGAGATGGGGAATCAGAGGCAGGGAATCAGAATCAGAAGCAGGGAATCAGAGGCCGGGAATCAGAGGCCGGAATCAGATGATGGGAATCAGAGGCCTGGAATCAGAGGCGGGGAATCAGAGGCATGGAATCAGATGCGGGGAATCAGAGGCGGGGAATCAGAGCTGGGGAATCAGAGGCGGGGTATTAGAGTTGGGGAATCAGAGGCGGGGAATCAGATATGGGGAAACAGAGGTGGGGAATCAGAGGCGGGGAAACAGAGGCAGGGAATCAGATATGGGGAATCAGAGGTGGGGCATCAGAGGTTGTGAATCACAGATGGGGAATCAGAGGCGGGGAATCAGAGGCAGGGAATCAGAAGCGGGGAATCAGAGTTGGGCAATCAGAGGTGGGGAATCAGATATGGGGAATCAGAGGCAGGGAATCAGAGGCAGGGAATCAGAGGCGGGGAATCAGAGGCAGGGAATCAGACGCGGGGAATCTGAGGCGGGGAATCAGAGCTGGGGAAACAGAGGCGGGGAATCAAATATAGGGAATCAGAGGTGGGGAATCAGAGGTTGTGAATCAGAGATGGGGAATCAAGGCGGGGAATCAGAGGCAGGGAATCAGACGCGGGGAATCAGAGGCAGGGAATCAGAGCTGGGGAATCAGAGGCGGGGAATCATAGTTGGGAATCAGAGGCGGGAATCAGATATGGGGAAACAGAGGCGGGGAATCAGAGCTGGGGAATCAGAGGCGGGGAATCAGAGTTGGGGCATCAGAGGTGGGGAATTAGATATAGGGAAACAGAGGCGGGGAATCAGAGGCGGGGAAACAGAGGCGGGGAATCAGATATGGGGAATCAGAGGTGGGGAATCAGAGGCAGGGAATCAGATGTGCGGAATCAGAGATGGGGAATCAGAGGCAGGGAATCAGAAGCAGGGAATCAGAGGCCGGGAATCAGAGGCCGGGAATCAGATGCTGGGAATAAGAGGCCGGGAATCAGAGGAGGGGAATCAGAGTCCGGGAATCAGAGATGGGGATTCAGAGGCGGGGAATGAGATATGGAGAATCAGAGGTGGGGAATCAGAGGCGGGGAAACAGAGGTGGGGAATCAGATATGGGGAATCAGAGGTGGCGAATCAAAGGCGGTGAATCAGAGATGGGGAATCAGAGGCGGGGAATCAGAGGCAGGGAATCAGATGCGGGGAATCAGAGGCGGGGAATCAGAGCTGGCGAATCAGAGGCTGGGAATCAGAGGTGGGCAATCAGAGGCGGGGAATCAGATATGGGGAATCAGAGGCGGGGAATCAGAGGTGGGGAAACAGAGGCGGGGAATCAAATATAGGGAATCAGAGGTGGGGAATCAGAGGTTGTGAATCAGAGATGGGGAATCAAGGCGGGGAATCAGAGGCAGGGAATCAGACGCGGGGAATCAGAGGCGGGAATTCAGAGCTGGGGAATCAGAGGCGGGGAATCAGAGTTGGGGAATCAGAGGCAGGGAATCAGATATGGGGAATCAGAGGCGGGGAATCAGAGGCCGGGAATCAGATATGGGGAAACAGAGGCGGGGAATCCGAGGCGGGGAAACAGAGGCGGGGAATCAGATATGGGGAATCAGAGGTGGGGAATCAGAGGTTGGGAATCAGAGGCAGGGAATCAGAGGCTCGGAATCAGATGCAGGGTATCAGATGCGGGGAATCAGAGGCGGGGAATCAGAGCTGGGGAATCAGAGGTGGGGAATCAGGTTTGGGGAATCAGAGGTGGGGACTTAGATATTGGGAAACAGAGGCGGGGAATCAGAGGCGGGGAAACAGAGGCGGGGAATCAGATATGGGGAATCAGAGGTGGGGAATCAGAGGCAGGGAATCAGATGTGCGGAATCAGAGATGGGGAATCAGAGGCAGGGAATCAAAATCAGAAGCAGGGAATCAGAGGCCGGGAATCAGAGGCCGGAATCAGATGCTGGGAATCAGAGGCCTGGAATCAGAGGCGGGGAATCAGAGGCAGGGAATCAGATGCGGGGAATCAGAGGCGGGGAATCAGAGCTGGGGAATCAGAGGCGGGGTATTAGAGTTGGGGAATCAGAGGCGGGGAATCAGATATGGGGAAACAGAGGTGGGGAATCAGAGGCGGGGAAAGAGAGGCAGGGAATCAGATATGGGGAATCAGAGGTGGGGCATCAGAGGTTGTGAATCACAGATGGGGAATCAGAGGCGGGGAATCAGAGGCAGGGAATCAGACGCGGGGAATCAGAGGTGGGCAATCAGAGGCGGGGAATCAGATATGGGGAATCAGAGGCGGGGAATCAGAGCTGGGGAATCAGAGGTGGGGAATCAGATTTGGGGAATCAGAGGTGGGGACTTAGATATTGGGAAACAGAGGCGGGGAATCAGAGGCGGGGAAACAGAGGCGGGGAATCAGATATGGGGAATCAGAGGTGGGGAATCAGAGGCAGGGAATCAGATGTGCGGAATCAGAGATGGGGAATCAGAGGCAGGGAATCAGAATCAGAAGCAGGGAATCAGAGGCCGGGAATCAGAGGCCGGAATCAGATGCTGGGAATCAGAGGCCTGGAATCAGAGGCGGGGAATCAGAGGCAGGGAATCAGATGCGGGGAATCAGAGGCGGGGAATCAGAGCTGGGGAATCAGAGGCGGGGTATTAGAGTTGGGGAATCAGAGGCGGGGAATCAGATATGGGGAAACAGAGGTGGGGAATCAGAGGCGGGGAAAGAGAGGCAGGGAATCAGATATGGGGAATCAGAGGTGGGGCATCAGAGGTTGTGAATCACAGATGGGGAATCAGAGGCGGGGAATCAGAGGCAGGGAATCAGACGCGGGGAATCAGAGGTGGGCAATCAGAGGCGGGGAATCAGATATGGGGAATCAGAGGCGGGGAATCAGAGGCGGGGAAACAGAGGCGGGGAATCAGATTTGGGGAATCAGAGGTGGGGACTTAGATATTGGGAAACAGAGGCGGGAAATCAGAGGCGGGGAAACAGAGGCGGGGAATCAGATATGGGGAATCAGAGGTGGGGAATCAGAGGCAGGGAATCAGATGAGCGGAATCAGAGATGGGGAATCAGAGGCAGGGAATCAGAATCAGAAGCAGGGAATCAGAGGCCGGGAATCAGAGGCCGGAATCAGATGATGGGAATCAGAGGCCTGGAATCAGAGGCGGGGAATCAGAGGCATGGAATCAGATGCGGGGAATCAGAGGCGGGGAATCAGAGCTGGGGAATCAGAGGCGGGGTATTAGAGTTGGGGATTCGGAGGCGGGGAATCAGATATGGGGAATCAGAGCTGGGGAAACAGAGGCGGGGAATCAATTATAGGGAATCAGAGGTGGGGAATCAGAGGTTGTGAATCAGAGATGGGGAATCAAGGCGGGGAATCAGAGGCAGGGAATCAGACGCGGGGAATCAGAGGCGGGGATTCAGAGCTGGGGAATCAGAGGCGGGGAATCAGAGTTGGGGAATCAGAGGCAGGGAATCAGATATGGGGAATCAGAGGCGGGGAATCAGAGGCCGGGAATCAGATATGGGGAAACAGAGGCTGGGAATCCGAGGCGGGGAAACAGAGGCGGGGAATCAGATATGGGGAATCAGAGGTGGGGAATCAGAGGTTGGGAATCAGAGGCAGGGAATCAGAGGCTTGGAATCAGATGCAGGGTATCAGATGCGGGGAATCAGAGGCGGGGAATTTGAGCTGGGGAATCAGAGGTGGGGAATCAGATTTGGGGAATCAGAGATGGGGACTTAGATATTGGGAAACAGAGGCGGGGAATCAGAGGCGGGGAAACAGAGGCCGGAATCAGAGGCAGGGAATCAGAATCAGAAGCAGGGAATCAGAGGCCGGGAATCAGAGGCCGGAATCAGATGCTGGGAATCAGAGGCCTGGAATCAGAGGCGGGGAATGAGAGGCAGGGAATCAGATGCGGGGAATCAGAGGCGGGGAATCAGAGCTGGGGAATCAGAGGCGGGGTATTAGAGTTGGGGAATCAGAGGAGGGGAATCAGATATGGGGAAACAGAGGTGGGGAATCAGAGGCGGGGAAAGAGAGGCAGGGAATCAGATATGGGGAATCAGAGGTGGGGCATCCGAGGTTGTGAATCACAGATGCGGAATCAGAGGCGGGGAATCAGAGGCAGGGAATCAGACGCGGGGAATCAGAGGTGAGCAATCAGAGGCGGGGAATCAGATATGGGGAATCAGAGGCGGGGAATCAGAGGCGGGGAAACAGAGGCGGGGAATCAGAGGTTGGGAGTCAGAGGCTTGGAATCAGATGCAGGGAATCAGATGCGGGGAATCAGAGGCGGGGAATCAGAGCTGGGGAATCAGAGGTGGGGAATCAGATTTGGGGAATCAGAGGCGGGGACTTAGATATTGGGAAACAGAGGCGGGGAATCAGAGGCGGGGAAACCCAGGCGGGGAATCAGATATGGGGAATCAGAGGTGGGGAATCAGAGGCAAGGAATCAGATGTGCGGAATCAGAGATGGGGAATCAGAGGCAGGGAATCAGAATCAGAAGCAGGGAATCAGAGGCCGGGAATCAGAGGCCGGAATCAGATGCTGGGAATCAGAGGCCTGGAATCAGAGGCGGGGAATCAGAGGCAGGGAATCAGATGCGGGGAATCAGAGGCGGGGAATCAGAGCTGGGGAATCAGAGGTGGGGTATTAGAGTTGGGGAATCAGAGGCGGGGAATCAGATATGGGGAAACAGAGGTGGGGAATCAGAGGCGGGGAAACAGAGGCAGGGAATCAGATATGGGGAATCAGAGGTGGGGAATCAGAGATGGGGAATCAGAGGCGGTGAATCAGAGATGGGGAATCAGAGGCGGGGAATCAGAGGCAGGAAATCAGACACGGGGATTCAGAGGCTGGGAATCAGACGGGGGAAATCAAAGGCGGGGAATCAGAGCTGGGGAATCAGAGGCAGGGAATCAGAGGCGGGGAATCAGATATGGGGAATCAGAGGCTGGGATTCAGAGGCGGGGAATCAGAGGCAGGGAATCAGACACGGGGAATCAGAGGTGGGGAATCAGAGATGGGGAATCAGAGGCGGGGAATCAGAGGCAGGGAATCAGAGGCGGGGAAAAAGAGGCAGGGAATCAGATATGGGGAATCAGAGGTGGGGAATCAGGGGCAGGGATTCAGTGTCAGGGAATCAGAGGCGGGGAATCAGAGGCGGGGAATCAGAGGCAGGGAATCAGACACGGGGAATCAGAGGCAGGGAATCAGACACGGGGAATCAGAGGCGGGGAATCAGAGATGGGGAATCAGAGGCGGGGAATCAGAGGCAGGGAATCGGACGCCGGGAATCAGAGTCGGGGAATCAGAGCTGGGGAATCAGAGGCGGGGAATCAGAGTTGGGGAATCAGAGGCGGGGATTCAGATATGGGGAAATAGAGGCGGGGAATCAGATATGGGGAATCAGAGGTGTGGAATCAGAGGTTGGGAATCAGAGGAAGGGAATCAGAGTCGGGGAAACAGAGGCGGGGAATCAGATATGTGGAATCAGAGGTGGCGAATCAAAGGCGGTGAAACAGAGATGGGGAATCAGGGCAGGGAATCAGAGGCAGGGAATCAAACACGGGGAATCAGAGCTGGGGAATCAGAGGCGGGGAATCAGAGTTGGGAATCAGAGGCGGGGAATCAGAGGCGGGGAAACAGAGGCGGGGAATCAGATATGGGGAATCAGAGGTGGGGAATCAGAGGTTGGGAATCAGAGGCAGGGAATCGGAGATGGGGAATCAGAGGCAGGGAATCAGAGGCGGGGAATCAGAGGCGGGGAATCAGAGGCCGGGAATCAGATATGGGGAAACTGAAGCGGGGAATCCGAGGCGGGGAAACAGAGGCGGGGAATCAGATATGGGGAATCAGAGGTGGGGAATCAGAGGTTGGGAATCAGAGGCAGGGAATCAGAGGCTTGGAATCAGATGCAGGGAATCAGATGCGGGGAATCAGAGGCGGGAATCAGAGCTGGGGAATCAGAGGTGGGGAATCAGATTTGGGGAATCAGAGGTGGGGACTTAGATATTGTGAAACAGAGGCGGGGAATCAGAGGCGGGGAAACAGAGGCGGGGAATCAGATATGGGGAAACAGAGGCGGGGAATCAGAGGCGGGCAAACAGAGGCGGGGAATTAGATATGGGGAATCAGAGGTAGGGAATCAGAGGTGGTGAATTAGTGATGGGGAATCACAGGCGGGGAATCAGAGGCAGGGAATAGAACGCGGGGAATCAGAGGCAGGGAATCAGAGCTGGGGAATCAGAGGCGGGGAATCATAGTTGGGAATCAGAGGCGGGAATCAGATATGGGGAAACAGAGGCGGGGAATCAGAGGCGGGGAAACAGAGGCGGGGAATCAGATATGAGGAATCGGATGCAGGGAATCAGAGGCGGGGAATCAGAGCTGGGGAATCAGAGGCGGGGAATCAGAGTTGGGGCATCAGAGGTGGGGAATTAGATATAGGGAAACAGAGGCGGGGAATCAGAGGCAGGGAAACAGAGGCGGGGAATCAGATATGGGGAATCAGAGGTGGGGAATCAGAGGCAGGGAATCAGATGTGCGGAATCAGAGATGGGGAATCAGAGGCAGGGAATCAGAAGCAGGGAATCAGAGGCCGGGAATCAGAGGCCGGGAATCAGATGCTGGGAATAAGAGGCCGGGAATCAGAGGAGGGGAATCAGAGTCCGGGAATCAGAGATGGGGATTCAGAGGCGGGGAATGAGATATGGAGAATCAGAGGTGGGGAATCAGAGGCGGGGAAACAGAGGTGGGGAATCAGATATGGGGAATCAGAGGTTGCGAATCAAAGGCGGTGAATCAGAGATGGGGAATCAGAGGCGGGGAATCAGAGGCAGGGAATCAGATGCGGGGAATCAGAGGCGGGGAATCAGAGCTGGCGAATCAGAGGCTGGGAATCAGAGGTGGGCAATCAGAGGCGGGGAATCAGATATGGGGAATCAGAGGCGGGGAATCAGAGGTGGGGAAACAGAGGCGGGGAATCAAATATAGGGAATCAGAGGTGGGGAATCAGAGGTTGTGAATCAGAGATGGGGAATCAAGGCGGGGAATCAGAGGCAGGGAATCAGACGCGGGGAATCAGAGGCGGGGATTCAGAGCTGGGGAATCAGAGGCGGGGAATCAGAGTTGGGGAATCAGATGCAGGGAATCAGATATGGGGAATCAGAGGCGGGGAATCAGAGGCCGGGAATCAGATATGGGGAAACAGAGGCGGGGAATCCGAGGTGGGGAAACAGAGGCGGGGAATCAGATATGGGGAATCAGAGGTGGGGAATCAGAGGTTGGGAATCAGAGGCAGGGAATCAGAGGCTTGGAATCAGATGCAGGGTATCAGATGCGGGGAATCAGAGGCGGGGAATCAGAGCTGGGGAATCAGAGGTGGGGAATCAGATTTGGGGAATCAGATATTGGGAAACAGAGGCGGGGAATCAGAGGCGGGGAAACAGAGGCGGGGAATCAGATATGGGGAATCAGAGGTGGGGAATCAGAGGCAGGGAATCAGATGTGCGGAATCAGAGATGGGGAATCAGAGGCAGGGAATCAGAATCAGAAGCAGGGAATCAGAGGCCGGGAATCAGAGGCCGGAATCAGATGCTGGGAATCAGAGGCCTGGAATCAGAGGCGGGGAATCAGAGGCAGGGAATCAGATGCGGGGATTCTGAGGCGGGGAATCAGATCTGGGGAATCAGAGGCGGGGTATTAGAGTTGGGGAATCAGAGGCGGGGAATCAGATATGGGGAAACAGAGGTGGGGAATCAGAGGCGGGGAAAGAGAGGCAGGGAATCAGATATGGGGAATCAGAGGTGGGGCATCAGAGGTTGTGAATCACAGATGGGGAATCAGAGGCGGGGAATCAGATGCAGGGAATCAGACGCGGGGAATCAGAGGCGGGGATTCAGAGCTGGGGAATCAGAAGCGGGGAATCAGAGTTGGGGAATCAGAGGCGGGGAATCAGATATGGGGAATCAGAGGCAGGGTATCAGAGGCGGGGAATCAGAGGTGGAGAATCAGAGGTGGGGAATCAGAGGCGGGGAATCAGAGGCAGGGAATCAGATGAAGGGAATCTGATGCAGGGAATCTGAGGCAGGGAATCTGAGGCAGGGAATCTGTGGCAGGGAATCTGATGCGGGTTATCAGAAGGGGGAAATGAGATGTGGGAAACGAGATGCAGAGAAAGAGGCACGGATATAGAGGCAGGGAAAGAGAGGCAGGGTATCAGAGGCGGGTAATCAGAGGCGTGGAATCAGAGGCGGGGAATCAGAGACACAGAAAGAGAGGCGTGGAATCAGAGGTACGGAATCAGAGCCGGTGAATCTGAGCCGGGAAATCAGAAGCAGAGCAACAGAGGTGGTGAAACATGGGTGCGGAATCGGACACGGGGAATCAGAGGTGGGGACTCAGAGGCCGGGAATCAGAGGCAGAGAATCAGAGGCAGGGAATCAGAGGCAGGTTATCAGAGGCAGGGAATCAGAGGTGGGATTTCAGAGGCGGGGAATCAGAGGCGGCGAATCATAGGCGGGGAATCAGAGGCGGGGAATCAGAGGCAGGGAATCAGAGGCAGGGAATCTGAGGCAGGGAATCAGAGGTGGGGAATCAGAGGCGGGGAATCAGAGGCAGGGAATCAGATGAAGGGAATCTGATGCAGGGAATCTGAGGCAGGGAATCTGAGGCAGGGAATCTGTGTCAGGGAATCTGATGCGGGTTATCAGAAGGGGGAAATGAGATGTGGGAAACGAGATGCAGAGAAAGAGACACGGAAATAGAGGCAGGGAAAGACAGGCAGGGAATCAGAGGCGGGGAATCAGAGGTGGGGAATCAGAGGCTGGGAATCAGAGGCGGGGAATCAGAGGGGGGAATCAGAGGTGGGGAATCAGAGGCAGGGAATCAGAGGCGGGGAATCAGAGGCGGGAAATCAGAGGCGGCGAATCTGAGGCGTGGATTCAGAGGTGGGGAAAGAGATGTGGGGAAAAGTAGGCCAGGAAAGTTGCGCGGAAAGGGAGGCGGTGTATCAGAGGCGGGGATTCAGAGGCGGGGAATCAGAGGTGGGGAATCAGAAGTGGGGAATCAGAGGTGGGGAATCAGAGGCGGGGAATCAGAGGCGTGGAATCAGAGGCGGGCAATCAGAAGTGGGGAATCAGAGGCGGGGAATCAGAGGCGGGGAATCAGAGGCGGTGAATCAGAGGTGGGGAATCAGAGGCGGGGAATCAGAGGTGGGGAATCAGAGGCGTGGAATCAGAGGCGGGAAATCAGAGGTGGGGAATCAGAAGTGGGGAATCAGAGGTGGGGAATCAGAGGCGGGGAATCAGAGGCGTGGAATCAGAGGCGGGCAATCAGAAGTGGGGAATCAGAGGCGGGGAATCAGAGGCGGGGAATCAGAGGCGGTGAATCAGAGGTGGGGAATCAGAGGTGGGGAATCAGAGGCGGGGAATCAGAAGTGGGGAATCAGACGTGGGGAATCAGAGGCGGGGAATCAGAGGCGGGGAATCAGAGGCGGGCAATCAGATGCAGGGAATCAGAGGCAGGGAATCAGACGCAGGGAATCAAATGAAGGGAATCTGATGCAGGGAATCTGAGGCAGGGAATCTGAGGCAGGGAATCTGTGGTGGGGAATCAGAGGAGGGAAAACAGGCGGGTAAACAGAGGTGGGTAAACATAGGCGGGGAATCAGAGGCGTGGAATCAGAGGCGGGAAATCAGAGGCGGGGAAAGATATGTGGGGAAAAGAAGGCCAGGAAAGTTGAGCGGAAAGGGAGGCACTGAATCAGAGGTGGGGAATCAGAGGCGGGGAATCAGAGGCGGGGAATCAGAAGTGGGGAATCAGAGGTGGGGAATCAGAGGCGGGGATTCAGAGGCAGAGAATCAGAGGCGGGGAATCTGAGGCAGGGAATCTGAGGTGCGGAATCAGAGGCGGGGAAACAGGTGGGTAAACAGAGGTGGGTAAACATAGGCGGGGAATCAGAGGCGCGGAATCAGAGGCGCGGAATCAGAGGCAGTGAATCAGAGGCGGGGAATCAGAGGCGGGGAATCAGATGCGGGGAATCAGAGGTGGGGAATCAGAGGCGGTGTATCAGAGGAGGGGAATCAGAGGCGGGGAATCAGAGGCGGGGAATCAGAGGCGGGGAATCAGAGGCATGGAATCAGAGGCGGGGAATCAGAGGCGGGGAATCAGAGGCGGGGAATCAGAGGCAGGGAATCAGAGGCGGGAAATCAGAGACGGCGAATCTGAGGCGTGGAATCAGAGGTGGGGAAAGAGATGTGGGGAAACGTAGGCCAGGAAAGATGCACGTAAAGGGAGGCGTTGAATCAGAGGCGGGGAATCAGAGGCGGTGAATCAGAGGCAGGGAATCAGAGGGGGGCAATCAGAGGCGGCGAATCAGAGGCGTGGAATCAGAGGTTGGGAAAGAGATGTGGGGAAACAGGCGGGTAAACAGAAGCGGGTAAACATAGGTGCATAAATAGAGGCGGCGAAAGAGATGGGCGAAACATAGTGGTTGGAACTTGTATGTTGAAAATGAGTTACACAGAACAGATCAAACAGAGTTGTTGAAATTGAGGGAGGGAAAGAGAGGCACGGAAAGAGTGGAGGGGAAAGAGTGCAGGCAAAAGAGAGGCGTAGAGACAGTGGTGGGGAATCAGAGGCGGGGAATCAGAGGCGGGGAATCAGAGGCAGGGAATCAGAGGTGGGGAAAGATATGTGGGGAAACGTAGGCCAGGAAAGTTGAGCGGAAAGGGAGGCAGTGAATCAGAGGTGGGGAATCAGAGGCGGGGAATCAGAGGCGGGGAATCAGAGGCGGGGAATCAGAGGCGGGGAATCAGAAGCGGGGAATCAGAGGTGGGGAATCAGAGGCGGGGAATCAGAGGCGGGGTATCAGAGGTTGAGAATCAGAGATGGGCATTCAGATGCAGGGAATCAGAGGCAGGGAATCAGAGGCAGGGAATCATTGTCACGAAATCTGAGGTAGGGAATCTGAGGTGGGGAATCAGAGGCGGGGAAACAGGCGGGTAAACAGAGGCGGGTAAACATAGGCGGGGAATCAGAGGCAGGGAATCAGAGGCGGGGAATCAGAGGCGGTGAATCAGAGGCGGGGAATCAGAGGCGGGGAATCAGATGCGGGGAATCAGAGGCGGGGAATCAGAGGTGGGGTATTAGATGAGGGGAATCAGAGGCGGGGAATCAGAGGCGGGGAATCAGAGGCGGGGAATCATAGGCGTGGAATCAGAGGCGGGGAATCAGAGGCGGGGAATCAGAAGTGGGGAATCAGATGTGGGGAATCAGAGGCGGGGAATCAGAGGCAGGGAATCAGAGGCGGGCAATCAGAAGTTGGGAATCAGAAGCGGGGAATCAGAGGCGGGGAAACAGAGGTGGTGAATCAGAGGCGGGGAATCAGAAGTGGGGAATCAGAGGCGGGGAATCAGAGGCGGGCAATCAGATGCAGGGAATCAGAGGCAGGGAATCAGGGGCAGGGAATCAGAGGCAGGGAATCTGAGGCAGGGAATCTGTGTTGGGGAACCAGAGGCGGGAAAACAGGCGAGTAAACAGAGGCGGGTAAACATAGGTGGGGAATCAGAGGCGGGGAATCAGAGCCGGGAAATCAGAGGCAGGGAATCTGAGGAGGGGAATCAGATGCAGGGAATCAGATGCGGGACATCAGAGGTGCGGTATCAGAGGCGGGGAATTAGAGGCGGGGAATCAGAGGCGGGGAATCAGAGGCGTGGAATCAGAGGCGGGGAATCAGAGGCGGGTAAACATAGGCGGGGAATCAGAGGCGGGGAATCAGAGGCGGGGAATCAGAGGCGGGGAATCAGAGGCGGGGAATCAGAGGCGTGGAATCAGATGCGGTGAATCAGTGGCGGAGAATCAGAGGCGGGGTATTAGACGAGGGGAATCGGAGATGGTGAATCAGAGGCAGTGAATCAGAGGCGGGGAATCAGAGGCGGGGAATCAGAGGCCGGGAATCAGATATGGGGAAACAGAGGCGGGGAATCCGAGGCGGGGAAACAGAGGCGGGGAATCAGAGGTTGGGAATCAGAGGCTTGGAATCAGATGCAGGGAATCAGATGCGGGGAATCAGAGGCGGGGAATCAGAGCTGGGGAATCAGAGGTGGGGAATCAGATTTGGGGAATCAGAGGCGGGGACTTAGATATTGGGAAACAGAGGCGGGGAATCAGAGGCGGGGAAACCCAGGCGGGGAATCAGATATGGGGAATCAGAGGTGGGGAATCAGAGGCAAGGAATCAGATGTGCGGAATCAGAGATGGGGAATCAGAGGCAGGGAATCAGAATCAGAAGCAGGGAATCAGAGGCCGGGAATCAGAGGCCGGAATCAGATGCTGGGAATCAGAGGCCTGGAATCAGAGGCGGGGAATCAGAGGCAGGGAATCAGATGCGGGGAATCAGAGGCGGGGAATCAGAGCTGGGGAATCAGAGGTGGGGTATTAGAGTTGGGGAATCAGAGGCGGGGAATCAGATATGGGGAAACAGAGGTGGGGAATCACAGGCGGGGAAACAGAGGCAGGGAATCAGATATGGGGAATCAGAGGTGGGGAATCAGAGATGGGGAATCAGAGGCGGTGAATCAGAGATGGGGAATCAGAGGCGGGGAATCAGAGGCAGGAAATCAGACACGGGGATTCAGAGGCTGGGAATCAGACGGGGGGAATCAAAGGCGGGGAATCAGAGCTGGGGAATCAGAGGCAGGGAATCAGAGGCGGGGAATCAGATATGGGGAATTAGAGGCTGGGATTCAGAGGCGGGGAATCAGAGGCAGGGAATCAGACACGGGGAATCAGAGGTGGGGAATCAGAGATGGGGAATCAGAGGCGGGGAATCAGAGGCAGGGAATCAGATGCGGGGAAAAAGAGGCAGGGAATCAGATATGGGGAATCAGAGGTGGGGAATCAGGGGCAGGGATTCAGTGTCAGGGAATCAGAGGCGGGGAATCAGAGGCGGGGAATCAGAGGCAGGGAATCAGACACGGGGAATCAGAGGCAGGGAATCAGACACGGGGAATCAGAGGCGGGGAATCAGAGATGGGGAATCAGAGGCGGGGAATCAGAGGCAGGGAATCGGACGCCGGGAATCAGAGTCGGGGAATCAGAGCTGGGGAATCAGAGGCGGGGAATCAGAGTTGGGGAATCAGAGGCGGGGATTCAGATATGGGGAAATAGAGGCGGGGAATCAGATATGGGGAATCATAGGTGTGGAATCAGAGGATGGGAATCAGAGGAAGGGAATCAGAGTCGGGGAAACAGAGGCGGGGAATCAGATATGTGGAATCATAGGTGGCGAATCAAAGGCGGTGAAACAGAGATGGGGAATCAGGGCAGGGAATCAGAGGCAGGGAATCAAACACGGGGAATCAGAGCTGGGGAATCAGAGGCGGGGAATCAGAGTTGGGAATCAGAGGCGGGGAATCAGAGGCGGGGAAACAGAGGCGGGGAATCAGATATGGGGAATCAGAGGTGGGGAATCAGAGGTTGGGAATCAGAGGCAGGGAATCGGAGATGGGGAATCAGAGGCAGGGAATCAGAGGCGGGGAATCAGAGGCGGGGTATCAGAGGCCGGGAATCAGATATGGGGAAACTGAAGCGGGGAATCCGAGGCGGGGAAACAGAGGCGGGGAATCAGATATGGGGAATCAGAGGTGGGGAATCAGAGGTTGGGAATCAGAGGCAGGGAATCAGAGGCTTGGAATCAGATGCAGGGAATCAGATGCGGGGAATCAGAGGCGGGGAATCAGAGCTGGGGAATCAGAGGTGGGGAATCAGATTTGGGGAATCAGAGGTGGGGACTTAGATATTGGGAAACAGAGGCGGGGAATCAGAGGCGGGGAAACAGAGGCGGGGAATCAGATATGGGGAATCAGAGGTGGGGAATCAGAGGCAGGGAATCAGATGTGCGGAATCAGAGATGGGGAATCAGAGGCAGGGAATCAGAATCAGAAGCAGGGAATCAGAGGCCGGGAATCAGAGGCCGGAATCAGATGATGGGAATCAGAGGCCTGGAATCAGAGGCGGGGAATAAGAGGCAGGGAATCAGATGCGGGGAATCAGAGGCGGGGAATCAGAGCTGGGGAATCAGAGGCGGGGTATTAGAGTTGGGGAATCAGAGGCGGGGAATCAGATATGGGGAAACAGAGGCGGGGAATCAGAGGCGGGGAAACAGAGGCAGGGAATCAGATATGGGGAATCAGAGGTGGGGCATCAGAGGTTGTGAATCACAGATGGGGAATCAGAGGCGGGGAATCAGAGGCAGGGAATCAGAAGCGGGGAATCAGAGTTGGGGAATCAGAGGCGGGGAATCAGATATGGGGAATCAGAGGTGGGGCATCAGAGGTTGTGAATCACAGATGGGGAATCAGAGGCGGGGAATCAGAGGCAGGGAATCAGAAGCGGGGAATCAGAGTTGGGGAATCAGAGGCAGGGAATCAGATGTGCGGAATCAGAGATGGGGAATCAGAGGCAGGGAATCAGAATCAGAAGCAGGGAATCAGAGGCCGGGAATCAGAGGCCGGAATCAGATGCTGGGAATCAGAGGCCTGGAATCAGAGGCGGGGAATCAGAGGCAGGGAATCAGATGCTGGGATTCTGAGGCGGGGAATCAGATCTGGGGAATCAGAGGCGGGGTATTAGAGTTGGGGAATCAGAGGCGGGGAATCAGATATGGGGAAACAGAGGTGGGGAATCAGAGGCGGGGAAAGAGAGGCAGGGAATCAGATATGGGGAATCAGAGGTGGGGCATCAGAGGTTGTGAATCACAGATGGGGAATCAGAGGCGGGGAATCAGAGGCAGGGAATCAGACGCGGGGAATCAGAGGCGGGGATTCAGAGCTGGGGAATCAGAAGCGGGGAATCAGAGTTGGGGAATCAGAGGCGGGGAATCAGATATGGGGAATCAGAGGCAGGGTATCAGAGGCGGGGAATCAGAGGTGGAGAATCAGAGGTGGGGAATCAGAGGCGGGGAATCAGAGGCAGGGAATCAGATGAAGGGAATCTGATGCAGGGAATCTGAGGCAGGGAATCTGAGGCAGGGAATCTGTGGCAGGGAATCTGATGCGGGTTATCAGAAGGGGGAAATGAGATGTGGGAAACGAGATGCAGAGAAAGAGGCACGGATATAGAGGCAGGGAAAGAGAGGCAGGGTATCAGAGGCGGGTAATCAGAGGCGTGGAATCAGAGGCGGGGAATCAGAGACACAGAAAGAGAGGCGTGGAATCAGAGGTACGGAATCAGAGCCGGTGAATCTGAGCCGGGAAATCAGAAGCAGAGCAACAGAGGTGGTGAAACATGGGTGCGGAATCGGACACGGGGAATCAGAGGTGGGGACTCAGAGGCCGGGAATCAGAGGCAGAGAATCAGAGGCAGGGAATCAGAGGCAGGTTATCAGAGGCAGGGAATCAGAGGTGGGAAATCAGAGGCGGGGAATCAGAGGCGGCGAATCATAGGCGGGGAATCAGAGGCGGGGAATCAGAGGCGGAGAATCAGAGGCGGGGAATCTGATGCAGAAAATCAGAGGCAGGGAATCAGAGGCAGGGAATCAGAGGCAGGGAATCTGAGGCAGGGAATCAGAGGTGGGGAATCAGAGGCGTAGAATCAGAGGCAGGGAATCAGATGAAGGGAATCTGATGCAGGGAATCTGAGGCAGGGAATCTGAGGCAGGGAATCTGTGTCAGGGAATCTGATGCGGGTTATCAGAAGGGGGAAATGAGATGTGGGAAACGAGATGCAGAGAAAGAGACACGGAAATAGAGGCAGGGAAAGACAGGCAGGGAATCAGAGGCGGGGAATCAGAGGTGGGGAATCAGAGGCTGGGAATCAGAGGCGGGGAATCAGAGGGGGGAATCAGAGGTGGGGAATCAGAGGCAGGGAATCAGAGGCGGGGAATCAGAGGCGGGAAATCAGAGGCGGCGAATCTGAGGCGTGGATTCAGAGGTGGGGAAAGAGATGTGGGGAAAAGTAGGCCAGGAAAGTTGCGCGGAAAGGGAGGCGGTGTATCAGAGGCGGGGATTCAGAGGCGGGGAATCAGAGGTGGGGAATCAGAAGTGGGGAATCAGAGGTGGGGAATCAGAGGCGGGGAATCAGAGGCGTGGAATCAGAGGCGGGCAATCAGAAGTGGGGAATCAGAGGCGGGGAATCAGAGGCGGGGAATCAGAGGCGGTGAATCAGAGGTGGGGAATCAGAGGCGGGGAATCAGAGGTGGGGAATCAGAGGCGTGGAATCAGAGGCGGGGAATCAGAGGTGGGGAATCAGAAGTGGGGAATCAGAGGTGGGGAATCAGAGGCGGGGAATCAGAGGCGTGGAATCAGAGGCGGGCAATCAGAAGTGGGGAATCAGAGGCGGGGAATCAGAGGCGGGGAATCAGAGGCGGTGAATCAGAGGTGGGGAATCAGAGGTGGGGAATCAGAGGCGGGGAATCAGAAGTGGGGAATCAGACGTGGGGAATCAGAGGCGGGGAATCAGAGGCGGGGAATCAGAGGCGGGCAATCAGATGCAGGGAATCAGAGGCAGGGAATCAGACGCAGGGAATCAAATGAAGGGAATCTGATGCAGGGAATCTGAGGCAGGGAATCTGAGGCAGGGAATCTGTGGTGGGGAATCAGAGGAGGGAAAACAGGCGGGTAAACAGAGGTGGGTTAACATAGGCGGGGAATCAGAGGCGTGGAATCAGAGGCGGGAAATCAGAGGCGGGGAAAGATATGTGGGGAAAAGAAGGCCAGGAAAGTTGAGCGGAAAGGGAGGCACTGAATCAGAGGTGGGGAATCAGAGGCGGGGAATCAGAGGCGGGGAATCAGAAGTGGGGAATCAGAGGTGGGGAATCAGAGGCGGGGATTCAGAGGCAGAGAATCAGAGGCGGGGAATCTGAGGCAGGGAATCTGAG